>NC_045750.1:3670248-4420248 GCF_008692095.1 Etheostoma spectabile
AGGTAGCCGAAATAATCTCCATGTTTTGTATAATATGAGGCAAATATAAACATGTTTTTGTCAATAAAAACAGTTCAGAAAATTGAGAAGTTTCTGGAAAGGTGTTAGCTAACACAGCTAGCTTGGTGTTAGCATAGACCGTTAATATTTGATTTGATTTATTTTATCTTCACAACAGAAACATTAAAACAATATGATATGTTTCACAAAAAGATATATGATGGACAATCGCCGAAAAACCCTCAAGGGGCTTAATGACCGTTAATATAAATAAATACAGTATATGGGTGTTAGCATAGACCGTTAATATAAATAAATACAGTATATTGGTGTTAGCATAGACAGTTAATATAAATAAATACAGTATATGGGTGTTAGCATAGACCGTTAATATAAATAAATACAGTATATGGGTGTTAGCATAGACCGTTAATATAAATAAATACGTTTTGGTGTTAGCATAGACGTAATATAAAACAGATAGGGTGTTAGCATAGACGTAATTAAAAATACAGTTATGGTTACATAGACTTAATATAAATAAATACAGTATATTGGTGTTAGCATAGACCGTTAATAGTCTATGGGTGTTAGCTAGCATTAGCTGTGGCTCAGACATAACCTAATGATGGCTAACGTTAGCTGAAAATAACATTTGAGCATAAAAGTGAAGATTTAATCTTGAGGTAAGATTTTTTTTAAACACTATTAAATGTATTTTTTATTGTGTGACACTCATTTCATATACACGTTTTTTAAATTTCATTTTTTATTCTAGTTTAGCGTTAGTTAACTTATTATTTTTGCTGTTGGAGACTAAAAAAGAAATAAATACTGGTAACTGCTGTTGTTTAATTACAATACAATACATTTTCTTTGTATCGTCCTCGTTGTTTCGCACATTACGACTTTTAAACTCTTAAACACAACGAAGTCGCAAAAACGACATCGCAACTCGGGAAATGCAACCGTCTG
Source organism: Etheostoma spectabile (assembly GCF_008692095.1). NCBI lineage: Eukaryota > Metazoa > Chordata > Actinopteri > Perciformes > Percidae > Etheostoma > Etheostoma spectabile. The sequence continues at coordinate 3,671,224 of NC_045750.1, forward strand.
AGGAGCACGTGAATGCAGCAAAACTCCCTAAACCAATCCAACCAACGAAGGCAACGAATATTATCCAATCAGAGGCTGAGTGGGGCGGGTCATGCCGTCGCAGGCGTAGGAATCGCAACTTCGCTCCGCCTCCTCCTCGGTGTGTGAGCGATAGTTTGTGTTTGTCGCCGCCTGCGATAATCAGATCCGTGTGAAGCTGGAGCGGTTCGGTTGGTCCTCTGGGCGTATTGGGGAAAGTTTGGCGAGAAACTACACAAGGAGAAACGGTTTACTTGCACGGTAACGGAGTTACTTCTCCCTGCCAGACCCTGTGGACCGAGTACGGCGTATTGAACTGTTGTAGCCGTTGTAGACTCAGCCGTTGAGCGGCTCGAGCTCGCCGTTGGATGGGAGTTTAAAACAAACGGTTATTTTTCTCCTCGGCTCGTAGCCGCTGGAAGCGAAAAACCCGCCCTGTTGTCAGAGGTAATGCCTTCAAGTTATCTTTCCATGTGTGTGAATACCGTAAAACAAGCCTGTTGCTCTGTGTTATACACGTTATACAGATAGTCTCCGGTATTTTAATATGCAGGTTGGATCAGACGGATAAGCTACAGATGTGGAAAATAGAATCAAGTTACTGTGTTTTTGTTGTTGATTTGTTCTGTTCACTGGAAAAATCAAGTGACTAACCATGACTTCTACTGGACTAACCACAGACTGTATATATACTGAAAATATATATATATATATTGATAATACATAAACAGTCTATGGGACTGACGTTAAAGCATGTTTTTGTTTCGTCAAATCCATAAAATATCAAATTGGTGTAGGATTGTTTTGATAAGAGATCTGATCTTTACTTTTATTTGCATAAATTGCGTTTTTTTTGTAACTGTGCACTCAAAATATCAAACAAACTAGTGTTGGTTTATTTCAAAATGGCATTTTTTTGTTTTTGTTTTTACACATTAACTAAAGTAGTTTAGAGAGGTATAAAAGGTCACAGGGTTACAAAGTCGAATTAATGTCAATCATCTGTGTTATTTAACTAATTATTTTATTTTTAGGATACGAAGGATGTAGGAGAGGTGATTTTAGAGTAAATATCTGGCTGAATGGTCTAGGTTCCTGTCTGTTTTGACTGTAGAGGGGTTAAGAAAGATATATATATATATATATATATATATATATGTATATGTATATATATATATGTATATAAACCTTTCCAATTAGGTTTGTGCCAGACAATGTGACCTCAAATACCAATAACAACTGTGACCCTTACTTATTACAGTAAAGTTATGAACTTTTCTGAACTTACCAAGCGGTTCTAGTTTTACTATTTGCCTTTTCCCCACTTAGACATTATGTCCACATTACTGATACAGCAGCAGCAATACTATTTATATGAAAGGAAAGTGACAGCTTTAACATTTTGAATAATTACAACATTTCTATTCCAACTGAACCTCTTTCATAGATAAAGAGAGATACACTTTTGGGGATAAATCTGTAACCTGCTGTCTTTTTATTCCTAACAGATGCTGCCAGTCACACCCGGCAGGAAGCCTGAGGATTCAGTTCTTATGAAACTCTTTTTTTCAAAGTTAAACTCTGCAGCATCCAGAGCTTTTACGTCATAGTTTCTCTACGTCGAAGATGCCCGTCAGTGAGAGGAAACCTTTACTTGCAGGAGTTTAGTAGGAAATGTGAATGAAAATCGGGGACGAAAAACGCTCGGCTGACGTACAAACCCCGAGCAGTCGAACCCGTTTTTTTGGATGTCGTCCGCCTGCGACGCCTTTCTGTCTGGACGACGTCTCAGATAGCAGAGCCAATGTCTGCCGACAACAGGCCGCCGCCGCCGCCGGCCTCGCCGCAGTCTTTCCCCGCCCATCCCGCGCCCGCTGTCCCGCCCACCCCGTCGCCGTCCCCGAGCCCGCCAGCCACCCTCTGCAGCCGGCTGTCCAATGGCAGCCGGGCGGCCGCCAGCCCCACTGGCTCCCGGGGCTCCATCCATGGCGTCTCCTTCCTGCTCCAGATCGGACTGACCCGGGAGACGGTCACCCTCGACCCCGGAGACCACTCGCTGTCGGCTGTCCGGGAGCTCGTCTGCTCCATCGTGGATCAGAAGGTACGTTTGTTTTGGCGTCTGATCTCTGATTGTACGGGGTGATTTGCTTATGTGTGCTACGGGCTTTTCTTTTCTGGGCCACAAAAAAATCCACCAAATGTTTCATTATTTTGCCCAAAACGGAGGGGAAAGAAAAACATATTCTGGTGATTATAATAACAATTCTCCAAATTATGCCACCCTTATCTTTTTTTTATTTTTTAAAGATTTTTTTGGGAGCATTTTAGGCCTTTGATTCCACAGGACAGCTCAAGCCATGAAAGGGGAGAGAGAGGGGGAAGGACATGCAGCAAAGGGCCGCAGGTCGGAGTTGAACCCGCGAGTCGAGGAGTAAACCTCTATATGTGTGCGCCTGCTCTACCAACTGAGCTAACCCGGCCATTGCTATCATTATCTAATCAATACAAGATAAAGTTTTCCTGATTATGAGATAGTTTTCTTTTAGCCTTGAGATACAGCTCTCTTCTCTCTTCTACTTTCTTCCTGTTTGTCTGTGTGTCGGATGTTTATGGGCGTCAACATCGCTGTTGTTAGCTGGCAGTGTGCAGGCTGTGTAGCTCGTTCTTATTCCCAGGTACCGCCGCTTTGTCACGCCCCTCTCGGTCTCATACCAACAAACAAGTTTAACCGTCTCACACACAGGAACAGACAGCATGAAGCTCTGCATTTTCACTAAAGAATCCGGCAATGTGGCACACGGGGTGCAAGATTTTAAAAGTTTTCGTGGATCCTAAAGTCCTCAAACAAGTCTTCACAAAACGAGAGATTTCGCACCAAATTCGCCATATCGTAAATGTTTAAGTTTTTGTGATTTTTTTTTTTTTTTTTCATCTAAAAATAGCTTGATAGAGTTCCAGATGATACGCATGTTCCCTCAAAAGTTAGTATGATAAATTACTTTTTTTCAAGTTAGGATGTACTTAGGGGGCGCTATGGAGCCCCAAGGTAACGCCAAGACCAATCACTACAGAATTTTGTGATTTTTCATAGGTCTGACGTGTGTTATTGTTACAAGTTATTGTGAGTTTTCCCACATGTTAAGACCCTCAAAAATGAGAGAGACGGGAGAGGTACGGAATAATAATAATAATAATAATATAATAATAATAATAATAATAATCCCTACAAAAACAGTAGGTTCCTTGCACTTCAGTGCTTGGGCCTTAATAATGTTTTGTCCTCCTGATTCATGGCTTTGTTCGGCGCTCCCTTTCTTCCTTCGCTGGGGGGTCAGCTTTGAACGCTGTGAGTTTAAAAACAGAGGGCAACATATACTTACTACATATTATACTTATAACTACCAGAACACATCCCAAATTAGTTGTTTTTATTTGTAAATGACGATGTGTTTTCATAGAAAAGACCAATATGCATCTTGGGGAAAAGATGTCAGAATTATAAAAAAATAAATCCATATTGCTTTTTTTTTCATCTAAAAACCTCAATGCTCTTATGTAGAAAACATCACTATTTCATAATCTGCTTGGTTCCTATTCACACTGACGGTCCTGGAAAAGACTAATCACTCTTTAACTCTTGTTAACTCGGTGTAACTTTGTTCTCCCCGTGTTCGACTTCAGGCATCCGCTCTCCACTCCCAGCTCCACTTTATCTCTCGCCATCTCCTGGTTTTTACTGCTCGCACTGACAAACCACCTGTGTGCTAAATACATTAACACACACACCACACACACACACACACACACACACACACACACACACACACCCCACACACACACACCCCACACACACACACACACACTGTTTTGCAGAGCATGACAACAGAGGGGAAACCCAACGATGCACTCATTTGACCTTCTTTTGTTGACTTCAACTGTTACTTTTCCAATGTTTCAGTGATTGATTGATTGATTGATAGATTGATTGATTGATTGATTGATTTTTGGGACTGTTCATCCAGTCAGAGACTATTCAGATTTCTTGCGTGCAGCTTTGTTGCGACATACTTTCACTGGCAGTCTCTTGTCTCTGGCTGAGGAGAAGTCTTTGCAAAGGGAATATCACTTTGTGGTCGGTGTTGCTGTGTCAACGCGCTCACTTCACTTCCTGTTTCACAGCTGTGTTGTTGTGTTGGAGAAGCAGCCGGGTGGTCAGTCAGTCTCTCCGTGCTGCTCACTGTTCCCACTGTGCATGATATCTCCCTGGTAAGGGCTGTCACAATTCAATTAAAATGAGCTGACGACTATTGAAATCAAAAGCAGGATCAGTGATTTCCCCAGTTTTGTTTTTTTCTCTCCACCTCTGCCTAGTTGCGGACTTCCAAAGAAACTACAATAATCCTGTTGATCGATCCCATAATTGATTATTTCACTGCATCAGTGCAGAGTCGTCTAGAGCCGCATCGTGAGGCATCGATGCAGTGACTAATTTCAGTTCCCCTACAACCGATCCAGAAGACTCAGAACCACTGGTTTCATCTTTGACTATGTTTGGCTTTTATGAACTTTATAATCATTTTTTTTTAACATCCTCATCTGTAAAGCAACTCAACAAATGATGTTGATTAAATGTAGGGAAGTAAAAAATTATAATATTTCCCTCTGAAATGTAGTGCACTAGAATTATAAAGAGTTAAAAATAAAGAAGGAAAAAATCAAACTTAAACCTAAAGCAGGAACCTCCTGTAGGAGGTTTTTGCTGGAACCGGATTCCAGTTTGTTTGGCCTACAAAATGACATCATCACTGCAATTTTCTTTTTCGTGTGTGTGTGTGTGTGTGTGTGTGTGTGTGTGTGTGTGTGTGTGTGTGTGTGTGTGTGTGTGTGTGTGGTGTGTGTGTGTGTGTGTGTGTGTTGTGTGTGTGTGTGTGTGTGTGTGTGTGTGTGTGTGTGTGTGTGTGGTGTGTGACACCCCTTTACCGTGCACACACAACAGACGTTTAGTTTAAAAATGTGGTAGATAATAAATTTAAATGTTTGAGTCCATAACTTTTTTTGATTTAAGTTTTTATGGGAATTAATTGATTAACTTCAACTACATAATTTCAACTTCATTACAAAAAGTTGTTGATGAGACGAGGGCCCGGTTTACACCTATCACCATTTCTAGCCACTAGGGGACCATAAGCAGGCTGGGGGAACGCATATTTATGTTAAAAAACCTCAAAGTGAAAATTTCATGCCATGGGACCTTTTTAAAATCCGGGATTAACCTTTCAAACTCATTAGACAATCCTCAAAAGCACCAGTTGATCCTGAATGTCACACAGCTGCTGTCTGAAGCTAAATGGTGTTATAAAATCACTTCTTAATTTCTGAGTCCTGCTGTCATCCCTCTAAACCAGCGATGTCAGACCCCATTTCACTAAGGGCCAGACTGGAAAATGAGAATCACGTCAAGGGCCAGACATGTATGGTTTATTTTATGCTTTTATTTAAGAGACAAATTCAGTTATGTGGACTGTATTATTGCAGGTGTCATCTAGTTTTCTCACTTACAGCCCCATAAAGCTCCTCAAAAGTCGTAAACAAAAAAGCACCAAAAACGTTGAAATAAGGGTAAAAAACGTCACAATAAAAGCGTAAAGCGTCAACAAATGCATCAAAAATGTTGAGAAAAGTGGAAAAAAATATTAAAATAAGTGCCAAAAATACCAAAAGTGCCAAAATCTGTGATGGGCCAGATTTGGCCCGCGGGCCTTGAGTTTGACACGTGCTCTCAAATCTCCAGGATCGCAATTTTCTCAACAAGTCTCAAGCAGCAGTTACTTAAACAACCACTAAAGAGGTTTTTTTTTCATTTCTAGAAACAGAAATTCAATGCTTTTAATCCACACTGACGTTGAACTGAACTGATTCTGAAATAATGGTTAGTTGCAGCCCTGCTTGAATAAACAGAATTAGCTAAAACTAAGTTTCCTCCGTAGATTTATGCACTGCACAGTGTCTAAAGTGTGTTCATCATGAAAAACAATTCTGTCCAATCACAATCGTCTATACCCACGACCTCCCACTTCCGGGATTCCCGCCGGTATTTCCACCGGATGTCCGTCCCCTTCCTCTTCCTTTTGTGTTGGCGTTCTGACCCCCGGTGGATTTCTGAGGACTATGGTTACCTGGTCCTCAGGTCTCTGCAGGGTAAATCCAGACAGCTAGCCAGACTATCTGTCCAATCTGAGGACTATGGTTACCTGGTCCTCAGATCTCTGCAGGGTAAATCCAGACAGCTAGCCAGACTATCTGTCCAATCTGAGGACTATGGGTACCTGGTCCTCAGGTCTCTGCAGGGTAAATCCAGACAGCTAGCCAGACTATCTGTCCAATCTGAGGACTATGGTTACCTGGTCCTCAGGTCTCTGCAGGGTAAATCCAGACAGCTAGCCAGACTATCTGTCCAATCTGAGGACTATGGTTACCTGGTCCTCAGGTCTCTGCAGGGTAAATCCAGACAGCTAGCTAGACTATCTGTCCAATCGGAGGTTTCTCTGTTGCACGACTAAAACAACCTTTGAACGTACACATCTTCCACCAAAACAAGTTTTTTCCCGAGACTGTTTGGCAGCGGCGCCGATGCTTCTCTCTGGTGCTTAGCAACATTGAAGATGATTCTGATTGGTTTAAAGAAATGCCACTAAACCAGAGCACGTCTTCCTTCCGTTTCCGAATGCTATTTGGACTATCCAGACCTTCTTCTAGCGTGCTTTTGTGGAGGGTCTGGCAAAGCAAGACTAAAACCACAGCAACAGTCACTTTTTAAAATGTGTGACGTGACATCCAACCCTTACATTTTAAAATATGAATGACCCCCTTCCTCTGCTCCGGTACTCCACCTGTTGATCTGACAAGAACCAGGAAGTGGGCTACGTTTCCGGCTCACTGATGTTATCTGATGAGAAACAGGAAATCAATCCCAGTTTAACATTTACTTTGCTCCGTCCGACGGGCCGAATCTAACCCGGATATCTGGCGCTCATTTGCATCCATGATGTCAGGACGGGTGATGTTATTTAACGGGGTCAGCAGGTGTGTTAACGGGGCTCCAGCCACATCTTTAAGGTCTCAGCACCGGGATGAGCAGGGCCGCACGCTGTCTGTGGCTGCAGAGTCTTCCACAGATTTTAAGCAAATTAAAAGATCACCAAGCATGCATGCAAGCATACATCTTCTCCTCAAGCAAAAAAAAAAAAGGAAACTGTGTTAAATTCTGCAGATTTTCCTTCTGAATAACTGCTGAAAAAAAGACTTTGAAAGCACAATTGAGAAAACTGAGCGCTGCAAACGTGATAGAACAAAAGACCGAAGCCGATGGAACTGTAGACAAAGAGACATCTTATCAAACAAATAAAAGACCAATAATTCACCACTACACAAATGCTTTTGTTTTTACTGTAAATTTTAAGTTTTACCTTTTGAGATAGGGCTGCACAACATATCATTTTTTTTGTTGTTATATCATCACAGCGATTGGTGCAACAACGCTGGGCTGCTACACACCGCGCGCTGGGCTGCTACACACCGCGCGCTGGGCTGCTACACACCGCGCGCTGGGCTGCTAAACACCTAGAAAAACCAATGACCGTAAAGTACTCACTTTTATTTATTGGTGAAAAACAGGTGGAGATTCAGGTGCTTTTCATTTGTGTCTAGGAGGGCTGGGGGATTTGGAGATCACTTTACCGTAATGCAGCCTTTAAAACCAGGGAAAGACACTTACTATGATATCCAAAATCTAAGACGATATTAAGTCTCATATCACGATATCGATATCATATCGACCACAGTTGATCGTACGGATCAACACTCACTGTTCGGAATGCATGTGAACCGCAGATCAATTGCAAAGTTTAGCTATAATAATAGTGTGAAATACCATTCACTTTGCGTTACTTGCTGTGGCTGATAAATCTTCCTCTCTCTTCTCATCATCTCTCCCCCTCTCTCTCTCTCTCTCCTCTCTCTCTCCTCTCTCTCTCTCTCTCTCTCTCTCTCTCTCTCTCTCTCTCTCTCTCCGGGGCCTAAACGACCGGTAATGGAATAGCAACGGTGCCACTTAAATGCCTGCTCCGCTCTTTGATGCTACGAAACTGACATTAGAGGCTCTGGAAGCATCGCTGCATGTCCCTAGGTAACACTAACGGTTCACGTGGTAACAGGTAACATTGATGTTAGCCTAACATTACCGTTAGCTAGTAGCTAGATTAAAGGTCCCATGCCACGAAAATGTCACTTTTTTAACATTAATATGAGTTCACCCAGCTTGCCTATGGTCCCCCAGTGTCTAGAAATGGTGTTAGGTGTAAACCGAGCCCTGGGTATCCTGCTCTGCCTTTTGAGAAAATGAAAGCTCAGACGGGTCGATCTGAAATCTTGGGTTCAAGGGTTATTCTTGTTACGTTTTTAAAGATAGTGTTTTGGAAAGGGGATGACATGCAGTAAATTACCACAGATCGGATTCAAATCCTAGACCTTTGCGTCGAGGCGTAAACCTCTCAGTACGTGTGCGCCTGCTCTACCCACTGAACCAACCTGGCCACCATTTTTAATAAATAATGTAATTTTCCACTTTTTTTGTACTGATCTATAAATGTATCCGATACGTGACTCAAAACCGTGATCCGAACCGGGAGTTTTGTGTGCCGTTGGACCCTTATTTGTAGCTTCCAGCACAGATTTGTATTCCTTTTATTATTATTTATTTTTTAGGACGAGTGGATGAATGAAACTCCCACACACTCTCCTCACTCTGACAACCCTGACCCACTCGCCGCAGCTTCCTGTTGTTTCCTGAGCGAGGTGACAGAGAGCGAGCGGACGCAGCCGACGCACGCTGCTGTTTACCTTGTTCATATTTCCCATCAGGTCCTTTTAACCTCGTCCCTCCTGGCTGACTGTACGCGCACATTTAAAAGGGTTCAAGAGTTTTATAGCAGCTGAGAGGCTCTTAGCGTTCTGCAGCGGAAGCCAACAGCTGTTTTTGTCTGTTGCTGCCGGTTCAGATATTAGTTGTAAACTGCTGTCAGATGTGTGAGATATGAGACGATAAGCTCCTGTTTGTCCTTCTGCATTAACCCTCCCGTTGTCCTCGGGTCAAATTTGACCCTTTTTCAAAATGTCTATATCAGAAATATGGGTTTGTTTTTAACCAAATTACCACAAAAACTGATGCATTCCATACAACGCGCTTGGAAAATACAATTAATCACATTCAATGAATTTTGTGTAGAAATTAAAATGATTTCAAATCAGCATCCTGGCTAAACTCATCCACTCAACATACGTTCCTCTGATCTTAACTAGTAGTCAAAATAATACAGAATTTCTGCTTTTTTAACTCAAATAATAATTTTACTAATAATTCTAATTCCATATAAATGACGTTTATTGACCATGAATTCCAAAAAGTAGTGTGAAACTAGTGGTAGTAAGCTGGTGTTAGTGAAAACTAAAAAAATATTGAAAAAGCGATGAAAATGTCAAATGTTAAAGGTGCTCTAAGAGATGTTGGGTGACGGCACTTATGTTGACTTTAAAAGTATTTTCAAACAAAACGAGGTTAGCTCGCCCCTCCCTCCTCCTCATCCTGTCCCCTCCCTTCTGTGTTTCTGCCCACTAACCCAGGGGTTCCCAAAACTTTCAGCCCACGACCCCCAAAGTAACGGTGCAAGTGACTTGTGACCTCCACACTATAAACGTATACAAACATTTCGCGCAACCGTGCACGCACTATAGACGTAACCAAACACGAGCATATTGACAACACAAAATTAATGTTGCAATGACCTCAGGGGTCAGAGTGGTCAAAGAAAATCAAAAGAGCTGTTCCCTTTTTATTTATAGGCTTGGTTTTATTTTACATTTTGCCACTAGTTTTATCTTGTGTTAAAATCATGGCTAACATATGTTTTATTTTTGGAAATCAACTTGCGACCCCCCCCTCTCTGGCTCGCGACCCCCCTGTGGGTCCCGACCCCCACTTTGGGAATCACTGCACTAACCTAACTAAGGTTTTTTAACATGAGTTCCCCCAGCCTGCCTATGGTCCCCCGTGGCTAGAAATGGTGATAGGTGTAAACCGAGCCCTGAGTATCCTGCTCTGCCTTTTGAGAAAATGAAAGCTCAGACGGACCGATCTGAAATCTCCCCTTATGATGTCATAGGGGGAAAGGTTACCTCCCCTTTCTCTGTTTTGCCCGCCAAGAGAATTTGGCCCACCCATGAGAGAAAGAGAGACATGATGGCTTGCAGAAAAGCAAAGCGTGGCAGTTGGCAAAGGCCACGCCCCCACCCTCCTCCTTGCCCCTTTCCGTCTCAGTGTAAAATAACAGATGGCAACAAAACAAATGAACAGCATTAGAGCAGTAATAATAAACAATACAAAACCGTCGACATGAGTGGAAAAGTGAAAAAGGTTTGTAGAAAGGATGGCGTCTTATGGTTGGCTGTATGTTGTCTCTCTTGCTCTGATAATTTCTGATCTACTTAAATTTCCGATGATTTACTTTTCTGCATCGAGCAATATTCTTTCAAGAGAGAATCATAAGACTCGAGTGTATTTCTTCCCCTGGCTAGCGTAGCTGCAGTCTCATTTAAAAGATATTCGAGAAATGTGCACATGAACTAAGAAGAATAAATCATGTTTAAACATCCACTTCAGGAAGCAGTTCCAGTATGTGGTTTCTGTGTGCGTTTGTGGACCGGATGTTGAGGGTGCTGTGCTCCTTGTGGAACCAGGATTATCGGTCTCCATGAACAAGCCCTAAAGTAAGAGACCTCTACTCTGCTCCTACTGGGTCAAAGGTCACGGCAAGGCCTGAAGGTTTTTGTGTGTGTGTGTAAATGTGTGTGTGTGTCTGTGTGTGTGTGTCTGTGCGTGTGTGTCTGTGCGTGTGTGTCTGTGCGTGTGTGTCTGTGTGTGTGTGGTCTGTGTGCGTGTGTGTGCGTTAAGCCGGGTTAATGGAGGATTAACTATAAAGAGAGGATCACTGTGTATTAAACACACACTGTTGTCCATTAACAGACCTCTTGCTGTGTTTCTCTGCTCACCTCAGAGAACGAGCTGCACAGCTGACGACTTGCTCTGATGCGATTGGACGTTGCCCGAATGCCATGTTTGAGCCCTCACCCGCTCCTCATGGAGGATTGTTTTTTTGTTTTTTTTTGCTGCTGCTGCAGAATGAGAGGACAGACACACAAGTGTTTGTGGATACTTACGCAACCAAACCGCTTATTTTGAGTGTGTCGTACATAGGATATATAAACGGAGCCCCTAAGGCAGGGGTCGGGAACGTACGGCTCGTGAGCCAGGTGTGGCTCTTTTGAGAATTTCATCTGGCTCGCAGAAAAAAAGATAATATATTCTTACTTTTTAATCCATCCATCAATTTTCCACTGCTCATGTCCTGTTCAGGGCTACAGTTGGCTGCAGGAGCAATTGTCCATTATAATTGGATGATAATAGCCTACGTTGGGCATGGCTGGGTAAACAGGTAAACGCCCCCTTTTGAATCAGTCTGCTCAGTCATTGGCTCAGATCTAACCCTTCCGCAAAGAAGATAGCGAAAAGAAAAAAGATGAGGAGTATCGTACATTTCAGGACGAATGGACCGCAGAATTCGCCTTTGTGGTGAGAGCAGGTTCTGCGGCGTGTCTAATTTGCAACGACAAAATTGTATCGATGAAACGGTCGAATGTAAAGCGGCACTTTGACGCCACGCCACGCAACATACCCTGCGGGAGCCAGAGCTGCTGAGCAGGGTGCGAGCTAGCCAGCAGCAACTCCGCCTGCGGACTCGGTGACTATAATTCCACTAGTTTAGTTTTTTTTTTAATTTTAAATAACTCTCTGAGTCAAAAAGGTTCCCTTCCCCCGATTTAAAAGAATACATTCAGAGGCTTATTATACTCACATTTAGTTGAATTCAGTCTTAAAATATATTACATGGCTCTTCCTGAAATAAATTTCCAAATATTTTGCTTTCATGGCTCTCTGAGTCAAAAAGGTTCCCGACCCTTGCCCTAAGGGGACACGAGCAAAACAAATCTAAAGTTTGGTTTTGTGTAAGCATGTGAAACAAAGCAGCAATGTCCTTGTAATAATATGTAGATATAATAAAAGGATCTATTATAGATCAAAATATAGAGCAGCTGAGTCCTGTACAGTCTGTCTCCAGTATGGCCCACGTTACATCCATACGCGGCTTCATGTGCTCACACACAGGTGTGTTAGTTGGTCTTGAACTGCTGAGAGAACTCAGGACAGAATGACGTCTTTTTCTTTAGGATCAGTGTCTCTGTTAGAGTTTTAAGGCTGATACAATTATTTGGTTATTTAAAAATCTAATATATTGGCCGATATATATTTAAAAACAAAAATTCAGAAACTCGTAACAAAACAGATTTCCCCAACATGAGTTATTTGTAGTTATTTATGAGTTCTCTCTAAAATAATATATTGATAATTTGTTTCATTGGCACAACAGAACAGAGAAACCTCAAAATATATCAAAGTTCTGATAAATAAAATGTATAAAAATACAAACTTAAGATCTGAAACTTAAAGTCTTTTTAACAGAACCCAATAACAACAAAAAAATCAGAGTTACCAACAGGGACGTTGCAGAGCGCCCTCTGGTGGACAGACACTCATAACATGGTTGACAGTCCGTTTTTCTATTTTTAAATATTTATCAGAATCATTTGTCAATATAAATGATGGTGATGAATGAATATTTAAAAAAATATATATATATGTATGTATGCATGTACGTACGTGTGTGTTGTATATATATATATATATATATATATATATATATATATATATATATATATATATATATATATATATATATATATAATATAAAATTATCGGCCGATATATCGGTCAGGCTCTATATTCTCTGTTCTGTCGCGGTCTTATTTGTTTCAGCGGTGGCGTGTAGCATCGTGCGTGCGTGTGCGTGTGCGTGTGCGTGTGCGTGTGCGTGTGTGTGTGTGTGTGGGGTTTGATTCGTAGGTGACTGGCTTGTATCATAGAGAGAGAGAGATGCACGTCTTATGTCATCCATGCAGTTTCTGCCTCGTCACCTGTCGGTGGGGTTTGCTGCCGTCAGTGTTGCGCTGCATGGTCCTGCATCCTGCAGGCTGCTGACATCCTGCTGACACGGAGCGCCGCTCAGGGCAGGAAGCCGCTTCACCTGCTCGGCGTCTGCAGAGACCGATCCAGTACACACACTTTACCAGAACAACAAACACCGTGCACCAAGTCTTAACCGATAGGGTTTATCAGATACACACTTTAGGGTTCAACAGCGTTAAGTTTGGCCCATCAATGAATAATAATAATAATTTTAATTTGTAATGCACTTTATATTTGCGAAAATCTCAAAGTGCTACATGGTAAAAAAGTAAGTGATAAAATAAAACACATGGAGAGCATGAAAATTATAAATAAAAAATAAACAAAACAATATGGAAAAGGGCAAGAGATCAGTCAAAAGCTCTCCTAAAAAGGTGGATTTAAGGCCACGTTTAAAATCATCCATTGTAGACGTTTAGTTAAATATAAGATCTTTTATACCTAGTGCAACACAACTAAATAATGAACTAAATGTGTACATTTGCATTAAAGTACTAGAAGGTTTTTCGGCCTTGCCTGGACAATAAAGTTGTATTATTTATTATTTTTTGCTCTCGTAAACCTTTTTAATGAGTTCAATTTAATACAAATTTAATGAGATTTAGTGTTTTCTCGAACATTTTAGGATGATCTCTCAAATTGTATATGAACAACATCTCCACAGTGACGTATCTTTTAAGCTATAGTGCGTAGTTTCTGTCTTCTAATTTATGACAACAAAACTGTGGGTGCGTGCACATGATACAAGCCTTCCGTGATCGCGCACGCGCCCCAACCTCTTCCTCCACGCAGTTGCTAGTAGCCAAGGAGGACACAGAGGGTTAAAAAAACATGATGAACTCTTTAGAAAATAGTCATACTAAGAAACACAGAGAAAGCTGTGTGGAGCTGAGAGTCTTAATTAGCTCTGTAGCAACTCATTTGGCGACGGCTTGAATATAACGGACGTTCATTAATATCAAAGAGTTACGCACTAAAGCTTTAAGCACTGGAGAGTTGTAGTTTAGTTTTTTTAGAGTCCTCAATTCTGACTACAATTCTGTCAACTTAGTACCCAGGAAGGTTGAATCATTGACATAAAGGCATATAAACAAAATTTAAAAGAACTAAGACACATCTATAAAGGACCAGACCAATGATTTCAAAAGTTTAAGCCCGTGCTATGTTGTTTTTATTTTAAGTTTTATTATTTTTAGAGAAAGCGAGAGAGCAAAAGAGCAAGAGAGAGAGAGGCCTACTGTCACATGCTCGCATCAGAAAATGTTGATGGTGGTTGGTTTTCTACAGTGGAAACTGATTCAGCAGACACACACACACACACACAAAACCACACACACACACACACACACAACACACACACACCACACACATACACACACACGCACACACACACATACACACACACACACACCGTGTGTTTCAGTACACATAATTTCTTTCCTAATATGTAAAAGGTGAGGTAATGGTTAACTTTGGGAACAGGGATCGAGTCATAGAAATTAAAACTTCCCTCTCAATGGAACGTTGTTCTTGTCATGAGGACAAGCTGTCAGGACATTCCATCACAGGGGTCAACGGTTGCAGCAGTGCCTTGCTCAAGAGCTGTGGATTATAACTCATGTAGTCACCTTTGCACACCTCATGTCTCATATCAGAACAAAGGAGTGTGTGTGTGTGTGTGTGTGTGTGTGTGTGTGTGTGTGTGTGTGTGTGTGTGTGTGTGTGTGTGTGGGGTGTGTGTGTGTGTGTGTGTGTGTGGTGTGTGTGTGGTGTGTGTGTGTGTGTGTGTGTGTGTGTGTGTATATATATGTATATATGTAAACTATATGTGTGTGTGATATATATATGTATATATATATATGTATATGTATATATGTATATATACTATAGATGTGTGTGTGCTAATATATATATATATCTATATATACTATATTATATATATATAGTATATATATATATATATATTTTTTTTTTTTTTAATTCCACTAAATAATATTTAAAAAATGTGAGTTTAGCCTTGCGTTTCATTAGAACACAAGACAAAAGTAAGAGTAGACATTGTTTGTTTTTTATCAGTAAGATAATCGCGATCAAAATTCGATCAGTTGCACAGGTGAGTCAACATCAATCGCTGACCACCATCCTCCTCCTCCTCTCCTCCTCCTCCTCCTCTCCTCCTCCTCCCTCTCTCCT
This sequence comes from Etheostoma spectabile, assembly GCF_008692095.1. Taxonomy (NCBI): domain Eukaryota; kingdom Metazoa; phylum Chordata; class Actinopteri; order Perciformes; family Percidae; genus Etheostoma; species Etheostoma spectabile. The sequence goes on from NC_045750.1 coordinate 3,686,630, forward strand.
CCTCTTCTTCCTCTGCTCCTCAGTTCCCTGAATGTGGATTTTCGGGATGTACGACAAGATCCTGCTCTTCCGCCACGACCTGAACTCGGACAACATCCTGCAGCGTCTGACCGCGGCGGAGGAGATCCACGAAGGCGACCTGGTCGAGGTGGTGCTCTCCGGTAAGAAACTTCATTTACCATTTAAATAATCTGTTGATTTGATTTTGCCTGTACACCTTCATCTTCTGCATCACTCCAAACAGCTTCCTGCTTCTAGCTCCTGACCCGCCATCTAGATTAGAACTAGTCTCGCTTTCCCAGCCCTTCCTCCACAGCGCTGCGGAGGAGGGTCCGGCTAGTCCACACACCATTCTGGGATGGGAGAAAAACGTGCTCTGATTTTTGGTGTTTCTTTAAACCAATCACAGTCCACTGAGCAAACTGCATCCTCAGAGGAAGACAGGGAGTGGGTTTCCAAACAGATCATGTACCACCCAAGCCTGATGTGTGAAAAACAACGAGAGCGTCAAAACTAACGACTTCTTTCGCATCTAATGTACAGTAGTTGTTCCCTAGTGGACATCTTTAGCAGTTTTTGTGTTATTAATTGAGTATCTGCTCTAGCTTTTCCAACATTTTAGACACAGATATGTTTTTTATATAGTAATGATCTAAAATTTTGTGAAACTGCATATTTCTTTATTGACATTGACAAACATAACATTTTCTTGAATACGTTGAACCAAGTCCTCCACAAACCTGGGAAAACCCTGGAAAATACAGAACACCCTGCTTTAACCTTTTTGCACATTTCAAATATCTTCATCTTTAGTTTTCTGAACTGTTAGATTTTGCCTTCCATTTGCACTTTTTACAATTTATCACTGTATTGTATGTATTACTTATCTTTTTTATCTTTCCTCATCAAATTTGTATACACTACTTATCCTTATCCTTTATCTCATTTGTATATATAACTTATCTTTCTTTATCTTATTTATACATATGACTTATTTTTTGACTTATTTGTATATATTACACATCTTTCTTTATCTTATTTATACATATGACTTATTTTTGGACTTATCTGTAGCTATTACATATCTTTCTTTATCTTATTTGTATAAATTATTTGTATAATTATTTTTTATATTCTACTTGTTGTACGTGATCTTATTTCCTCGTGGGTCGGAGAGAAACACATTTTCAGTTGCTCTGTATGTCTGGCACATATTGCGGAGTTGACAATAAAGTTGACTTGGATATTGAAAATCTACAGCTTTTCACGTTTTTTTCACGTGGTTTTTGTTGTTGTAAACCTCGCCTTGTTTGACGTTTTTTTAAAAGGTTTTTCTGCTGTTCTCAGGGCTTTCGATGCATTTTGTTGCTTTATTTTTTAAAGTTTTTTTTGGTGCTTTTGTCACTTTTAGTAATTTCTTTAAGCATTTTAATTTTTGAAAAGGGGTCAGACCCAAACAGGAGAGTTAAAGCCCGTGATATATTTATATTATATAGCTTGTTGTTTTTGTCTGAGCTTCCTCTCCTCCTGCAGATCTCTTGTTAATCCCCTCTGAGTGTGAGCGCCGAGGTCGCCTCAGATCTTGTTTCCTTCACTGCGGCGTCGCCCCGGGTCCCCCTGCTCGCTCTAACCATAATATTGTCTATGCATTTCCTGAGTCGTGTCGACAGGCTGGGTTGTAAAAGCCTAAGCTGACACCTTAACAGCTGAACGCCGAGGCACAGAGCAGCGGCAGCTATAGGTTACGCCGGAGGAAGAAGACTAAGTCGGAGCCCAAACCGCACCAAGTTCAAACCCTCGACCACTTCCTCCCCCCCCCCCCCCCCTTGCTCCTGCTGCTGCAGAACCCTGCAGAGCTCAGTTTACTATTTATTTCAGTCTCAGTTAATAGAACAGTGGCGGCTCTTCACAGATGTGATTTACAATCAAAACTGGCCAGTGCAACCCCCCAAACAATCATATTATAACTTTCTTTACATAAATAAAGACATTTGCACCTAAATTGTTGCAAACAAAATCACCAGAATTCAGAAAATGAAGCGTTTTACACACACAATTTTACACACACATTTCCATTTTTCAATTTCCATTTTGCTCAAAAGTGCAGATCTCAGTTACCTACATAACCCTATAAACTGCAACACACCCAAAAATGTATTTTTTAACAGTAAGTGTTGTAGTACAACTATTAGGAGACAAGTTATAATATGATATAATACATATGAAATCCAAAATGATGTAGCTTTGATGATGAGAAATTGAGGCCCTAAACAGAAGATTCAAAATAATTGCAGGATGGGAAACGTCCCTTTGTTGTCGCTTGTTTGTCTGACTGCTCTGTATTTGATCATTTCAGCTCTGGCCACAGCTGAGGACTTCCAGATCCGACCTCACGCGCTGTACGTTCACTCCTACAAGGCGCCGGCCTTCTGCGACGACTGCGGGGAGATGCTGTGGGGGCTCGTCCGACAGGGCCTCAAGTGTGAAGGTAAGAATGTGGTAACAAGGTGCGGCCCGTTTAGGCTTGATTTAAGGGGGGGGGGGGGAATTCATTCTGGGCTTTTCCCAAAGTTTATCTAGCTTTCTTTCAATGTTTTTGTTGTTTTTTTTTGGAGGGTTTTGTTTTGGGAAGAAAAGAAAAACCTTTGCAGCCTCTGGGTTTTTTTTTTATCCAGAAAATCAGAGAATGTAACACACATAGTCACAAACACACGCACGCACACACACACACACACAGACAGGCACACAGTCAGACACAGACACATACACACACGTGCACACACACAGTCACACACACACACACAGACACAGTCACGCACACAGACACACACACAGACACACACAATCAGTCAGTCTCACAAACACAGAAAAAGCTGCAATGATGAATCAATCAGTTGTCTATTCAGTTGTCTAACTATTTTGGTAATCGATTAATTGTTTTGGGGCTCTTTTTATGAAAATAAAAGTAAAATTTCTCTGATTCAGGCATCTTAAATGTGAAATGTTTTCTACAAACCCCAATACCAATGAAGTTGGGACGTTGTGTCAAACGTAAATAAAAAAAACCCAGAATACAATGATTTCCAAATCCTTTTCTACCTATATTCAATTGAATACACTACAAAGGCAAGATATTGAATGTTCAAACTGATAAACTTTGTTTTGAATTTGATGCCTGCAACATGTTCCAAAAAAGCTGGGACAGGAGCATGTTACTGCCGTGTGACATCCGGTTTCCTTTTACCAAAACTCAATAAGCGTTTGGGAACTGAGGACACTTATTGTTGAAGCTTTGTACAAGGGATTCTTTCCCATTCTTGCTTTATGTACGACTTCAGTTGCTCAACAGTCCGGCGCCTCAGTTGTTGTATTTTGTGCTTCATAATGCGCCACACATTTTCAATGGGAGACAGGTCTGGACTGCAGGGAGGCCAGTCTGGTACCCGCACTCTACTATGAAGCCACACTGTTGTAACAAGTGCAAAATGTGGCTTCTAAATTAGCAGGAACGCCCCTGAAAAAGAGGTTTCTTGGATGGCAGCATTTGTTGCTTCAAAACCTGTTTGTAGTTTTCAGCATTAATGGTGTCTTCACACATATGCAAGTTACCCATGCCATGTGCACTAACACACCCCCATGCCGTCACAGATGCTGGCTTTTGAACTTTGCGCTGATAACAATCTGGGTAGTCCTTTTCCTCTCTGGCCCGGGGGACATGACCACCACGATTTCCAAAAACAAAGCGAAATGTCGACTCTTGAGACCACGGCACACTTTCCCCTTTCAGGCCATCTCAGATGAGCTCGGGCCCAGAGAAGCCGGCGGCGTTTCTGGGTGTTGTTGATGAATGGCTTTCGCTTTGCACGATAGAGTTTTAACTTTCACTTGTAGATGTAACGACAAACTGTGTTAACTGACAATGGTTTTCCGAGTGGTGTTCCTGAGCCCACGTGGTAATGCCCTTTACATAATGATGTCTGTTTTTAATGCAGTGCTGCCTGAGGGATCGAAGGTCACGGGCAGTCAGTGTTGGTTGTTGGCCGCTTACGTGCAGCCTCCTCGTCAGGCTACATTTACATTGCTACGTTTTGGTTTAAAAACTAATATCTTCTGTTATGTTTCCCCCTCTCATTCCCCCTGCTCTGGCGTTTCCCCCTCTCATCCCCCCTGCTCTGGCGTTTCGCCCTCTCATTCCCCCTGCTCTGGCGTTTCGCCCTCTCATTCCCCCTGCTCTGGCGTTTCCCCCTCTTATTCCCCCTGCTCTGGCGTTTTCCCCTCTCATTCCCCCTGCTCTGGCATTTTCCCCTCTCATTCCCCCTGCTCTGGCGTTTCCCCCTCTCATTCCTCCTGCTCTGGCGTTTCCCCCTCTCATTCCCCCTGCTCTGGCGTTTACGGCCTCCTAAACCGGAGACATTTGAAAACACTTCTGACCTGTTATGGTTTGGAATCTGCGGGGTCGTGTTGCCGTCTCAACGGCCACAAACTGAGACCTTCGGCAACACCGACGCCAACGTGTCACCACCTGATTGGGTTTTATCGAATACGTCTCATTGTTTTTTACAAAGCTACTACTGTTACCATGGCAACTACCAGCAATGAATGATGAGCAATGAGTCTCGGGTGCTGCCTCCGGTTTAGGCCCAGTATATGGGAATGCTAATGAGATATTTTGGTGTGGGCGTGTTAGTTTAAACAGAGAGTAGTTCTTCTACTGGAGCTAAAAACACAGCACAGTGCACAGAGATCGCTTTTGTCTCAAAAATCCACTTACAAAACCAAAAGGTAGCAATCTAGATGTAGCCTCAATTCCCTGAATGTACATTTTTTGGGAGAAACTAATCGACAGATTAATTGACAATCAAAATAATTGTTAGTTGCAGCCATTGGTTGAAAGTGTTTGGATTATTATTCCTCTGTGTAATTTACTGTCCTTCATGCAGTTTCATGCTGCCCAAGAAAGGTTTAATTTCCACCAGAAGGGAAGGGAGAAGTGTGCAAATGAAATGTGTTATTAACAACCGTGATTGTGATTCTATGATTAGCTAGTCAACAAGCTGACAAAACACAAAGTGAATGACAGGAAACGGAGCGGAGGACCTGTGATGTGGACTTACATCACCTGAAAAGCTGTGCAGCCGCTCCAGAGACCTTAAATCTATGAAGTCAAACAGGTGTCAGGCAGAGCAGGAACGCATCGTCAGGATATCTGGGCCTTTTAAACCATTCAGACAAGCTTCCTGCCAATTAAACTTTTACGAGCGGACGTGATCTGTGTGTGCTCATGATATGAGAGAAATCAGATGTTAATGAGTATAACAGAGACAAACAAGCTGCACGTCGTTCCCTCCGAGTGACTGAAATATTTAATGATCAATTAACCGCAAAACAATCTTTAAATGATTAAAACTTGACTGTTCTGACATCCGACCCGCTGAGACATCCAGCTTTCTGGATTTAATTCCGTGGTTGTCATGGTTGTTTTATGAATTTTAATCAAGTTTCAAAATATGTGATACATATGCAAACAGTGTTTTTCCTCGGTTTGTGGAGGTGTGTAGGCGATTTAAGGGTCCTTCCAGAAAATGTTACCTTTTTAATTGAAGAAAAAAAACCATTTCCCCGTACATTTCTTTGTCTTTTTGTGGGATTTTGTCTCTTTGTAATCATTTTAGTTTCTTTGTGTGTCCCTTTGTTACTCTGGCTATCACCAGACTAAGCTCATTAGTTCTCTGCACATGAGGCGGGACCAACGGGCATAGTTCAAATGACTCTGTATGTAATTGGATAGTCCCTCAACCAATCAGACCAACGATCCGGGATGTAGAAGCAACGGGTTGCTGCACTTCGGTGGCGTTCACAGCTTCTTGTTTCATGTAAACAAAAAGCTGCTTTGGTCGCTTCTCTATCGTCATCGTGTTAAACCCGCCAATGGCCCGTCAGGTAGATAAGCCAGTTTGTGATTGGTTCCCGCGAAATTACAAACTGAAGAAGGAGAATAAAACGTGCAGGTTCCCAGACCGAGCTGCAGGGCGAAATCAAACCGCCGGCAGAGTGGGCGGGGCTTACCCAGTCTATCCCTTTGTGGTAGTTTTGCGTCTCTTTTTTCTCCTAATTTTGTAGCATTACTATGTCCATATCTGTGCGTCAAACATTAGAAAATCTAGAGCAGATAATATATGAAAAATATTCAAAAGCTTAAAGACAATTCTTGCTAAAGACCACAATCTACATTCATTACATCTGAAAAAGCCTTTTAGTTCCATTCATTCGGCCGAGGCGCAGCCCAAACCGGCTCTGGTGCTGCACCCAACTCTTATAACGGCAGGGAAAACCCTAACATACAATATTTATAAAATATACAGGAACTATTTAAAGTTGGATGAGGGGTGGGGAAAAATAACACAAAGCTTTGGCTTTGTCCCGCTCCTTCTTGGACAGATTAAACATTGTTTGTGACACTTCATAGATATTAGTTTTCCTTTCATTGTATTTATACGCACTTATTGTTTTTATCTTTTTTATTTTATTTTTTTGTTTGAAATAAAATATAATAAATAATTTTAATATCCGCTATGCCGAGGCTGTGCTCACACACACACACACACACACACACACACACACACACACACACACACACACACACACACACACCACCACACACACACCACACCCACACCCACACACACACACACACACATTTTCCCTGGTGTTTGAGTCTGAAAGCTGCAGCGACTGTACAGCAGGATGTCTTCATGGACGCTGACTTCCTGCGAGTATTTTTCACATCTTTCAAGTCCCGATCTCAGCGCTCAGAAGCCTCAGAGCAAATATCAACTGTAGTGATGCCAAGCAGAGAAGAGCAACGCTTGATTGTTGACGTCAGCGCAGAAAAATACGTCTTCTGCTTGTATAACTTTTGGAGGTTCATACCGCTTAAACTGACAAAAGAATGAGACTGATGTGAGTGAAGGACAGGGACTCCTCGATGGATGAAAACCTTTGTTCATTGGTGTGAATTCGAAGTATCAAACGTCAACAACCTCTCTAACCCACATCCTGAGCTCTTTGAGATTCATTTACCTGACTTTTGATTTGGGCGTGGTTGATTGGGCGTTGATTTGCATTGCGTTTTTTTGTTTTTTTTGACATGTCCACCTTCAATCACAGCTCCGACATGGTAGTGTAGAGAGACGGGGACGACATGAAGGAAACCACCGCAGGTCTGATTTGAAACCCTGGACCTCTGTGTCGAGGAATACACCTCTTCAAAGATATTCACTTGACTGTTACAGAGGAGAGAAGAAACTAGATAATATTCACATGTAACAAGACATCAGAGAATTGTGACTTTTTTCTTTTCTCCGTGTGCATTCTGCTGCATGAGTGAACCATTTTATTTTCGCATCTCGTCGAGAACATCAGGTGATAAGAAACTTAAATCAGCAGATTCAAAAACATCTGTGAAAAAAAAATGGAAATGATGAGTTCCCCAAAGTGTCTCTTGTATTGTTTTCATTTCTTTGTTCCTTTCCTTTTTTTTATATTTTATGCTTTTCATACTTTTTTTCAATAGCATTTTCTATATGCTACTTTTCGTTGAAATTTGTTTCAGGGAACACTTTAAACACAAGCACTTAAAGGGTTACTTATTTTGTCGTATATGTAACACTGTTTTTTTCCCACATAAATAAATTACATCAAATCAAATCAAGATTAGAAGACAAATGCACAAAAAGCCGAACAACAGGAGGACAAAAATGAAATCACATGAGACATACACATGTAAAATGATTTCTTTTCCTCTGCAGGATGCGGACTGAACTACCACAAACGGTGTGCGTTCAAGATCCCCAACAACTGCAGCGGGGTGAAGAAGAGACGCCTGTCCAACGTCTCGCTGCCGGGCGCCATCATGTCCATCGCTCGTCCGCCGTCCACCGAGTTCACCCCGTCTCCGCAGGAGGAGGTGGGTCTGCTGCCTCCGTCACCTAAAGTCTCTCACGTCAGTGTGAAGAAGACTGATTTTGTTTTTAAGGTCCATTAGTTTTACAGTTTCCTCTGAATGTGTGTTTATCGATCAGTCAGAGGAATATATTGGAGCTACGGAGGAGTTTGATTTTTCTGCAGGTCAAACATCGGAAAAACACAGCAGATAAATTAATTTAAAGGTCCCATGGCATGAACATGTCACTAACATTAATATGAGTTCCCCCAGCAAACCAAGCCCTTGGTGTCCTGCTCTGCCTTTGAGAAAATAAAAGCTCAGATGAGCCAATCTGGAATCTTGCTCCTTATGAGGTCATAAGGGGCAAGGTTACCTCCCCTTTCGCTGCTTTGAAGAGAATTTGGCCCGCCCATTAAAAAGACAGAGAGACATCATGGGTTTCAAACAAGAAAAGCAAAGTGGCAGTTGATTTTGCGAGAGACTCTAGTCACGCTCATCGTGCTCCTCGTTTCCGGCCAATCAGATTGGTCATTTGAGTTTGACTGCTAGCAGTGCCCGCCTTCCGACTGAGCATGTCAGGTCAGCCAAAATGAAGGCCAACGGCCCCTCCAATGGCACGGAAAACACCAAACAGACTCGAGTGGGACTGGCTCTAGTGGCTGTAATTCTGCACCAAGGCTGAATTTTGGGAAAGAGACTTCAGATACAGTATTAGGGGACCACTAAGGTCTATATAAAAAATACTTCAGATACAGTATTAGGGGACCACTAAGGTCTATATAAAAGAGACTTCAGATGCAGTATTAGGGGACCACTAAGGCCTATATAAAAGAGACTTCAGATACAGTATTAGGGGACCACTAAGGTCTATATAAAAGAGACTTCAGATACAGTATTAGGGGACCACTAAGGTCTATATAAAAGAGACTTCAGATACAGTATTAGGGGACCACTAAGGCCTATATAAAAGAGACTTCAGATACAGTATTAGGGACCACTAAGGTCTATATAAAAGAGACTTCAGATACAGTATTAAGGGACCACTAAGGTCTATATAAAAGAGACTTCAGATACAGTATTAGGGGACCACTAAGGTCTATATAAAAGAGACTTCAGATACAGTATTAAGGGACCACTAAGGCCTATATAAAAGAGACTTCAGATACAGTATTAGGGGACCACTAAGGTCTATATAAAAGCATTAACACAGCAGCTTAACATAAAATTATTCTAAAGACACAATTTGGCTAACAAACACCTGGCTTTAAACCTTGACTTTTCTGGAGCAGTGGAAGAAAAGCTTCTGCTTCTGACACACAAAACCATTTGTACTTGCGTTGTGTGTGTGTGTGTGTGTGTGTGTGTGTGTGTGTGTGTGTGTGTGTGTGTGTGTGTGTGTGTGTGTGTGTGTGTGTGTGTGTGTGTGTGTGTGTGTGTGTGTGTGTGTGTGTGTGTGTTTTGTGTGTGTTATGTGGTGAATGTGAAGATGAATTGCTACCTCCTCTGTCAGATCTAGCCACTGGAAAGAAATAGAAGATGATATACTTTATTAATCCCGCACTGGGGGAAATTCCGTGTTTATGTGCAGTACTACAGTGAATGTACTTAGTTACTTTGCTCCACTGCTGTTCTGTATGTTTTCCTGCCGTCTTGTTTCCTCTGGGTGCTCCAGTTTCCTCCCACAGTCCAAACATGTGCAGGTCGCTGAACTGGAAACCCTAAATTTTGCCTCTAGGTGTGACTGTGTGAGTGGGAATGGTTGTCCTGTTCATGCGCGTGACAGAACGTACCCTGCCCCTCTCGCCCAGATGCACGCTGGGAAAGGCTGGATAGGTGACGAGGTTCAGGAGTTTAGACTTTTTGACTCAAGTTCATACAAACACATGTTGGTGCAAGTCAGTTTTTGAGCTGAAAAGATACACACACACACCACACACACACCACACACACACACACACACCACACACACACACACACACACACACACACACACACACACACTTTCCACGCTTGCAGATCTACGTTTTGCAACCAGTGCCATTTCCATAGTTAACCTCTCTGCCTCTCTCTCTCTTTGTAAGACAAACACACACACACACACACACACACCACACACACACACCACACACACACACACACACCTCTCTCTCCTCCTTCCTCTTCTCCTCTCTCTCTCTCTCCTCTCTCTCCTCTCTCCCCTCTCTCCTCTCTCTCTCTCTCTCTCTCTCTCTCTCTTCTCTCTCTCTCTCTCTCTCTCTGATCTGATGGCTGGAGGCATACCACTGGATTTTCCATCCCGGTTAAACTAGTGAACAAAGTGACTCACAGTCAGTGCTTCACACTTACTGGAACAAACACACTTTTATCAGCTCCATCTCTGAACACAGCGAGGAAAGGCTTCTTCTCTTCAACACAACATCTCATCATATTGTGTTGTTTATGGAACATTTGTGGAACATGTGCCCTTTGCCGCTGCTGTTAAGCTTTAAAACCATTTAATTAATGCAGTATGTATCACTGTCCAACACACAATACATATATCACAAAAATACAATCAAGCCATTCACACATTTACTGGCAGATCTGTACTTACTCTTAACTGAAGTGAAGTGAATTCAGTACAAATGACAAAAATAAGCAAGATAAGTTTCTTGATAATAATGCAATAAAGCAAACGTCTTCATTAAAGAAATGTTACAGCATGTTGACATGTTCGGCAGGTTATAGGGCCAAAGTCATGTCTTTGTCCCCTCTGGCATTTTTATGTCTGTAAACAAGAACACCGTGAGCGCTCTGGGAGTTCCTCTTCTTACTGTGATTCATGTTTCTGCTCCATAATAAAAACATATTGTTACACCTCTCGTGTTAAAAGCTTTTTTAAAGATAATTCGGACTTTGATTCAACGTCACAAACCTTTTTAAGAAGGTGGATTTACTGTTCTGAACTAATTCAGGCCCATTGTGTCACACACTTCCTGCTCTTACCAGGACCGCCGTCTATAAGCTGCACGTTGCACAATGGCGCCCATTGTTCTAGTGGATAGAACAGATTTCATCTGTGCTCTACTTTTCACGACGAGAGAACAATTCTCCAAATGTGATGATCACTCAGCTGAACCCTGATTGTTCACTTCATTTCCATTTGGTAGCTTTAAAGTCAATGGTGAAACACGCTTTAGGGGTAATTTTGCAAACCATACAATCAATATGTACACATCAAATTATTTACAACATAAAATCCCAGAGATCATACCAGTTACTTCACTGAATGCAAATGGTCTTTCTTTTAGGAAGTTTAACACATTTAAGGTCACATCTCCAATTCTCATATAAATATTGTAAATAATTCTGTGTAGGTACGTGTCGATTCGAACCCTACAGCCAATCCCGACATGCCTCCAGATAAAAAAAACTACGCACTGCAGCGACAACAACTGTGATTGGTCCGCTTGGCCGGGGATTAGTAGCGTCACATTCCCCTTTGTCTGTAAGATCCATGACGTTCCATGTTCCACTTCCAGGATTGCGCCCGGCCGGATGTCCCTCTTTTCGGCTGGATGTCCGTCCCCTTTCTGTGTTAACCCTCATGTTGTCCTCGGGTCAAATTTGACAAAAAATCCCTGTCACTCTCTCACTCGCTCTACCACACACACACTAACACATACCAGCTGTTCTCTTGAAGCGATACGCTAAAACGATGCAGACACCAGCGCACAAGTACAAACCTCAAAGCGGCGTCGGCCACTTACGTAGGCCACGGCGTCAGCTATGCGGAGAGTCAAAGTACAACCATTAATTAGCCTTTATCTTTGTCAAAATCCTTAAAATTTACGCTTGTGTTTTAAGTTTATGACAAAAGGAGAATTTCCTTATATGTTGTGATCAGACACTGTCATATACTGATCGTTATCGTCCTCAGAAATCCAGTATCGATCGAGCTATAACTGTAACCAATTATTTAAAATGCAAACTTTTGTTTTCCGAACTTCTGAACACAAATCAAAACAAAACTCCTAACTTTCCACCCTCCTTTTTTCCTCCCCCCCCCCCCCTCCCTCCCTCCTTGGGGAAGCAGCGCCCCCTCCTGGGTGCCGGGAAGCGTAACTCCCTGCTGAGCGGTCGTCCCATCTGGATGGAGAAGATGGTCCTGGGTCGGGTCAAAGTCCCTCACACCTTTTCCGTCCACACCTACACTCGTCCCACCATCTGCCAGTACTGCAAACGCTTGCTAAAGGGCCTCTTCCGCCAGGGCATGCAGTGCAAAGGTAACGACGTTCCCGTCCGATCTAGTGGAACTACAATGAATGAATGTTCTACTTATCTTCTCCTCTTCTGCTGTAGATTGTAAATTTAACTGCCATAAGAGATGTGCGGCCAAAATACCTCGAGACTGCCTCGGTGAGGTCGATTTTAACGGAGGTGAGTTTACGGTTACCGTGGACACACACACACACACACACACCCAAAGTCCACGTGAGTTATGTGTTTTGGACTCTACTCTGGGCTCTGCAGAACCGACCAGTCCCAGTCTGGACTCGGAGGCGACGATGGAGGTGGACAACTGTGACACAAACAGCGACGGCGGCCACAGCCTGGACGAGCAGGACGACAAGCTCTTCTTCATTGAGGGGCACGGCTGCACGGACGGAGAGAAGGACGATGAGACGCTCCGAGCCATCAGGTACACAACTCAACCTCTGGACTGATCCAAAAGATCCTCCGGTCTCTCAGCCAGACTCGTGCACATTAAAGAAGCAGAATAAACTTTACTTATTGGCCATTTAAGTTAGAGAGATGATTGTTTTCTTAACCGTTTGAGTTGTTGCACATTCTAAAATGTCTTTACATTTCTGTGTGTGTGTGTGGTGTGTGTGTGTGTGTGTGTGTGTGGTGTGTGTGTGTGTGTGTGTGTGTGTGTGTGTGTGTGTGTGTGTGTGTGGTGTGTCTCTGTGTGTGTGTGTCTCTGTGTGTGTGTGTCTCTGTGTGTGTGTGTGTGTGTTCGTCTCATGCAGCCCATGCACAAGCAGCAACATTCCTCTGATGCGAGTGGTTCAGTCCATCAAACACACCAAGAGAAAAAGCGCCACCATGGTAAAAGAGGGCTGGATGGTCCACTACACCAGCACCGACAACCTGGTAAGGAGAGACACATACACACACACAAAGACAGACACACACACACACACACACACACACACATAGCAAATACTGTATATAGAGCTGCAAAGATTAAGCAATTAACCTTTTGCAGCTCTATTGTTGATGCGATAACATGTAAGTGGTACGGTAGTGGTATGTTAATGTTGCAGCTGGTTGAGGTGAAGCTGCTATTACTTACTTTAAATCCTGTTGTAAAATATGATGCATTATTTCTGATTAAATTACACAACTGATCATATGTTTTGAATCTGAACTCGTTAGAACTGGAGTAAAAAGTACAACATTTGCCTCTGAAATGTAGTGGAGTGTAAGTATAAAGTGGCATAAAATAGAAATTTAAGTACAGTGAAAGAAGAGCTTTGTCTAATCCTGTGGCTGAAATCGTCCGTATGCGCGTGCATATATTGACGTAAACCCTGTTGAATCTATGAAGTTTGTATCCTGATGAACTTTGTTTTGTCTTTGCAGAGGAAGAGACATTACTGGAGGCTGGACAGCAAGACTCTGACTCTGTTCCAGAATGAAAGTGGAGCCAAGTATTACAAGGTAGGAGACCCAGCCGGCTCAGATCCGGTTTCAGCCGCTCGGCCAAACAAAGCAGCGGCGTGAAGAGAACACCGGAGGGAGTCTGGTTCATTCAACATCATTCATGAGACATTAGCACACATCGCCGCCTAATTCTAACCGGACAATTTACTGTAATTATCCTCATCAGGTCGGGATGTTAAGTTGTAACCTTCCACTAAGAAACATTTTGAAAAGAAAGTGAGTTTGTACAGTAGACGTAGCAATGTAGATGCATCTTTCTGAGCATGTGAAGCTATTAAATTGGCCTTGTTGTGAGATTGTTTTGTCAACTTATATATAATATATATATATATATATATATATATATATATATATATATATATATATATATATATATATATATTCCATAACATCATAGAATCAACCACAAATGCAGCCGCAATCTGAGTATTAAAAACAATATCCACAGCTTCAAGAAGCAGAGACAGAGCAGCTAAACTCACAGTCAGTGGTTATAAACAGTCGGAGCTCGGCCTTTTGAACGGAGTAATAAGCACTCTAAAAGAGAGCCTGTCAACCACCCAAATACCCAAGCACTTGTAGGTTGATACTCTATGCACTCGCTATAACATAACTCTAAGTCTGCTCTATTACAAATAATTTAAATTTATTTAAAATTATTTAAAGATGGAAATATGGGCTAGAAAAGATATTTAAACTTGCTCTGCCCTTCCATCCATAACACTGACTCACTGTGGAGTTGCAAGTCTAGGCGGTGTTTCCAGCTGTTAACGCTGAATGTGCTTTTGGATGGTTAGATACATGATGGGCTAATTTAGAAACTACTGCGTATTGTATGTTCAGGGAGGACAGATTGTTAAGGGAAGACAGATTGTTAAGCAGACATGCTATTTATGACAAGATGTCACTTTTGTGGTAAAAGAGCAAAAACACGTGGTAAACACGAGGCCAAAAATGTTCCAACTTTTCTTCTAATTTCCCAAAAAGAAACATTTGTTTTCCGTCACGGTGTGACGTGAGGTCAGTTCAGCTGCAGATCATTTTCATTCTCTATCATGTCCCTTTCTCACCTCCTTTCATCTTGTGTGCCAGCGACCTGTTGACCTATACCACAAAGCACTGCAGAAACCTTCCTTTGAAGAGAGCGTGGTGAGGAAGGGGTGGAGGAGATTTGTGGTGGTTTTTTTGTGGAGCCTCTGGTCGCTTCCCTGCCGTCTCTCTCTGGCTCGCCTGCCACGCTGCCTCGTGCCCTCAGCGGCTGAGGCACGTCCTGCCTTTTAATCACAGTGGCAGGATGAATGGGACGCTGATCGGAGTTTGTGGTTTGGGGGGCGAGGGAGAAAAGGAGGAGGAGAACTTGGCAAAACACAAAACGTTCAGATGACACCGAGGGCCATTAAGACACCACTCAGCTGATCGTTCTCCTTTTATATGTTTGATCTGGCAGCGTTTAGGCTTTTTGGAGGGGAGAAGGTTTTTTTTCCCTGCCCTCTGCCAGAAAAGGAAGGAAGGAAGGGATGTTTCAAACACTGGTTTTAAAGAGTAACTCACAGTTCAGCAGAGAGAGGAGAGGTGTTAGGATGAAGGGATCGCCCAGCTAAAACATAGTCTTGTGGCTCAGTTCAAAACCTTCTCTATGCTTCTTATTGGTTAAAATGACTTTTAAAATTGTTTAAATAAGTATAATGGGAACCAAAATGGGAAGAGAGGAGTGCAGAGGTTTGAGTTTCTAAGCTGAATGTGGAAGTACGTCCAACGAGATTGAACATTTCTTGACTACTTTAACTTTTAATGAGGCTCGTATCTAAGTGTTTCTATTTATTTTTAACCAACTGCAGGAGATCCCCCTGTCCGAGATCCTCCAGGTGGAACCGGCGCAGGACTTCAGCAGCCTGCCCCAGGGCAGCAACGCTCACTGCTTCGAGGTGATCACAACCAACATGGTGTACTACGTCGGGGAGGACAGTGGCGGCCTGCATCACAACCCCGTCTTGGCGGCTTCTGGCGTGGGGCGGGACGTGGGCCAGAGCTGGGAGAAGGCCATCCGACAGGCGATGATGCCCGTCACGCCCAAGGCCAGCGTCGGCACCGGGCACAGCCAGGGGAAGGACCACAGTGAGTAACGGCCGGAGACAACTTCTCTGCAACTGTTCTCATTGGCATGAAAATATCTAAAGATAAAAACATAACTAAGGTTCAAAGCCAGGTTAGTAAGTCTAAAATCAGTCTCTTTTTAAGAGAGCCTTGTTGTGACGTGTCTTTTATTTTTTTTAAA
The DNA here is from genome assembly GCF_008692095.1 of Etheostoma spectabile. Taxonomy (NCBI): domain Eukaryota; kingdom Metazoa; phylum Chordata; class Actinopteri; order Perciformes; family Percidae; genus Etheostoma; species Etheostoma spectabile. Next base: position 3,702,559 of record NC_045750.1, read on the forward strand.
GATAGACAGCAGAGTAAAGGTGAGGTCAGTAATAAAGCAGTCTCTATTAATGATGATATTTTTGGCGAGACAATCAATTAAAGAAGTAGTTTACTGCTGATTTGGGGTCTTTGCATAAAACTGGGCAATCAATGCAGTAGAATGGCACAAACAGTTTTTTTTAGATTGGTGCTACATGGCCAGACATGTGTAAGTTGGAAGCAGTGCCCTATTAGCACCGCGTGTCGGTACTCAACCCTATTATTTATACACCTGTGGTATGATTTATTTAGCTGAGACTTTGTCTAGTCACCAATGTATATATTTACTAAAAAGAATAGGTCTTAGCAATTTCCTAAAACACTGAACACCGTAGGTATAAACAAACACACTCTAACCAGGAGAAAATAGTGCATTTGTTGGAGAGTATTTTTAGTTGCAGGCTTATCCTTCTTTGCCTACATATGAAGTCTTCGAGGAAGCATTAAGAAAATGAGATCTAAGATGGTCCTGAAAATGATCCCTGAGGCCCTCCACGAGTTGTCAGAGCTAAGGGAAACACTTTTCGTGAGTAGGATTAAAAAAATTGATTAGAAGGCCATTGAGGTTAATGAGGAACCCACAACCCTGGTAATTTCCCTGCCTACCTTTACCCTTTGACATAGTAATGGAGTCATTTATTTGAGATGACATTATACTCTGATATGATTTTATGGTTGAATGGATTAGTCTGTGAAAAGCTTCCAAATATTGTTTTGGGAGACGTCTGTTATACAACCCCACCGCCTCAGCACACACTCTCACGCTGCCTTTTAACATGATTAAAGGGATTGCAGAGGATTTAGTGCTCTGATTCATCTCAGGTTAAAGTGTATTTTTGTCTGAAAAAAAAAGTTTTAGGTTTCATCCCAAAATGAGTTTTCCTGCACTAAATAGACCATTAAAAGAAATCCCCATGAGCTATTATAGAAAAACGTCATTGTCATAAAACTGCTGTGTCTTCCATCTGTTGAGTAATTAATGTCGAGCTCCAGTATTTTTCCCCCAAATACATGGTTTTCTTCACAATGAAATTACAGCAACACACATCAATAAGTTACAGATAATGGACAGATAATGTAACAAGGTTTTTTTTTTTTTTTTTACAAGCTCAATGCTGAAACAGTTTAACAGTGGACTTTTAGTAGTAATGAAGAAAGACATAAAGATGATGGGAATTGGGGGGAAAAAACTAATAATAAGAGCCAGGCTTTTTTCCCTGTTTCAACTTTTTATGCTAAGCTACGCTAACTTACTTACTTACTTACTTACTTACATCCTGACTCCATCGCCGTTCTAAACACACAAGCATGACTTTTATATTAATCTTCTCATCGAACTCTCATAAAGAAAGCAACCAAGCGCATTTCCCAAAGTGTTAAACTATTCCTTTAAGCTCCTGTAAACAAAACTTTAGACTTCCTGCGCATTATTAAAAATAAAAGCCTTTTTAGGGTTGCGATGGATTCTGCACTTTGAATCGGTGGGGGACTTTTAATTTGAAACATTTGGAGGAAGTGTACAGCAAACAATACAACAGAAAGTTAACAAGAAAAAAAAAGATTTTCACTAAAATGTGATCATAGTTTTAACATAGGAAAGAATAGCCTGTTTCAAAATAAAAGCATTTTCCATTGAGGCCAATAAAGGCTTTTGAAGAACAAACAGTTTGACTACAGATCTGTACTTCACAGCTTACATTTCTGTCGAAACCTTACGTAAACTCTCTGGAGGATGACCTGAACATCAACAGGATGCCTGCTTCCAGCAGACTGTCGGCATCGATCACAGGGAGGGACGGCCTGATCAAACCGCGGGCCAGCGATCTGAAATCAATATCAGCACATCAGTTCAAAACCCTCTGAACAGAATGTGCCTTCGGCTGTTAAACGTCAGGCTGAATTAACACAGCACGAAACCGTCAGAGCTTCCTTCATATGCATGTACACATATTTAAACCCAGATATAAAAAAAAACAGGAATTAAAGGATTCAATGTTTGTTATATCTGGATTTAAAGGTCGTTATCACAGCTGGAAACATCTTCAGTGTTCATTCATCATGTTGAACCAACAAATCCTTCATCCGTCATCTCTCTCTTTATCAAACATAGGAAATGAGATTTGAATGATTTGAAGGTTAGAAAAATAAAAACCCACGCGTCTGGGCTGTAGGTGACGGGGTTTACACGTGTGTGTGCTTTAATGACTTACATTAGAGCTTCATGGGTAACTTGCACATTTATACAAGGGCTGCACAATTAAGGGGGGGGGGGGGGGGGGATTTGTTAAGGCACTGACACACCAACCCGACCATTGGAAGAAAAGGCAATCAGACTGACTGACTCCCCGAGCTGGTCAAGAAAGTGCCTCAGAACACACCGCAGCAACGCCGATTTGAGCGTATGTTCTGCTCGTGTGCGAGACGTAATACGTCTCCATAACAACAGGCGGCACTAATCTGTATTGTCACCCAAAAAATGAAAAGCGGCAGCTGATTGGACAAAAGCGTCACGTGGGTTTCAAAATCGTATGAATGGCATGTGATGGTATGTAATGGTATGTAATGGCAGCTCGTTCGGAATACCATCTTGTATTTTACAAAACTAGTTTCTAAAAACATTTTAAGTGAGAAATTCAGTTGCTGAATTCTTTTTTTTTTTTTTTAAAGACAAAGGTCAGTTTAAAAGATTTTTGTCAGAATTTGAGAGGCGTTTGTCACGCTCATCCCTCCCGTCATTTCCGGGTTAGGACTCCAGCAATCAGATTGGTCATTGTGTCCGACTTACTGTCTTCCGATTCAACAAGTCAAATCGGCCGAATTTTAAGCCGACTGACGACGGCACGGAACACATCAGACAGACTCGAGTCACCGACCTCGCCAGACTGTCCGACGGCCGATTATCGGGTTGGTGTGTCAGCGCCTTAAAAGGCAAAATATGTAGCAAACCAATGTGTTGTGGCGCTGTAGAGACGTCCCAGCCTACACATCCTGTCTTACAGACTAAAGAAAACATCTTTGTTTTGTACAGATCACACTAAAAATCACACTATAATCATTTTAATTTTTAAGATTTTAAGATTTTGTGTACGAAAATGAAAATACTGATACAAAAACTGTATACTTTACTTTCCTCTAATTAGGTGAATCATATGTCAATCGCAATATCAGTCAAAATGAATCACAATTAGATATTTTCCTCATATTGTGCATCCCTGATTTTTATATTGTGTTGTCCGTCTTGTGTCTCCTCAGAGGAAGTCTCCATCAGCATATCCGTGTCCAACTCCCAGATACAAGAAAACGTGGTAATTCTTCCCTCGTTCTTGCTGACAAATGTCTCGTATGATAAACCAAACCTAACATGTGTGTCAAAGAACGATGTTAACAAAAAAAAAGGTCTGAGTGTTTCTGAATCTCTGAATCTCTTGTTGTTCAGGATATCAGTTCAGTGTATCAGATCTTTGCTGACGAGGTCCTCGGCTCCGGACAGTTTGGGATCGTCTACGGAGGTGAGACGCAGAAAACTGCACTCAACGGTTCAAACCCAGTGACCAATACCACATACAATCCCATCAAACCTTCTTAATCAGACAGAAAGAGGCTCACAGCATTTATATTTGAGACGTAGTCACCTTTCTGTGTGAAAATGTAAGAAAATATACAAGCTTATAAAGGTCCTGCTGATTTAAAATCTCTAAAGTTATTTAAATTACAGATAAACAGGTTTGTCTGTGTTTTAAGCCCCCAACATCTCCTAGGCACTAGGATTAGGCAATGGTTAGGGTTAGGTTTAACGTAGGGTAAAGGTTATGTGCCTTGAAGTCAACCGTCGCAGCGCTGTCTGGAAGGAGACGTTGGGGGCTTAAAGCACCCTTGAGCAGTAAATAACTAGAGATACAATTTCTGAAGAAATTGTGGTGTGAATACATGTTGAAAGGCTGACGCTTCACTGGATTGCTGGGTTGAATGTGTAAGAAGTAGGTGAAGTAGAAGGAGTAGTTGTACGAGTGGAGAATGGGTTTAGTCAGCATGGGTGTCATTGATTACATTAAATACAAGTGGAGAGGTAAAACTTCATCTTCTGCAGGTAAGCACAGAAAGACCGGCAGAGACGTGGCGATCAAAATCATCGACAAAATGAGGTTTCCCACCAAACAGGAGAGTCAGCTGAGGAACGAGGTGGCCATTCTCCAGGTACGACACACTGGCGATCATCAGCTGAAGACGACGTAGAATGAAGTGATGTACTAACATCTGGAACAAAAGAGGCAGAAACAAACGCTAAAGCCCTATTCGCACTGGATGAGTATCATCTGTGGTGCATTCGCACGGCATAAGCGAAGCCTGGTTTGGGTTTAGAATCCTTCTATGTTTGTCTGTTTTAGTAATTATTATTATTATTATTAGGGTTCAAACTGCAAAGAGGTAGAAGGTTTGAACCCGGACTTGCCGCTATATTTTTATTTGAATTTACTGACATATCTGTACCCCAAGAGTTGGCTACCCAGAACGCACGGAGGATGGCCAGGGCAAGGCCGCCCAACGCACTTGGGTCGGGATCCCATATCTACTTGGGCCAGGCCCAGTAGAGGTTATCAAAGGCTTCCTAATTTAGCTCTTTTGGAAGCTTAGACTGATTGTAAGATGTCTTTTTTCCCCTATTCGTTTCTTTTTGAACAACCGAAAAGATAACATTGAAAAGGGAAGGTATGATGTATTGACTGTTGAAATGCCCAGGCTGCAGTTCATTGTTCTTGTGTTGTACGGTTTCCGACAGAACCTGCACCACCCGGGGATCGTTAACCTGGACTGCATGTTCGAGACGCCCGAGCAGGTGTACGTCATCATGGAGAAGCTCCACGGCGACATGTTGGAGATGATTTTATCCAGCGAGAAGAGCCGACTGCCCGAGCGCCTCACCAAGTTCCTTGTTACGCAGGTCGGTGACGAGTGATGGCGATCAAAAGTTTCCAGATTATTGCTCGACTGGTCAATTCATTGGCTAATAGTTTTAGACTGGACAAAACACATATTAATGCATTTTTTAAACATGGTGGTATTTCAGTTAATCTATTCAAAAAGAGAATTTGGATAATTTTGACAACTCTTTCTAGATACGTATGTGTGAATTTGTTTGCACATTTTGACCGAGGTCTTTAAAGATCGCGAGGATTGTTTTATCTCCTTCTACGCTCCGACTGTTGACTGTTAACTCAGCTTGTACGTGTTGTGTCTGTAGATCCTGGTGGCTCTGAGACATCTTCACTTCAAGAACGTCGTCCACTGTGATCTGAAGCCGGAGAACGTTCTCCTGGCCTCGGCAGAACCCTTCCCTCAGGTTAGAACAGCTCCAATAACTCTTTTTTTCTTCTAGTGCTTTAAATGTCTGATGGGCCTTCAGAGAACTCAGCAACACATTCACGTCTCAAACTTCCACGTTCCCCTCTGTTTTTCTTCCAGGTGAAGCTCTGCGACTTCGGCTTCGCTCGTATCATCGGGGAGAAGTCGTTCCGCCGCTCGGTGGTCGGCACGCCGGCCTATCTGGCGCCCGAGGTGCTTCGCAGCAAAGGCTACAACCGCTCGCTAGACATGTGGTCGGTCGGCGTCATCATCTACGTCAGCCTGAGCGGGACGTTTCCCTTCAACGAGGACGAGGACATCAACGACCAGATCCAGAACGCTGCCTTCATGTACCCATCCAACCCCTGGAAGGAGATCTCAGAGCAAGGTAAGGGACGGTTTAAATAATCAGGAGCCTCGCATTGCCAGACCGTCCTCATGCGCTGTGGCCAAAAACGTGCTTTGGTTGATTGGCGTTTCTTTAAACCAATCACAATGGGCGGAGACACTGCGCCTCTGCAACATAGTCTCGGGAAGGAACTTGTTTTGGTGGAACGTTTAAAAGTTGTTTTAGTCGCGTAACAGAAAACTCAGATTGGACAGATAGTCCAGCTAGCTGTCTGGATTTACCCTGCAGAGATCTGAGGACCAGGTAACCATAGAAACCCAGCACAAAGAAAGCGGGAGATGCGGACATCCGGCCAAAAAGAGTGATATCCAGTGGAATTTCTACACTCTTGCCTAAACTTTAAGTTGTTGTCCATTATCTCATCCTCTTTCAGTCACTCTGTTTTCTGATTTGTACATGTCTGGAGACAGTAACTTTCAAAATAAAATCATCATCACATTTTTTTTTTTTTTAAAAGGTTAACTTACTTAACTTATCAGAATTGGGTATCATATCGTTCTAGAGAGAATCGCGATACATCTAACAATCGATTATTCCCCTAAGTCCCCCCCCAGCATCACTATATGCAGATGTTGTCCTTCAAACAGTGGTGCTGGAGATAGATGTCAGAAAAGCTGACAAAGTTGGAAATCAAATTTACAGTAAAACTAAGCTTGATGTATTTTTATTAACAATACGTAATTATTTGATAGTGTATTTGTTATTTTTGCAGTTAATTGCTTAATAGGATGCTGATTTAGTTTAGGACCCTGAATCTTATAGTTTTGTGGAAACTTTGTTTCATAATAGTTTAAAAAATGCACCTGAATAAACTGTCCAGTCGTCAGTGTGGAAAATAAGTCTGTAACAGGCTTAATACGTACTGTACATCCACATAACAAGCCGTCTACACAGCTGACACATCTTAACAGCTGAACGTTTACCTTCTACATGTTCTTTTATCTTTTTAAAAGGTTTTATTTGACCTATCAAATCCATTTCCCTTTTTTAAATGAAACCGAGACGTGGGATCCTGAGTATTTGTTCTTCTTTCTCACAGCCACAGACCTCATCAATAACCTGCTGCAGGTGAAGATGAGGAAGCGCTACAGCGTGGACAAGTCGCTGAGTCACCCCTGGCTGCAGGTACCCAGACTTTTTGACTTTAACGTCCCTCAGGACACTGCAGCAGGACACAGTCATGCTGGAACTTTCTCTCAGTAAGGAGCGGATTGAGGGAATATGTTTACAGGGATTTTAAAAGAGACCTAACATTTCAATCAATTTTCAGGTTCATACTCATTTGCAATTCATTTATAGTATCAAATCATAACAAGAGTTATCTAGAGACACTTGACAGATAGAGTAGGTCTAGACCACACTGTAATTTAGAAAGTCCCAACAATTGTAGTAATTCCCCAAAGAGCAAGAATAGTGTGACAGTTTTAGGAAGAAACCTCGGCCAGACCCAGGCTCCTGGTAGGTGGTGTCTGACAGGCCGGTTGGGGGTGTGATGCACACTGGCAATAAGTCACAATAAAGATAATGGAACAGTGACTAAAAAATGGTGGTAGTAGTAGTAAAAAAACACGTCTTTTCTCACACTGCCCATTGCAGCTGCTCCTGTTTCTCCCTCTGTCTGAGATGCTCTGTTAGAGCGTCTGTCTCTTTAAAAAGCCCCCCTCCAAAAAAATGGCCAGTCTGCTCGCTCTGATTGGTCAGCGTTTCCTGTTGCCATCTCAGTACAGTCGGTGTCTGGTTGCAACGGAGTATAAAGCAGGACTTTTGCATTGTGAAAAAACACCCCCCAAAAAAGTAATGTGACCCAAAATTGGGTAGAAATTAACAACATTGGCATCCAAGATGACATCTTTAACTAAATAAAAACCCTTCGGTAGCGCGCCTGGAGCCGATGACCAATCACAGAAGGCCGAGACCAGAAAACAGGGAAAACATCTGAAATTGTGACATTATAGATACGACAGAAAATACCGAATACACTTTTTCTGACGTTAATACATTTGTAAATGGAAAACAAACCGAAAGGAGTGGAAATCAGTGGCTCACTGCACCTTTTAATACTTGTTCCTGGGTTTGAACTGTGTTGTTGTGGTCCTCTTGCAGGACTTCCAGACCTGGCTGGACCTCCGGGAGTTTGAGACGAAGCGAGGCGAGCGCTACATCACCCACGAGAGCGACGACACCCGCTGGGAGGAGCACGCCGACGAGAGAGGCCTGCACTGCCCCAAACACTTCATCATGTCACCCAACCTGGACGACATGGACGAGGACCCCTAGCAACGTCCCCGCAGGGCGAGGCGTCTTCTGCCAGGCAGCGGCCGACCTGCGGCGTCCCTGGACGGTGGCCATTGAAACCGCATCCGAGGCAGCGCAGTGTGTTCGTGGAGGCGGCGGTCAGGCAGCTGAGTATCGACACTGTGACAATGATTCAGGTCCAGAGAATTTCATTTTAAATGTTTTTTTGTTTCTTTTTCTAATTCACTGCGATTTTTCTACAAGCCCTCGTCCACGCTGCCAGTCCAGCTGCAGAAGAGCTAAAAAAGAAACCAATCCAGAGCCTTTACATATACATTTTCAGCTCATATAGCATATTTTCATGACGTCATTGTTGCGTTTTAGATCATGTCAAGCTGTGTGGAGTTTTTTTTATGTGACGCCGACTCAGAAGAAACAAACACGTCTTGATTATGTTCTGACTATAATGTACGTTACTTTCTTGTTCTTCTTTGTTGGGATGTCTTTGCACTATTTGGGAAAGTCTTTTAGAATTTCACTGATAATAACTTTTTGGTTTGTTAATCTGCAAAAGTAAACTTCTCCTCCCCCCCAAAATGTTACTTGAAGGTATCTACTTAAGAATGACATGACAGTGTCATGAACACATGAACCCTAACAATATCCATAACTTGTCATGACAAAACAAATGACACTTACTAAAAGAAGCGTTATGTCCTAAACGTTCATGACAGTGTCATGTTGCTCTTACGTAGATACCTTCCTATTTTACCTTCCTTTCTGTATCAGTAGCCAACAACAATTTTCTTGGCTGATTTTTGGAAGCAAAATGTTGCCATTGACTTTATTTTATCTTGGTCAACTTTTACTTGTCAAAAAATACGGCAAGTGTGAACGTAGCCTAAAGATGTTTCTCCATATATTTTTTTTTTTTAGTTGTGGCCGTTCTCACTAATATGTCATGCTAACTTTGCCCTCACCACCTCCATCATAGAGATTCAGGAAACGAGACAGTCTGGCAAACAAAAACACCCCAAAACATATTGGAAGAAGCACGTAAATTACCTAAAACTTTAGCTTTTGTTGCTAACTGCGTACTTGGGGACAATTTGAAGACATATAGCATTTTGAGTAGTATGTTAGTATTCGTCATTAGTTTCATTGTCATCATTAGGTGTTTACTGATTGACATGGAGCAGTGAAATCCAACAAACTTTCAGGATTATTTTAAGACTCTGGACTCATAAAACTCAGTTGAGATTATTCTTTTTACTTTTGCAGAGAAATAAACTCCGTTATTTTCCGAGAGATTCTCTCTGAAACGTTTGTTGGGACGAAGACGAGCTGCTATTGTCTTTCTTTTGTCTTTCTGTGGAAACGGATCTGTAGATGGTCTCGTTAGTGATCTGACTCCAGCCTGAGATTTTATTTCACACATTTTATATTTTTGCAAGAAATGTTTGTGTCATGTGGATGACTTGTTTGACTGGGAGAATATTAAATGGTTTTACTTTGGGGAAAAAATATATCTCATTTTACGTTTAATATTCTGGTTAATAATTTACAAAGTTCAATAAACAAAGAACATTAAGAGACCGTGATGTGAGCCATTTGATCGTTGAATGTGCTTTTTACGTACTATAAACTGAGTGAGTGTAATAAACGTTGCTCAGATTGTGTTTAATCCCAAACTAAAGTCAGATTTAAAAAAGCACAACTCAAACCGTGGTGGCACTTTAAGGCCAGAAACCTTTTTAACATCTTCAGTTGGAGGTGTTTTAATAATATTTAAGTTCTTCCAAATGTTTGGGTTAAGAAAATATAAAATGTCTCCTCAGTTTTTAGTTCTGTTCGTGTTGGACATGTTTGCGTGGATTAAGAAAAGCGACAGAAAAAATAATTGTGGGGGGAAAAAACCCAACAAAAACGTTCCAAAAAGTAACAAAATTCTCAGAAATTATGTTAATTATGTGTACATGGCATCAGGTTTCCTCTTTTTCTCTAAATTAGACGTTTACTGTTTTCCTTCTGTACAAAGGAAACTTTAAGCCAGGGCCCCTCGGCTGAGAGAGAGACGGAGCAGGGACCCCTACCACATATTATTTTAAACCTTTTAAACATCTTCAGTTGAAGGCGTTTTAATAATAAAATCCTATAATTTCTTCCAAATGTCCGACGAGCCAGACTCCTCAAACCCTCCCTCTCCTGAATCAGGAGCTGATAACGATCCTCAGCCGGATGTTTGGAAACGATCAGTTAATCAGCCTGAACACGATCACCTCGCTCCGCCGCTCCTCCAGAGGGACGGCTGCTTGTTTTGGCCCTGCCAGCCAACCCCCCCCCCATGTAACCAAATCGTTTAATTGCTACTGGAGGAGTGACAGGCCTGTTGTGAGTGGCTGTTGCACAACTGTGAGCTCAGCTAACTGCTTCAAGAGGTGGGCGGAGATGGGCGGGATGGGCGGAGGTGGGCGGCGTAGCGATGAGGGAGTAGATGGCACGGGGAACGAGCCGGTGGCAGGAAACCGTGTAGATACCATGGTTGAATCTGATGGATTGTTTTGGATTTGGAAAATACTCAAATGGTTTCTCAGTTAAACAATAAATGTCAAAATAAATTTTATTTATGTTTCTTACATCGTAAGATCAGAATGTCTTTACAATTAACTTAAAGAAAAACTGTCCTTTAAGTTCACCTCCTGTTGGACACAAACATCTGACAGTACATAAAGTTTCTTCGGTTTCTCTTCTAAATTAGTGATGTGCACTCTTGTGATCCTCCTGTATGAAGACTCTAAGCTGTAAAAACAGCATCGTCCTCATGAATCAGGATCTTCTGAAGTCTCCCGTAACGTCTGTCTGAGCTCCGTGACCTCTCCAGTAGAGTTCAGACGGCCTCCAGGCTTCTCCGAGCTGCGGAGGAAAGCGTTCAGGAGAAGCTGAGCTCGGTGAACCCGGCCACGGGCAGCGGCGCCGGGCTGGGCTTCTTCTCCAGCTTCAGCCCCTCTGGTCGGGGGGGTCGGGCCAGCCGCCGGGGGTGCACCAGGCCAAAGAAGTGGAAGCGCTCGCCCATCTTGGCCGGGTTGGTCAGCATGTCGTAGCTGGCGATCAGCTGCTGCCTGGCGGACGCGTCGCTGCAGTTCCTCAGCAGAACCTCAAGAGAAGCACAGAGACGGTAATGTGTCATTTAACATCTGCAACATAGTGGTTACTGTAGGTGTTCGTGAGTGTGAGATACACAGTATGGTATTGGATAAATAACAAGAAATGTCAGGTGTTTGAAGTAATTTAAAAAGAAAATGTTCTCATTCAAGTTTACTTTTCATCTGTAAAATGTCTTGGGGGGGGGGGGGGGGGGGGGGGGGGGGGGGTAGATCTCCAACTATCTAGTAGGGAGGTCGGCATGGTTTAAAAAAAAAAGTGACAAAAAATTGAAATATTGTCAGAAAAACCTCAATGTCAAAAGGCGCAAAGTCAGAAAAGGCGACAAAAACTTTGGGGGGGGAAAAAACGTCTAAAAAAGAGGACAAAAAATCCAAAAGAATCAACGAAAACTTTCAACAACAAACACTCCTTGTTTGTTTCTTTAAATGTACATAATGATAAATATTAAGTAAAATAGGAATAAATATAAATAAATAAAATTGAGAAAGCAAAAGTGAAAAGTCTAAGTACAAATAAGTAGAAACATGGAGACTACATTTAAATGACAATACAATTTGAAGTAAAACACACAAAAAAAGAAACGGCAAAGAATAAAGAAGATTAACAGTCGCATACCGTTTCTAAAGGGAAAAGTATAACTGTTAAATCTGATAATAATCGGGATCATAATATCTCAGAAAACCAGGTCCGTTGATGGTCTAAGCTTCTTTCGGACCGACAGACTCACCTGCATCCGGGAGTCGATGCCCATGTTTTTCAGGAAGGTCCTCTGCGGGATGGGTCCCAGACAGGCCACGCCCCCTCCAGCGCTCCTCCGCAGGAAGCTGAAGTCCACGTCGGCGGTGAGGTCGGCGGAGCCGGGCGAGGACAGGACGTCGTGGAGCTGGTGGCCTTTAAAACCCTCAGGATTCAAAACAAAAACAGTTCCCATCAGTTGGCTGTTCGCTTCAGATCTCTGAGACGAGAAAACTCCACATGCAGCGAGTAAACCGTCCGTACTTTGTGATCACGTAACTGCAACGAGCTTTATGCACTTTACATATTCATATGGTTATATTTAGCATCAAGAATACTGCACTTTTACAGAAAATCTCAGTTTTTTGGGGTTGTTCGGATGTGAAAAATCACCATCTCTAAAATGTTTTTCTCCAAGGATTTAAGTGTTAAATTCATCAGTTGGTAGAACGGGCCGAGCGTCCATCTATTGAGGTTTAGTCCTCGATGCAGCGGATCCAGGTTCAACTCCAACCTGCGGCCCTTTGCTGCGTGTTACTAAGGTCTAAAAGATACTTATTAGGATCCAGTATTAAGGGACCACTAAGGTCTATATAAAGAGACTTCAGATACAGTATTAGGGGACCACTAAGGTCTATATAAAGAGATATATAAAAGACTTCAGATACAGTATTAGGGACCACTAAGGTCTATATAACGAGACTTCAGATACAGTATTAGGGACCACTAAGGTCTATATAAAAGAGACTTCAGATACAGTATTAGGGACCACTAAGGTCTATATAAAAGAGACTTCAGATACAGTATTAGGGGACCACTAAGGTCTATATAAAAGAGACTTCAGATCCAGTATTAGGGGACCACTAAGGTCTATATAAAAGACTTCAGATACAGTATTAGCTTAAAAGTATATCTGCTAGCTGCCTGTCCCCTGAACACACTGTGAAAAACGGCGGTCTCTGTAAACAGCCCATGGTCCACCAACGGCAACAAAAACAAACTGTGCCCACCTGCACCATGAAGCATACACAGTGTTACAGCCAATAACAGACAAGAAGGATTGAAAATACTTTGAACATCAACAAGAAGTAACGTCACCCAACATCGCTTAGAGCACCTTTAAGTCAATGCTAAAAGCTAACTGGAGATTTGGAAATATGAGTAAGTTTCCAACCAAGCTGTCTTACTGTACCTGTTGTTTACACAATTAATCTAAATACACTGGTGGAAGCCCTGTATGATGTAAATGAGAAGAAAAAATGCAAGAGGTGGAGGAGGAGTCAGGGAAGAGCAGCTGGTTTCCTCTCCGTCGGCAGCAGACGGACTTCACTCCTTCCTACATCTGTTTCCTTCAACTATATCCAACTGAAGACAGGACCGAACAAAGGGTCCTAACCTTCCAAAAAATGTCCTCACTACTTTACTTTAAAGTCCAAATCCCAAATAGGTCCCCACAGAGACAGCAGAATTACAAGAGCACCAACGCTATAAGATACACAAAGTACATTCTAGGTACACCAGCTGAAAAAGTCCAGCTGTTTCTCTGCTGCTCGTCAAAGTCATACCCCGTGACCCCAGAAAGGGATATTCATGTGGTCTTACATGTCTCCTCAAGACAAAAAGAAAGCACAACAACTTTAAAATATGGTCAGTACGGACAACACAGTATACGACACATACATAAGTGAGAAATAGGAGGTTCTGACAAGCCACTAGCAACTCACAAACTGAAGAAAACTACAACAAAAATAGTATCTTAAGTGCAATATTCACATCAGTGAATAAATAAATTAAAGGGCCAGTCTTCCAAATGATAACGACATCCTATAAAAGTTGAGTTAAAAACATACTCAACGTTTACTTTGACATTGGAGCAATGTCGATTTGTTCACCTTTACGCAACTAAACTAAAACTTCTATAAATATAAGATAAAGTATAATGTAATATAATATAATAATGTACAGATGTCTTGGCTGAACTCCATTAGGTTGTACAGGTGTTCCTAATAAAGTGGCCACCGAGTTTTAAAGCCTCACTCTGAATGTGTCCGTCTTGGTTCCGTCGTGACCGTAGTCGGCGATCAGCGCCGCGCCGCCGTCCTCTTGGATCCGCCGGGCCAGCTGCTGGATGATGACTCCGCCCTCCGCACACACCTCCACGTGGCCCCGCCCTTCATCTGCCTGAGAGAGAGAGAGAGAGAGAGACACACACGTACACACACACACACGTGAAACCTTCTCTGGTTCTAAAAGGATTTGTGAGGATTTTCTCTGTAAATTTGGGTTTTGGACCGTTTGTCTAACAACAAAGATGGATGTAGTGGAGTAAAAAGTACAATATTTGTCTCTGAAATGTAGCGGAGTAGAAGTACTCTAGTAAAGTAAAGTACGTAATGTAAAGTTCGTAGAGAATCAGTGGAGTGTACTCCATGTCCCAGCATGCCTCCTCAACAACCACGACTCGAGTTGTCAGTTAGCCAACATGTAAGGCGAAAAATAACAACAAATGTAGTTTCCTATCTGATGTGTGCCACGCGGTGTCGAGGTCCGGTACCTGTACGAGCGTGGACGAGGCCAAGGTGGGAGACGGCGCCACGACGAACCTCAGCTGGTCGGGCTTCTCTGGGTCGATGTCCACCATCACCTCCCTCCATCCTTTCTGCGTCCGCTACACAAGACAAACACACATTATTGCGCACATTCAGGGTTTAGGTGCAGCATCTGAGCCGTTTGGGCAGCACCGAATGAATGAATGAATGAATGTGACTTAAAGACTTTTCTCACATTTAATGACTGTAGGTAAAAGTATTTAACAAGTTTTGTCTTTAAGCTTTTTGAATCATCTGCTCTCTTTTCCAACGTTTTACATAGATATGAAGATAATATCTTGCTAATAATGCTGCAACACGATGTGAAAAAGAGACAAAACTACCACAAAGAAAAGAAAAGGACCAAAAACAGACATAACATGACTACAAAGAGACAGAATGTATGGAGGAATTGCTTCTGTTTTTAATCCCCCGCGCACTCAAGTCTTCCACTACGGAGGAGGATTAGAGCCGCTGGTGAAAATTCATTTGAGTTCTGAGTTTATTTGCAGAATTCTGAGTTTAAAGTCAGAATTCAAATAAATGTTTCACCAGTGGCCCTAATCCTCTTCCGTACGAGGGACAACACTGACATTATTACGTTTATATGAAAAAACTAAACACAGGAGAGAGGTTGGTCTGTATGGCATGAGGGCCCTGCAGGTTTCAACAAGTGAGGGATTTAAAAAATGTATTTCACCTTGGCTCCATCTGGTGGTAGTTTGATGCAGAAGAAAGGGTCGGTGCGCGGGTGCATGGTTCTAAAGTGTTGTACTTAGTGTCTTCATTAATCATGTGTGTTCTGGATGTAACATGCAATCAACCAATCAGTGATCCTCCCCCATTCACTTTAAAAGCCAGGCGCGTTTGTCCCTCGACGCATTGATATTATGATGGGAGGGTGTGCACCGTCATATTTGTGTGTGTGTGTGTGTGTGTGTGTGGTGTGTGTGTGTGTGGTGTGTGTGTGTGTGGTGTGTGTGTGTGTGTGTGTGTGTGTGTGTGTGTGTGTGTGTTGTGTTTTGGTGTGGTGTGTGTGTGTGTGTGTGTGTTTTGGTGTGTTGTGTGTGTGTGCACACACAACCCTAGGAGCATTTTACTAATGCGCTGTTAAAATAACAATGAAATGCTGCGTTATGACTTCAGAGGTTTTTGTTGGTCAATGGCGCGATCACGTCCCACTGCCTCATGATATCAATACGCCGTTTTTTTGTTCTACAAACATTAATTAAAAAAAAAGGACATTTTTACATTAAAAGTTAAAAACACAGCAACTTCAAAACAAACCTGAAATTTGTGGATTGGCAGAGCGTCAAAGAACTCGTGAGCGACAAAGATGCTGAATCCTGAGAGAAGACAAAAGAGGAACTGACTAAGTTAATTAACCCAAGTTTGACTCTCTTTTATGAAGAAACAGAATCAGAGACGTCCTGTGGGAACCAGGTCTCATCAGCTGTACCTGTGGGGACGTCCTCCAGGCGGCGGTACCAGGACACCGGCAGCCCGGCGGCAGTTTCCCCGCGGCGGTACACCGGCTCATCCTCGGCGTGCGCCTCCTGGCTGCGGCTCCCGGTCAGATTCTGGGCCTGAAGACGACTCAGCGCCGGACTCACCTCCACCAGGTGGAGGGACACGGAGGCCCCGCCCAGCACGGACCGCAACTGACTCAACACCTAGGGAGAGAAACCCGACACAAAGTAAAATCAATACTTCATCATACAGTTCAACACATTACAGTCCCCTCCACGCAAAAATATGCTTTTCTTATGCGTACTGTTTGTCCCCTTAATGCCTGTCCTTAACTGTACTGAATTGGGACTTTTTTTGAGTTTTTTTACGTTCCTCTCCTAAAGGTGGAGATGTCTGTGCATTTCTTTCTGAAACCTCTTATACATGTGCAGAAAATAGACTAAATATATAACTAATTAACCCGTTTAATCGCTACAAAAACTGGTGTGGAAGAATGTAACACTGTGATTTTACGGGAGAGTGGGGGGTGTTGTCATGCAGTAAGGGTACGTGTCCAAATACGAGTTTTCACGGATCGCCCCGCTTCCCAGTATTGCACGCTAGTGGGGCTTGCTCTCGCGCAATCTCTTACTTTATGAAAATAGTTTCTGAAAACACATTAAGGGAGAAATGAGCCGTGCAGTTGCTGAATCTGTCTTCATTTCAGATCAACAACGGTCAGTTTCGGGGTCCATACAATTTTTCCAAGGTCAAATTCAAGCACTTTTCAAGCACTTTCAGGGTCCATTCAAGCTTTTTCCAGCACCTAACACCACCGTAAATTATATACCAATACATAGTCAAAATTATTATTTAGTGTTTTTTTCACATTAAAAGACATAATGCTGTGAACAACCAAAATTGTGTTTTGTAAAAGCAGAAGGATTAGATATCAGATATGAGATATTTAAGCAAAACACAAGTTCTATTTTTCAAAACATATCACTATATCTAACCTTTGAACAGAAATATGTGACAGGCCTTGGTTTTGGGACACATTCTTGATATATGTAAGGTTTGATTAAAATCTGAGACAGTAACAACAACTTGTAATTCCATTTTAACCCAGAGGACTGACAAAAATAGCCTATATTAGTTAAAAAATGTATTTCATTGCCAAGACATAACCATGTATCTAATAGAGCAGTGTAAACATGATATAAGGCCATCCTCAACCTAACAGTGGGCTACTAGCTACTAATGTTCACTCAGAGTTTTGTTGTTAAACTGTGTAAAAAAAGCGGTGCTGTTAAATCACCGGTTTCAGGTACGTACGGTACCGTCTAGATGGTTTAAATATTTCATAAAGTGTTTCTGCCATATTTTATAATCATCAGAAATCATTACATTCATAGCAACAATGGCCCATAGCAACAATAGAATCAATGACCATCTGGATTGAAAACATAAGAAAACATGTTGTTGTTGTCATAACAACACATTGAATACTAGGACAACTTTAGTTCTGACACATTCACTCAAAACAGCAGTTTGTAGCAGAGAGTCATTTTTGACAATCCAAAGGTGCACATTGCAACGAGAGAAAAACTATGGAAAACATGGACTTCAACTCCAGAGAGACTGAACCGCGAATTAGTTTCTACCTCAGTTCCCTTGAAGAACAGGTACGGTGTGAGCTGAAGGACAGCGAGGCGACGCTCACCCAAGGTGAATCTGAGGGAAGAGTCCACCTGGCCATCCGAGAGGACTTGCTGGCCGATCTCCTCGATCAGCTCCAACAACAGAGAGAGGGCAGCAGTTGGAGCCATGAGAAAGAGCTGATGCAGAAGGAGATAGGTGAGTTGAAAGTTCAGCTTGCTCAACGTGTCCCCTCCCCACCCGGGGAAACACAGCATCTGAAAACCCAGCTGGGAAAAATCTGCACCAGGCTGCGGAAAGCCGAAAAAGATCTGGACCGGCAGACTTTCATCACTGAAGACCTGAAAGTTGAACTGGAGCAGATCAAGAGAGAGAAGGAGGCCCTGAAAAGAGAAGTGGAGACTCTCAAGGTAAGTAAGACCGACGTAGAGTTAGGGTTGGAGAGGAAGAGGGCTCAAGCTCAGGAGCTGAAGGACCAACTGAGCAAGATGGAGGAGGCTCTTCGAGAACAGGAGAAGGAGGTAAAGGAGAAACTGGAAAGATCCCAGGCTTCCCATAGGGCCCAGCTGAACGAGGCTCTGGCTCAACGTGTCCACTCCCCACCCGGTGAAACAGAGCATCTGAAAACCCAGCTCGTCAAAACCAGCAACAGGCTGCGAAAAGCCCAAAAAGATCTGGACCTGCAGTATTTCATTACTGAAGACCTGAAAGTTGAATTAAAGCAGGTGAGGGGAGAGAAGCAGGCCCTTAACAATATTGTGGCGACTCAGAAGCTGCAGCTTCGAGAAGAGAGACAGATGCTCACGGTAGGTAAGACCACCAACGTGACGATGGAGAGCCATCTGGAGATGGCGAGGGCTCAAACTCAGGAGCTGAAGGAAAAACTGAGCAAGATGGAGGAAGCTCTCCGAGAACAAGTGGAAGAGGCAAAGGAGATTCTGGAAAGATCCCAGGCTTCCCATGGAGCCCAGCTGGAGATGCAGGACCAAAGCAACCAGAATATCATGGCTGCTCTTGAGAAGAAGAGTGAACATCAGCTGGAGAGTGAGCGTGTCCTGTGGCAGCAGGAGAAAACCTCACTGCTGGAGGAGAGCGACAAAACAACAGCCTCCTATGTGGATCAGATTGACGAGCAGAGCTTTGCGAGTGACCGCCTCCTGGCTGCTCTGAAGAAGACTGAGCAGCAGCTGGAGAGTAATCTCAACCAGTGGAAGGAGAACAAGGCATCCCTCCTTCAGGCCACAGAAAGCCTGAAGCTGACTCAGCAGGAAAAAGAGCAGGAGTGGGAGATGACTGAGAGCACCTTGAGGTCCCAGCTGGAAGATCTAGAGAGCCAGATCACGCAAAAGCCAAAGAAGAAGAAGAAGAAGAAGAAGTGGTACAAAAAGCTTCTGCCAGGCTGAGGAAGAGAAAATACATTTGTACTGGTATAGTATCTGTCTTTGTGTCTGTATGTGTGTGCGTGGGTCTGTGTGTGTGTGTGTGTGTGTCTGTCTGTGTGTCTATGTGCGTGCGTGCGTTTGTGTGTGGGTCTGTGTGTGTGCATGCGTGTGAGTGTCTGTCCGTCTGTGTGTGTGGGTTTGTCTGTCTGTTTATGTGTTTGTGTCTGTATGCGTGTGTGTGTGTGGGTCTGAGTGTGTCTGTTGGTGAGTCTGTGTATTGGTGTGTGTGTGTCTGCCTGTGTGTATGTGCGTGTGTGCATTTGTGTGTGGGTCTGTGTGTCAGTGTGGGTGCGTGCGTGTGGGTGCGTGCGCTGTCTGTCTGTCTGTCTGTCTGTCTGTCTGTCTGTCTGTCTGGTCTGTCTGTCTGTCTGTCTGTCTGTCTGTCTGTCGTGTTGTCTGTCTGTGTGTGTGTGTGTGTGTGTGTGTTTGCTCGCAGGGCGTGTGATGCGTCAATGCAGTAGTGTTGGAGTAGTAGAGCTTGTAGTTAGCATGTAGCATGCTGCATGCTGCTTCTGCTCGCCACTCTCTGATTCCAGCTACTGCCACCGGACAGCCCTTTGTTTTCAGGGCCGGAAAGAGGAGCCGAGTGTGTCGCCTCCTCCGCCGGTACATAGCCTCTCCACTGCCAAGACCTCGTACACGCCTCCCCGTGGCACACATGGTAACTGGGCCCTCGTGGTTCCAGGCTAAGTTGTACAGGATCTCGGAGCAGCAGTGGGCCCCAGAGACGCGGCATGCAGGCCCATCGGTGAGTGGAAACGCCCTGATGCCCGTCAACCACTGTCCCAGCTATGGGTAAATAGCCCCAGCTATGGGTAAATAGCCCCAGCTATGGGTAAATAGTGAAGACCCCGACAGCGGTGCAGGCAGAAGATGCTGGTGTGAGAGCCACCAAGGAAGGAAGAAGGCAACCCCACAGCCACGTGGGTAAACTCGGGAGGGTACAGGGACTGGGGGAGCAAACTCTGTGGCGATGTGAGAAAACTGAAACTATTCCTCACGACTATATTATAATAACTACTGCATACACACAACTAGCTATAAAAATGATGTAATGTTTGTTGGGCCTGGGCCTGTCCTACATGTGTACTGTGGTGTGTCTTGTTAACTTGCAGGTGTAGCGGAGGCGATGATGAGACGACTTTGATCACGGGACCGGACCTCCCAGACTATTTAACCCCACCCGCCCCGAGACCGGGCGGACGCATCCTCCCGACGGCGCACCAACATGTTTTCTATCTGTTAACTGACAACACGCACCTCACATTCTCCACTACATCCATCCACCTTCATTCATCACTGATACTGACAATCACACCTCATCGTGCTCTTGTTTGCATCATTATTTAATAAATGTCACTTTATTATTGTTACGTTGCTGTGCATCTCCGTCTTCTGTTCGGTCGTAACAGGTTGGGGGCTCGTTTGCCGCGAGTACAAAACCAGAACCATGTTTGTGGTTTTCTTTAATTAATCCTAGTTAGTTGCTGTTGAAGTAATTTGGTTAAGTTGAGCTGGTCTATTGTTGTTTAAATGTTAAGGTGCTCTACAGTCATGTGTAATATAGTTTGATGTATAAATCAGGGGGAAAACGCTCATTTCCACCCTAAACCCCCAACATATGAATTGGCTCAAATTATTTTATGTTTATTATAATATACTAAATATAGGTTTTTGTCTGGAGATACTTGTTGGTCATCCAAAGAAAATAATTAAATAAACAACACGGAGCATTTTGCAGGTTTACTACGAGTCTCACGTAGCTTTAGACTTTAAGACCAAACAGGTTGATTCAGGGTCACGGAGCCTTTCAAACACAGCTGCAATTCAACGTTTTATGAAGAAGAAATGCTTCAGAACAGGGGTCTTCAACCTTTATTGAACCAAGGACCCCTTAACTAAATGAGAGACGGAGCAGGGACCCCCAAATACATATATTGTATAAAATGAAGTTGCATGTTAAACTGGGCCTTTAATAATGTGTCGGCAACCTACATAGAATACCAAGCTGTTAAAATAATAGTTGTTGGCATGATTTTATAAATCTAAAATAATCTACAACAATTCGGTGGCCCCCCTGCAGTGACTCGGAGGACCCCCATGGGGTGCGGGACCCACTGTTGAAGATCTATGCTTTAGAACATACACTGGTTATTGTCAAATCAGCTACAAACTTGCATTATTTGGTAAATATTAATTATCAGTTTAGTTCTTTTTTTGGGCATAATCAAATCCTATGATCTTGAGTTTAAAAGATTTTAGACAGTTTTTGAGAGGATGGATGCTCCTCATGTTCATAAAGTTGCCTGGATTCAACTTTATGCACATGAGGAGCGGGTGACTCGAAAGCCCCTGCAAAGCTACCAGAATGCATTGCACCGCCGCTCCTGTACAACCGAATGGGAAGCTTGGAAATGATGCTGACGACGGACACGTACCAGAACTTTCTGAAGTCTCCACTAACCGCGATGACAACACTCCAGGAAGTCGCTGCACGTTAGACTTCTAATGTATTTGTTTGTATTTAATAACTTCCCTGACTTCTCCGATCCTGCTGCTGTACTAACGAAGTCCGTACCCTGAGGACGTCGCTGGCCAGCGATCCTTTCCCCGGTCCGAGCTCGACCAGCTGCAGCTGTTTGGGTCGACCGGCTCCCATCCACTCGCTGACGGCCCACACGCCGAGCAGCTGGAACACACAGAAACACACCTTCAAGCACTCAGAACAGCACGACCAGACGCTCTCACAACTTCTCTTATGTGTGAGAGCTGGTTATCAGCAAACTTCCTGCTACTCAACTCAGCCAAAACTGAGATGACAGCTATTGGACCACCTAGATTAGGTCATTTTTATGACAATTTCACTCTGTCCATTGATGACTTGATCATTAAGTGCAAGGACAGAGTGAAGAATCTTGGGATAGTTTTTGATCGGCCACTTTCATTAGACTTGCATATTAAGGAGGTGACAAAAGTCGCCTTCTTTCATCTTCGAAGAATTGCAAAGATCAGATCAGTATTTTCCCTTAAAGATGCCGAGGCCCTTATTCACGCCTTTGTTACATCTAGACTAGACTATTGTAATGTACTGTTCTCGGGGCTGCCTAAGAAAAGTCTGCGAGGTCTACAGATGGTCCAGAATGCTGCAGCACGTATTCTTACTGGATCATCTAAATATATACACATAACTCCTGTGTCAGCCTGACTTCACTGGCTCCCTGTCCAGGTTAGAGCAGACTTTAAGGTCTAACTTTTAACTTACAACTCAAAAGTTATAGTGTATTTACTTTTTACTGTCTCGATTTTAAATTTTCTGTACTGTTTGTATTTGAAGTGTATCCTTTCTGTAAAGCACTTTGATGGAAAGCGCTCTAAAAATAAATGTATTATTATTATGTAACTGAGAAGAAATGTGCAGCTTCCTCTTAGCTTTCCTGCTAATAGACGTAGAACATTCTTACATGGGTGATTTTCAGGATGCACATGGCTAAAATAGAGCAATTAACCAGTTAAGTGATTCATGGTCCGGCGGCGGCTCCACGAAGAGCTTAGCCGTAGCCTACGTAAGTGGCCTTAAGTTTATACCTGTGCGCTGGTGTTTGTGTTGTCTGTCTTTAGAGAATAGCAGCCGGGTAGTGTGTAGCTTGATGGTGGTTTTTTTGCCTCCAACGTAATCTTCGGCAGCTAACCCTGCCTTAACCTAAACATAACCACTGCCGCGCTGCTGGAAGGAGACTTGGGGCAAACAAACAATGTGTAGTGTAGTGGTGTGTGGTGTGTGTGTGTGTGGTGTGTGTGTGTGTGTGTGTGTTTGTGTGTGTGTGTGTGTGTGTGTGTGTGTCTCTGAAAGACAATAGCAGGGCCGGGTAGTGTGTAGCTTGATGGTGTTTTTTGCCTCCAACGTAATCTTCCAGGCAGCTAACCCTGACCTTAACCCTAAACATAACCACTGCCGCGCTGCCTGGAAGGAGACGTTGGGGGCAACAAACACTGTGTGTGTTGTGGTGTGTGTGTGTGTGTGTGTGTGTGTGTGTGTGTGTGTTGTGTGTGTGTGTGTGTGTGTGTGTGGTGTGTGTGTGTGTGTGTGTGTGTGTGTGTGTGTGTGTGGTGTGGTGTGTGTGTGTGTGTGTGTGTGTGTGTGTGTGTGTGTGTGTGTGGTCTGAAAGACAATAGCAGGGCCGGTTAGTGTGTGGCTCAATGGTGTTTTTTGCCTTCAACGTGATCTTCCAGGCAGCTAACCATAACTGCGCTGCCTGGGAGGAGAGGGGCACGTCAGGGGTAAGAAGGAAGAAGGCAAAGGGGTGCACGTCGGGCTACGGCGGTACGAAGGGTCGGTGTCTCCACGCAGCTACGTACGTAGCCACGGCTTAGATTTAACGCAGAAACATAAATCACGCTGCAGTCTGTCTAAAGGGAAATAACCAACTAAGAGTGTGATGTTAAATTAACATTTGTTTTCTTTTTGTATAAATAATAAGTGTGTCAGGTTTGTGATTAGAAAAACTAATTTTGTAAAATCACTGACTAACATTTCAAAAACTGTTTTAAAAGTTAAAATTACTTTTTCAAACTATGGAAATCTAGATTTTACGTCAATGTTCTCTGTTGTTTTTTTTGTAGTAAAGTAGCTGTAGATGAGGAGTTGAGTGGAGATGTAGAAAACAAAACATTTCATCTCAAATTAACTCCTGTAATAAACTGAGAGACATGTCAGACTTATTGTATTTCCTGTTAAGGTGGATTTTTTTTCAGGCCTCACTTCTCCGAAGATCTGACTGATTTCTGGAGACGTGATGAAATCTCCGTCCGGTCCCAGCATGTTGTTCCTCACGTAGTAACCCTGAAAGACAACGAGGGACGATGAGCAGCGGCAGACGGTCAAAAAAGGTTCATTTAAAAGGAACAGTTCAACCTTTGTGTGTCTCCCATCCGACCGTGTCCTCTCAGGTCAAAAACACTTTGACGCTTTGTTCGATGACTTAGACACTTTGTTTTGACACTTTTGCCATTTTTTAAAAACATTTTTTCACTTCCACTAACACCAACTGTTAACCACTATTTTATTTTTAGAATTCATGGTCATTAAACCTTGTGTATATGAAGTTTTACCTAAATTTTCAGTTTAAAAAGCTGAACTTAGGAAAACTTTGACTAATATTAGAGGAGTGTATGTTGATGGATAATCAGAGACTGGTGAACAGTAGAGTTGGACGATATCCAAATTTTGATATCGTCAAACCTCCCTATTTTAATCGCGGTACACGGTACCACCGTGACTAATTAAAAACGATGCGTCACCAAACCGTTGGCTTGTGCCTACAGAGTTCAGAAACTGAATATCAAACACTAACATTGAATCACCTCTGCCAGATTTTTAGGGTGACTGATTTCCACTCACCGTCACTGGGTTGGTGAGCACCTCTCGCATGTACTCCGCCACCGGAATCGGACCTGTGGCTTTTATTTTAGTGGTCAGGTGTCGCAGCATGGAGCGTTGGGGCTTTTCCTCGCCGGTTGGAGGGCTGCAGAAGAGTCTGGTCTGAGCTGCTCGCCATCGCACTGTCACACACAAACAAACAAAAAATAGATATTTAATAACAAAGAACTTTTCCTGTATGACATGACCAGCAATTTACAAACATGGATAGTTTAAAAATGACTTTTCTAAGGTTTTTTGGTGCAAGTGCCTAACCCAATTAGACAGATACCTACTCAAACTTTTAAAAAAAAAGTACAACATATATATCCATGTAGACAATTAAAATTAAAATCAGTTTACAGTTAACAGAAAATGTATATCTCGCAAAGAACACTAATATTTTATATACAGTACATTGATTGCACGTAAGAAACAGACCAACAAAACAGGCATTACATGTGAAACGTGTCATAATTGTCAAAGAAATACATCCAATATTGCAGAAAACATGCAAATATCACATCACATTTAGGCTTCACAGAATGAATGGAGTTCCATTATAATGATAACAAATGATTTTATAAAATCGTGTTTAAATAAAAAGTTATGATCAGTTCATTCATCACCTGCTGTTGATGGACGACTGAAGACTCTGCTGATTAGCAGCTGTGTTTTCACACAAAAACAAACCCTCATTCTGCTGTTTACGTCCGTCTGAATACAACTAAGACACTGTTTTATAGCTACGTTAAGTCATAGTTGGCTTGGTAGCATTGTTAGACAATACACGGGTAATTAAATGTAACTTCAACCACATGGACCAACTCACTGACAGTTAGCTAGCTAGCTGTTAGCCGTTGAGCTTTAGCCACGTTAGCTACTAATAACGTTACGTTAACGGTCAAATACGAACGGAAACACAGCCGGAAGTAACGTTTTAGCTTCGGGTACAAATGATAAAAATATACATTTGTTCATTTGTGTCTGCCAGTCGTTTACAATAGCTTAAAACAACAAAGTCCTTGTGTTAATGCTAACAGACCGGTGAGGGTTATTCAAAACGCAATAATAAATGTAACATCCGGCTAATCTTTCACAATAAAACATCATCTGTGTAACATTTGTAGTGCAATTGAAATCTAATTATACAGTTTTTCTTTAAACTGATTTTAAAACAAATCTTAGTTTACTTGATTTGTGTGTTTATTCACTTTTGTTTGTGGGTTAACTTATATTATTAGCCAACATAGGAAGTAAGGCCATAGGAACTTAGGCTATAATATGGTCATCAGCAGAACCACTATATTTAAAAAGAAACTCTCATTATATCTGCTCCTTAAATCATTTATTTATTTTACATCTTTCGGCTGAGAGATGCTCCGCTTCGGTATTAACCATAGACCGTTAATATTAATCAACATACAGTCTATGATATTAACTATTTATTTATTTAATATTTTTTCTTGCGTTTCCTGTATCAAGTCGAAAAATGGTTAGCTTGACACGTCCAAGGAACGACAAACTCTCTGATTGGACAAACGATAGTGACGTAGAGCTAGACAAAACATTGCGATTGGTTTGGGGACAATCACTGATTGCTATTTTCGTTAAACATGTCCATAAAACATATTAAAACGACAGTAATATTTTAGTTACATTGCCCTACTTATATTTCCTTTTTAATAAAAACAAAGTAACTTACAAAAAAAAAAAAAAACTTAATTTTTACATGTCCGGAAACGCCGACAGAATGTCGTTTTCCACATCCGGGTCACGTTCTCCTCATGCTGTGGCAAGCATGGCGTCGAAAAACAAGAACCGAAAAAAATCCCGAGCGGGCAGTAAAGTGACATTTCAGCCTGAAGACAACGACATGGAGGCCGAAAACAGCGGCGGAGAGGAAGAGGAAGATCCGGCACATGATGGAGGTGAAGACAGGGGGAAGAAAGAAGAAGAAGAAGAGTTCAGTCTGGACGAAGTTTTACGGCTGGGAGGAACACAGGTGAGCTTTCCAGATAAAAACCTCTTCCCAGACAGAACTGCAGCAGGGCTTCTTGTTACTAACAGTGGTGGAAAGTACATTCATCAAGTATTCATTTCATATATATTATTATATATGAATCATTATATTAGAGTATCTTCTCTTCATGCCACTTTACCTCCAACTCAACTGCATGTGAGACTTACGTTACACGTTAAGATATACATGCAAAACATATTCACATTATTAAAATATGTGTCAAAAATTAAACAGTTTACACAAGTAGCTGAAACGGTTAATCGATTAATCACATCAGTCTGGTGTACACTGTTAACATGCATTACACCTAATCACTATGCTGCTATTAATCAGCACTCTCCAGTACTTCTTGTATATTATTACTATGTTGATTCTATTATTTTATTTTACTTTTTACTTTATGTGTTTGTCTTTATTGTTGCTGGCTGTCTTTGTGCTGCTGAAACAACTGAATTTCCCCTCTGGGGATCAATAAAGGTTAACTTATCTTAGTCGATCAACAGAGAATTATTCATTATTATTATTAATTATTCAGATAATTCTGATAAGCAAAAAAAAAAAAAAGGGTCTCTTCCTGGTTCCAGCTTCTAACTTCTAGAAACGGTGGATTTCTGAGGACTATGGTTCCCTGGTCCTCAGATCTCTGCAGGGTAAATCCAGACCGCTAGCTAGATCATCTGTATAATCTGAGTTTTCTGTTGCACGACGTACACATGTTCCACCGAAACAAGATCCTTCCCGAGGTTATTTTGCAGAGGCACCGTATGGTGATGCCTAAACAATTTTGATTGGTTAAAATAAACGCCAATGAAACCAGAGCCCTGGAACGCTGTGTTTGCTCGCCAGACCCGAGACTACAGAGTCACAGATATGCGTTGTAGTTTCTGACAATGTGTTTTTTCTTCTCTTGTCCGTCTCCAGGCCGACTACATCCTGCTCGCCGGCCTGAACGACACCAACGAGCTCATCGACGGAGGAAAGAAAGGAGCGATAGACGACCTGGAAGAGGGCGAGCTTGAGAAGTTCATCGCCAAACTGGGCGTCCGGGCGTACTCCGGCCTGCAGGTCATCCCGGACGAGCCCGAAAGTGACGCGGCAGCCGGCAGTAATACGGAGAGCAAAAAGGCCAAAGCAACGAAAGCGACGTCGTCCGAGGATCACGTATCCGAACGTAGAACCGCGGAGCGTCTCCGGCCAGCGGGAGGAGAAACCGAAGGCCAAGAAGAGTAAAGATGCCGCGAAAAAGAAGCAGAACGTATTTGAGTTCCAGCAGCGACAGATCCTGCTGATCAAACCCGGAGGGAAGTGGTTCGACCTGGAGTACGCGGCGGAGGGCTCGTCGGCGCCGCAGGACCCCGTCCTGGTCTCCCGGTACAAGGCGCTCGCCCAGCAGCTGTTCGAGGCCGACGTGGCGCTCTACAAGAGCAAGAAGAACCTGCAGAAAGGGGCCAACTCCAACTGGATGAAGACGGTCGTCTCCTCTGGCGTCCTGGCCGACAGGATGGCCGCCATGACGGTGCTGATCCAGGACGCGCCGGTGCACACGCTGGAGCACGTGGAGAGCCTGGTTTCCATGGTGAAGAGAAAGGGCAGCCGGCGGATGGGTCTGATGGCGCTGGATACGCTGCGCGAGCTGCTTCTGTCCGACCTGCTGCCGGAGCACCGGAAGCTCCGCGCCTTCGCCGAGCACCCGTTCGACCAGCTGGAGGAGAAGGCCAGCGGTAACCGCGACGCCCGGGACCGCCGCCTCATCCTCTGGTACTACGAGCACCACCTGAAGCACCACGTGGCCGAGTTCGCGGCGGCCCTGGACACGGTGGCCCACGACACGGTGGCGGCCACCAAGGCGAAGGCCCTGGCCACCGCCTACGAGTTGCTATGCAACCGGCCGGAGCAGGAGCGCGCGCTGCTCATCCAGGTGGTCAACAAGCTGGGCGACCCCGAGTACAAGACGGCCGCCAAGGCGTCCTACCTGCTGGAGTCGCTGCTGCGCAAGCACCCCAACATGAAGGCGGTGGTGTGCTGCGAGGTGGAGCGCATCATGTTCCGGCCCAACATCAGCGCCAAGGCGCAGTACTACGCCGTCTGCTTCCTCAGCCAGGTGATGCTGAGCCACGACGAGGCCGAGCTCGCCGCCAAGCTCATCACCATCTACTTCTCGTTCTTCCGCGCCTGCGTCAAGAAGAAGGACGTCGAGTCGAAGATGCTAAGCGCGCTGCTGTCGGGCGTGAACCGGGCGTATCCCTACGCCGGCGCCGGCGACGAGAAGGTGAAGGAGCAGCTGACACGCTGTTCAGGGTGGTCCACCTGGTGAAGTTCAACACGGCCGTGCAGGCGCTCATGCTGCTCTTCCAGGTGATGGACTCGCAGCAGAGCATCTCCGACCGCTACTACGTCGCTCTCTACAGGTACGACTCCCTCAGGGTCCATCTGGGGCTAATGTTTGGGGGGGGGGGGGATCGATACAGCGTAGTATTGCGATATTTTCAGTGGCAATATTGTATCAATACACCAAGTATGGATCTTTTATTATAAACGTGTTGGTCAGTTTGTCCCATTTTGCATCAATAAGTTGAAGTGACGTGAACAAACAGAGAAATGTTTCTTTTTAGATAAAACAGATGTTGACACAGTTTTACTTTTGTCATCATTTGAAATTGGGAAAAATTAGAGGTTGGAAAAAAGGTTGTACATTTTAATATATTGCAGAATTTTGCAATATGTTTAAAATTGGGATGCTATTGTATCGGCAAGGCGTCTGGTGATTCCCACACCCGTCAAGAGAAGACATACGTGAGCCATACGTGAGGGGTGGTGATTCCCACTGCGATACATCAACCGATGTGTCCCTGAGCAAGGCACTTCAGCCCTGGTTGCTCCAGAGGCGTGTGACCTCTGACATATATAGCGATTGTGAGTCCCTTTGGATAAAAGCGTCAGCTAAATGACAAGTAATGTAACCTGACACTCAGTGTTTCACCAAAAGACCAAGGTGATGTCCTCAAATGTCTCGTTTTGTCCACAACTCAAAGATGTTCAGTTTATTGTCACAGTGGAGAGCAGAAACTAGAAAATGTTCACATTTAACAAGCTGGAACCAGAGATTTTTAACTTTTTTTTTCATGAAAATCTCTCAAACTGATCAATCACTATACTTTTCCACATATAAATAATCTCATTCAGATCCACTTTATGTGCCACAGTTGAGGGGTAGTAAAGGCGTCTCACATTTTTAAGCCCTTTTGGTTCCAGATATCCCTTTAACTTCCTATCTACCTAACCGTACAGGATACCCCCGACTAATGGGAGCCGTGGGAATCACCAGAGGCCTCAAGATACGATATCATCACGACACTTAAGTCACGTATACAACATACGATAATATTGCGTTTGTTTTGTTATGAGATTATTTATTTTGGGCATTTTTAAGCCCTTATTTTCACAGGACAGCCGAAGACACGAAAGGGTAGAGAGAGGAGAGAGAGGGGAAGGACGTGCAGCGAAGGGTCGCAGGTCAGAGTTGAACCCGCGGCCGCTGCGTTGAGGAGGAAACCCCCACTCAAGTGCGCCCACTCCACCGACCGAGCTAACCCAGCCACATTATTGCGATTTTTAACATACTGCAATATTCTGCGAGACATTGCAATTGATAACCTTTTTTTCCAACTTTGTTCATCTCACTTCTCTGCAAAAATGGGATCGTCAAGCAGACACGATCGATACTTGGCGTGTTGCCACGGAAAATATTGTGATACTATGCTGTATCGGTTAGAAGTATATTGTTGCATAAAAGCAGAAGAAGTTTGAGGAAATCCAAGGTTTTCTTCAGAAAGGTTGTTAAGCCCGGTGGCAAGTGTCTTTTTTTCGACGCGGGCCCGGCCGGGGCCAGTCCCAGACGGATTCAATGTGAAATTGAGGATTTAAAAAAGCTATGAGGCCGATTCCATGGGGCCCGACTTTAAAAGCTAACTGGAGATTTGAAAGTGTTACTTCGTCTGCGTTTCAGACCGAGCCTCCACAATGTATCTGTAGTTTAAAAAATGTCTTAAAATACATTCCCGGTGGCTAAGGCCTGGTGGGGGGGCAGCTTAGGCCCGGAAGGCCACCAAGCAATAGTGAGATGAACATGTAAATGTTGACCCTTCTTCTTCTTCTTCTCCTACTCGGCAGGAAGCTGCTGGACACCGGGCTGTCCTCGTCCTCCAGACAGAGCATGTTCCTCAACCTGCTGTACAAGTCTCTGAAGGCGGACATCGTGCTGCGGCGGGTCAAAGCCTTTGTCAAGCGACTGCTGCAGGTCAGCTCCGAGCAGAACGCCAGCTTCGCCTGCGGGGCGCTCTTCCTGGTGTCGGAGGTCATGAAGGCCAAGCCCAGCCTCAAGGTCCTGCTGCAGGAGGACGGGGTGAGTAGGGTTGCCACTGAAATGCCTGCTGCTTCTCTCCGGTGCTCCGAAACAGACGTCGGAGGCAACCGAAGCATCGCTGCACGTGACGCTAGTCAACATCACACTTGGCAGCGGCTAACCGTTAGCCTACCGTTAGCTAGCAGCTGGATTAAACACATTTAAAATGCTGACGGCTAAACGGTGTTGCATGTACGCTGTAGAGGATTCCAGCACAGGACATCAGTCAGTCTGTGGTTCAACTTTTTGTTGTTTTAACAGCAATTTACTGGTGAAATAAGTTATTGTTATTCCATTTCTTTAATAAATTTAATACATTTCGGCCATACGCCCGTAGCAATAAGCAAGCCGTTCTTTACACTTGTGTTCTTCCATTTTTCTTTTTCAAGTATTGGTCCAGACATAGTTTTAAAGAACAAATGAAAGACACATGAAAGATGTAACTCATTGGTAAAAACCAATATATATCAATTCTAGGAAAAATAATTGATTTTAAATATCATGATACATACAATTGTATTGATTTTCTTTCCCACCCCTAGTGAATTTTTTAGTGTTTTGTAGTTAAAGTTTGATTTTAGCATCACTTTCTGTTGTGTTCCCTCAGGAGGGGGAGGAGGAGGAGGAGTTCAAAGACCTTGCGGAAGAGAAAGATGATGATGATGATGATGAAGAGGAGCGTTTTACGGACGCCGACAAACTGGAGGAAGGAGCGAGTGTAGAGACAGAGAAGGCAAAGCCCACTGCATCATGGGTACATCACCAGAACCTGGAAGGTGTGTGAGATTCAAAATCAATATTTGGCTTCAGTCACAGTTCTGTAATATTACAGATGTGGATGGAAAAGCTGAATTTAAAATGATGAAGAGCCAAAAAAAACTTCATGTGGTTTCTTACATTTTTAGCTAATCTTTAGCTAACAGATTTTGTCTGATAATTACTGCTGATTACTTTAGCATTTCCATCAAATCTTTTTTTTGGGGGGGGGTCCTGATGCATAGCAACAGCATAACTAGTAGTGGTTTGAATAGACATTTTATAGTAAAATTTGCATCTTAACTATTCTTACAGTCAGCGCTTGGGTGTAGTTTGGGTTATCATCGCTACATAACCATGTTCCCGTAGTTTTTCTTGAGTATTGATTGTTGTGTTTCCTCCCTGTTGACTTCCAGGAGGGAAGAGCGTGCACAGCTACGACCCGCTGCACAGAAACCCGTTATTCTGCGGCGCCGACCACTCGACGTTATGGGAACTGCAGAGGGTAAGAGAGAGAGAGAAAGACAGAAAGACAGAAAGATACGCATCGTAATAAACACAAAAGTGTTGACTCATCAATTAAGTTTTTCTTTAATACAGAGCAGGCTGGGCACCTGGTAGAGCAGGCCCCCAGATATAGAGGTTTACTTGACACCGCCCTGCGGCCGTTTGCTGCGTGCCTACATTTTTATTTTTTAACCATGAAGTTTCTTGAGATACATGATTTCTTTTTGAAGAGAAATGGCCAAAATAAAAACACACAAGTACAGGAAGTAGTAGTTTCAGTTCTTGAAGGGGAAACTCTTCATAAGTAAATAAATAGAAAGAATAAACAAAGAAATGTTCCCTCTGACTTTTATACAGTAAATAGAGATTAAACCTTTTTATATAAAAGTTTTCCAACACATCTAAACTTTCCTTCTCTTGAACGTTTCCCGTGTTTGTGTCTCTGCAGCTCGCCGTGCACTACCACCCCTCCGTGTCGCTGTTCGCTACAACCATCCTGCAGGTAAGACTTCTGGCGTGTTCCACTGCTTGGTACCTGCTCGCCTCCACTCCCCTCGCCTCCACTCCCGCCTCTACCGCCTCTACTCCCCTCGCCTCCACTCCCCTCGCCTCCACTCCCCTCGCCTCCACTCCCCTCGCCTCCACTCCCCTCGCCTCCACTCCCCTCGCCTCTCCCCTCGACTCCTCGCCTCCACCCCTCGCCTCCACTCCCTCGCCTCCACTCCCCTCGCCTCCACTCCCCTCGCCTCCACTCCCCTCGCCTCCACTCCCGCGCCTCCCCTCGCCTCCACTCCCCTCGCCTCACTCCCCTGCCTCGACTCCCCCTCGCCTCGACTCCCCTCCCTCTCCCTCGCCTCCACTCCCCTCGCCTCCACTCCCTCGCCTCTCCTCCCTCGCCTCACTCCCCTCGCCTCCACTCCCCTCGCCTCCACTCCCCTCGCCTCCACTCCCCTCGCCTCCACTCCCCTCGCCTCTACTCCCCCTCGCCTCTACTCGCCCCCCCCACTCCCCTCGCCCCCTACTCCCCTCGCCCCCTACTCCCCTCGCCTCCACTCCCCTCGCTCCACTCCCCTCGCCTCCACTCCCCTCGCCTCCACTCCCCTTCCTCACTCCCCTCGCCTCCACTCCCCTCGCCTCCACCTCCCCTCGCCTCCACTCCCCCCTCGCCTCCACTCCCCTCGCCTCCACTCCCCTCGCCTCCACTCGCCTCCCTCCTACTCCCCTCGCCTCCACTCCCTCGCCTCCACTCCCCCTCCACTCCCACTCCCCTCGCCTCCACTCCCCTTCCGTCCCCTCGCCCCACTCCCCTCGCTTCCACTCCCCTCCCCTCCCACTCCCTCGCCTCCCCTCCCCTCGCCTCTACTCCCCTCGCCTCTACTCCCCTCGCCTCTACTCCCCTCGCCTCCACTCCCCTCGCCTCCACTCCCCTCGCCTCCACTCCCCTCGCCTCCACTCCCCGCCTCCACTCCCCTCGCCCCACTCCCCCCCCTCGACTCCCCTCTGCCTCGACTCCCCTCGCTCTACTCCCTCGCCTCGACTCCCCTCGCCTCCACTCCCCTCGCCTCCACTCCCCCTCGCCTCACTCCCCTCGACTTCCACTCCCCCCCGCCTCCACTCCCCTCGCCTCACTCCCCTGCCTCCCCCCTACTCGCCCCTCCTCGACTCCCCCGCCTCCACTCCCCTCGCCTCCCCTCCCTCGCCTCACTCCCCTCGCCTCCACTCCCCTCGCTCCACTCCCTGCCTCCACTCGCCCTCGCCTCCCCCTCGCCTCCACTCCCCTCGCCTCCACTCCCCTCTGCCTCCACTCCCCTCGCCTCTCACTCCCCTCCCCACTCCCTCGCCTCCACATCCCCTCGCCTCCACCGCCCTCACCCTCTCCTCCACTCGCCCTGCCTCACTCCCCTCGCCTCCCCCCCACTCCCCTCGCCTCCACTCCCCTCGCCTCCACTCCCCTCGCCTCTTCCCCCCTCACTCCCCCTCGCCTCCACTCCCTCGCCTCACTCCCCTCGCCTCCACTCCCCCGCCTCCACGTCCCTCGGCTACCTTTCCCCTCGCCTCGACTCCCCCTCGCCTCACTCCCCTCGCCTCTCACTCCCCTCGCCTCCACTCCCCTCGCTCCACTCCCCTCGCCTCCACTCCCCTCGCCTCCACTCCCCTCGCCTCCACTCCCCTTGCCTCGACCCCCTCGCCTCCACTCCCTCGCGCTCCACTCCCCTCGCCTCCACTCCCCTCGCCTCTACTCGCCTCCACTCCCCTCGCCTCCACTCCCCTCCGCCTCCACTCCCCTCGCCTCCACTCCCCTCGCCTCCACTCCCCTCGCCTCCACTCGCCTCCCTCCACTCGCCTCCACTCCCCTCGCCTCCACTCCCCTTGCCTCGACTCCCCTCGCCTCCACTCCCCTCGCCTCACTCCCCTCGCCTCCACTCCCTCGCCTCCACTCGCCTCGCCTCTACTCCCCTCGCCTCTACTCCCCTCGCCTCCACTCCCCTCGCCTCCACTCCCCTCGCCTCCACTCCCCTCGCCTCCACTCCCCTCGCCTCCACTCCCCTCGCCTCGACTCCCCTCGCCTCCACTCCCCTCGCCTCGACTCCCCTCGCCTCGACTCCCCTCGCCTCTACTCCCCTCGCCTCTACTCCCCTCGCCTCCACTCCCCTCGCCTCCACTCCCCTCGCCTCCACTCCCCTCGTATCCATCCCCCTCGCCTCCACTCCCCTCGCCTCGACTCCCCTTGCCTCGACTCCCCTCGCCTCGACTCCCCTCGCCTCGACTCCCCTCGCCTCCACTCCCTCGCCTCCACTCGCCTCGCCTCTACTCCCCTCGCTCGTTGACGCCGTGTTTCAGTAGTTAGCCAACAGTGTTTTTATTTTATTTTTTGCTGCCTCCAGCTTCTTTTGGAACTAAATACAGAAATACTATATACTAAAAACAGCCACATGCTGAGAATCAAAAACAACACACCTTGGACGTTCTGTGTGTGTGTGTGTTGCGTTAGATCACAGCAGTTTACTGCGGTGTCGCTATGACAACCAGCCAGTACTAAATCTACAATGGAAAACGGCAGACGGGCCGAGCTGGTACCATGAAATGGAAAAGCGCCGTTTGATACTCGATGTTGAAGTGGTTTCATCACTTAGAGACAAAGAGCAGCTATCTCTAGGTGCCTGTGACGTTATTTCAACATTCTCTCTCTCTCTCTCTCTCTCTCTCTCTCTCTCTCTCTCTCGGGTTTCCTCCATAAACCATTTGAATCTGTTGTTTCTCAGGGCGGGTCCATCCAGTACTCAGGCGACCCGCTGCAGGACTTCACCCTCATCAGATTCTTGGATCGATTCGTCTTCAGGAACCCCAAACAGCTGAAGGGAAAACGTAATAACAACAGACTATATTTTATTGTAGATTATCATTTTTTTATCAAAGAGGCTCTAAACTACAGAGAGTGCATTTCAAGCAGCGCCAACGGTATGAAACCTCGTTTGAACGTGTAGTAAACATCGTGTGGAAGGATGAAAAGTTATCTTTGAATAATTTCTTAGTGTGTTCTTTTGTTTTGTAACGTTACATATTTACAGCAACATAGCGTCACAAATATTAGTTTTTATTAGGGCGTTCACGAACGTTAGCTTCTCTGTGTTGCCAGATCTCTCGAGAGTTTAGTCCTGAGACAGAAACAGGTTTCAAAACCATCTGGAAAATGCCATTTTAGTGTCAGAACGTTCTGGAGATATGGGACTTGTAGAGAATGGATCCAGTTTTTACTTTGGTGACTATAGAGTGAAAGGATCGCTCGTAATCTGTGTTCACGTTCACTTCTCCCGTTGGAATCAACCCACTCGGACGGGCCGCTGGTCTCTTAAAGAGGCGTGGCCGTGGCAACGCCCACGGGACACAGATACAGGAAACTACTCCGAGTTATGGCCCGTCGTCTCGGGTTCTATCAAATAATCGTTGTGCTAAATCTGAAGTGGAAAACACAACATATAAGGCACATTTATAAAAAAAACATTTTATTGGTTTAGCACTTTAAAGCTAATATGCATATACTTAGAAACTGACAAAGTGAGTCTGTTAAAGCTGTAGTGCGTAGTTTCTGTCCCCCCCATGAGGAGTTCTTAGTAATGACAACAACACTGTCGGCCCATCCACACTATACAAGCCTTCCGTGACCACGCACGCGTCCCCTCCCTCTCTCCATGCAGTTACTAGTAGCCAAGGAGGACAAGAAGGATTAAAAAAAAACAACAACAAAAAAACACGATGGACTCTTCGGAAGGGGTTGTTATCGTAACTCATTTGCCTTGAATGTAACAGACGTTCATTAATATCAAAAAGGTACGCACTAAAGCTTTAAGTATGTAATAAAAACAGTAAAAGTATGATAAGGCACATTAAAACCAGATATTTAGACAGTATGTTCTATGTTCAGCTACAGAATATGTTTTCATTCTGTCTTTATTCATACTCGAGATCATTGAGGGGCAAACTTCAGCTACAATGTCAACACAGAAAACACCATCATAAGAACAATGGAAAGACAATAAAAAAAAATTAGGATAATATCTGATAAGGATGCAAAGGAAAGTACGATAATGTAAAGCAATAACAAGC
Source organism: Etheostoma spectabile (assembly GCF_008692095.1). Classification (NCBI taxonomy): domain Eukaryota; kingdom Metazoa; phylum Chordata; class Actinopteri; order Perciformes; family Percidae; genus Etheostoma; species Etheostoma spectabile. The sequence goes on from NC_045750.1 coordinate 3,739,310, forward strand.
AGAAGGTTGCAGGTTTGCACTTTAAATAATGTCAATGTGTGAAAATATCTTGATTTCTGCTTTAATATTTAATTTTTTTTCTTAGAAAACACCGACTCTGCAGCGCTGAAGCCCAAACACAGTTCTCTCGTCTCTATACCAGGTGAGTTTCTATTGTTTTTATAACTAATTAATATATCTATCAATACCCATCTATAGGGAAGTGTGTGTTTGAATACAGTGTGAATATATACACACACACACTGTGTATATTAGATTTGTGAAGTGATGTGTTGTCCGTTGTCTCTGTCAGTGAACTGTGAGGAGTTTCTGTCTAAAGAGGAGAGTCAGGTCGCTGTGGATGAAATCTTCTTCCATCGGTGAGTTTGAAACCCTGTAATAGAGTAGTTATTGACAAAATGTAACTTATTATTTCTTAAATTATTTCTTCATCTTCACAGAGACACAACAACAACTACTTTACTTTGTGTTTGCAGTGGAAAACTATCTCCTGCTGAAATCAAGCTTTAGTTTCTCATATATATGTATGTATGTGTGTATGTATGTTTGTATATATGTATGTATATTATATATATATATATATATATATATAATATAGCAAAGACACAGGTACAAGATGGGAACCCAGGGAGAACAGTACAGAACAAAATTAAATACACAAAAAAAATCTCAAAGAAAGACATCCGGTCCCAGTTTGTGGTCTTTACATTTCTGCAGTTTTTGACCTTTTTTTCTTTTCTTCTCCAGCTTCTTCAGGAAACGTCAGCAGGAGAAGCAGCTGAAGGCTCGCCGGCCGCGAGGAGACGGCGATAACGACAGCGTGGAGGACGTGGACGACGAAGAGTTTGAGAAATTACTCGGTGAGTCAACTGAAGCCCTGCAGAGTCCCCGTAAAGGACTGCCTGCTCCAAAACCTTCAATAGTAACAGCACGGGAACAATAAACAACCAATAATGTATAAGCCATGAAACTAAAAGTCTGCATCATGTTTTAAAAAGAGTTCTTGTACTTTTACTTTGAAAATCTAAGGACGGAATAGCACAAATTCTTCATACTTAGAACATTTGCAGACTCCATCCTCTTTTGTTTCAAACAGATGTGTTTTGCATATTAGTTATTGCAAATTTCTATTTAAACATTAAGATTTGGGGCGCCTGGGTACCTCACCATGTAAAGCGTGTAACCCATATATAGAGGTTCAGACCTCGAAGCAGCGGCCGCAGGTTTGAATCCGACCTGCAGCTCTTTGCTGCATGTCGTTCCACCCCCCCTCTCTCTCTCTCCCCTTTCATGTCTTCAGCTCTCCTATTAAAAAACAAAAGGCCTAAAATGCTCCAAAAAAATTTAGACAAAGGGCTTGTAACCTGATTAAATAGAAAAAAACGATTTTTAAAATGTGTTACGGTAGAAACAATTACAATGACGTGTTTATTTTTACTTGTCTATTTGAAAATAATCAAAGGACTGCAAATAGGATTTTGGTTTGTTTTAAGCTGAATATTTTTTTTTCTCCTTTTGGTTCTGTTGTGCTTCAATCCCTCTTGTGTTAATGATTTAATCCAGTTTGAACTAGTTCTCCATATTTCGGTGTTTCTGTGACATTCTGACTTTGTTTTCCCAACAGATTCCTGCGAGGGAGACTCGTACTTCACGGACATGGACATCAATGATCTGGACTTTGCAGGGTGAGCACAAAAATTATTTTTTGGACATTTTTGGCCTTTATTTTTAACAGATAAAGATATGAAGGGGGGGGGGGGATGACACGCAGTAAAGGGCTGCAGGTCGGAGACCTCTATATTTGTGCACCTGCTCTACCAACTGAGCGGTCTGGACGCCCCGGCTCTCTTCTGTCAGGACCGTTAACTACCGCTCTTTTTAGACCTGGACCCTGTCTTCTTAAGTGACTGATGGGAACACCAATCTTTGACATTGGTCCAGATTTAAGAAATGCGTCCTCAGAGACGTTTTGTTTTTTAATCTTACTTATACCATGGTCTGGGTGAGTACTCGATTGTGATTGGCTGCAGGGTGTCCAAAAAAAAGTTACTTATTAAAATGGAGTTATTTCAACAACCACATTATCTCTCTCTCTCTCTCTCTCCTCTTCTCTCTCTCTCTCTCTCTCTCTCTCTCCTCTCTCTCTCCTCTCTCTCCTCTCTCTCTCTCTCTCAGTAATGTGAAGAGTAAAAAGGGGAAGAAAGACACGGAGGACTCTGACTCGGACGACTCGGACCTGGACGACCTGGACGACGAGGAGGTGTCCCTGGGCAGCATGGACGAGGAAGACTTCGGAGACGAGCTGGACGAGGACGGAGGGACGTTCGTGGATCCCGAAGGGGGTGGAGATGATGATGACGAAAGTAGGAAACAGTCTCTAATTCGTTTTCTGGTTCATGTGTCACGTAAAGGGTCATTTCAGGGGTTTTCAGCCTGGACCCTGTTTTCCTGGTTTTTGGTGTAAGTGACTGGTGGGAACAACACTATTTAAATTGGTCCAGTGTTACGCGTGAACGCTGCAACACACCGGGCTGCAATGTAACCTTTTTATTATTAGATTATTATTCTAAGTGTCTGACAACATTATGGAAAGGATTCCTTCAGAGATAGACCTTTTAAAACCTCTTTGAGACCTTTCTGTTTAACCAGAACCAGCTCTGAGGTCTCTGGACCTAAACCCACCAGACTCCATTTAAAAAAGCAATACATTTATTGTGTATAGCGCCAACTTATTTTCACATGTTTATCGGTTAACTATGTGTTTATTTCAACCAAAACTAGAGTTGGGATGGTTGGAAAAGTGGAAGGACGACCCAAAAACAGCTTTTCATATTTTTATTTTGTTTCTGTCGACTTTAAAAGTGTCTCTTATGATGCTAAAATGACTGTTTATTTAAATGGAGTCTACGACTTTTTAATGATTTTTTTCAACATACTATACTACGACTTTCTTTATGACTTTTCAGACATACTATATTATGACTTTTTTTGTTTTTTCAACATACTATACCATGATTTATTTATGAATTTTTTTCAACAAACTATACTATGACTTTTTTTTTTTTTTACATACTATACTACAACTTTATTTATGACTTTTTAGTTTTTTTCAACATACTATACTATGATTTATTAATGAATTTTTTTCAACCTACTACACTGACTTTTTTTTTTTTTTTTACATACTATCCTATGACTTTTTTATTACCTTTTTTGACAGACATACTGCGCTAGGACTTTTTAAGACATATGACTTTTTATGACTTTTTTTATGAATTTTCAACATACTATACTGTAACTTTTTTCGACATACTGTACTACGACTTTCTTTATGACTTTTCAGACATTCTATATTATGACTTTTGTTTATTTCAACATACTATACCATGATTTTTTTATGATTTTTTTTTTTTGACATACTATACTATGACTTTTTGGTGGGTTCAGCGAATGCAATTTTGCAGAAGAGTTTGTTTAAAAAAAAAAAAAGGATCTTACTCTTTAACAGAAAGGTCAACCTCCTTAGAAATTCTTTCCATGTTGTTGTCAGACACTTAGAATATTAATCTGAGCTTGTAAGCGGCAAAACAATCGCCCAATAATTAAGATTGTAGCTTGTTTTGCTGCTGCCGACTTCATCCTGGACCAATGTCAAAGACACCCAGGTCCCAGTCAATCAGTCACTTAGACACAGACATAGGAACATAGGGTCCTAAACTTTAACCTTTTAAATCCCTGCAAATTTAGGAATTTCATATTATCTACAACCTTATGTACATATTCTTGTATGTGCTTTCTTTCTAGTTTCAGTGAGTATGTGACGTTATTTTTGCTGTTCTCAAACATGTGATTTTAACAGTTTTAGTTGAATATCTTTCTTTTTTTAATTTATTTGCTTTCTTTTTCAGTTCCAGAGCTGGAGGATGCTGCATTCGGGGGTGCGTACAAGTTTACATACAACTCTTCGTCATCACAGTTTTCTCTCATTAATAAACGGATCAAATATACATCAACTACTTTATCAAGTTTTGTCTCAAAGTTCCTCTTAAAATATAACGTGAAACAAAACAAATGCGGGAACATGTGCACAGTAACAGTAAAAGAGTTATCACTGAAAAATCTTTTGTATTTTTACTTAAGTAAATACTCAAATGCTTTACTTTTACTTGTAATATAGTATAACTGTATTTCTACACTGTGGTATTACTACTTTAACTTAAAAGATTTGTAAGTAGTTTTTAGAGTAGAGCACCAAACCTACATTTCCATCTGAACTTCATATACATAAAGATCAACACAAGCATGATATTCTTGTCATATCTTTTACCCTTACAGAAGATTATAAATGTCACTTTACTGTTGTAAATGATGAAATGAAATGTTTTATGTGCAGATTCAGACGATGAGATGGACGTTCCAGACATCACTCCTCGTACCAAGCAGGGGAAAAGGAAAAGGAAATCCTCAGAGGAGGCCATCTTCTCTGGATCTTCAGGTTTGTTTAACTCATATTTAATGTCTTTTCATTTTTTACCTGCATTACAATTTAGAAAAATAATTGTGTTTTTACCTTTAGTCTGACTTGTGATGTTTCAGTTGCTGCGTCATTAGTGGAACTACCTGTACAGACAGATGTCATGAAATGGCATATGTATGACATTATTGGCGTTATCCAGACGCATAGTTGCTTTTTAGTGTGTTTATTAACGTTGTTTTGCCTCCATTGACATACGTTATCTTGCGATTGTGCGTGAATTTACTCCGTAGTGAGTAGTATGAAAGGAAAGTATGCGTAGAGAGTTGGTAGCCTGGTCCTACCAGACTCTGGACTCCAGGCCAGGCATGTTGGTGGGGGGGGGGGGGTATAAACTCAACCGTCGCTTCCTTCACACAATAACACGCCAAGGGACGTGTATGTTTACTTAAAGTCACGTTGACCTGTAAACTAAGTTTATCAATATGTTTTACTGATCGTTGCTCTTCCTTCTCCCAGGTCCAAAACAGGGAAAGAAGAAGAAAGGAAAGAAAGATGCGGTCATGTTTGTTTCTGCTGACGAGGTAACATATTATTTTGTTAATTCTTTCGACCTACGATTTATGACTTTACTCAACATGTTTTTTGTTTTTTTTCTTTTCAGTTTGGCTCCCTGTTGGATGAGAATGCCGGCTCTAAGTTCGACAACATCGGCCTGAACGCGATGGCCAACACTGACAAAGCAGGTAGGAACACCTGAGTGATCACTAATCACGAGCATCAGGCTTTCAGGAAAAAGACGAGACAAGGGGTTTTATTTAGTTTGCTGGATACCAGTCAGGTTTAATAACTTCTCCACAAAGAGAAACAGATCAGTTGAACAATAGTTGACTTTGTTTGAATAACACTTTCAGTTTAACTCAGTCAACCAGGGCTTTATTCTATTGGTCACATTTACTCTCCAAGCAGGCAGTGTTGACGAATTACAAACAATACATTCATTAAATATATATATCAAGACTAGATAGGAGGACTTAAAGTCATCACCACTCCCTGTTTATCCCTGCAGGCCTGAAGCAGTTGAAGTGGGAGTCTCAGCGCAACGACTGGATCCAAGGCCGCGACGTCAAGACGCTGCGCAGGAAGAAGACCATGTTCAACAAAAAGAAGACGTTTGGTCGAGCCAGGACAGGAGGCAAGACGCTCGGGCAGAAGAAGAGGAAAAAGTAGCAGCAGCCGCCATGTGTTTGTGGACTTTCAAGCTGATGGCCACTCTCAGTCCTGTTTGGCTGACCAGGCCTCGTGGTCACTCTCTCGGGTGCCGTAGACCCCCGCCCACTCGTTGGACTGGTAGTAAACTGGGAGGAGACAGGACCAGAAACTGGTTTTTGGATCTGGTCATTTGATGAACGTTACACACTGCTGTTAGAGAAGAGCAGTGTTTAGTTGGTTGTTTTTTATAAAAAGACTAATATACAGGATATTATGTCATGGTTACGTGTTTCCGTCTGCAAATGATAATATTCCAGTTTAAAACAAAACTACAGCGTTAATGTGCATCACTGAAAAATAAAGCTGTTTAAAATTTTATGATGCAGTTTGAGTCTGATATTGTTTTTTTTGTTTTTTTATCCCTGTCATAGTACTCTATGTTGTAGGGATTATATGTGCTGGGTAGCTCACCCAGTCGGAGCTGCCCTTTGCTTTGTATCACCCCCCCCCCCCCCCCCCCCAATCTCACTCCCCCTTCATATCTATCCACCCTCACTAAAAGCCCCAAAAAATAATCTTTAAAAAAAAGACTACAAAGGCTTTATTGGGGTCACTCAATTTTATTTTTATTTAAATAAAATCATGTCGAAATTTCATAAAAAAAAGTCATATATAGGTATTCAAAAAGTTTAAAAATGAAAAAATTTTTCTAAAAGTCAATTAGATTGGTTGAAAAAATTTATAAAAGAAAAGCCTAGTAAAAAAGGTTTAAATTTTATAAAAAGTAAAATATAGTATTTAAAAAATTCAAAAAATTTTTTAAAATTTCAGTATATATGTCAAATTTTTTAAAAGTAAGTTAGAAATTGAAAATTATAAAAATTTTGTATAGGAATTCAAAAAATTCATAAAAAAAAAGTAATTTGGGGAAAATTTTTTCAAAAAAAGCCCATAAAATTTTAAAAAATTTCTTAAAAAAAAAAGTTTTAAATTTTATGCCCCAATAAAAAACCCCCAAAATAAAAGGTATGTTTAAAAAGTTAAAAAAAAAGTCATAGTATTTTGGGTTGAAATTTAATAAAACGCCCTGGGAATAATTTTATATTAAAAAAACCCCGGGTCTATTTTACTATGTCAAAAAAATTCCTAAAAAAAAAAGTCATAGTAAAAGTTTTCCCAAAAATTTTCCCAAAAAAAAACCGAAAAAGGGTTAAAAAAGTTTTGGTATGCCCTTTCAAAAAAAAAGTCATAGTATGAAATTTTCCAAAATTTTGAAAAAATTCAAAAAAGTATTATGTCTAAAAAAAGCCCAAAGTATTTTTTTCCCAAAATATTCATAAAAAGCCCAATTAATTTTTTTAAAAAAATTTTCCAAAAAAAGCCCTAGTTTGTCAAAAATTTCATAAAAATTCAAAGTTAGAATGTAAAATATTCAAAAAAGCCCAAGTTAGATGTAAAAAATTTCATAAAAGTAAAAGTAATGGTAGTTTTCAAAAAAATTCCCAAAAAAAGTCTGAAATTTTAAAAGGTTTTTTTTAAAAAGTCATAGTATAAATTTTTAAAGGTCGAAAAAAAAAGCCCAAAAGTATAAAGTAAAAATTTTTATAAAACCCCCGTAAAGTATTTAAAATTTAAAAAAAGCCCCTTTTAATTTTTTTTAAAAATCTTTAAAAAAAACCCCTGGGATAGTTGTCATATTATCCAAAAAAAATTCATAAAACCCCGGCCCAAAATAATAAAAAAAAGGGTAAAATAGTAATGCCCCAAAATTTTTCTTAAAGTAAGTAATAGTAGTAAAAAAATTATAAAAAGTCATGAAATAGGGGAAAAAAAATTATAAAAAAAGCCCTACTTTTAAAAGTCGCAAAACTCCAAAATTTTTAAAATTAAAATTTTTGTCAAAAAATTCAAAAAAATAAAGTATGGGAAAAGTAAAAATTTCAAAAAAACTCAAAAGTATATTTAAAAATTTTTTAAAAAAAGGGTCATATTTAAAATATGTCAAAATATTCATAAAAAAGTCATAGTTTTTGAAAAAATATTCATAAAAGTCATGTATAGCTGTAAAATACCCCAAAAAAAATTCTTTGAAATTTATTTAAAAAAAATTTCTTTAAAAAGTAAAATTCCAAAAGAAATAAATTAAATATTATAAAACCTTATAAGTTGAAAAAAATTTTTTTAAAAAAAAAAAAAATAAAAAAGTAAAGGGGATATTTATTTAAATATTCAAAAAACCCCTTTCTACATGTCAAAAATAGTCATAAAAAGTAAAAGTCATAGTATAGTAACTCAAAATATTCATAAAAAGTAAAGTCATAGTATAGTATGTCAAAATATTCATAAAAAAGTCATAGTATAGTATGTCGTAAAAGTTATAAAAAAGTCATAGTATAGAATGTCAAAATATTCATAAAAGTCATAGAACAGTATGTCGTAAAAGTTATGAAAAAAGTCATAGTATAGTATGTCGTAAAAGTTATAAAAAAGTCATAGTATAGTATGTCGTAAAAATCATAAAAGTCCTACTATAGTATGTCGTAAAAACGTCCTAGTATACAATGTCAAAATATTCATAAAAAAGTCATAGTATATGTCAAAATATTCATAAAAAGTCATAGTATAGAATGTCAAAATATTCATAAAAAGTCATAGTATAGAATGTCAAAATATTCATAAAAAGTCATAGTATAGAATGTTGTAAAAAGTCATAAAAAGTAAAAGTCCTAGTATAGTATGTTGAAATATTCATAAAAGTCATAGTATAGTATGTCAAAATATCCGTAAAAAGTCATAGTATGTCAAATAAATTCATAAGAGTAAAAATTCATAGTATAGTACGTGGGAAAAAGTTATAGTACAGTATGTCATAAAAAGTCATAATGGAAATGTAATGAGTTGTATCTGAGATACTGTATTAAATACTGTAAAACACTGTATACTCCTAAATGTTGTCAACCCTGACAAAAAAGCACGTGCAATAACAAAAGGGACAGACGGAGGACGGACATCTTCTTACCCTCCAGAACTGACGGGAACCTCCGATTCACGGTGCTCCTGAAATCTGCAGGTGGAGCAAAGAAAACGGAGATTCAATCAGAAGATATAAGTCCCCCAAACACAGGGCTAAACGGGCTCCAGCACGTGTCGTAGCATCGGTTATCTTATCGTAGCGTTCTCCCGATACCTTGACTGTTGTTCATCATGTGAAACAGAGAGTACGCTCCGAAGACGCCCAGCAGCTCCAGAGCGATCACTCCCTTCATGAGTTTTTTGGCCAGAGGCTCCAGAGGTTTGGGCGGCATCTGAGGAGACGTCAACACAAACAAACACTGTGACATCACAGGGACGATAATGATACAAAATGATGAATAACAACGTAACCCATGACACCAATGCTATTTGTAGGGTACCGTGGGACGATTAGATTTGTGTTGCGATTTTCAATTGTTGCGATTCAATCCGGGGGTGTAACTTTGGGTGGGTGGGGGGTTGTTCCTCTCTATTCAATGCAATTTTATTTATAGTATCAAATCAAAACAACAGTTAGCTCGAGACACTTCACAGATAGAGTAGGGCTAGACCACACTCGTTAATCAGAATCAGCTTTATTTTGCCAGGTATGAGGACACATACGAGGAATTTGTCTTTGGAGCATCGTTACTCACAATGTGCTCACACATACAAAACAATCAAAACAATATATATACAAAACAATCAAAACAATATACACACACTAATATATACACAATGTTCACATACTCTAAACAGAAACAATATAAAGGCATGAGTGCAATGAAGAGTTGTGGAGCATAGGATACTGTGATAAATAGTATTATGTTATTATATTACAATATGAACAGTAATGTAAAGCTCTTACATAGCACTTTTCTAGTCTTGACGACTATTCAAAGCACTTTTTACTTGTCACAAGAACCATTCACACACATTCGTACACTGTGGGTTCAGGTTCAGGGTCTTGCCGAAGGACACTTCGACATGGGACTGCAGGGCCAGGGATTGAACCACCAACCTTCCGATTGCCAGGAGACCGCGCTACCACTGGGCCATAATGCACACAGCTCTCCATTTATTCTTTTTCACCATGGTGTGAACGTCAATTAAGAGACTTAGAGCTGTTAGTGAAAGGTTATTAGAGTGGCCATAATGTCTGTTTGTGTTGGCTGTACACTTTTAGCCTTTTGTATAATCAATAACATCGTATGTTATCGTTTGTAAAACATCTACACTTCCACGTGCATTAGAAGGATAGCCTTCATTATTAGACTCACGGTCCATAAAAACAACAACAACAACAAAAAAGATACAAATGCACAAGACAGACACCAATTAAACAAGACAGCTATGCCAGTAATCCCATAAGGGGGACTGGTATCGATCGACCTCGGGTCAATCAGATGTGAAATGACAGTTTCCAATACCACACAACAATAAGAGAACTGGGAATGTGACACAACACGTTAGCTACTAGCATCATAGCTACTAGCATCATAGCTACTAGCATCATAGCGACTAGCATCATAGCTACTAGCATCATAGCTACTAACATCATAGCTACTAGCATCTTAGCTACTAGCATCTTAGCTACTAACATCATAGCTACTAGCATCATAGCTACTAGCATCATAGCTAGTAGCATCTTAGCTACTAGCATCATAGCTACTAGCATCATAGCTACTAGCATCATAGCTTCTAGCATCTTAGCTAGTAGCATCATGGCTACTAGCATCTTAGCTACTAGCATCAATAGTTATCGAACAGATTCAGCCTTCATGAATGACCCTTGAATGGTGTCTTGTACTTCATGTTTACGTCCTCTTACTCTTAAATAAACTCACCTTCTAATTCACGGTGGAGAACAATAGCCGAACGAGTGTTAAGCAATAAATTAAAACAGTAAACAGTGTTGAAATAACGCGAAACCTTTGCAAAGTGCCCTTGTGTTTTACAAGTGAAGCAAGGTGTTACGGTCTGAGTGCAGTACGGAAGCTCAGCCGGGTCAAAAAAACGGCATTAGCGACTTTTTCACATTTAAATTGATTTTTGGACAAGAAAGACAAAAACAAACACAAAGCGAAAAAAGGAAAAATGCAAGACAGTTACTAAAAATAATCATACATCATGAACATACATAAATAAATATAAAATCTATAAATAAAATATTTAAATTAATAATGGGAGTAAGTGAGGTAATGTAGGGTGAAAGTTGATGGTACTTCAATTTGTTAAGCTATCACATGCTAATGTAAAAAAACTGATTTACCATTAAATAAATTCAATATTATATATTTTTGTCCTAATAAGGCTTACTGCTATTATTCTCCTATCATTCTTTGTGTAAAAAAAACCAATAAGGCCATTAAAAAGTATGTCATAACGCTATATGTTTGAATTATAACATATGCAAAAAGTATTTTATGTGACAAACAAATATAATAATAATTAGCTGTAGTTGCAGGAGCTTGCCGGTAGGTGTCAGTGTGGTTTCAGATAGGAGGAAAGTCCAATCAACAACTTTTCACCAGCAGAAACTGAAAGTGAAGACACATGTTCTCCTGAGAAGAGTCTGCAGGGGGAAAAAAATCATTGGTCAGTGAGAGAAAAAAAAACTCAAATCATGTGCAAGAAGCCAAATAATATCATTAAATTAAGATAACATAATATAAACCTTTGTTGATCACCAGAGGGAAAATGCAGGTGTTGCACCAGAACAAAGACAAATTTGTTCTACAAATGTAGACTAGACTACATTAAGTCCTGCTTAATGAAGGCAGCTCGGTGGCTAAGTGGTTAGCACTTCTGCCTCACAGCAAGAAGTTGTTTGGTTCGAATCCAGGTCGTAAAAACGTATGCATGTCTTCTTTCTTAAAAGACATGCATCCAAGGTAGGACTACAGTTGAAAACTAGCCAATTGGCTAACACTGGCGCATTTACAGAAATGTTCATTAATGTGCATTGTCCTAATCGAATAAAAAATAAATACAGTTGTGAGAACTTCCTCCAGCACTGCTGTAACTCCGCTATGAAAACTAGAGGCCATTACAGACCAACTGACTGAAGTGGTTTTGATGATCAATTCAACCATCGTGGTAAGGGTTATACACAGTATAAGGGTTGAATATATGTACAAATTGGGAATACAAAAATGTGCAACTACTAATTCAATTCAATTCAATTTTATTTATAGTATCAATTCATAACAAGAGTCATCTCGAGACCCTTTACAGATAGAGTAGGTCTAGACCACACTCCAGAATTTACAAGGACCCAACAGGTCTAGTAGTTTCCTCCAGAGCAAGCAACAGGGCCACAGTGGCGAGGAAAAACTTCCTTTTAGGCAGAAACCTCGGTCAGACCCAGACCCAGACCGACCCAGGCTCTTGGTAGGCGGTGTCTGACGGGCCGGTTGGGGTTAGAATAAGAGTGGAAATAACAAAAATAGAAAAAATAGTAGTTTGTAGCAGTTCTTTGAAGTAGTTCATGGCACAGCAGGACGCTGTGCGGCATTACTACTTAAGCAGTTGCACATTTTTGTATTCCCAACTTGTAAATATTCAAATATTTGTTATTGTATTTTACCCTATTATTATTTCATGTATATTGTATGTATGTATATTGCATCCTAGTATTTCATTTATATTTACATTCTGTGCAGTGGGACTGATTTTGCTGCTGTAACACTGTAATTTCCCATTTTATTGGGATCAATGAATATCTATCTATCTATCTATCTATCTATCTATCTATCTATCTATCTATCTATCTATCTATCTCTCTATCTATCTTCTATCTATCTATCTATCTATCTATAGCCAGGGGCGATTCTAGGATCAGACGTTTGGGGGGACAAATTGAACATAATTACAGCACAATCAAGATCTGTTTAGTAACTGTTCTTGGGCTTCCATATAAAATGATTAAGTCTACATTTTTTAGTTGAAATTTTACTTTTCCGATGAACCTATTTCCTTTAAACCTTCCTTGTCTGTCTTGCAGTTAGATTTCCTGCCAGAAATGACTCCCAAACTCCCCCCAAACTGTCTCTCTGCTGCAATGAATGCTGCTCTCTCTTTTTCTTACTCCTGTAGATAAAAAATAGAAATTGATCTCTGTGTTTCATGTTTGATTGTGGCAATCTGAATGAACTTACGTGAACTTGTGAAATAAATTAACAAGAATCACTCCTTAACTGTGGGATGTTGGATGTGTTTTTGTGTTTTGTTCTACAGGAGTTAACAAGCAGAGTAAAGAGAGACTGTCTGTGGGATCTTCCTCCTCCTCCTCCTCTTCCTCCTCTTCTTCTGCGGCTGCAGGGTTTACTGTTTGTGGTCTGACTGAGTGTATTTACCTGGTGATGAATCTGAAAAGACGAGCGGACGGACGGTACACACAGCCGAGGTGAAGGAACAAGAGAAGTCGGACCACCATGCTTTCTGCGCACACACAACCTGTTCTCCCTGTGTGGACGTCAAACAACCCCAAATATTTTTACCTTTTGTGTTCCAGTGTGAAGCAAACTGGGTCAGTAGGACTTTGAGGCGATCTACTGGTGCAAAAGTAACAAAAGTACCATGGGTCAGAGTTGGGGGTTAACCCTGAGAACCGTGTCTCGGAAACTGGCATCAGCTTGTTTCAGTGATCCACCTGAAGAAACTGTGGACTAAGTAATTAAAACAGCATAAATGGGAAGAGTCCTGCAGGGCCCCCTTTACAATATCTGGACCCTTAGAATCTACTTTTGTTTATGCATGAACTTGTGCACTGATTTGGTCTGATTTGGTCTCTGTTTGGTTTTTCTATGCATACTAGTGGACATTTTGAGGTTTTGGTTCTTTGACCGTGTGTGTGTGTGTGTGTGTGTGTGTGTGTGTGTGTGTGTGTGTGTGTGTGTGTGTGTGTGTGTGTGTATATTGTGTGTGTGTGTGTGTGTGTGTGTGTGTGTGTGTGGTGTGTGGTGTGTGTGTGTGTGTGTGTGTGTGTGTGTGTGTGTGGAATGGGCACACAAGCACAGGAAAGTTGTAGGAGTGTGTGCATGGAGATACCTTTCATGCCCTGGATGATAATTATACTCTTTCCCATTAATTTCTCATGGCGGCCATTTTGGACTGTAACCAATTACCAAGTTTAATAAATCACTCAAAATTCAAAGAAATTAATTAGTCACAATGAATTGCATGTGTTCAGATATTCTGCTCATTTTCAGGTTCATAATTGTATTTTGAGGTTGTACCAGAATAGGTTTCCATGGTTTCATTTTCAAAAAACACCATATTGTTGTTGTACTGCACATTGCTGCAGATCCTGTTTTCACCCTGTGTGTTCAGGTCTCTGTTTTAGCTCCAGAGTGAGACATCTCACTTCTTTACTATCTTTGTTGGGAGCTGCACATGCTCAGTAGCTCGGTAAGATCCCATCAGCTGATAACTCTTTCTCCAGCTTTGGTCAGTCCAAGGCAGGATCAGCTGGGAGACTTCTTCTAGACGAGGGACACTGCAGAACAGGGACAGGAAGTAGTTCTTTTGGACTACTTCCTGTCAACTAGTGGCTGTTGTAGCAGTGATTTCCCACTGAGACCGAGCTAGCATGCTACGGTTAGCCACCTCGTCACCAGAGACTGAAGACCGAGGACATTGAGAAACCGGATCTCACTCAAAACAGCGTGGATGTTTTTTTTTTCCAAGTTTGTATGTGTGTGGAAGCACCAGAGACACAAAATAACACCCCAAATCCCAGAAAACAATGTTTTTTTTCATGATACGGGCACTTTAAGGTTATATAGCCAATTGGACGGGGGATAGCACCTGTACATGTAGGCATTGACGCCTGGCCAACAGTAGTTTGTGAATGCTTGAATGGGGGGGTCTAGCGGGGCCACCGTAGGATTTGTAAATGTCCGTCCCCCACGTAGTCCCCACGTAGTCCCCAAGGTACCCCTCTGTCCGCTACGCCCTTGGAGAAGCCTATGACCGCCCAGCGGCTAAGAGGGACTATCCTGGTTGGGATCCCTGAAACCTAAATTTTATTTCACTATACCATTATTATCATTCACTTTATTTTTACTATGTCTCATCCTTCCCCCCCCCCCCCCCACCACCCACACACACACACACATAATCTTTATGGCTACAGATAAGTGTGTGAATGTTTATTTTTTTATTACTTAAGCAAAAATTCATTTTAATTACTTTAAATGCTGCTGAGTAGTTTGTGAACTTCCCCTCGGGATTATTAAAGTTTTATTTTAATCTATAATAATACATCAAATGATATTTGATATTATATCTAATCATCTGCAAATGATCCATTAAAAAGTTGTTTATAAATCAATAATAATAAGCCTACGTCATACTTATTTGGTTTATTGTATTAATCTGCAAAGTAACTAAGGCTTTAAAATATATGAAAGAAAAAGTGTTTCCCTGTAAAGTAGCAGAAAATTGAAGTATTCTCAAACTCATCCTTTTTTTTGTACTTTGATGAAATTGGATTGATTTATCTACGTTTGTGTTTTGTCTTTGTGTTTTTATCTGATTTAGTTTTTCTCTTCTTCTTTTACTGCAGCCTATGTTGATGATGATGTTTGAGATAAATAAAAAACAATAATAGAAAAAACGAGTAGCCTGGAAAGAACCTCAAAATTATACTGACGTAGGCCCACAGCACTGGTGTAAAATGACTGAGTCACTTCAGATGGTTCAGGTGGCAGTAGCTCAGTCTGTAGGGTCGCTGGTTCAAGTCCCCGTACGGACCAAAGTACGGAGTGTGGATTAGTAGCACCTGGGCACTGCCAGGTGCCCAGGTGCAAGGCACTGTACCGCTCAGATTTGCTGGTCCAGCACTGGCAGTCCTATTTCAGGCCTGTGTGTAGTGATCACTAACAAACAATTGTAATTTCCCCACTGGGGATAAATAAACAGTTTACATTATAAATCAAAGTGTAGGCTATGTGAAGTTACCTGAGTGACGTCACATTGGACAGGCAACGCGACCAAATTTACTGTCACCGTCCTGAGAGGCCGCGGGGGCGGGGCTTCACACACCTGAATACAAATCACACTGAAGAAATATAAAATAGGCTAAAATGTGTGGGTGCACGATGAAACCGGAAATGGCTTACTTAAAAATCACCCCAAAATGACATACCTTTACTCACAAAATCATCATAATCATATTAGTGTTCAGAACAAGTTTCATGTAAAACAACCATAGACCGTATATATATATATTGATTATATATACGGTCTATGATTAATATACAGTCTATGAAAACAACTGAAGAGGTGCTGGCATTCAAATCAGAACGGGAGCTCGGAGAGGGGAGGAGGGGAGGCAGCTGATTGGACGCCGCTCCGGCAGCTGATTGGACGCCGCTCCGGCAGCTGATTGGACGCCGCTCCGGCAGCTGATTGGACTGCTCGGCAGCAGCGCGAGCGCAGTGCCAGAGTCCCTGAAAGATCAACGGCCGTAATGCCAGCGACTCCGTGAGGCAGAAACCCGCCCGGTCGCACACAGACAGCCCGCTGCTCGACGATGAGCCAGTCCCGGCTCTAGACCGCCAGGACACACCGGACGGTTACCGGCGGCCCGCGGAGGACAAGTTTCGCCTCGTCTGAAGCTGTTTGGATGAATAAAAGTTGGAGCGTGCATGATGCTGAGCGCCGTTAAAATGGAGGGACACGAACACCCAGACTGGAGCGGCAGCAGCTACTACGCAGAGACCGAGGTCAGTGCACTTTACTCCGGCTTTAATCTGAGCTCAACCCCTCTGATTTCATATCAGTCCCGAGAGAATATGAACGGTCTTTCAATATTAGAAATACATAAACATACACAAGAAAAATGATATCTTCCTTGTGTAAATGTGTTTTATATTAGGTTCAGTTCATTTATAGCTAGCCTAACCTAGTTTTGCACCGAAGTCCAAAAACATATGCAGGCCTATACAAGCATACCCCCCCCCCACACACACACACACACATACACATACATACATATACATTAAATATATATTAAAAAGAAATAAGTTGAGACAAATTAAAACTCATAAAATCAGATTTAAAAAAAGAAAAAAGATATTAAAAAATAAAAAATAAACAAGAAGATGATTGGATATTATCGTAGCTCGTGTTCTTAGCATCTTTAACAAATGAGCACTGTGTTTTTGTTTTGTTTGTTCTTTGTTTTCTACACTCCAGCTGGTCTCTGTGTATTATGGGATATACTGTCGGTGCTTTATTGACGGTTTTGTTATGTTTTGGGCTAAATAGACGTAGAAACATGATCACAAAAAAAAATATATAAAACAAAAACTAAAATAGGAAGGCCTATATAGGCCTAATTCATTCATGTCCTACATTTAACCGGCATTTTCCCACACAAATAGTCTACATGAAAGCAAAACGATGTAAATGCGTCGAGATAGCACGCGAACTGTCATTACAGTGGCGTGCTATTTATTTACACCCCTCGCGTTGTACAGGGATATATCTTTGTGTCTATATTTTGCAATTAAAAAGACCACTCGTTGTCAGTATATTTGTCTTGTAGCTTGTAGTTTCTACATATCGTTTAATTCCTTATCTTTGTTTTATTGCAGGGCATTTAAAGATTAGAGTTCCGTTAAGTGCATTTTACTTTTTTCTGTATGTGATTTTTGGAGCAAAAAAAGAGAAATAATGCTGTGAAAAGAACACGCACAAAAATACAACTTTTTTTTTTTTTTTTTTTTTTAATGGAAGTTTACATTTAACCTTCCGTGCGTTATTTCCCCCGCTTTAAAAAAAGCAAAAGGAAAATTATTCTTAAGATAATTCTTCTAATCTCAGTGCATGGTTAACAGGGAACGGGGTTTGTTCCGTGATAAATAACAGAGAAATCTCTTGTTTTCCATTCCGTAGGCCCATTTTCTTTTGTAGCCTGTAACTTATATTGTTCAGTGAATTAAGAATCTTTCATTGCAGCCGAAAGAGAAAACGATGCTGTTGAAAATGTGCAGGATGAACTCTAAACAAAAATCCAAATAGTTTTTTTAATACACGTTTTCATTTAACCTTTTGTGCACGTTCATCCTTCATTGTATTTTCTATAGATACTTCTTTTATTGTCAGTGCGGGTTGACAGGGAATCATGTTGAAACATATATCCGTACACTAAATACAGTAAAGGGAAATCTCACTTCTTTACATTTGGAAGACTTAAATTAAAGGTTCCGTTAAGCGCATTTTCGATATGATTATTTTTTATTTGCAGCAAAAGAGAAATGATGCCGTTAAAAACGTGAAGATGAACTCTAAACAAAAACCAAATCTGTTGTTTCTTTTAAGGGAAGTTTTCATTTAACATTTTTATGCGTTATTTCCCCGTTTAAAACCGTCGAGTTTTGTCAACGTCTGTAGCAGAGAGAAGAGAGAGGAGAGAGAGAGGAGAGAGAGAGAGAGGAGAGGAGAGAGAGAGAGGAGAGAGAGAGAAGAGAGGAGAGAGAGAGAGAGAGAGAGAGAGAGAGGAGAGAGAGAGAGAGGAGAGAGAGAGAGAGGAGAGAGAGGAGAGAGGAGAGAGAGAGAGAGAGAGAGAGAGAGAGGAGAGAGAGAGAGAGAGAGGAGAGAGAGAGAATATCTTGGTGGATGGTGCATACTTAAACTATTAAAAGCATATTTAACATTAATGTAAAATAAATCCATCAAAACATAGAAACAAATATCATACATATAAGGATAACGTGATGGATAAGAAAAAAAGAGGGTGTTGTGTGTGTGTGTGTGTGTGTGTGTGTGTGTGCGCATAGGGGTTGTGTGTGGTGGTTTGGTGTACAACTTTATAATTGCATAAAAGAAAATGGGCTGGCTGGTGACAGCAGGTGTTGGAGGTAAAGGGCTCTGCTAGGAAGCCTTGGAAACTAAAGCAGGAACTAGGGTGTAGAGTTAGGGTTCTCCGTTTATTGTCGGAATGGGCTTGTTACTGCCTGTTACTGCCTGTTACTGCTAGTTACTGCTTGTTTACTGCCTATTACTGCCTGTTACTGCATTTACTGCTAGTTACTGCTAGTTACTGCTAGTTACTGCCTGTTACTGCCTGTTACTGCCTGTTACTGCTGTATGCCTGTTACTGCCTGTATGTACTGCATTACGCCAGTTACTGCCTGTTACTGCCTGTTACTGCCTGTTACTGCCTGTTACTGCCTGTTACTGCCTGTTACTGCCTGTTACTGCCTGTTACTGCGTACTGTTACTGCCTGTTACTGCTTGTTGCTCGTGGTGATGATCAGGCTGATCCTTAGATAATGAAAGAGTCCAAATTTGCCATCATGTAAAAAAAACATGTTATATTTATAAATAAATAAGAGCAGCACAAATACAAGATAAGGCGAAATAAAAAGCTCAGGCTATGCAAAAGCTTGTGGAACATGGCAGAGCTGCAATGATTAACTGATTAGTCGATCGCGATGCTAGGCTACTATTTTCATACTGTTTTAGAACATAAATACCAAACATTACCGACAGCTCCAGCTCCTAAAATGACACGGATTTGCTGCTTTTGGTGGATTGGGTTTGAACTGTTCTGGACAAACATCTGATACCATTATAAAAACATTTTCAGACTGAACAATTAATTCAATAATTAATAAAAAATAACAGTTACTGTCATGAGGATGTTTTGTTGGTTTGTTTGTCTGAGTTAAGGTGCAGCCTAATTCATGCAGCCTAACTGATTTGTGACCCTGTTTTCTTATTTAATGCCTGCTTCATAAACTCATTATGAGCTTGTTAATACACGTTAATTGACATGTTAATAAGTTGTTTCTCTCTGTGTGTTTCAGTGTTACACCGCAGCAGGAAACATGAATTCGGGTCAGTCCATGAACTCGATGAGCAGCTACATGAACGCGCCACCCGGCATGGCGGGCGTCGGCCACATGAACGCGCACTACGTGAACCCGGTCGGGGTCAACCACTCAATGATGCACGCCGGGGCGTCGCAGAGCCCCGGGGCCGGGATCCCGGGCTGGGCGCCGCGCTGCCGCAGAGCATGAGCTCCATCAGCCCGCCGCCGTACGGGAACATGGCGGTGATGAGCCCGGTGTACGGCCAGGCCTGCGGCATCCGATCCAGGGAGCCCAAACCGTACCGGCGGAGTTACACGCACGCCAAGCCGCCGTACTCCTACATCTCCCTGATCACCATGGCGATCCAGCAGTCAGGCAGCAAGATGCTCACGCTGAACGAGATCTACCAGTGGATCACGGACCTGTTCCCGTTCTACCGGCAGAACCAGCAGCGGTGGCAGAACTCCATCCGACACTCGCTCTCCTTCAACGACTGCTTCATCAAGGTGCCCCGCTTGCCGGACAAACCGGGGAAGGGCTCCTTCTGGGCGCTCCACCCGGACTCGGGGAACATGTTTGAGAACGGCTGCTACCTGCGGAGGCAGAAGCGCTTCAGGAAAACGCCCGGGTCGGGCGACAAGGAGGCGGCGGGGAAGCCGGGCTCGGAAGTCGCCTCGGTCGCGACCAGCAGTGCCGGCTCCGACTCCCCCCACTCCTCCTCCGCCTCCTCTCCTCCGTCCTCAGATGCGAAGGCGGCCGGGGTGGATTTCAAACCGCCCCGGGGTGAACTGTTGCCCTCCAGCCCCGTGCGCGTGCCCTCGCCGCTCGCTCACACCCAGCACCTGTTCTCCCACCACCACCACCACCACCCGCTGCTGCTGCACGAGGCTGCCGCGCACCTGAAGCCGGACCCGTACCACCAACACCCCCACTACTCCTTCAACCACCCGTTCTCCATCAACAACCTCATGTCGGAGCCGGCGGTGCAGTACGGAGGCTACGGCTGCCCCGTGTCCGGGGCGCTGGTGGCGGCCAAGAGCGCCCTGGATCCCGCTCACAGCGACAACAACTACTACCGCGGCGTGTACGCCAGGCCCATTATGAACTCCTGAAATACTTCCTACGGTGAAAAAAAACTTTGATTTGTACATTTTGTGAATGTGAGAAAGTGTTTTTGTCAAAGGCCTGCAGGATTTTTCATCAGTCATTTGTTTGTATATGTGCAACAGATAAAAATCTTTATATGAAAACAGCCTTTTTATGTTGTGTTGTATTTATTTTAGAGCTGCAGCTAACGATTATTCTCATTGTCCATTAATCTGTTGATTATTTTCCCAATCAATTGATTAGTTTTTGTCAGAAAATGGTGAAAGATGTGGATTATTGTTTCCCAAAAGCCTAAGATGACGTGCCTAAAATGTCTTGTTTTGTCCACAACTCAAATAAATTAAAGGAGAGAAGAAACTAGAAAATATTCACATTCAAAAAGCACATTCAAGAGAATTTCTTTTCTTTAAAAAAATGACTAAAACCAGTGAGTATTGAATGTAATTATTGATCAATTTAATGATCAATCAGGAAATGAAAAAATGGGATAAGAAACTCAAAAATATTCACATTTAAGAAGCTGTAATTAGAAGATTTCTGTTTGTTTGTTTTTTTATTTTTTTTTAAAAGGATTAAAATCAATTAATTCAATTATGTAAATAGTTGGCAATTAATTCAAAAGTTAACAACAATAGTTTCTGGTCCATAAAATGTTAGAAAATAGAGAAAAATGTCCATCCCAGTTCATCAAAGTCCAAGTTAATGTCTTTAAATGTCTTCTTTTGTCCATCCAAACCCCAAAGATAGTCAGTAAAATATGACATAAAACAGAAAAGAGCAGGACATCACCATATTTGAGAGGCTGAAAACATTTGTCTGCCTTATTTTTATTCAACTAATCGATTAGTTGAATAATTGTTCAAGCTCTAATTTATTTAGCTTAAACCCCAATGTACTGTTTTTTTTTTTAATTATAGGCTATTTCAATAAGAGAGTTTGCTTGCAACCATTCAGATGCGTCTTGCATTCAGGCGTTGTAATATGAGATCTAAGATCTGAAAGTCTTTGCACATTAGCACTAAATGGTTTAGTTATCAGCTGCGGGGTCACAGAGATGAAACAGATAACAAGAGAACAATGACGCCGTGAGGGGGTGAAATGTTCGGCTCTTAAATCCCATTAACATCCGACGCAAGTGACGTTTAACAGCAGATAACAGACTTCACGGGCCAGCCGGGACGTTTATCAGCATATTTACCACGGCGGTGTTCAGGCCTGGCGCATTAAACTGTCTTTTTATTAGAGAAGATTTAGTGGCAGAGACATTTAACCCCCCCTCGTTGTCCTTGGGTCAAATCTGACGTATCAGACGTGGGTTCTTTTAACCCTTGTGTTGTCTTCAGGTCAAAATCGGACCCGTTTTTCAAAATGTCTCTATCAGAAAAATGGGTTTCTTTTTAACTTACTTAATTTGAATGATTCCTAGCCCGGTCTCACGCCAGTTCGTGAAATGGTCACGTTATTTAATCTGTTGATTCGTGTACAGGTCACGTAAATGTCGTTATTTTTGTGTGTTGATTGCGAGTTTTGTTTGTATTTCAATGGGAAGCCTATTGCACAGAACGATTACGGTAGCGAGTAGTATTGTAAAGGAGAAAATCCACACAGGGGGGTTGGTCGCCGTGGGGAATTCGGTCAAACGACGCAGAACGGGGTTAAAGTCCTGCGTGTTGCGGTTCTTTTCCGCCTCATACTCTTCCTAACCGCAACCGTCCCTTTGTGGCCGACATGTGGCAAAATAACGTGACCCTTTCACGAACTTGCAAGAGACACGGTTGTGATTCCATACATCGCGCTTCGCAAGTACAACAAAAGATAGGATCTCTACCTTTATTGACTTTTGCGTGTCCAAACCAGACCACTGACATTCACCCTTATGTTATTATCCTGACTTTTAATACAAGTCTGAATAATTCACAATTTCTGCTTTTTTAACTCAAAAATTAGTTGTACTTTCCTATAAATGAGGTGTTCTGACCATGACTTCCACAAATGAGTAAAACTGGTAATAAGTTGGTGTTAAAGGTGTCTATAAAAGGTAGTGAAAAGAAGCGTTAAATGTAAAAAAAATCAAAGAGCCAGAAACATTGAAAAAAAAGGACAAAAGAGTTGGAAACGTCAGAAAAACAGTTTTCAGAATGACAAGTACATGGTAAACTGGTTAAACCAAATGGACTCAAAATGAACATGGTTCCACACCGCACCCTTTGCAAGTAAAACGATGGCTCGGATCATTACTTCCATGCATTTTGAGTTTTTTTTTCAAGTGGTTTCCAAACAGTTTCCTGACTAATCATTGACATCCACCAGTCTGTGACCCACTCATCCTCCTCCGATCTTAACTGTTAGTCAAAATAATTCATAATATGAGTTTTTTTCAACTCAGAAATGAGGTGTAATTTAATATAAATGGCGGTTTATTGACCATGAACTCCAGAAATAAGTGTAAAACAAGTGGTAATAGGTTGGAATGGAGATGTAGCACAGAAACAAGTGATAATTTATTCTTTACAGACGGTTTACAGACATAACGCGAGGGTTAAATACCAAGTCCTTGATGTGACAGAATGGATGCTTTGGAGCCCATTTCTGTCAAAGGATCTCCCTCATTTGTACTTTTTCGAAACATAATGACAAAGCCACATTGCACATTGCACTCAAACTTAATAACATACTGAATATTTAGATAAAAACTCTTGGTTATGATGGACAAAATCCTAAATAAATCTGCAACAATTCAGAAAGTAAATTAATTATCAAAGTCCATATTTTTAAAGCTTTTTTTTGTTGGCATTTTAGGCCTTTAAGTCAACAGGACAGATGAAGACATGAAAGGGGGGAGAGAAGGGGAATGACGTGCAGCAAAGGGCCGCAGGTCGGATTCGAACCCGCGGCCGCTGCGTTGAGGCGTAAACCTCTATATACAGTATGTGCACCTGCTCCAACAACTGAGCTAACCCGGCCACCTAAGTCCATTTTAGTAGAAATAATTCTCTGATTTCAGCCCCCAAATACATAACGAACTCGCTCGTTGTTTTTGCTAGAGAAGATCTGGTGGCAGAGACATTGAAATAACTTTTAAATTTAAATTACTTTTCCTAAACGCCATGATAGCAAAGGCACACTGCACACCAAGTTTGAGGGTCAATCACCAAAATTATTTTTTAGAGCAAATGTCAAACATTCTCAGATTTCAGCCCCCACATATGTTGCATGTGATTAACCCTCCTGTTCCAAATTTGACCCCTTTAAAAAATATCTAAATCTGAAATATGAGTTTCTTTTTAACCAAATTACCACAAAAAATGGATTGGATTCCATACAACGCTCTTTGCAAATACAGTTGATCACTTTCATTTCTTTGACCTAAACTATTAGTCAAAATAATCCATCATTTCTTCTTTTTTAACTCATATATTAGGTATAATTCTATATAAATGAGGTTTATTGACCATGAATTCCAAAAGGTACTTTAAAACTAGGGGTAGTAAGGTGGTGTTAGAAAAGAAAAGTCTGAACAAGGGACCAAAATGTCAAATGTTTGTCAGTTTTTTGACCCGGAAGGACAACACACGGGTTAAAGACATGCAGAAGAACACATACTTCCTAGTCTGAATTATGTTACCTTTGATAGTAAAGCAACAAAGAAATATTAATAAACAATGTTTCCTTGGTTACATGGCACCATTTGTGTTTTGTCTGTTTGGTCCTCCGAGCCCTGCGGGGAAATGTTGGGAGGCTATAATCATTTTTTTTTATACTACAATAGCTTTTATGTAACTTTTTTGTCTGTCCTGCCACATGTGCCAACTAGCACTTTATGGGATTTTTTAACCCTTGTGTTGTCCTCCCGGAGACTGTGAACTTCTTCTCCTTCCGGGTCAATATTGCAAATTAACTTTTTTTTTTCTCCAATGTTTTTTGACGCTTTTTGAAACGTTTTTGTCACTTTTTAATAATATCTATTTTTTTTGGGAAATTATGGATTATTTGGACTCATAGTTCAAAGGATGTTGAGTGGATCACAGTTTCTTTAAAATGCTATACAATAATATATGTACATAATTAAAATAAAAAACACCCACAGTTCAGTGAAAGTAATCATTCACTTTACGTGGCTTCCACACAACGTACATCCACGCTTTCATGTTATTTTGGGGCAATTTGGTTTAAAGAAACATATAATGCTAATAAAAAAGAAATTGGTCAAATTTGACCCAAGGACAACACAAGGGTTCCCTGGGAAACTGATGCTGGGTTTTGAATTTAAAAAATCATTCTGAAAAGTATTTTTTCCTCAACAGAAGCACAAAACATTAACAAAATCTTGATGTAAATCCTTTACATTTTTTACATGTCACATGCAGAACATTTTAAAACGTACAAATCAACGTGTCAGTGGTCTCTGGTGGTGTTTTCTCCTGTTTCAGCCCTGTGGTAAACGTGTGGAGTCTCATTTACCACAGGGCTGCATGGGCTACATTTCAAAACACCGCTGCATTCTGGTTTTTAAGCGCAGCTTTGAGCTAAATGTGATCTCTGTGCACACAAGTGCTTTTAGCTCCAGTAGAAGAACTAATCTCTGTTTAACTAACACGCCCAAACCGCACATCTCATCAACATCCTCGTATACTCGGCACAAACGGGAGACAACGTGTATGCTCCGCCCGCTGCTGGTAGTTGCATTGTCGGTGTTGCCAAAGGTCTCCGTTTGCGGCCGTTGAGACGGCAACACGACCCCGCAGACTCCAAACCAAAACGGGTCAGAAGTGTGTTCAAATGTCTCCGGTTTAAGGGCTTGGAAACGCCAGAGCAGGGGAATGAGAGGGGGAAATGCCAGAGCAGGGGGAATGAAGAGGGGGATGAGGGGAAAGCCAGAGCAGGGGAATGAGAAGGGGAAACGCCAGAGCAGGGGAATGAGAGGGAACGCCAGGCAGGAGGAATGAGAGGGGAAACGCCAGAGCAGGGGAATGAGAGGGGGAAACGCCAGGCAGGAGGAATGAGAGGGGGAACGCCAGAGCAGGGGAATGAGAGGGGGAAACGCCAGAGCAGGGGGAATGAGAAGGGAAACGCCAGAGCAGGGGAATGAGAGGGGAAACGCCAGAGCAGGGGAATGAGAGGGGAAACGCCAGGACAGGAGAATGAGAGGGGGGAACGCCAGAGCAGGGGGAATGAGAGGGGAAACGCCAGGACGGAGGAATGAGAGGGGGGAACGCCAGAGCAGGGGAATACAGTTTCTACAGTTTCAGGTTTATTTACAATAATACTTCTCCATCTCTGTGCGGAGGACATTCACTCATTGATCCCCAAGAAAGGTTGTAGCAGGAAGTTGACCTGCACAGCATGGGTTTGTTTGTTTTAAACACCCCACGCCTCCCTCTGAGCCGCTCAGTCTGACTCTTATCATAAAGCGTAAAACCCTTTACGGATAAGGGACACTCTGTCGGTCATGAAACAGAATTAACAAGCGGAGCGTTTTGACGGTTGCAGGGGCGACACCTTGGAAAGAGATGAAATGACAGCAAGCAGGATTTCATGATCAGAATTCGGAGAAATAACGTCTAGGCCCACAGACACGGCAGGTTGTTCATTAACTCAACACACACACACCACACAACACACACACACACACACACACCACACACACACACACACACACACACACACACACACACACACACACACCACACACACCACACACACACACACACACACACACCGCAGGATCAATGCATGCAGGTCAACACACACTCCACCAGCCCATGTTGAATATTAATCATTTCTGGTGCCAGAAAAATGATTAAAAGCAAACAGACCACAGTTATTTGAAGTTATATTTAGTTTGTCGGCCTACATAATCACGCTCAGGGAAATAAGAATTAAACAGAAATATTCTTCTTGCGTTGTGTTTTCTGCAATGGGTTATTTTACTCTGCGGTATTTTTTAACACTGAACATAAATGACTGAGAGTAAAGGGTTTCTTCTTCTAGAGGAGGAGGAGAGGAGGAAGAGGAGAGGGGGAGGAGGGGGAGGAGGAGGAGGAGGAGGAGGAGGAGGAGGCACGCTCACACTGACAGATGATGTTAGTTTAGCAGGTTATCATGCTAACTGGAGCCTGCAGTGTTGAATTTGAAATAATCCAATACACACATACACACATAGATAGATACTTTCATACATAGATACATATGTACATACATACATACATATATTAGCCAATGATAATTTTTCTTAAACAAAAACCATTCAATCCAATTATTTTGAAATATAACGCCAGTATGCCATATTAAGTCAATGCATAGCCTAATATTAATAAGTTAAGTAAAAGGATATTCAAAAACTTGTGATAAGAATTTATACCCAATGGCTATATGTAAGGAGATAACATAGAAACAGGCTACTTATTGCTAACTAAAATACTAGCTAACACTAGTAATTAAACTTGACTGTATGCCTCCACGTCCCCCCGATTGCCTGCGAGCTTTTCCTGACTATACGGTAATTTCTCTACTGTGCGACAGCAAGTCGCGTGGTTATGACACAATCGTCAGCCTATTTTTATAAAAACTGCTACGGAGCCATAACGGGAGGTACAAGGTAATGGAGCCTTTTTATACATTGTTGTGTTTCTTTAGAAATAAACAACGGACAAATAGAGTCCTTAAACGCTTCACATGTAAAGGTATTCGCTGTGAAAGTGATGCTAAAATGAATGGGAGTCAATGGGATGCTAACGGCAGGTGATGGCTTGTTAGCCTCAGCATCTCCCCAAAGGAGGTATGCTTTCCGGATGCTCGCTAACCTGCTGGTTTGACACCGGCTGTGACCTTTCCTCTGTTTCCCAGGTCCACCTCGCAGCACCAACTGCATCATTCCTCTTCTGCATCGTCATGTTAACAGTTGGAGGCCAACTGCTCTACTAACTATCGATCAACGTAGACGAGACAGATACATTCTGACATCGCTTGCCTTTTTGTCCGGGACGTTGGTTGTCGACCACTCTAACAAACTACACGGGGGAAAAATTCATAATTGTTTTTTTTTTTTCTACGCCAGGGTCCCTCAAAAACCAGACCAAGGTCTTCCCCTGGACCAAACGGCACGTCAACCTGGACCCAGCCCTTCAGTTATGAACGCAACACATTATGAAGTGTAACGTTTGCTACTTTTAAAAACATTTTCTATTAATAAATAAATTATTAGGGATATTAAAGATACATGAAAAAATGACTAAAACATAAAAAATGTTTAATATATATATAAATATATATCTACATATACAGTATACACACATATATATACATATATACATACACATATATATAGATACATATACATATGTACATATACACATATACATACATATATATACATACACATATATATATATATACATAAATACATACACATATATATAGATACATATACATATACACATGTACATATACACATATACATATATACACATATATATATACATAAATACATACAAATATATATAGATACATATACACATACAAATATACATATACACATATACATACACATATATAAAGATACATATACATATACATATACATATATATATATATTCTTGAATTTACCTTTTTAAGGTATTTGTAGGAACTAATCCCCATGTGTTTCATATCAAGATGTTTAGAACAAACTCAGCTTTCCGTAGAGTGATGTCCACATTTTTTCCAGAGCATTGCGTAAAGAGATCATTTGGCGCTGAAACGTTGATGTTGGCTTTTTGATATTCCTCAAATCGATTTTTTATTTTTTTTTTAAACCTTAACTTATGATGTGTTGTAAGAATTGTTTCAGTGCTTGAAATAAGTTTACCAAAGTCTTTAGGTCATATATTATTAAAATAGTAAATGAATGTCTGAAATGAGATTTTTTAATATCGCCAGTGCGTCTTTTGTCCTCAGAGGGAATTACCTTGAGCCTGTTTTTATACCACAATTAATTGTTACTCTTCGTGCGTCATATACACTGATATACCTGCATGAAGCAAGTACCAGTAATACATTAATCTGGCTCTAATGCTAACGTTATGAAGCGTTAAACTAAAGGGCCTTTTTTACAGTAACTTTCCGCCTCCCCTCATCAGAGATTACCATCCACAGATACTGTCGCAAGAAGGTTAAAAAAAAACATATTTCACCCAACGTAAAACATCATAACGCTTCAATGAAGAAGTGGAACAAGAATGATGCAGAATATATGGAGACATGGAGCTTATGTGGACATTTAAAAGGCAAAATGTAGTCAGATTTAGGTGAACACCAGGCACAGATCGGCGCTGAGGTGTGAGCGGGTTCTCAGATACTCGCTGCCTCGGTGGGCGTCTCTCTGTTTGCTCACGAAAGCAATCAGCACGTTATGAATAATAATGACCTTTTTCTGAGGGAAGGCTGCATGCCGAGCGACTCGAGGTCAGAGCTTAGCCGGCGATGGCGTGTTTGGACAAGGAGCGTTTACCACACACACACACACACATGCATACATATGAGGGATGTCCTAACTTAAGCTTTGTCTGCACTATTATTCCTGAAGCCCTGTTCAAAACCTGCAAGACATGAAAGCAAGTGGACTTGTTAAAACATAACACATGAAGCAGTCTGACAAATATGTGTATATCTGCATCTCGATAATGCCAAATATTAAGCTACTTTCCAAACAATGGTTGTGTTAATACCAGTAAGTGTTATATGAACAGTCGAAAATAGGCATGAGAGATTGCAGAGGAAACAGAGCGCCAAAGATGCTTTTAAATGGTGTAATTTACACTTGTTTCCACCTACAATGGACATGTTATTATTAGCAAGCTTTTTTTCCCTTATTTTTTGGTTAATACGAAAAATTAAAGCTCAATACCATCGCATCTTCTGTCTTTGTACGCCAGTTTTTTCCACCTCCGTCAAATTTAGAGCCACACCATTTTGGTTCGAAGTAGTAGTAGGTCTTGCTCCTGTACATACACCCCTGGATATGAGTACTAAGTTGTTTGCGTCTTTGTCTGGGCTGTAGCTAACGGTTGCTCTGCAAAATGTTCTTGGGAAGGAACTTGTTTTGGTCGACAATTTGCACCCCACAAAAGAGTAACTTGAGCTATTTAAATTAGCTGGATACATGGTTAAACATCATTTGCTCTCACTAGTGTATTGCCATGTGTACACAGCCATCCCACCAATCGGTCCCAAAACATCACAGTTAGAGAGGAAACGCCCTGAACAAATTCTTGATTATGCTTTATAATTGTCAAGTTCTCCCCTTGTTCAGCTTTCAAAGGACACGAGTACAACTCAAACTTCCAACTTAAACTCTTTTACTCTCATCTGGCTCTGTCAGGTGATTGGTCTGCCAGTAGATTAGTTGATGCTTAGTTGTAGATCAGGTTGTAAACCTTTTAAGACAGAACCAAAAATTAACATGAAAATCATTTCACACATTTCACACATTTCGTCAAAATGAACTAATATTTGCATAAACCCCTTTAACACAAAAATGTAAGTCAATTAAGTCCATCTACCCAGCAGTTAAACAATATGAAAGTAAGTAAACATTTCACCGACCATTGGCGTCTCTGGACTGAGCTTTGTGGGTGAACTTGGAGTGTCTTCTCTCTGTAGTTTGTGTTACTGACTGACTGAGCACCTTCATGTTTTCATTCCCTGAAAGAACCGAGTGGGTCTGCCTTGTTTTACGATCCAAATGTGATAAAAATTGCGAAGCAAGATTTGCAAGGCAAGGGACATCAGCGGCAGGACCGGATGTTCCGCTAATTATCCAGTAGATGAACTGCTGTCAGTCCAGACTATAACAGGGGCAAAGCGGGAAGTAATGTGACAAAGCATAAGAGCGCCAAATTCCATGTTTAAGTGGACCACATCATGAAGAAACTCACTTTAAACTTTCAGATGTAAAGTTATTCGCTGCCAAAGTGGCGCCAAAATGAATGGGAGTCAATGGAATGCTAGCGGCTGGTGATGGCTCGTTAGCTTCAGAATCTCCAAAAAGGAGGTACGCTTTCATGGACGCTTGCTTACCCCGTTGAGTCCACGATGTGTTCACGTAACAGGAAGTGAAGTAAGATCTAATGACCATGCCTAAACATAACCAAACTGCAATGTTTCACAACCTTAAAGACGTGTTTTAAACTACGACCGTTACGTTCTCTGGTCTAGATACGAGGACTGAAAACTCTCCTGTGGGGTGTATCAGAAGGTAGGAATAAAGGATCAACAGCGTCATATGGTCTGGGTACTTTCTGGAACCAGCACTCTTATCTTTGTATCTTGTATAATTTAAAAAAGTGGTGCATGGCCTAAATAAAGATTCTAATCATTACGAGGAAAACTACTTGCATTAAATCGCTTTCCGTAGGAACTTCAATTGTCAAACATGGGAGTAAATTTAAAGATTTGGGAGACTGTCGCGAGCCGTAACAAAATCAAGAAGTGTAATTAAATGTATTTCTTTCCTAGCTGGTGCACAGCCCAGCCTGTGTTTCTGAGTCTGTTGTCTCGTTGCATCCCTTCCTCCTCCCCAGACCTCTGGCTGCTCTGCAGAGCCTCTCCTGCTGCTGTCAGAGCGTGTGTACACTGAGTAAACCTCCACATGCCGATGACCATCTTCCCCATATTTGCACTCGGCTTGGTTTCCGGAACAAACTCAACCAGGAAAAGTGGGGTGGGGGGGGGGGGAGAAAGAAATTCTGCTGACGGGGTGAAAATCCCAGCAGACGTGTCTCGTCTTGAAGGGCGGGGAGTGTTTTTTATTTGGTTTATTTAAAGATTTCTGTCTGAGGTCGAGGTGAGGGGTCATCAGCAATCAGAAACGGCGGGACGCAGGAAAATAAGCGATTTACACGGTCGCCTCTCTAAAATAACTGCTACTCAACTGCCTTTGAGCAAGTGAGGAGGTTACCCACTCCCACTGGTCGGTCCTTGACATTCCACTTTTGGGATTGCTCCGGTGCTGCAGGAAATTCCACCGGACGCATGTCTTTTCACCGAAAACAAGTTCCTTCCCGGACCTATTTTGCAGAGGCCCCTTTGCTTAGCGTTGCCCATGACGATTGTGATTGGTTTAAAGAAATGCCAATTAACCACAGCAAGTTTTTCTCCCATCCCAGAATGCTGTGTGGACTAGCCGGACCCTCCTCCGCAGCGCTAGCAGAAAACCTCTGACCTTAAAGCAACAACAAGGAACTTTTCTTTTTTCAGTTTTTTGGCGTCCACTGTGAACAAAAGCGGTCATGTTTCCATGACGCCTCGTGTCATAAAGATCAAAGGCGGTTCTAGACTATTTAAAATGGATTTTAGGGGTACCAAATAAATTAAGTATTACACACCACCAACTCTCCGAGGTGGGATTTAAAATGGGGGGCCAGAGGTAGCCTGGCTCTGCCCTCCTAAGTACTTCCGCTCAATTTTCATTTTCCTTCAGTCCTCCGGCTGGGTCTGTGATATATTTGCGGCTTTTCTCCCGCGGTCCAATCAGCGAACAGAAGGAGTGGCTGAGAATGATGACGTTGAGTAACCTTTGGTGAGTTTCGTACTAATGGCCGAGGACAAAGATGCGAGCGATCCCATTCGGTTTGTTGTCGCAACACTGCCGAATACCCAGAAGTTATAGCCAAAAGTTAAAGCCAAGAACAATCTTTGCTGATTTTGGTTGTGGCAGATCCAGAGTGGCTTTGGGCAGAGCCAATAGTTTCAAACTTCAACAGAGTACCCACTTTCAAGGAAGTTAACACTTATTAATGGAGAGTGACCAGACTCTCTGGACAAATGAAATGGACCAGAGTCTGGCAGGACCAGGTTTGACCGGAGGGGGTCAAGGCTTAATAGTAATTAATTAATTAACACTATCTGCTAGCTGCCTGTCCCCTGAACACACTGTAAAAAACGTGGTCTCCGCAGACATCCCTGGTTCCACAAATGCCAATGAAAGCAAACTGCGCCAACCTGCACCACCAAACATAACAGTGTTCCAGTTAATAACCAACAAGAAGGTTTTGGGGGTGAGGGTTGGGGGGTTTGTGCACAGAAGGGAGGGGGAGGGGACGGGATGAGGAGGAGGGAGGGGCGAGCTAACCTCCGTTTTATTTGACATAACTTCAAACGTCAACAAGAAGTGCCGTCACCCAACATCGCTTAGAGCACCTTGAAAATGAGACTGTTTCATGACGAGTTCTAAACTCCCTCTAGCTGCTTTAGCCAGCGTTAAACTTAGACTCAAAATCCAAAACGGGGTCACAAAGTCAGTGAACAAAACTGAAGCACTTCTCTCACTTTTAGAAACATTCCCTGAATGTAATCTGGGCAGCAGTTACGTTTCCTACTATATTATTATAAAGTTGATATCAGCTTTCAAAGTCCAACATCCATCGACCCCTAGTCTCCAGGAAGTGGTGTGTGTGTGTGTGTGTGTGTGTGTGTGTGTGTGTGGTGTGTGTGTGTGTATCGTCCCTGACTTCCAGCCACCTGTGTTTGCTCAGCAGCTTTCCCTCGGCCGGGCAGAGCGAGCGGCAGCAGCCAGATAACACCAAGGCTGTGTCCGTCTGCAAAAGGCAGCAGGTTTTTTTTTTTGTAATACAGTTAATCGTCGTCTGTGCTCTGCTTTGTTCAGCGGCTCAACATGGACGACGAGGATCTGCCATGTTTTGTGTCGGCTTCACGAGTGACACGGGGCCACGAGTCAAACACCAGAAGCATCTTATTTCTGACTGCGGTTTCCTGTATTGGGGGATTTGACTCTAAACTAAACCGCAGACACACAAGCTAATAGAAAACTACAGAGGCACCTTTACATGTTTACAATGAATGAACTTGTTTAAAATAGGAGCGGTGAGAAGAGTTTATGTAGGAAAGACAGCGTGTTTTCCATAATGCATTTAACACGCAGTCTGGATCAAAGGAAGTACATTTTCTAGGATAAAGTGCTTTGTCTCTCTGTGTGTTGCCGTTCTCAAAACCCCTTCACTACGGGAAACAACAAACTCCAAGCTATCATGAAGCTACTATTTCTTTATTTAGCACATCAAAATAATTTGTACACAATATTCAAGCCATCCTAAAAATATGTGCAAGGAAGAGAAGAAATCCCAGAGGGCTTATAAAGTGTCTCCCTTCAAAATAGAGTAGATTACAGTTGTAACAACCAGCAAGCTACACAAAAATGTCAAGAATTGAAGAAAATATGAATGGTGCAACAAGGCAGACCTGCTTGGTTCTTTAGGGGAATGATTGTAAAGATTTACAGAGAATATTTTTAGGGTGTTTCCTCTCTAACTGGGACGTTTTGGGACCGGTTGGTGGGATTTCTGTGGACGAAGTACACACGGAGATACAATGGTAAGAGATAATGAGGCGTCACCATGTAGCAAAGTCCCTCCTCCACCACTTTTAAAGTTTAAAGTTAACCCTCCAGTTGTCCTCCAGTCAAAGCTGATCCATGTTCAAAAAGTTTCTTTATCAGAAATTTGGGTTTCTTTTAACCAAATTGTCAAAGAAAAATAATAAGGATGGTTCCATATGACGTGCTTCACAAGTGAAGTAATTTTCATTGAATTTGGGTGTTTTATTTAATGTGATAGCATTTGAAATTTATTTTCTTTTTTCTTCTTTTGTGGGATGAAAATATTCCACCAAAACAAGTTCCTGTTAGCCTATTATTCTTATAAACAAGTTCCTATTAGCCTATTATTCCTATAAACAAACCTATCTTAGACTATTTTGCAGAGGCACTGTCACTGCATCCGGAGCTCAGCGCCACCCAAGACGATTGTGATTGGTTTAAAGAAATGCAAACAACCCGGAGAGTTTTTTTTCCCCTCCTATCCCAGAATGCACCTGTGGTGTAGAGTCAATGCGACACCAAGGTTATAAGGTGTTTAACTAGGTTTAAAGGTTGTTGAAATCGAGCTCTGTGGTGCAGAGGAACTGAGAACGTTATCAGAGGATCTGAAAGGCTGAAAGGTCCTAAAAATGTTAAAAACATAGAGCAAATACACAATAAAACAAACTCCAAGCATATATATATATATATATATATATATATATATATATATACACACACACATGTATTAATTTCTCTATCTTCTTTCTAATCAGACTTTCAGACTGGATCATCACCGGATTTGTGCAACTTTAAAGATCTAAAGAAGATGAAAAGACATTTTTCTGCTCTGAAGTCAAAGTGATGAGAACAAACAATGAATGCGTGGTCTCACAGCAGTGGGACGCCTTTGAATCGCAGATAGGCCTACTTCAAAAAAAAAAAAAGAAAAAGAAGAGAAAATGGAGTCCATCTTAGACAAACAGCAGTTTTCCATTCATAGAGATGTACAATGACGCTTTCTTAAGGTGAAAAGAGCTTAAGCGTCACTCTGGATGCCTTTCAGACCTCCAGCGCGGCCACCCAGAGAGCTCCGGGTCTCGGGGTGTTTGGGGTGGGGATAGAAATTTGGCGGGGCAACGGTCAACTACGGCTAAACGTAAGTGCTATATCGGCCTAAATGTCATCTTCGTTCTCCCACGTTTGAAGTGCGGAAACACTCAATGAATATCAGGCGGAACATTTCGAAGGGTTGACCTGCGGCGCCACGTGCATCGCTCAACTCAGCCAAACCGCCTCGACGTCCAACCAGCCAAATAAAACAAGGCTGAGCAGGTCTCCTGACGGTACAGTTGACAGAGAAAAGGGCTTTAGATGACACAAAACCAGTTATATGTAGTGGTGTCTAATAACTGGCGACGCAGACCCGCCACAACAAAAAGGGCGTCTGAGACGGCGCCTTGATTCATGGGAACGCCTCGGCTCTGCCTTTGTGGCTGCTCCTCCACTGAGCAAATACTCCAAACTGTTCATTCCCCGCCGGCCCTTTCTCTCCTCCAGGCACATTGTTTGTGCCCTCGCATTTCATTCAGGCTGGGGGGGGGGGGGGGGGGAGATTGCTCTCAGAGCCACTGAGCAAACAGTGGAGAAAAGGAGGCTGCCATCTTTACTCTGTTCCCAGGAGAACTTGCCTTTTTTTATTTTTTTATATTTGAGCTCCAAGCTGTCGAGCTGAGCCGAGAGTTTGATGTCAGAAAGCTGAATTAATTGCTTTAAGCCAATGGGGTGGGCCACCCATCACCAAACGCTCCCCCAAATGTTTCATGGAGATTATTAAAGCTTTCCCGCGACACAAGGTGTACAAATATTTGGCAGCAAAATCTGTTTCCAGCCTTTTATTTATGGTTTTGAGTCATTTCAAGGAAGAATTGTGGATGTTTTGCTTTCTGTTAGTCAACCGTTTTTAAGCTTAAAGTTGATTTCAGTTGTGTCTTTCGTCTTTCCTCTGGAGAGAACCAGGTGCACAAGAAACTGTACATAGTGGCAAAGACCACACCAGTGTTTTAGCATTTAGGAGCCCATTTACTACAAATTAGACACTTTACACAACAGAATTCTTTTTTTTTTTAAAGATTATTTTTTGGGCATTTTAGGCCTTTTTTTAAATATATGACAGCGGAAGATATGAAAGGGGAATTAAAGGGCGAATAACATGCAAAGAACAGCAGGTCACTGTCAAACCAGCGGCTGCTGCATCGAGCAGTGAACCTCTAAATATGGGCCCACTCCACCAGGTGAGCTACCCGGGCGCACTACATAACAGAATTAACTTCAGGCAGCCATCGGTTTCTCTTCATTTCAGCATAAAAATCAATTGTAGAGAGATATTATATACTCAAAGTCAGGCTGTTCACATAAACCATTTGCACATGAAACTATGAAAAGTAATGCATTGTAATTTGTATGTATTAAACCTATTTATTACTGTATGCACCACATTGACTGCTGCTGTATAAGAGTGTGAAGATTTGCATAAAACACAGCGCTTTCAAGCAGGGGTGTGGAGTTCGTGTCCTAGGGAAAACATAAGACTTTTACCCAGGAAATGTGTGTTTGTGTCCTGGGAGTACAACATAAGGGGGCCAGTGTTTTAATAACTCTAACCCTTTAGTCTACATCCACGAGACTACCCTAATGCTAACCCAATCTGTTTTACAATCTTAGTTGTTTTGGTGTCTAAATATAACTGTTATTGCCATAAGACTGTCACCTCTTCTTGGCTAAGTTTAACCGTAAAGACTGTGTCATCTTTTCTTAATTTTTGTCTGGGTGGGTGGTAATTAATTTTTTGGGGCTTTTTATTTATATAGGACAGTTGAAGACATGAAAGGGGAGAGAGAGGGGGAATGACACGCAGTAAAAGGGCCGCAGGTCGAAGGCAAACTTGTGGCCACTGCGTCGAAGAGAGAACCTCTATATACAGTGGGGATCGAATGTTTGGGCACCCCAGGTAAAAATTGTATTAATGTGCATAAAGAAGCCAAGAAAATATGGAAAAATTTCCAAAAGGCCTGAAATGACAGATTAGACATTTGTGTAATATGTCATGAAAAGTTACATTTTATTTCCATCATTTACACTTTCAAAATAACAGAAAACAAATAAATGGCGTCTGCACCCTGCAGAGTTTATAGCATGCGCTCCCCCCCCCCCCCTTTGGAAAGTCTGGAAAGACCAGGTGATGTCAATCTTTAAGGTTTTAAATGCCCAGACTCATCTGACCTCGCCCCATCAATCAGCACCATGGCTTCTTCTAAGCAGTTGTCTAGAAAACTGAAATGGAAAATAGTTGATGCTCACAAAGCAGGAGAAGGCTATCAGAAGATAGCAAAGCGTTTTCAGATGTCAACATCCTCTGTTCGGAATGTAATTAAGAAATGGCCATCATCAGGAACTGTGGAAGTTAAAGCAAGACATGGCAGACCAAGAAAATGTCAGACAGAACAGCTTGCAGGATTGTGAGAAAATCAGGTCCAAACCCACGTTTGACTGCATGATCTATCCAGGAAGACCTGGAGACACTGGAGTTGTGCTACACCATTCCACTATAAAGAGATATTGTACAATTATGGTCTTAATGGAAGAGTCATGAGAAGAAAACCTCTTCTATGTCTTCACCACAAAAAATCTGAGGTTTAAGTTTGCAAATGTACATATAGACAAGCCTAATGCATTGTGGGAAAAAATTATGTGGACCAATGAGGTTAAAATCGAACTTTTTGGCAGACCAAAAGGTGCATTTGGAGAAGAAAGGGCACAGAATTTAATGAAAAGAACCTCTGTCCAGCTGTTAAGCATGGGGGGGGGGGAATCAATCATACTTTGGGGTTGTATTGCAGCCAGTGGCACAGGGAACATTTCACAAGTACAAGGAAAAATTAATTCAATAGAATTTCAGCAAATTTTGGACGCTAACTTGATGCCATCTGTGAAAAAGCAGAAGTTAAAGAGAGGATGGCTTCTACAAATTGATAATGATCCTAAAAAAACCTTAAAATCCACGGTGGATTACATCAAGAGGCGTAAACTGAAGGTTTTGCCATGGCCTTCACAATCTCCTGACCTCAACATAATTGAAAATCTATGGATAGACCTTAAAAGAGCAGTGCGTGACAGACAGCCCAGAAATCTCAAAGAACTGGAAGACTTTTGGAAGGAAGAATGGGCGAAGACACCTCAAACAAGAATCTATAGACTCTTGGCTGGCTGCAAGAAGCGTTTCCAAGCTTTTTTTGTTTTCTGTGGTTTTCTGTTACTTTTTGTGACAAATTAGACGAATGTCTAATCTGTCATTTGAAGCTTTTTGGAGATTTTTCCATCTTGTCTTGGCTTCTTTGTGCACATTAATACAAATTTTTACCTTTTGAGCCCCACTGTTTGGGTGCGGGCTCCACCAAGTGAGCTACCCAGGCACCTGTATGTTTTGTATGTTGTTGAAAAATAAAAAAATTGTTACAAAGTTTAGTTGAAAGTATATTACAAAATGAACCACAAAGAAATGTGATGTGTATTGTTGTGATATAGTTTTCTCACTTAAAAGAATCGCTTAGGAACCAATATCAAAGTCACAGTATTGGTATTGGTATCTAAAATGTTGAGCGATACCCGGCCCTACCTGTCAGTCCCCCCTCAGGTGCACTGGACATCGAATGCACATCAACAACCAACTCACAAAGAGCTCATTCTGCATCCAAAGATCTTCTCATTAAAATAAATAAAATCCCTGGTGCCCTGTTTCTGATCTCCACTTAACACCCACAAGCAGGGTCATTCAATGTAAAGCACACAGTGGCCTGATAAACACATCTGCGCTGTGTGTTATCAGCAGATTAGAGGCTCTTTGTTAACGAGGCTGCAAACACGCAGCGAGCTATCAGAACTCCTGAACAAAGAATCTGAGAGCACAGAGGATAAACCTGCAACCTCTGGGGTTAAATATTAAAGAAATATTTCCTTAAAGAAACGGAAACACAGTGTTCTTTGTGACAAATCCCCAACTTTACAAGAGTTTACGTGAGTGTTTTATATAGCTGATGAGATTTTTTTAAAACTGGAGTAGGACTCCAAATGTTGCCCTGTTTAGAAACCGTCCCGGTTACAGAAACAGAGTCCTGCCAAGTTGGTGTTTACAATTTTAAAATGTATGTACGTGTGTATATATATATATATATGTGTGTGTGTATATATGTATATTAATATGTATATGTATATGTATATGTGTGTGTGTATATATGTATATATATGTGTGTGTGTGTATATATGTATGTATACTGTATATGTATATATATGTACATAAATGTAAGCTATGTATATACTGTGTGTATATATATAAACATTTAAAAAAATTATGTTTTAGTCCTTTTTTTCATGCATATTTAGTATAAATGAACTGCTTTCACTGACAGAAACAAAAATGACCAATTTCTGAATGGAGTCTGGTGGATTCTGGTTTCTTAAAACATTATTTTCGAAGACCAAATCTAGCTGTTCTTTCAGTGAGCTTAATGTGATGAATTTCCCAAGAAACTAAATAATGGAAGAGTTTCCTCACTGCTCAAAATCAGTCAATGCTTTAAAAAATCTGTTTGGAAACAAACATCTGTAAAAAGGTATATTGTTGGACAAAAGTGTCCTGATTTAATCTTAAAAGGAACACAGTGTCCACAGTTTTATAGCCAAGAAATACGGGCAGACTTTGTAAATCACTTTTAACTCAAAGGGAGCAAAATATGAACGGAGTCTGGCGGTAACTTTGCAGATCAAATCTAACTGTTCCCACAGTGACGACGCAGTGATCCAAATCTGTTCGTAAAAACATCTTTTAAGGGTTAATTGTCAGACGAAACTGTGTAGAGTTGATCATAAAAGTCAGCCAATTCCCAGTTTTACAGCCAACATTGTCCAAAGAAATACGGCTAAACTAACTCACCATAAATGAAAAATAAGCAGAATATGAATGGAGTCTGGTGTTCAATTAAAGTCAAAACTTTAAGAGAAAAGTGACTTAATTAGAGCTCGTATCAGACGGGGAAACTTACACAGGTGGAAAATACACGAGGACCAGGAGCATCTTTCTGGGTTTAACCCTCAAAATCTTCAAATCTTCACAATCACTGAGAGAGAAATCTAAGCAGCTGTCTCCCGAAATGACAGAAAACCAGCTGCTTTACGCGCAGCGTCCCTAAAGATTCTTTATAAATCTGGAAAGCGGCGTGTCAGTAAGACTCCGGATGAGGTT
Organism: Etheostoma spectabile; assembly: GCF_008692095.1. Classification (NCBI taxonomy): domain Eukaryota; kingdom Metazoa; phylum Chordata; class Actinopteri; order Perciformes; family Percidae; genus Etheostoma; species Etheostoma spectabile. Next base: position 3,779,593 of record NC_045750.1, read on the forward strand.
TAACCCTTGTGTTGTCTTCTCGTCAACCGTGCAACTTTTTACATTTCTTGGTCAGAATTTGAAATTAAAACTCCCCCCCCCCAATGTTTTGGTTGTCTTTTTCGAACCTTTCGAAGCTTTTTCGAAGTTTTTGTTGATTTTTTTCTGCGCTTCTTTTTGACGTTTTTGTTGTTAGCTCGAAGTTTGTGATCGTCTCCCGAAGAGAACGGAGTTTGAGAACGACAACACGCAGAGAGCGGAAGGTGAGAGACAGCTCAGGAAAGAGTTTATGAAAGTACTGAAAGTAACACTTTTTTGGCCTTTTTCTGCGGTTTCAGCCAGTCTTTATCGTGAAAATATACTTTTGTTGATCCACATTAGATTTGGGGGAATAGCTCAGCTCTGAGAAGAATGCAAACCAAAGGACGCAAACGATACGATTTAGTTCAACTATTCAAGAACTGACTAATTCAGAGGTTTAACTCATATCTGGTGTGGCATGGTAATGGTAGTTCTATTTTCTGCTACTTTCTACTTCTACTCCAATTCATCTCTGAGGTAGCCTAAATATTGTGCTTTTTACTCCACTGCATTTGTCCGACAGATTTTGTTACTTTTCAGATGGCGCTTTTTCCTCCCCTTCCTGTCCAGTGAAAGCCTCGCATCTCCAGATGTGTTGATGTTGAATGTTTGTGCTGAACTGAAGGATGAAGTGTTCCTTTACCTCTTAAGCTGCATACTGTCTTTAAAAAGCCTCTTGGATCAGAGGAAAAAAATGCATCGTCACAAAGCTGAGAACGGAGCTGTTTTTCTGACACCATGAACAGGTTTTTAGTAAGCCCCAGCAGAGCGCTAGTTAGTTAGCATGCAGCGTTAGCATCAGCGAAGCCTCCCTGCTGCTGTTTGCTGCAGTCACACAACCAAACGTGAGAGAAGAAGAGAAGAAATGTGGATTTCCAGATGAGCAGCGGCTCACTGAGCCACGACAAACAGTCTGTTTATCTGCTGCTGACACACACACATACAGTACACACACACACACACACACACACACGCGTATCCACACACGTACCTGCACACACACACACACACACACACACACGCGCACACCAACACAATCACACACACACACACACACACGCACACACACAGACACACACGCACCCACACAATTTCACTCTCACACACACGCACACACACAGTCAACAACTACACCTCCTCATTTTAAGCGCCTATGACTTCTTACAATAACAATGTTTTCTGTGTGTTACAAATCATTTCAGCTTTTAAATAAGGCTATCGCACAAATTTACCTCAGCATGTCGTGTTTTTATCCTATATTATTGTTCAGTAGTTTACAACATTATATTTCTGTATTTTTTCCCCACAAACATGCGCACACACACACACACACACGCACACACACACACACACACACACACAACACACACACACACACAACACACACACACACACACAACACACACACACACACACACCACACACACACACACACACACTGGCTCTTTTGTAGTGCAGCCAAAGATCCATTTAAAAAGAAATGAAATAAAAGCACACATTTTTCACGTCTGCTTTTCGTTTATTTCTCTGCATTTAATTTATATTAAATATTGTTATTATTATATTGTCGGTAGGCGTAGTAGACGACTTTGTCTCTTGAGAAAGGTCCCTGGGACCGAAACGTCGAACGGAAAACTGCGTGCAGGAATTTTCTTTCTTTTTCAACTGTATTATTTTGCAATTGATTTGAGAACATGTACTGAAACCAACTCCAAGTACGATCCTCACACCACGTGGTCCAATGAGCTCGTCCCTCTATGTGACCTGCAAAAGGTAATTACTCATTCAAAATAATTAACTCATGTTTCAAATGTAAATAAGTCATCAATGAATACGTCATTATTAAAACAAAGGGTTCTTTATCATTGCTCAGACCGAGACAGTCAAAATGCAAAGACATCGTGCAAATGACAGTGTGAGCGTTACCCACTGTGTGATATTAGATTAATATATTATTAAATCAGCTGACACACATACTATACTTTCAACAAAACATGTGTTTTGCGTTGTTTTCACACAAGCCAACTGCAAATACATAAAGAAAGCAGCCTATATGGGACAAACACACCTGCAACCGCAAGATCACCAGGAACTATACTGTAGGCTTTCAGTTAGACAAGGGTGTGTATGGCTGTCTAGTTTTATGTACTCATGTTTTCCTTTGTATTCTTATGTATTTTATTAATTGTATTTCACTTTATTGTGAATCTGTCAATCTGCTGTGATATCCTCCCGACCAGCATGCATCGCACCCAGTCAGGACGACTGGTCACGAGGACGGGGATCACCCGCCGTCCGTCTCCATGCAGAATGGGAAGTATGGTGGGAAAAAAAACTCCATATCAAAAATCATGGGGGGGGGGCAACGGAGGCGATTCTAGGATCAACCCTAACCCTTTTTATTAACTTCATTTTCTAAAATACTATTCTACTCTGCTAACATTTAACATCATTTTAGAGTATAGGGGAAACACTGAATTGTATACCTTGAAATGTGACAACATCTCTAAGGACAATTACACTACACTGGTTACAAAAGTGAGACGGTAAAACAAATGAAATCAAATATATACTGTAGCCCATCTATGGAAAAGCAGACATTTCCAAAATACAGCATTAATAACTTTTGAAAGTTAGAGGTCTATGCCCTTATGACTAATGGCTGACAAGCACTATTTTTCTTTACCTTGTGTTGTTGTTTTTGTCAACACTATTATCGCTTTTTCTGACATTTTTTGTCACTTTTTCAATGTGGTGGGTGCTTTTTTTGAATTTTATTTCCAAAGTAATTTGATATTTCTAATGTTGACATTTTCAGCTTATTTCGAAGGCCCATTTTTTTGTGATGAAAAAATTGAAAATCAGTCAAATTTGTCCCGAGGACAACATGAGGGTTAAAATGGCTCAGCTTTTGTTGGCATTTAGATGATGTCCAGTTAACTTCATAATGCTGGGATATTTCTAGAGCAGAACCCATTAGCTCACAACAAAAATTTTAATTTGTCTTAGCAATTATTTTATTTTTAGGGGTGACAGGATCTAAACTATAGACGGTCTACAATCTCCCCTGGTGGGCAACCAGCAACCCTTGGTTGCTCTAAATTATGAGTCAGTTAAACTGTTCCCCGTGTTGCCTAGGTCTGTCCATCTGACACCTTTTACAACCATGCCACATGCCTATTATGTACACGGGGGACAGGTTATTGTGGTTGTTGGTCTCTATTTTGCACGTAGGAATATACACAACGAACATGTGTATATTGAGAGGAACATGATTCAATACCAAATGCATGAGAACTACTTTGATCTGCAATGCTTACTTTGTACCAATTATAAATGAAAACAACTGACCCTAATGCTCAAATGAATACTCATCTACTATAGTTTGATAAAGTTTTATAGTCATTTGTTGATTGCGGCGAAGCACTTGAGGAAAAACTGTTAGAAGAAGAAGAAGGAAAAAAAGAGCAGCTGACCTCTTTCGACATTTAGGTAGCATGAGTTTATTTAGTCTTATGTCTGTTCTTTTTGTATATTTTTTCTGGTGATTTTTGCTTCATTTACTTGACTATACTTTATTTTATTTATTTCTTAATGTGAAGAGCTTTGTTATTGTGAAAGGAGTTACATAAATACACTTTGCTTGCTATTATATACGTGATCCTTCAATGCTTTCTCTGTCTTTGAGCAGCATTGTTGTCTTTGTTTTTAGCTGTATGCTTATTTCTATCTTCATTTATTTTCTGAGAGAGAAAGGGGCTTAGATTGTTAGAGAGACAGACAGACAGACAGGAGGCAGACAGACAGACAGACAGATACATTCATAACTTTGCTGTCTATTCCATAGCGATGACAGATATTCTCCTTTGACATGGCTCATTAAACAACGGTGTGTATTTACTGTTTTTCGGGGTGGTGATTACAGAGAGAACATGGTAAAGCTCTAACAGAGTGACGGACGAGTGGCTCCATCTACAGGCCGGGACACATCAACACAGTCTCAGTGCACTGACAGGGTAACAGGGTAACAGGGTGACAGGATACTCTACAAGTTCTTTATGCCACTTCAGGATTTGAAGAGACCACGGAGCTCTGAAAGGCAGAGTGAAAAAAAAAATCATTGAGTATGAAAGCAACCACTACACACACACACACACACACACACACACACACACACACACACCACACACACACACACACACACACACACACACACACACACACACACACACACCACACACACAACACACAAGATGGTAGCACCAACACAATCACATAATCACTCACACACACACAAACACAAACACACAACACACACAGTAACACGCACACGTACCCACACATGTGCGCGCACACACACTAACACGCATGCATCAACACGTGCAACCGCACACCCCCACTTATGCGCGCCAACACACGTACCCACACGCGCGCGCGCATACACCCACCAACTTTGGCGCATCAACACGCGCACCCGCACACACACACGCGCCAACACACACACACAAGCACGCACACGTACCCACACACGAAAAAACAACAACGGAAAAAGTGACAAGAAACAATGGAATAAGCCTCAAAAACATTGAAAAAAATGACAAAAACTAGGGGGACAGATGCTTATTGTGACCCAAAAATGAAATGACAGCGGATCAAAATCTGCGAGGGGCCGGCTTTGACCTGCAGGCCTTGAGTTTGACACATGTGGTGCAGTTTATTAGCACTAAAGAAGTGATGAAAACAAAAGTTTACATCAAACAACTGCATAGATTGTGCAGAAGGTAAAAGGAAACAACCTAAGGTCAAAAACCGCTGACCTGCATGTTTCTTCTCCTAAAAGGAGATCTTAAAGCTGATTTTAAAATATGAAATCGTCTACGTGATTCTTTGAGCAAACTGGATTATCTTCAGGTATGGATTTCTATTTCCATTGTCATTAGAGATGTCAAATTTCTATCTGTGCAACGTCCATCAACGTTTTCTCCATCAAAGCAGTGTGACAATATCAACTGGTTTCATCCAATCATCTACCACTCCTGTAATATTACCCCTTAGGAAAGGGAATGAGGGGGAAAAGGATGCAGGAAACAAGGAAACAGATCGCTCCTTCCTGTCTCATTCTGCATTCAGCAGCATGATGCTTCTGTCTGCTTTCCAAATAGGAATCTGGGAGCAAAATCCTTTTAAGTCGGAAGTGATCGCGGGGTGAGACGGCTCGTTACGACGACCAGCTGCCGTGTCAGACTTCTGAAATCGAGTCTTAATGTCGGAAAAGCCTCTGAGTCATTTCCCTGCCAGGGAGAGTAAAGCCTCTGTAAAGCCGCCAGCCTTCGCTCTGCTCGCCATGCTAAGTCGCCCTGACCATATGTACAGAACGGGGAAAAAACAAAACCTAATAAAACATCAGCAACATCTGAGTCACCTGAGATGGTTCATTTAGGTCTGGATTAAAAAGCCAAAGTTCAAGAGTCTGTTGTTATTCACAGGGACATTCTGATAAACATGAAAACACCAAAGTGAATATAAAAAGATGAATGGCTGATGGATACGCAGGAGCATTTTATGGACAAGTAATATTTAAAATTTAACCTCAACCAGTGTGAACATTTAAGGACCAGTACATTGAAAACCTTTGATGCTAAAATGTCACAGTACCTTACTGTTTTGATGTGTTACCTGGACACATAGCAAATGGCAATGCATTCTGGGGAAAACTAATAATTTCAAAGCACCCGATCTGTGCTTCCTGCACGATCCGTCACGTGCACCCGCAATATATATTCACACATGCGCAGATGATAATCCGGTTTTACGAGGATTTACGGCACTGCATGATTTGTTTACTATGTAAACTATTTTTAAGTTCTTTGTGTGTGGCATTTTAAGGTCTTTGTTAGATAGGATGGCTTAAAACATAGCCTAACGTTCAAACTAACACTTGCGAACAGTTTTCTAGCCAAAAAGTCTACTTCATGTACAAATGATTCATATTGCAATGACTCATTATAGTAAGGTAATAGTGCTCATGTGCCAGCTGATAGCGACATACAAAGACAACAAGGACGCTATCGAAACATCGTTATGATGATGCAGATGCACGTAAATATATTAATTATTAAATATATTTTTCTTGTAAATGAAGGTTAAAAACTCTTGTCTCCTCTTTCGTGTACTACTTGTATCTGTCTTCGTTGACACCCGCCCTGTCTGCAGAGAAAGCGGAAATATGTGGAATTGATTGCATAATCAAAGAAAATCTGATGTGGTAGAACGTGCAAACCTTGTGTCGATATTCATGAAATTCAATCAAATTTTGCTGTTTTCATACGGCTTTTTTCAGTCGATATTAATTCATTCTTATGAAAGCGTGAGGATGGAAACGTGCCATCTGCACCCATAAGATATAAGACTCTGTTCCAACATGTTACTCAGCCACTGTGTCTGTGAGCTTTGGAGTCAAGACATTAAAAAGAACCAGAAGGAAAATGCAACGTACTGCTCCCCTTTGGTATGCTTGCTGGCAGGGGCGGATTTAGTCATTTTGAGGCCTAAGGCAAACACAGGCATGGGACCCTTCACAACCCCTGTTCTCCCCCTTTAAAGTCCTCAGGCTCGTTCGAGATGAACTGCGCCTCGCCTGTAAAGTGGACGAGAGCAGGCGGCAGCAGCGGGGGGCGGTGACAGAAAGCTGCGGTAAAGTCGGACAGTTTCCAGCCGATTCCAGCCGCCTTCAGGCTGGACAGGAAGTGATGAAAACACTGTGGTGCGATTCCGATTTAATAAAATATAATCAGACCCACATATCAGCTTGTACACAGTTTCCAGTTGTTTTAATTATGACAGAGTAGCTGGCAAAGTGCTCTACATGCGACCTGTTGCTGATTTTAATGAACAACACACTGTAGATGATCCGTGATCTGAACGGATTTAGTCTCTCTGACTTCTAAACGTCTCTATCAGCCACAACATGTGTTCTGGACAGAATAAGTCTTTAAATCAGACAAATAGCAATTAAAATCGCTCCGATTCAAAAACAGTAAAAAGTTTATATAAAACGTCATCATGTTGTAAACCAATCAGGTGTTAAATCAGCTGAGAAGCCGGCGTTTCCCAGCATGCTCTGGGTCCGCCTGGCTCTTGCAGTCGGTGAAAAGCAACTGTGCCGCCTGCGTCTCAGAACTGCGGCCGCCTTGCTCTCGTGAGATTTCCGTTGCCCACGTGTGCATGACGTCAGAGCAAGTCGGGATCAAGTCGGACACAAATCTAACCGGCATGCAACGGGCGCCGATCGCCGGTGATCGATTCTGCGCAGACCTGGCTCATCTCGAACGAGCCTCTCATCTATCTGACGCTGCCGGTGGGTAGCTCCTCCTCATCAGTGTTAGCATTGCTAGCGCAAGCACCGGCTTCTTGCTGCTCTTTAGTAACCTTAATGTTAGTGTTGTCAGTAGTCGTTGTGAAAAAGGTTGTTACCTTTGGAAGTTTTGCTACAAACTTTCTGCTTTCTTCCCGCTTCTTCCTTTTTTCAGAACCACTTCGGTAGCTTCGCTTCATTTTCGACCGTCTGTAGCCTCCAGCTCACAGCCTGCTGAGTCGTTTGTTTACAAACACACGCAGCTGCGCAGTAAGATATTGGAATAGTCCAATGTAGCGGGGACTGGGGGGAGTTTCTTATCATGAATTAAACAACCGGATAGCACTTTAGCGTATCAATGTTTAGATATATAATTAATTGTTGAAAAGTAAGACAACAAATCGTAACCATGAGTTTATGAGGCGTTTTACGGGGCCCTTGGTAGCTTGGGGCCTAAGTCAATTGCCGACCTTTGCCTAATGGTAAGTCCGCCTCTGCTTGTTGGCCAAGGAAAACACACCATCGTCCCATGGGGGTCTGAGCATAGACATAATAGGCTCGTTCGAGATGAGCTGCGCCTCGCCTGTAAAGTGGACGAGAGTAGGCGGCAGCAGCGGGGGGCGGGGACAAAAAGCTGCGGTAAAGTCGGACAGTTTCCAGCCGATTCCAGCAGCCTTCAGGCTGGACAGGAAGTGATGAAAACACTGGTGCGATTCCGATTTAACAAAATATAATCAGACCCACATACCAGCTGGTACACAGTCTCCAGTTGTTTTAGTTATGATAGAGTAGCTGTCAAAGCGCTCTACGTGCGACCTGTTGCTGATTTTAATGAACAACAGACTGGAGATGATCAGTGATCTGAACGGATTTAGTCTCTCTGACTTCTAAACTTAACTATCAGTCACACAACATGTGTTCTGGACAGAATAAGTCTTTAAATCAGACAAATAGCAATTAAAATCCCTCCGATTCAAAAACAGTAAAAAGTTTATATAAAACGTCATCATGTTGTAAACCAATCAGGTGTTAAATCAGCTGAGAAGCCGGCGTTTCCCAGCATGCTCTGGGTCCGCCTGGGTCCGCCTGGCTCTTGCAGTCGGTGAAAAGCAACTGCGCCGCCTGCGTCTCAGAACTGCGGCCGCCTTGCTCTCGTGAGATTTCCGTTGCCCACGTGTGCATGACGTCAGAGCAAGTCGGGCTCAAGTCGGACACAAATCTAACCGGCATGCAACGGGCGCCGATCGCCGGTGATCGATTCTGCGCAGACCTGGCTCATCTCGAACGAGCCTATTATAATAGACGCCGCATCGACCGCTACTGCCTACTGGCGCTGACGAGACGTGGGGCCGCCATCTTGGACCGGTCACCCGCTCCACTCAGTGTAATGAGCTGTCAGCGCGTTTAATTAATCAATCTCACTGAATACAAAACTGATTTTCATGTTTTTTTTGCTAAACAGGTCATACATGTAGCTATGACACAGGACACATGGTTAGGCGTATTTTAATAGGCATAGTGGGCTTAACAGTAATAGAATATTCTGATATGATATAAATTCACCAGACGTCCGAGATCAAAACTGGTAACATAATCCCCAAAAAACCTAATGTTGTTTTTTTAAAAACAGAACAGGGACAGAGGTAGTTTTTTCTTCTGTATTTAGTTAGGGACAGACAACCACAAACGGGGACTGTCCCCTAAATCCGAGGACGTCTGGTCACCCTAGACCAGACATCCTCGGTGTATCTATCATTTGTAAATTATAGGTAGGCTACTAATGTGATGTAGGCTATAGCCTAATAGGTATAAATACCAAATCACACATTATAAATATGATAGGGAAGAAGAAACAGATAGTGACCGTAAAGTTAGATATTTAAGTACAAGAAACAATATGATTATGTTATTAGAGTCTTGAAGCTTTTTATATTTGTCTCTCTCTCTGTCTCTCTCTCTCTCTCTCTCCACACACACACACACACACACCACACACAACACACACACACACACACACACACACACACACAGTACTACCACGTTGTTCTGCATCAATCGCCTCCCGGACCTTGACATTTAGCAGCCCCACTCCCAACACACACAGACACACGCACACGCACACACACACACACACACTAGGGTTGCACGACATTGACAGAATGTGATATTGCAACATCGATATGAATTCCGATATTTTTAAACATATGTAAAATTACAAAATAGATTCACAAATTAAACAAGTTTTCTAACAACAAGGTTTCAACTGACAATCAAATTGGACTGGTCCAACATAAATAAATAACTGGACCATGTCTACAGAACAGGACCTGTTCTACTGGTTGGACAGTATAAAATGCATAAATAACTTAGAAGAGTAACGCTTATCAAACAAATCCCAACTAAACCAGAGACAATCGCAATGTTTTAAAACTGACAAAACCTAAATTATGTAGCAATTTTCAAAACATAGATTCAAAATGCTTTACAGAACCCAGAGTTAAAAAGACAAGATAAAAAAAATCCGCCGATCTGAGCAGGAATATTCTGCACAGTGCTCTGGCTTCTTGTATCTTCTGCTGCTGAGTAACGAGTATGACCGGTCCAAGATGGCGGCTGGAAATCTCGCGCTCAGGAGCCAATGCGGCGTCTACCCTTTATTATGTCTATGGGTCTGAGGCCAAGGGTATTTGTGTAGATGACTGGACTGTGCGGTCTGGTTCTGGCCGAGTACGAATCCAGAATGTTCCTCACAGGCCGCCGTCAGATGTTTGCAGCTGCTTCATCAGATGAAAATGTTCAAGTGACTTTTGCCATGTTTCATTAACGGACATTTTAACATCTCCGTTTTCAAAAATAACGTTGTGCCCAGCTATTAGTTTTCAGAAAAGTGTTTGTTTACACGTACCCGTGTATGTGTGCTGCCAACGCGCAAAGAGCACGCCAAACCTGGAGGTGGCAGCGGGACGAGAGGCGCAAGCCCACTTTGGCCAATCAGAATCCACAAAATAGCAAGGAATCACTTCCTCTCTCTTCCACAGCTGCCTAAAGACATGTACATGTTATACGATGAAGTCTAATCTCCAAAGACTTTGTACATTTCATATATTTCATATGTAGCTTACGAATAAATCTTTGTAAGCTACATGAGAAAGAAAAGTAGTTGTGGACTAAGGACTGTGTAACTCACATCTTTGTTGCTCTACATTAACAGATGTTTTGTCACTAGGTGGCAGCAGCCTGCAGGTGATCGTCACACTGTGTGACTCTACACACACTTTTCATGTCACCATAAAGAAAACCAGGCATCAATCACGCTGTTTACACCAGCTGCAGCCTGACAGTTTCACCCTGCTGTGTGTGTATACACACTTTCACATTTTCACTTCATGCACTCTAAATACAATCTATAATACCTGATAATTTTGTCTCCTTTCATATCTTTTCTTCACTTAGCAGCCCAGTATGAAGAATAAAATGTATTATTAACCATTCCAATGACTCCAAAGCTGTTCATTTAAGATAAATTAAACTTAAAATTAAAGAAAAATTGGAAAAAAAGTTGACATATAATTAGAGGTCTAGTTATACTGAGGAAGCATAGCACACTTAGGTTTAACGGACATTGCAGCCTGCTGTTCACTCAGCTTTCACTTGTTTTTATTCAGCCACACTGCCATCAATACACCTCTTAAAATAACTACTCATCCTCATTTAGCCTCTCTGACTTCCTGCTGCATGTCTCACACACCTTTAATCCTCGTGTTGTCTTTTCCGTCCGCCATCAACTTGTGGTCCTGAGGATCAAAAATAAAAATGAATAGTTTTTTGGTGCTTTTTCCAATGTTTCTAACACTTTTTTGTATCCATAATCAATGAATCTAATTTGTATGACATTACATGTCATTTTTGAGTAAAAAAAAGATGAAATTATGAATTATTTTGACCAATAGTTAAGATCAGGGGATGTTGAATGGACCAGAGAGTGGCTTATCTGTCAAAGTTTAGTCAGGAAACGGTTTTGAAACCATTAACAACCTATAAAATTGAACAATAATCTTTGGGCAATTTGGTTGAAAGAAACCTATATTTTTTATGTAAAAAGTTTAAAACAGGTCACATTTGACCCAAGGACAACACTTGTTGGGTTAATGTTGATTTCTGCCTCTGAGAAACTCGAGCTTCACTATTTTATAAGCCTGTCTTTTGTTTTTGCAAGAGATCCACATCATTATTCCACCATGATGTCATGTGTGTTATTACTTCAGTCTGTTGGGCTTAAGTGGAGCAGCTCAGCCAGCGATTGGTCGTCTTTGATCTCCCAAACCTCCCCGAGGCCTGCCGCTGCACCCACCCGCTCCCCGACGTCAAACTAAGAGCCGCCGGTCCGCCGTGACTGTACACGGAGAGGACCACAGACAAAACACGGGGCGGAGAAGTCCCCCACTCCTTCAGATCTGTCACTGTCTGCCTGTGACCCCCTCTCACCTCTGGATCTGGACCCAGTACACCCACAGGACCACGACTGCTGATGAAACCAGGCGAGTTTGGCAGCCATCTTGTTTTCACAGCCTTCTCCATCTCCATCTGGTCTAGTCTAGGCTTTCAAAAAGCAATGCAGAGGCAGGTTTACAGCACCGAGAAGCACAACGGGGAGCAGATAAAGTCATGGAAAATCTGTCGCACGCTGTCTGGGAACTATGTTTTTGAATTTAACCGAAAAAAAAGTTTACTGCCAAAGAGTGTGTCAGTGTTTTTATGAAAACGTCTTAAAAAGTTCAAGCTATGGCTGCAACTGAGGATTACTTTCAAAGTGATTGACACTACATGTATCATGGATGAATTAGTTTTGATATTAATGAACGTTACATTGAAGCCATTGCCAAAATTTACAACTGAGATTAGACTAGATGTATTGATTTTAAAACCAGCTCTGTGTCGTCTTTGTGTGGACAGTGTGTGCAGATGACGTTGTTTGGCGCCAGTGTACGGAGGGAAAGCAGCCAAGGTCTACCGAGATCCACCAGATGACGCTAAAAAGCGACACGGATGTCCAGCACACCGAGAGCCGGAGAGAAGTCAAACACCGTTCATTTGCACTCACTGCCCACACAAAGATGACACAGAGCTGGTTTAAAATCAGCAGAGTATCTCTTTAAGTAAAGGTAAAATTACGGATTTTTGAAAATGCTCAAATACACAAAAAATTACTTTATTACAGTACTGAGAGTAAATTTAATTTGTTACTTCCACATCTGCTGTCCTCGTGTATAAACTCATCCTGTTCTGCAGGTTTGTTAGAGGCTAAGGAAATTCTGTATTTAATCCAGGCTATGTTTGTTTTTTTTACAGTTAATATTCTCCAATATTTGTAAATCAAGCAAAAATAAGTCAACAACATCAAGTGGTATTTGCTATATTGAATTAAATGTTTATAAATGCAGGAAATAAAGTTCATATTGCTTTGTTGTTGTTGAAAATGCAAGAAATTCCTGTTTACTTTTTCCAATAATATTGTTTTTGACTTAAATCCATGTAAATGAACAGCTTTTTCAAATTCACGCTGAAAAGAAAACAGATTGGAATTTGGCTGCAAAAAAACCTATTTTTCTTCACTCGTGATTTCCGTCTTTCGTGTCACGTGGCTGAGGATGTCAGGAAATCCTCGGTGGGACTATTTCTTTTCCGTGGTTGATAATTTCCCATGAGCGATGGCGTGATGGTCTCGGCTATTTTACAACACGGCAGCCCCCTCGACCAAAACACCCCAGCGTCCCTGAGCTGCAGTAACTCATCGGAGCAGATTTATGACCCTCTGTTGTCCCGAGAGTTCACGTAACAGATGATGAAGCTCTAATCGCACATGCAAGAAGATGCTCGTTTAATTCTCTTTTTCCCCCCCGTACAACAAATGTGTTAGTCAAGCTGCTACAGTTTGAACACACACACGCTTATAACAAAACTCACGCAAATCCACAATTTTAACAACGGACACGAGTGGCCTGAGGAAACAGTGTAACTATTCTCCGTGGAATCTGTTTCAGCAGCTGCAGGGTGGGTGGTCCGCCCGCATTTCTACGAGTGCAGTGTGTTTGACAAATGAAGAATCAAATTTGCTGATGAATCCGTCTCCTTCAGGACCGGTGCCTACATGTCTACTTCTCTAGGTGAAACACAATGGCCTTAATTTTTTATGTGATCAAATTTTTTTTCTTTCTTTTATAGTCAAAAATTAACAAAAAAAAATTACAAACAACACACTGAGACATGGAAAGCTGGGAGGGAGGGAGCCAAAACAACACATGCAGACACACACACACACACACACACACACACAACACACACACACACACAGACCCAAGACAAGGGACCAATCACATGCGCAGGTTGAAATCAAAGCTGTAACACAAGGCTCCAGCCCGGACCTCATAGAGCCAGGGATGTTGTGTACAGGGTCCATGTACACAACATCCAAGAAGGCAAGGGGTCCATGTACGGATAAACATGTCCTGAGGTGGCTTCCAACAGGTTGCAATCATTCTCTTAGAAGCTTACAATGGCCCTTATTTATGAAACGTGCGTACGACCTAAAACAGGCGTGGGATGGGTCTACGCCGATTCATACACAAAGCACAGCATTTATCAATTTCAGCGTGAGCGCAGGCTCTGATAAAATCTCACGTCTGGTCTGAAAAGAAGAACGGGACAGTTGGGTTTAGGAAAAGAAGAACGGGATAACCTCCAAAAAGTCCAATATGAGCCTCATGGGACATTTAGGTTAAGTTGGTCGACTGCAACACAACTTTTAACACTTCATAGTTCTTCTGTTGGGACATTCATTGTCAGCCTTGACAGCAGTCAGTGTAAATATGATTGACTCTCGTTGCACGATTACATTCATGAGACCCAGGTCCGGCGTTTAGTTACCGTCCTGCTGATTTACAAGATCAACGGCGCCATGTTTCTGTGCTTGACTCACCTTTATAAAACCATGCAGTGGCGTGCAACGTCGGATCAGCGTGTCACCGTCCTCATCTGCTGTTGATCAGTCGGACCGGAGGTTTTGAACTCTCCTCCCTGCAGAGCCTCCACGGGTCGAGTTCACCCATACGCTGGTCGTTAAAAAAACAGGTTAAACATGTGTTTATAAAGATTATAATGTGGGGGGAACTCATCATCTACAGACAGGTTTAAAACAGTGAAAATCCTCAGATCAAGAGAACGGTAGCAACTTAATGAAATCCGACCAAAAATGATGATGACTTCAAAGTGTTGTTGGTGCATGAGTGGGCAGCTGTTTAGTGACATTTAGGATTATCTTTAGATTAAATGTGAAGATTTTGAACTTTAAAAACATGAACTGTTCTGGATTCTGTCATTTACGGAAGCTGTTCTCTGGATTTTTAGATTACGGTTACGTTAAGTAGCAGACTAAAGGAGTTTTAAATGGAAATACCACATTTGAATGAGATGACATGAGTTATTTTGAGTTTTAAACACTGTGAATCTGTAAATGGACTTAACCATGAAGATAGATTCAATAAACAAGCTCTTTCCACTTGTTACAAGGTGATAAAGGACAGTCTCCTTTAAGCAGACATGATGCAAGTGTAGAGCAGCGATTTAAAGCGACACACGGTACATTCACGCTCACATTTAATCTGTTTCATTTCTGCTAATGAGTGCCACTGAGCCGCTTTGGTGCAGAGGAGGAATTTATATTGTTTTTCCAGACTTTAGATCAAGGTGACAATACATTAATGACCAAGCAGAGCCGGAGAGGTTAAAATACAACACGGATTACCTGAGATTTACTGTCCCATCACACATCCAAAGGGAACAACTACGGCACTTCTACAGCACGTGTCAAACTCAAGGCCCGCGGTAGGTTCATAATACATTTAATGTAGTTGTGTGCCCAGGGGCCAGGGGACTGAATGAATAGCTGTGGATGTGGGGAGGGGCCCTATAGAAAATGCCTTTCCACAGGACCCAGCATTTGGTGCTATGCCCGTGTGCGCCAAACCCAAAAAATACAGGAAAGTGTTTTTTAAAACTGCAATTACTTGACCCTCCGAGCAGAATTTGCCAGATTTACCCACTTTAAGACTCAGTTTAGTTTTTTTCATCATTGCATTTTCCTTGATTTGCTAAACTCCATGATAGATAGGGAACCTTTTTTTGCTGAATTTTGTAGAGCTTTATGTCGACAAAATGCAACAAAAGTCAGAAAAAGTGACAACTGTGTCAGAGAAGGCCACAAAAATGACAAACAAATACGACTAACGGCAAAAAAGCAACATGCAGCAATGCAGTCAAAGATATTTGACTTTTCCCAATAAAAGCCTGTCTGGCCCTTGATGTGATTTTCATGTTCCATTGCCTAACTGTGTGACAGATATTGTTCTGACTATCCTGATAACTGGGGCAGCTTTTCAAAGTTAAACTATTTGCGTCTATTGGTGTCTCAAGACTGTGTGGTCTCAACACGTCAGATCCACGATGAATTTAACAGATCCACGGCTGGGTTTGCTGCCAAGAAGGCAAGAAAAAGTGAGTTTGAAATGTGATTTATTCCATTCAGCTTCATCCGTCTGCACAGCATGACAGAATTTCTCACAGTTCTGCCATAAATGTCACTGTCAGAAAGCTTGTGATTTTCTTTGCTGGGTGCACGTGAAGCTGTTGTGCGTTAGTTTGTCAGTTGAATGCTGTGCTGTTAAAGTCGTGCTAAACGCTGTCATTTCACAATGCTATTAAATGGTTACTTTACCTTTATACTTACTACCTCTTTCTCTCTTTTTCTCTTTGTCTCTCTCAGTACCATCAGTAAACTGTACACATCACTAACAGCAATATATTACAACTAGTTTTACACTCTTTTCTTTTTAGAATTCATGGTCAATAAACTTCCTTTATATTAACTTATTTTTTTTGTTGTTGTCTTTTTTTGGGAGGGGGGGGGAAACAAAACACCCAAAATTCAATAAATTAGTGAACTGATCCTTTGTTTAACTTGCAAGAAGCATTATATGGAATCATCCATGTCATTTTTGGACAATACGGATGAAAAAATCTAAAATTTTGTGATGTAGAAATCTTTTAAAAAAAATGGGGCAAATTTGACCCCAGGACAACAGGAGGGTTAGTACGAAATGTCATCAACTAATGAATTATTGTGTATTATACTACAGATAATAATTATACTGGGTTTTTTTGGTAAACTTTTGGATGACTGAAAATAAATAATTATCCAAATAGCTTTTGCATCAGTGAAAGTTCACTGGAGTCTAACATCAAGATCTTCTAATAATCCTCAAACATAAAGGTCGTTTTGATCCCCGTTTCACAAGGAAACAAGAGAAATATTATTTTCACATTTTTTCTCAGTAACCCAGATTTGTCTCATACAGAGTTCTTCAGCTGCTGTTTTCAACGGCTCCGAAACAGAAAAGCTTCCGAAAACAAACAGCCGATGTTAAACGGGAGCTGAGGGACTTTAAGTACATGAAGATGCTCATAAAGAAGCTGCGTGACATCTGTTTCCTTCCCCTGGTGACCCCTGGGAAGGCACGGCGGGGTCACGGGCACCAGCACGGGTCACACGGAGGGGAGAAACCCCGCCCCCCCACCCACCCACCCAGCAGCCTTCGCCCTCCTTGGTGGGGCTAGTCAGACCAGTTTTAGCTCCAGGAGCAGAACTAATCTCTGTTCATATGTGGGATGAGCCAGGTCTGCACAGAATTAAACACTGGCGATCGACGCCCAATGCATGCTGGGTAGATTTGTGTCCAACTTGATCCTGACTTACTCTGACATCATGCACACGTAGGCAACGAGGACCTCATGGGAGCAAGGCGCTGCGGTTGCTTTCTTTTGCTTTTTTCAATGCTTTCAAAGTTTTTGGTAGTCTGGCTAACACCAGACCAAGCCGAGCTCCATAGATTTGAGACTGAGCGTTGGTCTGGGGAGTCTGCTCTGTATCTTCTCTGCACAAGAGGCGCGTGACCAGCGTGCATAGTTCACATGACTCAGTACGTAATTGGATAGTCCTTCAACCAATCAGACCAACGATCTGGGATAACACAGTCTATGTTTTTGGCGCTTTGGACAGAGGATCTCTAAGTAGGCCTAATGACAACAAACTGTCGGTGCGTCCACGTGATACAAGCCTAATGTGATCCGACGTTGTCGCTTTATTTGTTGGTTTTTTGGTAGGCCTACTTTTCTAACGTTTTTCTACTATTTCTTTCGACATTTGTCACTTTTTTCTGAGGTTGTTGCTGCTTTTTTGAGATTTTTTTGAGATTTTTTCCCCCGTTTGGTCACTTTCTTTCAACGGCTTTGGTGCTTAGTTCGACGGTGTCGACGCTTATATCCCTTTTATCTTGATTAATCCTATTTTGTTCCAAATTGTTTTCCAACTGTCTTTATCGTTCAGAAACACACAACAGTGTTGGAAATCGCTCTTTCCACATAAAGAAAGAAACAAAGTGTCTTATGTTTCTCTTGTTAGGTTCAGGCCGGTTGGGTCAGAGAGACTGAAAAACACAAATTTGAAGACTTCCCCAAAAGATGTTTTTCAGGCTTTTGAGAAAGCATTCAAGGTAGAAGCCCTTAGACTGGGTAAACCCGGCCCCGGACTTTTTGGGCTAATTCTGGCATTTTTAACCCATTTATAATCATGTTTTATTATTTTGCGCTGTCCCTTTCTTAAATAAACTGAGTTGAATTGAAGTGTAGCCCTGTGAGATATGCTGAAGGATCATCATGATGCCTTCATGTACCAGGGAAAAGGTCCATCACCACTTTACCTGAGTGACACCTGAGAGTTTCTCTCAGCCGCAAGAAGCGCCCCCCCCCCCCCCCCCCCCCCCCTCTGCTGAGTAGTTTAAAAGCTTTCTCTGTTGCTCCTCAGTCAGACGACGTGAGACTTTCTGTTGATGTGGCTTAGCTCAGATCTCCCTTCACATCTGAAGGATTTCCAGATCAACAAGTAAAAGATGAAGCGGCGGGCAAAGAGCTACATCTCAGCGTCTCCGGTTGCTTTATTATAAAATAATGCAGATAGTGCTCAGGCCTAACTTAAAACCACTCCCATACTGTATCCAAAGGTTGTTCTTTTTACTTTCAATATATGAAAGTAGAAATGATTTGAGACTTTTTTCTACCCCACCCCCGCCATATTTCTGCGGAGAGCTGCTCCCTATCAGCGGCCGCCATCATCAGCAACACAACAGACCGTCCTAAAACACACAAAGACGAGCTGACAGGAGGAGAGGGCCGGCCAGCAGGGACACTGAGCTCTTTCACGGGAGTGTCTGAGGTTAAAGATGGCATGTCATCAACAGGGAAGACAAGTCAAATAGTTAAGATGGCATGTGTGATTGCCCGTACAAAAAAGAACATGAACCTGTTCCCTCACAGCTCCGTCATGCCGTCTGTCAGGGCTCGGCACAACGAGCTATTCATTAAAGATGCTATCAGACGGCAGAAGTCATCGGGAGGGTACGGAGGTGAGATCTGTGGGAACCGTCTATGACCTGACACTGAGCCTGTCGGGCTCCTGGTTTCACAAACTCATTGTCTTTCATGCGCAGACCACAGCAGCGGTGTCAGAAGTATTTAGATCCTTTACTTCAGTAAAATTAGTGATGCCACACTGTAAAAAATAAGAATCGAAAACTTTCTTGATCCCTGAAGGGAAATTCTGTGTTACAGTTGCACGAGTATATAAATATAAGAATATAAATATAAATAAAGAAATATAAGGAGTGTGGATATGTACGGTATTACATAATTAAAGGGATTTTTGTGATACAGTATTTACACAATTAAGGAGTTGTAATGGTGAGCAGTAATAATGAATAAATAGTAGAAGAAGAGTATTGCACAAATTTTAAGCCGGTGTTGTTGCACTAAACAGAAATTGTCCAGTTTTAAACTCCCTAAGTGTCCGTGTGTCAGTGTAGGTCTTTTAATTTCATAAAGTTATCTGCATTCTGTTCATTTGGACAGTCCCACAATAGAAAGCAACAGATAGCATCTTTCTAATGGTGTTTGAACTGGTTTCACGTAACATGTTCCTTTGGCAACAGCCCCGGAGGACACAGACATCAGTTTCATCTCGTATCACGTTTTCCATCAACACTACACACTTTAGGGGCATCTCAACAGACTGTAGGTCAAACACTGGTTGTTCGCTGTTACATTTTAGTTAATTTAGTGTCGGGCATCCCGCCACCGTCCGTTCCAAGACAGCCGTGCCGCGATTAGAGGGCGAATTGTCACATAAATTGTGACAGTGTCATTTAAAATCTACTTAAAAATAAACCTATGTGTTTATTTAGCATGTCTGTTTTGTCCATACGTGCTTGTGCTGTGGTAGGACACGTCTCAGCTGCTACAATGAGGAAGTTGGTTGTCAAATGTCAAACTCCGCTTATGAGTAAAAAGGGTTCTCATGGGGGGGAAAAAACACGGAGAAAGATTAAGATTCTCTGTCTGACAAGTTATTCCATCATAATTAACTCCTGATGTCGAGGGTTGCGACACGTTGTTGTTTTGCGGTAATTAGCCGGGAACATTCACGGTACACTGACAAAGACTGCAGCCGAGCGTTCAGATGAAACCTGTTTAAAGGTGCAACAAAACAAGATCCAACTGTGATTCAAATCTACAGAGATGATGTCAGTGACCATGAACAGTTTATCACACAGAGATCACGCACACATCCACTGAAGACTGACTCTGATTGTAATGAACAGCTACGCAGAAAGGTGAAAGCATGTCATATTATTACAGCATGTCATATTATTACAGGCATCATTGTAGTTGCTGCCAACACCTTTACCCACACAAAAAAGGTTTTGTGTGGTTAAAGGTGCAGTCACAAGTACAAAACACAAACTCTATAATCAGGCTGTTCTCGGGAACCATTCGTACGTAGAGCTACGAAAAGTAAAGCGCTGTAATTCCTATGTATTCAATGTCTTTATTCCTGCATGAACCGCAGTGACTGCTGCTGTATAAGTGGGCATTCACACCAAAAAGAAGTGATCTGGTGATTTGCCGCAGAGTGGTGCAGCGGGGTAGCTGGAAAATCCAAACCCAAATCTGAAAGATTAAGGGTGTGGGTGTGAGTCATGAAAGTCGCCCATCTCGAGGGGGTGTCAATAAAACGCCCCATTTGTGTGACGTTGTGTTCTTGAACCCCCCAACAAAGCCCAAGTAGACCTCCGTCGGATCGTTCATAGATGGTTGGAGGAAACGTTCAGCTGTTACACAACCCTCGGGCAGTTCAGTGTTTGGTGTTTTAAAACTGTTCTTGTGGCAGTGATGTTTCAAGTTTCCTGTACGGGACTCTCACACCACCCCCAACAATAGCTCAAAACACATCGACAAGTCTAATCTCCAGTTACATGATTGGCCGTCACTGCGTTTCTCCAAAAAGATGAGTCGGCCTCAGCTTTTCGCCACAGCCTTAACGCACTACCCCCATTCAAAGTAAATGGAAAGCCCTGCTTTTCTGCCAGACTCTCTGAATGCTGCCTGAGCGCGTGAAGATCCAGAATGGACGGATGGGTCATAAAAACAGCGCTTTCAAGACAGGGAGCAGAGTCGTGTCCTGAGGAAAACACCAGCCTTTCACCCAGGAAACGGGTGTTCATGTCTCTTGAAGGTTTTAGCCCAAACCACAATCTGTTTTTCTAAGTTTAATTAGTCTTTTTGGTGCCTCAACATAACTGTCATCGCTGCATGACGCTCATTTTTTGGGCAAAACTCAACTGCCATGGCCCCTGAAAGCACCGTCCTCTCGCGGTGCTCCTTTTGTTGGCTAAACTTAACATTTGTCATGTGACCGGCCTATTTTTCTTTTTTAGAATAACTCACTAATGAGTGTAGATGAGTTTTTGTACAATATCATACAGACCTGTTTATGAAAAAGTGTTGCACAAGTACAAAACACACACTCTATTCCAGCTATTAAAGGGTCAGTGCAAATTAAGTGATTTTGTATTTAAATTCTTCTTCTTCTGATAAACTGAAGGCAGAACAAAGTATTTTGTGATTACGTTGTTAGGCTTTACAAAAGGCTTATCACTTATAAGATAATCGCTTATCTAGATAGTCTAAACCATGTTCTTCCTTTAGTGCTTATACTGCTATATTCTATTTGATGTCGTCCTCAACTGCATTTCATTGTGTCAATCCTGTATCAAATAATGACAATAAAGCCTAACACAGAACCTTGAAATGTTTGTTATGATCCCTGATTTCCCGAGAAACTGGTCAAGTTGAATCAGAACTGACAGATTTAAGTGACAGAAGAAACATAGACACCGGTAGGAGACAACTGGAGGAAGGAAAGGCTGATATGAACGAGCCGACTTATCCTTTAATGTCCCAGAAGTGGCTTCAGATGGACGTTTTGGACAGAAAGACAAAGCAGATCCCAGAGAAGAGAATCAGGACTTAACTGGCATCCTAAATGACCCAAACGCTTCCCAAAGAGACGTTTTAAACAAAGCCCCGATGTCCGCTCTGTCAGCCTCACATTGTTCAGGCATTAACGGTCGGCCGCTGTTTACTCTGAGCGGTTTGCTGATGGATCACCTTACAGCTTCTTTGTGTTTACCTGCAGGAAGCTTCGTCTTACCTGCAGCAGCCAATGAGTCTTTACTCTGTTATATTCAGGTGGTGACGCTTACAAAAACTCAATGTGATAGGACACCATTTCACACAGATATTAACACAAAGGAGCATCATGTTTTCATATGTTTAACGTGTGAAATACAAAACCCCAACACAGCCTCATACTAGAACAACCACTTATGTAGATTATTAATGACTCCCAAAGGAGGATGGGTGAGGGGGGGGCACTAGGGGCACCGGCCCCCCCTGAAATGTGATTCCCCCCCACCCAATCCATTGGGTTAGAGTGCTATCAATCAATCAATTGTGATTTCCACTTGATCAGATTATCACTTGGCTGCCTGTTTCGCCAATCTTCCCAGCCCTTGTCACATGACTAATTAATGTTGTCATGACGATTATCCAAAAATTCTTTTTGAAATTTTATAGACAGTCTATAGGAAAATGTGTATTGTTTTTGGATATACAATTTGTTTAAAACGAAAACAATTGAAAGTAATGATGGATGTGATGTTTTATTTAGCAGAATCACATTATGTCTTTCCTATTTCTAAGAAGATTTTCTACGTTAAAATTCACGATAAAAATTCCGCGACATGTGTCCGCGTCTGGGTGATGCTATGAACCCAGAAACAACGGCGTTAAGTTTTCCGACATTCTGGCAGTTACACAACAGGTCCAGAGCAGTAATGATGGGTATTTTGGCTGGGGCTAATGACGATAAGGAATGGCGAAAGAAACGTTGTTCTATACGTGCATTCTCACTCTCATTGCGTCAAAAAGCGACGCATGCTCAGCTGCCATTGGCTAAAGTCTCCTTTAGCGTTGTTTAGACACGCTTGGTTGGGACCCCTTGGTCTCGGTTTACACCGATCCCCATTTCTGGTTACTGGGGGACCATAGGCAGGCTGGGGGAACTCATGTTAATGTTGAAAAAAGAAAGTGAAATTTTCATGCTATGGGACCTTTAAGAAACATGAGTCTCATTGGTCTTATCGTCTGGACTCTTTGACGTTCAGGTTCAGGACTCTTGGCATCACTATTTGACACTCCCGGGATTCGCGTCTAGCCCTTTGGTGTCATATTTAGACGCATTTGGTCGGGACACTTGATGTCATATTTTGACACTCTGGGTCAGGACGTACGTTTAACTGACATGCGGCACAAGAATGGGATAGTTGGGTTTAGGAAAAGATGGCGGGTGGGATTACAAAAATGTTTGTTTCAGTGACACGTGGAGCAAGAATGGGACATGAACTCCGGTCACCTGGGTGAAAGTCCTGTGTTGTTTGACCCATCCACCTCCCCAACCAACGTCCTTAAAGGTGCCCTGCTACACAAAACCGTTTTTTACTTGCAATATTCAAAATATGTGATAATACTACATCATCTTACAGCGCCGCGGCCGAGCTGCTGCTCTGCCTGGGGATCCCATGTGGGTTATTAAAGGGGATAAAGGGTGGTTTTTGCATTGGTATCTGACACTGAGAGCCACTGACCAAGCATCAGTAATATACGTTTTATTTAACACATTTATCAAAAAATATATATACTGTACATACAGCTTTACCAAAAATATTTTACCAGATGATACAATTTCAGAGTGAGAGGAGAGTTTCTCTTTCAGGTCTTGAGCTCTAGCTGCAGCAGCTACGCACTCTCCTTTAGTCTTTCAAAACACATCGAAATATCTTCTTGTGTTTCCTCGACGTCGTCACGAGGCTGAAGACAATCTGTGATGGTTGTACAGAGGACTCTGAGGTTTCCTGTCCTCTGCAGTGAAAACAGAAAGAACATCCGTCATCAGCATCATTTTCATGTCTCATATGTTGTTTTTTTAATTCTCAGCAATGTCCTAAATACAGCAGGCCACTGTAGATTTTTTTCAACGCATTCTCATAATTGGATCGTAGGAAAATGTACAATATTTCGTATGATATCCTACAAAATGCTCCTCAGATCTCTGCAGGGTAAATCCAGACAGCTAGCTAGACTATCTGTCCAACTTTAACGTACATGTTCCACCAAAACAAGTTCCTTCCTGAGGCTGTTTTGCAGCAGCACCGCGGCTCCGCTCGGCACTTAGCACCACCCGAGAAGATTGTGATTGGTTTAAAGAGATGCCAATAAACCAGAGCACGTTTTTCTCCCATCTCCGAATGTTGTGTGAACTAGCCAGACCCTCATCTGCAGAAAATGCGGATTATGAAATCATGCATGCCCCTCGTTAGTTTGCGTGGAAATCGGCAATTAATGCGGCTAAAGTGCGGTGTATTTGAAAAAATGCGGCCCCCGCATAAATATACAGACTGTGGCTGATGCATTGGATTATGTGATTGCATGATTGCGTTTTTCTGGAAGGAATAATAAACTTATCGTTTCATCATTTCAATGTGAACAGTTCTGCTGCCGTGCATTTTGTGAGCAGCTCCAGTGATGCTTGAAGCTGCTTGTTTGATATCAGACTAGTCTTATTACAGTGTGATGTTCGGTTGAGTTTTTCTGTCTGTAAAAACTGAAATGTAATCCTTTAGATTACTGAAGAGACCTTAAAATAAAACATTAAAGTAAAAATAGAATAACATTTGAAATATGTGTAAGTAGGTGGATTTTCTACACCTGTCATCAACCAGAATTCAGGCTGCAGACACAGTTTATTATATCATCTGCATTTTATACTTGAGCAAAGTACAACTTTTGATTTATAAACAAAAAATCTAACCCAGGAGCTGTTTCTCCTCTGCGTAATTTTGGACCATTTTAATCTCAACCCTGTTTCTAAAAACACAAACATTAGGTTGTTGTTGAGCAGAGAAACGCAGCATTTAACAAAAAAATAAACCTGGTTTTATAGCTTATAACACACAAAGGAAGTACTGCAGCTTTTTGGATGAATGTTTCTCAGACTTGTAATTTTCAGACCAGCCATAAAGTCCACTACCCCTACAGTGTTAGAAGACTGAAATACAACTGCGGATATCAACAGAGGGCTGGAAGAAAAATGTAGAATTTGGAGGCGAAGAAATGCCCAGCTTGAGTCCACCATCTCCGTATGTTCTGTGTCAAAAACGTTGTGGTTGATTTCCGTCTATAAATCAAGACGTTTGGCTTTCATTATGGCAACAGTCTCACCGTCTCTTTGTGGAAGTTTGAAAGAAGTTGCAGAATGGAAATCTGCGGCGTCCTGTGCTGCTGCAGGATCGGGATGGGCCTGAGTCAGACTGGGAGTGAGACTGGGAGTGAGACCGAGAGCATGACTGGAGGACTGGGGCTGCCAGTGGGGGCCTGTGCTCATGTGGTTGGCTGCTGGACCGCCATAGACACTGTACTGGTTCGGTGGAGAGTACGCACAGGCTGAGACGTAACCATGCAGACTGGGCGATGACTGAGGGAGAAAGAAAATCAATTAAAGGTCCCATGACATGGTGCTCTTTGGATGCCTTTATATAGACCTTAGTGGTCCCTAATACTGTATCTGAAGTCTCTTTTATATAGACCTTAGTGGTCCCCTAATACTGTATCTGAAGTCTCTTTTATATAGACCTTAGTGGTCCCTAATACTGTATCTGAAGTCTCTTTTATATAGACCTTAGTGGTCCCCTAATACTGTATCTGAAGTCTCTTTTATATAGACCTTAGTGGTCCCCTAATACTGTATGTGATGCCATGTTCAACTGCTACACTGTGGTGCCCTGCTACGTCCTGCTACGTCCTGCTACGTCCTGCTGTGCCTTGTAATGCTGCACAGCGTCCTGCTATGCCATGAACTACCACAAAGAACTGCTACAAACTACTAATTTTTTCTATTTTTGTTATTGCCACTCTTCATTCTAACCCCAACCGGCCCGTCAGACACCGCCTACCAAGAGCCTGGGTCTGACCGAGGTTTCTGCCTAAAAGGAAGTTTTTCCTCGCCACTGTCGCACTGTTGCTTGCTCTGGAGGAAACTAGAACTGTTGGGTCCTTGTAAATTCCGGAGTGTGGTCTATCTGTAAAGTGTCTTGAGATAATTCTTGTTATGAATTGATACTATAAATAAAATTGAATTGAATTGAATTGAATTGAATTGAATTGAATTGAATTGAATTGAAGTTCGAGTTCATATAGACCTTAGTGGTCCCAAACTTTAATTTTATATAGACCTTAGTGGTCCCCTAATACTGTATCTGAAGTCTCTTTTATATAGACCTTAGTGGTCCCCTAATACGGTATCTGAAGTCTCTTTTATATAGACCTTAGTGGTCCCTAATACTGTATCTGAAGTCTCTTTCCCAAAAGATTCAGCCTTGGTGGAGAAGGAAGCTAGTAGAGCCAGTCCACAATGAGCTTTCCTTAGTATGTGCCATTTCTGAATCTGTAGCTTTCGGGGAGGTTGGGGGGGGGGGGGGGAGGCAAGGTGGAGGCTGGCTGGTGGATACGTATGTATCACTGTCAGCACCACTTTGACTTTTGCTGTATCAGACCGCTCTCGTCATTATGATAATAAAAATAAATAAATTCCTTTTCCAAAAAAGTCCTCACTTTCTTTAAAATCCTCTTCATAATCGCAAATCCCAAAACTCAAATTGTTCTTCACAAACACAGACAAGAGCACGAACACACAGCGTTAAGGTTTGGCTCTGATTGGCTGATCAACAACAGTTATGCCACCTATTTAAAATCAGCAGATCAGAGCTCAATGTGTATGTACCATATCAAGCATGGGTTAAACTGACAAGAAACACACTGTACTTCACGTATTTAAGAAACTTCCTTTTGTTTTTATCATGTATCATCAGTACAGCTGTCTCTCTGTAACACTGATCCACAGACTGTAGTTTTTTACTCTTAAACCAGCTTGAAAACAGGAAGTGTGCCTCGATGATAGCCAATCAGAGCTCTGGTTACATTAACGATTGCCAGGATGCCGCTTGTGTACCACAAAATCAAAACAGATGGTAAATAACAGCTGGTGAATCAATAAAGTGAAAATTAACAATCCTACTTTTGATTTTCCTTTTTTTCCCCAAGTACGTGTATGAATTCAGCTGTTGTTCTATCCTTTATTGTCAAATGTAAGATTTTCCCACCTCAATAACCTTTTTTTAAGTTTGCTGATGCTGGATTCATTTATGTTGCTGTCAGTCCAAAACAGGAAACACAAAAGAGAGTTAAGTCCATTTTATTTACCTGTTGTTGGTATTTGAGTTCCAGCTCGTTGCTTGTTTTCTCCACTTCATTGATTCCAGAGGGAAACGGTCTGCTGCCGCTCATACTGCTCATACTACTACTCATATTACTAGCCATACTACTGGTCATACTACTTGTCATACTGGCCATCCTGGTCCATTCCTCCATTTTGGCTGCGTGTCCTTCAGATCCACACAGTGCTGGAAAAGATTGAAATGATAACACTGAATTAACACCAATAGTTTAACATTTTTGGTTGATTTCTGCAGAAGTTTCACTCTAGAAATTGTTGATGAAAACATAGAAAATGATTAACACATCCAGATTTGTTTTACCCGTTAGAGTTTAGGAAAACAAAACTAAAACTGGACTCTTTTCTCTGCAGCTCAGACCAAAGATGGATTTATAAAACAGATCTGTCATTGAAACGTTCTCCATTTCTTCTCAATCACAGTCAAAAAAAATCTTTTCACTCAGTCACAAGTGGCTAACAAACCTATAATTTACAGATTTTGTTGATCTGACTCCTTTGAACATCCATGGCGCTGCTTTAAAATGCCCCATAATGAATCAGACACTACAAAAGACTAAATGAAGAAAAATCTGATCTCCAGAAACACGAGCAGCTGCAGTCAGACTTCATGTCCCACTGTATAAAGATGTTTTATGGGATGTTATAAACACAATAAAATAAAAAATCTGGAAAAATAACTACGGTAAAAACTATGGGTCTAAAGGTCACATTATGATTACATTATGCATAGGCGTAATTTATAAAGCAGCCCCCCCCCATGTCTTATCATAATGATGAATGAAAGACATTAACTGCTATAAAACATAACAAGTGGTGTTTTTTTTTACAAACTCCAGAAAACATCAGAAAAAGAGTCAGGTCGAAAAAAAGAAACAAAAATGTTTAAATAAAAATGTCATGAAAATTGACGAGTGTCTGGAAAAAAAGTGACAATGTGGACTTTAAACTCCCAAAACCAGCGTCTGTGGCAAAATTAAAAGTTGTCGGAGCACAAATTGTAATGCAGTTTCAAATGTAAAAAAACTAAACTACAACTGTGAATCCCAGCTTAAGTTATGGACATGTTCTGTTAAAATGAAGAGTCATACAGCTGTTAATACACAGAAATGTCAAACTCAACTTCCCTAAGGGCCACACTACAAAATGAGAATCACATCAAGTCCCTGACATAGAGTTTACTGCTTTGATGCCACGGGAAAAGTTACATATATTTGACTGTATTATTGCATGTCTCAATACAGTTTGGTGTACAAAAATGTTGAAGAAAATGCCAAAAACGTTAGGAACCAGCGTCAAAAAATGTTGTGAAAAGTGACAAAACGTAGGTAGGCCAAAATGTATTGTGAACCTAAATGTTCATAGGGGCCGGATCAAAATTAAAAGGGGCCGGATTTGGCCCACGGGCCTTGAGTTTGTCACGTGTGTCTTAGAGTGTACACTGTACCCTAAAGTCTGGCGTTTGAATCCCGCCTATTTCATTGTGAACATCAATAAAATAATTAGGCCTAAGTTATAGAAACACACATGATAGCAGTGTGGCAAATTAAAAAGTAACCAATCAATCTTTTTAAAAATGTTTTTAAAGTGTCACCACCAATATTAGGTCTCAAAATATTCAAAATGTCTTTTCTCCAATAACTACCTTTTAGACAAACATTCATGTAACAAACTTTATTTAAAACACAACTAGAGCGATGGGCCCTCAAGATGTCAGAAGATGCAGGTTATTGATTTGTCTTTGTTTATTTTCTATTAAGTTAATTGGGGTTTATATGCATTGTGAACATCAATAGGTTAAAGATATTAAGTTATAAAAAAAAAGGAAATGTGTTTGGGGAAAGTTTAGCTTGATCTTAAACTCTTAATTTAAGGAAGCCCCTAGGAGTAGAGTTGGGGGGGGGGGGGGGAGAAGTTGAAGTTTTGAACATTACAAGAGAAAGATTCTGTCCTAAACATAAATAAAGATTTACACCATAAATTGATGCATAATAGAATTCACCAGAATGCAGGAAAGGAAGTGTCAAATTGTATTTTCTTTTATGGGGGACCACACCAGCCGTTATCGCCCCCCCACCGATGTTGAAACAAAACCTACGTCCTTGAGAAAAATAAAGTGTCTCCACCAACCTGCCGGGTCCACGAAGGCTCGGATGCCCAGGATGTTGTGCCAGCTCCGCGGCAGGCCGACGTGTCCGGTCCCGGCGTGGGTCCCTGCGGGCCCGGTGTATGAGAATGCCGGGTACACGTGTCCGTACTGCAGCTGATCCGGTGCTGGTTTGCCCTCATACGGATGCGACAGAGTTTTATTCCTGAGTATCCGGCTGATGGAGCTGACAGACGGCACGTTGTACTTGTCGCAGACCCCGTCCGACAGCAGCCGGTCCCGGATCTCCCAGGCGAACATGCCTGGGTCGCCCTGCTTGTAGTCCCCGATGCTCCGGACCACTGCCGGGGTGGTGACCCGCGGCTTGCTGCCGCCGATGGCTCCGGGCAGGATGGAGCCGGTGTCGTTGTAGCGCGCCAGGATCTTGGACACGCAGCCGTGGGAGACGCGCAGCTGGCGGCTGATGTCGCAGGGCCGCATGCCGAGCTGCGCCAGCTCCACGATCCGCAGCCGCACGGGGCCCGGCAGGGGCCGGCCGTTAACGAACATCCCTCCGAGCTGGTTCACCTCCCCGTAGCTCTGCGCTGCACGCACGCACGCACGCACGCACACGCACACACACACACACACACACACACACACACACACACACACACTCACACACTCACACACACACACACACACACACACACACACACACACACACCACACACACACACAGGCCACATAAACGGCAATTTAAAGATGAATTTAAAGATTAGGATAGGCTAACTGCTCTTTGAGGAAAGGAGGTGAAAGAGGGGATTAGAGAAGTTGAATTGCGACAATTCAAAATGTTACTGTACAATTAACTGTCTCAGACATTATTGCGATTACCAACATTGGTGTCTTTTTTCTAACTGTATCCTACTGTATCATTTTAATTTGAATGTTTTTCAATAAAAATGAGAAAAATGACACAAAAATGATCACTCCCTCCTCCACCGCGAATCATATCGACATCGCAATATCAGTCAAAAGTAATCACAATGAGATATTTTCCTCATCTCGTGCAGAGTGGCGTAGACCCACTCTATATGAAAGGTGTCCTGAGATAACGCCTGTTATTATTTGACACTTTAAATAAAACTGAATCGAAAAATGGATTTTGAATAGAATAGAAGAGAGGAGGAAGAAAATAAGAAAGAAATAAAGATAAGAGAGGAAAGCGTAGTGCGATGATGACTGCAGGCCTACATAATGTCTAGTATTATACAAGTTAGGTCTATAGCTCAGCCTTAATGGTGCAAAACCCCAAACTGTGCGTTTTATAAAAAGGAATTGACGTTTGTCTTTTCAGAAATAGGTTTTCTCAAATGTTTTAGTTTGATAAATACACCCATTTTTTAGGAAATAGCTTTTAGCTGTTAGATTAGAGACAAATAAGGAATTTGTTTAATTTTCATTAAAGAAAAGAGCTGCAGTTCTTATATGCATTCAAGAAGTTATGAGTTATAAACAATGTAGCCTATAGTTTTAATAAAATAAAAAGATTTATACCCTTAGAGCAGGGGTCTTCAATGAACTGAATCAGAGACGGATCAGGGACCCCCTACTACATATATTGTATAAAATGAAGTTGAATATTAAACTGGGCCTACAATAACTTTTAGGGCAGCCAAACGCTTTTATATTTACCTTTTTTCGTGCATAGAATACTGAGCTTTTCAAGCTACTCAAATACCCTAATAATTGTCAGCATGATTAAATAAATTATTATTTTGTAAATCATGATGTAGAACAGTGAATCCTTTGGGATTAACTGTATCTGTGCTACCTTAGTGACAACCTTACCTATGAGCAGTAAGCCAATCATCAGTGGGGATTTATTTTAGCTCATAATATGTTGGACTCATGTTAACTCATGCTTTTTAATTTTTTAAAAATCATTTAAAAAAATTAACAGTAATTTGGAGGCCCTGCTATAAAGCTATAACAATGAATGAGAATGAGAACAACATGTAGGTTATGTTTTAAGGTATTAATTCAAGGAAAACTAATTTTTTTATTATTATAACCATGCTAAATTTATTGATTCGGGTGAAGTTGATTTGTGACTACAGCAACACGGCTACTAATTACCATTTCAGTTTCATTCGAAGGGTTTGATTTATAGAAGATCATTTGCATTATTGTGCTTTTATTATTTAATTATAAGTAAAACATGCTGCTGTGTTTCCAAACACCATGAAGCGTTAACATTTAACAGCTTGAGAACATGAAAGAATCAAATATATCCAATCATCAAGCTTCAGATCTTCTTAAAAATACCTGTCAATCAAAATAATTGCAGCATGTGGATCTTGAAATCTTGTCCAGACTCAACTTGGTCTCTCTTTATTTAGGCATATAAGAAATATGAGCCGATGATATTCATTTTTTCATTATGAATTTAAAATTCTTGACAAACAACAAACTGCATCCTGGGTCCTGAATAAACTAAAGCGTGCACATCATGTGTGTCTGCTTCTTTTTCATTTAAAATCTTTCTTAATCCGCTGATTGTATCTGGTTTTTTTTTTGTGTTTGTTTTTTTACATCTACAGACATTTTCTCTGTTTCCAGTCCTCTGATATTCTCAACTTCAATTTTAACCGCTGGATATTCAGTGGAAATGACATTATGCGAATCAAATGCGACTGCATGTACAATTCTCAATTTGTTCTAACTTATTTTACTGCATTTATTTGACTGTTTATGAAAAGTTAAATACAATCTTGATTCACAATCAACCATGCCAGTGAACAACTGTCCCCAGATCAAGGAGCTACACTTTCACAAGTCTGACTTTGTAACAGAAGAATTAAACTCACAATCAAAGGATCCTTTAGTCTTATTCTCCATGGAGTGGACATTCAGAAAGCATACGTACACATTAATGAATGCATGAAAAAGTTGTAGTAGGATTTAATTATCTTCTTTTCTCCTGCCACTTATGTCAAAAAGAACTCCAATCTAACAATAAAACACATATTTCCGAACAAACAAGCACCAATGCAACTTTTCCTAAGAAAACATCTGAAATGGAGAGTAAAAATATTTCTTTTTTTTTTAGCCTGGCATGGATTAACCCTCGCTGTGTTTTGTGTAAGCTTCAGTTTTCTTTTCCTCACCCATCAGCTGCCGTCCACAGCGTCTCTGTGCTCCACCATCCAACGCTCTGACTGCAGTGATCCTCCTCCTCCTGCTCCTGCTGATGTCATGTCATCGCTTCCTGTTTGCAGGAGGATCGTTTTGCGTCAGCACTCAGAGGGCCGAGGGATCCTGAAGGGCTCTTCGGTTCACATGTTCACCCTGAACGCGTCATAACAGGCTGAGGAAAGAAACCCTATCCCATTGGACTTAGAGAACACAACCAATCAAATCAATGATTCCCAAACAGAGCTAAAGGGTACTTGTCAGTTGGTTTGTAACAATTAGTAGCTACATAATTGTCTTTTTTTTTTAATGTAATTGCGGATTCTTTGTTTAACTGCAATTAATTGCTCACATTAGCTAAGGTCCTAAGTTGCATGACTGTGGATGGTCATTGTTGTTTGGATGTGTAAGTGATTATTGGTCGGCCTGTTAAGTTAAAGCTAGTTATTAGCACATAACGACAAAAATGATGAGTGGGATACAGTTAGAAAAAGATGTTTCATCATAATAAAGAGGCATAGTTTGCATCATAGGCTGTGTATTTGTGTTATTAAATTATCTCGGTCACATGGCAGGGATATATAACCAAAGGATGTGTCCTGGGTTTCATTCAAAAGATCAATTTGTTTAAAAAATAATTGTAGATTTTTTAAAATTTGACAGAGGGAGACAATTTCATTTTTAATTGCAATTATTGCTGAGACAATTAATTGAACAGAAACATGTGGAGATGTTACAGCTCTATGTGTCAGTGGTGGTTCAGGCTGTCTGACGGGCAGGGGGCTTAAAAAATGAAAAGGGCATAAACAACAGCCTACATGGCCCTGCATTGCCTCGTCTTAATTTCAGCGGGCACTTCATCCCGTTTCCTTTAGGTTTACCCCAGAGCAGTGGTTCAGACTTTTCCTATTAGACGTTTTATTACAGAAAGTGTATGAAACCCATGTCCACAACACACATTCTGTCATTGTGTTACGTATAGAATCATAGTGAAAATAAATGATGGCCCTTTGGGGGTCCCCTATCTATTTTATACAGGGTACCCCCTAGAACCCCCTCAAGGACCGCTAGGGGGCCCCAGAATCACTTAAGAATATTGAATGTTAACAAATAGTTAGCTAAAAATGGCCTCATGCATACACTGTTAAAAGAGTTAGCTTAAAGTGACGGCTAAGCTGTTTAAATGTTTAACTAAAAGCGACGGGTAAACAGTTGAAACAGTAACGGGTAAACAGTTGAAATAGCAAGCTAAGATTAACGGATAAACAGTTGAAATAGCTAGCTAAGATTAACGGATAAACAGTTGAAATAATTAGCTTAAAGTAACGTATAAACAGTTGAAATAGTTAGCTTAAAGTAACGGATAAACAGTTGAAATAGCTAGCTTAAAGTAACAAACAGCTAAAACAGTAACGGATAAACAGTTGAAATAATTAGCTTAAAGTAACGGATAAACAGTTGAAATAGTTAGCTTAAAGTAACGGATAAACAGTTGAAATAATTAGCTTAAAGTAACGGATAAACAGTTGAAATAATTAGCTTAAAGTAACGTATAAACAGTTGAAATAGTTAGCTTAAAGTAACGGAATAAACAGTAGAAATAGCTAGCTTAAGTAACAAACAGTTAAAAACAGTAAGGGATAAACAGTTGCAATAATTAGCTTAAGTAACGGATAAACAGTTGAAATAGTTAGCTTAAGTAACGGATAAACAGTTGAAATATTAGCTTAAAGTACCGGATAAACAGTTGAAATAGTTAGCTTAAAGTAACGTATAACAGTTTGAAATAGTTAGCTTAAAGTAACGGATAAACAGTTGAAATAATTAGCTTAAAGTAACGGATAAACAGTTGAAATAGTTAGCTTAAAGTAACGTATAAACAGTTGAAATAGTTAGCTTAAAGTAACGGATAACAGTTGAAATAGTTAGCTTAAAGTAACAAACAGTTAAAACAGTGATGGATAAACAGTTGAAATAGTTAGCTTAAAGTAACGTATAAACAGTTGAAATAGTTAGCTTAAAGTAACGGATAAACAGTTGAAATAGCTAGCTTAAAGTAACAAACAGTTAAAACAGTAACGGATAAACAGTTGAAATAATTAGCTTAAAGTAACGGATAAACAGTTGAAATAGTTAGCTTAAAGTAACGGATAAACAGTTGAAATAGTTAGCTAAAAGTAACGGATAAACAGTTGAAATAGCTAGCTAAAAGTAACGGATAAACAGTTGAAATAGCTAGCTAAAAGTAACGGATAAACAGTTGAAATAGCTAGCTTAAAGTAACAAACAGTTAAAACAGTAACGGATAAACAGTTGAAATAGTTAGCTTAAAGTAACGGATAAACAGTTGAAATAGCTAGCTTAAAGTAACAAACAGTTAAAACAGTAACGGATAAACAGTTGAAATAATTAGCTTAAAGTAACGGATAAACAGTTGAAATAGTTAGCTTAAAGTAACGGATAAACAGTTGAAATAGTTAGCTAAAAGTAACGGATAAACAGTTGAAATAGCTAGCTAAAAGTAACGGATAAACAGTTGAAATAGCTAGCTTAAAGTAACAAACAGTTAAAACAGTAACGGATAAACAGTTGAAATAGTTAGCTTAAAGTAACGGATAAACAGTTGAAATAGCTAGCTTAAAGTAACAAACAGTTAAAACAGTGATGGATAAACAGTAAAAAACTTTAAAGTAGCCTAATTGCAATGAATGAAAGAGTTGATGAAAGTGTTAAAGAGTTAATTAAAGTGTTAAAGAGTTAATGAAAGTGTTAATGAAAGCATTAATGAAAGCGTAGCCTACAAGTTCATCTGACAGGAATGTGGAAACACAACTGAAAAAAATATTGGGAACCACTGGTTAAATGTATAATTCAAATGTTTCTATTTCCATCAATCACCATATTGTTGTGGGCTACTCACCAAGTTGCTGATAGTTGATATCTGGGAACACTGTGACATCAGGGTAAGAAAAAAACATTTTTAATGCAAGTGCGCCTCCTTTTGGACCATTTCTGCATTACACCTTTCCCCCTGTCAGTGAAGAGAGGATCAGAGGAAGATCAGCTATCATTTAAACCATTTATAAATGCATTGGAATATATTTGTAGTTTTTTACAGGTCTGAAAATCACAAATCATTTCCAAGAGAGTTGTCATGCAAGAAGCAGCTTTGCTACACTTTCGGTAAATTAATTCAAATGAACTGCTCAGTACAGCAAGCACTTAAACATTCATGAAGAATAAAGTTTCCAATAAAAAAAATATTGATGGATAGATATTATTTTCGGTGAAATTAAGGGGCGTATTAAGGGTAGTTTCTGGGGCTCCAGCCCGAATGTTATCCTAGAAGCCCTCCATCTTTTAGGATTTTAAAATAACTTCTAGGCCTACTTGGGAGAAATTCCTACTTATACTGAACATCATCAAATAGAAACCAGACAATCAAATCAGACAAATGTTTACCTCTTTTGAGGTTGCAGGAGTAAAAATGAGTCATCAACATTTGTTGTGTTCTGGTTTCATAATGACGGAGACAGTCAGAGAACAATGCATGAAACAGGATGGCTCCACAGGATGATTGATGACAGAAAGATGTTACAAAGGATATTTATAGGATCCATGTTGTCCCTGAAAATGGAGCTGAACGTCTTGCAGTTCCTGAGTCTGACAGGAGGGGGCGGTCTGAGCTCAGGGTTGAAGAGAAGGAGCAGAGACGTTTGCACTGGATTGTGTTACCCTGACAGACAGAGAACCACAACTCCATCTGAAGTTTTAATCTACTGAGCATGCGCAGAAGATTCAATCACCACCCACTGTTTTTATCTGGTGTCTGAGCTGCTTTTTTACATTGCAGTCTGTGAGGAAATGGTATTCTTCATACTGAAAAGTCAAAGGAGAAAAAGCAAGGACATTTTTAAAGGGTTTAAAATGCTTTTGGAGGAGGAAATTGTTCCCATTTAAAATGCACTTGTGATTTTTGTTTTTGTTCTTTTATTATTCAGTTTATGTGAGGCCAACTTAATTTTTTTTTTTAAGTTTAATTAGGCTATATTATTTTGGGGGGGAATAAATCAACTGTGGGTAAAAAAAATGTTTATGTCAACCGTAGTTTGACTTAATAGATGGCCTACTAAAGTTTTTATTTTTTTGAAGGTTTTATCATTTTTGGGGGGATAAATCCACTGTGGGCAGTTGATGATTGCTGTAAATTGAACTGTGTGTGTGTGTGTGTGTGTGTGTGGTCATGAATATAGAGAAGACAGTCAATTGAAGGCAGCAGTCTGAATACCATGACAACTCCCAGCAGCCTCCCATGTATTTCAGGAAGTGTGTGTGTGTGTGTGTGTGTGTGTGTGTGTGTGTGTGTGTGTGTGTGTGTGTGTGTGTGTGTGTGTGTGTGTGTGTGTGTGAGGCCATTATAAAGTGCTCAGGGGGAATAAATGGGATAAATGTGAATGCTGTGCGGTCTTTGTGGCTGTCGCCTCGCTGTGTGTTTGTTTGCAGAGTTCGACCACCCAGCTGGATACGCACACAGACACACACAGAGACACACACACAGGGACACACACACAGGGACACACACCGAGACACACACAGGGACACACACAGGGACACACACAGGGACACACACCGAGACACACACAGGGACACACACAGGACACACACCGAGACACACACCGAGACACACACAGGGACACACACAGAGACACACACACAGGGACACATACAGAGACACATACAGAGACACATACAGGGACACACACAGGGACACACACAGAAACACACACAGGGACACACACAGGGACACACACAGGGACACACACAGGGACACGTTCAAAGACACACACAGGGACACATACAGAGACACATACAGAGACACATACAGGGACACACACAGGGACACACACAGAGACATACAAACGCATGCACTCGCATCCACTCACACGCACGCACACACACACACACATAGAGAGACACACAGAGACACACAGAGACACACAGAGAGAGAGAGAGAGAAGAGAGAGGAGAGAGAGAGAGAGAGAGAGAGAGAGAGCACACACACACACCACAACACACACACACACACACACACACACACACACCACACACACACACACACACACACACCACACACACACAACACACACACCACACACCACCATCTAAGAATTGTTTGACGTGCAAACGTTTTCTTCCTAAAGTTCATTAAAAAAAAAGAAATCCTGTCGTTCGCGGAGCAGTTTGAGTAGTTTGGTAAAAGAAGAAGAAGAAGAAGAAGTGTGATCAGGAAACAATCTGAAACTCTTCAACACAACTCGACTCTGACTGAAAACGGAAGACTTTTGGTGTTTTAGGAAGATGACTCAATGACAGAACACATATCTTGTAAAGATTTGTTTGGTTTTGCTAGCAGCAGAGTACAAAACACACACACACTCATAAACATCACCTACAGTTTACGTTATCAGTTATTGACTCCTCATGTTTTATTCCAAATATGTCCAAATGGAATTCAGCTAATTCATTTATTTAATTACTTTACTTTTCTACTGTAACATGTCTTCAAAAGGCCACTGTTACACTATTGATTAAGTATTCATTCGAGCAAGTGTGTACTTTACTTTTGTTTTAAAAAATCAAGCTCCTAATGTATATATATATATATATATATATATATATATACATTAGGGGTGGGGGGAAAATCAATAAAGCATAGCATTGCATATATTATACATATAGTATATTTTCCGTGGCAATACTGCATCGATACACAGGCGCCAAGTATCGTTGGTCAGTTTGTTCCATTTAGCAGCAATAAAATTGAAGTGATATGAACAAACAGAGAATGGATCTTTTTTTAGATAAAACAGATGTCGACACAGTTTTCCTTTTGGGAACGACAACTGAAATGGGGGAAAATTAGAAGTTGGAAAAAAACATACATATACATACATATATATACATATATGTACATATATATGTATATGTACATGTATGTACATATAATGTATATATATACATACAGTATATATA
The DNA here is from genome assembly GCF_008692095.1 of Etheostoma spectabile. Taxonomy (NCBI): domain Eukaryota; kingdom Metazoa; phylum Chordata; class Actinopteri; order Perciformes; family Percidae; genus Etheostoma; species Etheostoma spectabile. The sequence continues at coordinate 3,818,176 of NC_045750.1, forward strand.
TGTATATATATGTACATATATATACATATATATGTATGTATATTAACATGTATGTACATATATATGTATAATATACATACAGTATATATGTATATATATGTACATATATATGTACATATATCAATATATATGTAATATACATACAGTATATATGTATATATATGTACATATATATGTATATATATACATACAGTATATATATATAATGTATATATGTACATATATATGTATATATATACATACAGTATATATATGTATATATGTACATATATATGTATATATACATACAGTATATATAGTATATAGTACATATATATACATATATATGTTAATATATAACATACAGTATTCATACATATATACTGTATGTATATATATGTACATATACGGTATATACTGTATGTATATATGTACATATATTTACATATATACATATATGTGTATATATGTACACATATATATACATACAGTATATATATGTACAATATATGTACATATATATACATACAGTATATATGTACATATATATATGTACATATATATTTACAGTAATCACTTCTTTGTGTTGATTTTTACAGTACAAGCACGTTGAGGAACAGGCATTTGATGTTTTACTGTCTTTTCTTTTCTATTTCTTTGCTAATTATTTAGCTTTGATTCAAATTAGCCTACGTTGGGATTGTACTGTATTGTTTTTCATCAACACATTTCAGATTTTGTTCAATGACTCCACTGTGTCTGTGGTATTCTCTCTACTGCTGCAGTGCTCTTACAGGGATGTATTTGATCTAAGTACATTAATGCATCACCTATTTCTTACTACAATATTGATGATTGCATGAAACAATGATTTTGTGAAACTATGGGCAGCGTCGGTGTGGCTGATCTAAAGTAACGTTTCAATGGTATTTCACAATAAATTAGTTTTTTTTTAACCAATGACTGTGCAAATGCAAGGTTTCTTTAAAGATATGAATACACAATGCAATGTTTTGATGTCAAGTGATGACCGTTTTGAGTTTTGTGTCTAGAGTTTTGAAAAAGAACGTGAAGGTTCTGAAATTAGTAGCAAAGTGATTATTAAAAAAAACTGTAAGATACGAGTGTTTCAGTATTTGTTGTAAGGATTAACTCGAGCAACAGACAGAGATTACTCTCTATCTCTCTCTCTATGACACACACACACACACACACACACACACCACACAGACACACACACACACACACACACACACACACACACTCTCTCTCTGTCTCACACTCTCACACTCTCTCTCACTCTCACTCTCTCTCACACACACACACGCACACGCACACGCACACGCACACGCACACGCACACGCACACTGTCTCTCTGTCTCACACTCTCTCACACACACACACACACACACATACACACACACACCCACCACCACACACACACCCACACACACACACCACACACACACACCCCACACACACACACACCACGTCCTCCCACACACACACACACACACACACACAACACACACACACACAGGCTTTATTATCTCACAAAAGAAATCATTTCTTCCAAAGTTGCATTCTGTGTGTAATCAACTTTCTGACTGCTTTTATTACAAAATGTGTGTTAATTGTATAAATACCTGTAAATTAGTTTCATTATAAGGGCTATTTCTGCTATGTATAAACAGGTGTCATCTCACATAAATAGTAACAAAACAACACTAATAGGCTATTCCACTGTGTACCTTTAGCACAAATGTGTTTTTGAAAGCTTTTTTCTGGACTTTTAGATCATCTGAGACTCCAAATGGAAACAGGAAGCGCATCAGGGACTCCGGCAAATGTAAATGAGTTGTTTCTTTCTCTCTAATCCTCCATCATTAAACCTTCTCCTCCTCCGCTGCTCCCGGCTGGTTTTATTTACACCCTCAACCACTTGACCCGCCTCCGTCACGCACGCACGCACACACACAAACACGCACGCACACACACACATACACAGACACGCGCGCCGTTAAAAAGGACGGAGGACACACTCTCTTAAAGTCTTCCCTCGCGTGTTTTGATGCTGTTGAATCAGCTCGTGCCGTGCCCGTGCAGCTCCGGGCTCCAACTCCGTTTAACGGAATTCATGGACCTACACCCTATGCCTGCTCCTCTTTAACGGGCTGCAGAGGCTGAATCATCGCGAGACACGATCCTCAACCCCCACTGCGTAATGTCTTTTGGCACCAACACAAAAACGGGCTTTTCCGTGCGGGACATCCTGGATCTCCCAGACCCCACAGGGAGATACGGCTCCGGGACCGAGGAGACCGAGGAGGACGACCCCGAGGAGGCCTCCGTGGAGGTTTCAGGCTCGGAACTCGGGCAGAAATTGGGATTTAGCGGCCGGAGATTGTGCGGGTGCGACGGTGGAAGCTACGGCAGGTGGAGCCGCGGATCCGGTAACCTTCACTTCTCATGTGAGAACACGTGTTTTTAATAAATATGTAAAAGTTAGTAAATGTATATCATATTATGCATATATTTTATAGTCGCATTTCTGACTCTTAGCTGTTAAATCTGACTCTGAACTCTTTTGCTTGTGCGTAATTATCCAATGAAAAGCCTATACTTAGCCTTATTTTATCTGCTTAAAAATGGATAGGCAAGTCTTCTTTAAATATTTAGCAAGCCCATTGTCAGATTTGCTACTAAAATAATCAAAATTACATGAAATTGTCATTAAATCCATATTTCTATCCGGACAGCTCCACATATCTGTGCGTAACTGATCTCTTTGTCTCCCTCTTTTACATTTTCATTATCAGATTATATATATTTTTTTATTTGATCACTAATTAGATCATCACTACCTCGTTATTCATGTTAACTGTTAAGCTCAGCCATATAGTTATGATTTGTTTCTGATGTTTACTTTTTGTCCTTATTAATCAATCAGACACATGTTGAACTTTAAATAGAAGGTGTTTTTGTGGATGGAGTTTAACGCGGAAGGTGCTGTTTTCCACAGCCGCTTCAGGGCATTTCTGGGGGGGGGGGAAACAGAAATCTGAACTGGAAGGATTTATCCTACAAACAGACGTGTAAACTTTGACATATGATGCAACGCAGAGGAACAAGTTCAGTCTTTCTGCTGATTTAAAGAAATAACAATATAGTGTAAATCCTGACTGTGGGAGATGTAAAAGAAGGAGACAAAGGGACTCTCCAGTTGCGCGCATGTGTGGAGCTGTCTGGACAGACATTAGGAAATAAATGATGATCTAATGTCATTTGTTATCATTTTATTTTAGTGGTAAAAAGGAAGATTAATTTATTATGTACACAGTTCTTTATTTTAAAGCAGCTAAAAAGGAACAATTAGGCTAAGTATAGACTGGTGATTGGCTAATTACGCACGAGCGTAATTGTAATGTCAGATTCACAAGTTTAGAGTGGTTGTGGGAGTTTTTCTGAGTTGAAGTCTGTTTCAGAGTAATCAGATCACTTGTGCTGTCTCCATGCAGTACACGATATTTCCATGGAGTCCCGTTCCGATCCTAAATCCCCCGAGCTCTCCACGGATAAGTCCCCGGACGCGGCAGGCGGCGCGGCGCAGAAGAGCCGCGGCAGGAAGCGGAGGGTGCTCTTCTCCAAGGCACAGACCTTCGAGCTCGAGCGCCGCTTTCGGCAGCAGCGCTACCTGACCGCCCCGGAGAGAGAGCACCTGGCCAGGTTGATCCGCCTCACCCCGAACCAGGTGAAGATCTGGTTCCAGAACCACCGCTACAAGCTGAAGCGCGCGGAGCACAGTTTGGAGGCGCTGCAACAGCTGCTTCCGGCTCGCCGCCTCGCCATCCCGCTCCTGGTTCGCGACGGGAAGCCCTGTGAGCCAATCACAGCGCAGGACCTGGAGGTGACGCTTAGGTCCGGCCTGGGCCTGCCTCTGTGCGCCTACTCCACGCTGCTGCAGCCCGCATACGGCCCGGAGAGGCCCGGGCTGCCGCAGCAGCTGGCGCACATGTACCACTGGAGCTGGTGAGACTTTAACTGAGGGACTCCGATCCTAAAACACTAACAGGTCTACAAAATAAGCTCGGCTTCGGCCTGATAATAATTGTTTAAATTCGCAAAATAACCTCCCTCAAACGATAAAAGCCACTGTTCGAAAAGTGACAAATTCGATGTTTTTTTGAATGGGGTTTGGTTTAAGTCAGGATTTCTTTTCCCGGAAGAAAATAGTCTTTTCCAGAAAGGATGTCTGTCCTGAAACAAGGAAGAATAAAACACAAGAACATTTTTAAGTTTAAGTATTTTTAAAAACACACCGGGCTGTCGCAGCAGCAGCTGGCTCACATGCAGGCCCACCACTGGACCTGGGGAAACGTTTACTGAGGGACTTATTTCCAAAAACACTTAGAAGTCCACATTATAATCTCGGGTTTGGCCTGAAAATGATTGTTTAAATTTGCAAGATAACCAAGATAAGAAGTCCACGTAAATAAGAAGAAATCCACATAAATTAGAAGTCCACATATATAAGAAATCCACATAAATGAAGTCCAGATAAATAAGAAATCCACATAAGTGAGAAGTCCACATAAATAAGAAATCCACATAAATAAGAAATCCACGTAAATAAGAAGAAATCCACATAAATTAGAAGTCCACATATATAAGAAATCCACATAAATGAAGTCCAGATAAATAGGAAATCCACATAAATAAGAAGTCCACATAAATGAAATCCACATAAATAAGAAGTCCACATAAATAAGAAGTCCACATAAATAAGAAGTCCACATAAATAAAAAGTCCACTTAAATAGGAAATCCACATAAATAAGAAGTCCACATAAGTAAGAAGTCCACATGAAGGATCTTGTGTTCGGCCTTAATTACTTAAATTCTCTAATGTTGTGCATGATTCAGAAAAGGTCTCGATTCGATTACATATCGATTTTTAGGCTCAAGATTCGATTAAAAAACAATTCTCAATTTAAAAAAACAACTCAGTAAGTAAACGTAGTTATTTTCCCATGCGATAGTATACACGCCAAAACAAAACGAAACAAAATAAAATATGAATTGATTTTTGGTATTGTATGAATTGATGTAGAATCTGTAGAGAGGGAATCACGATACGACTGTAAATCGATATTTTCTGCACGGCGCTACAAACAAGGCCGTCTTAAAGTTCTTAAATGATAAATGCCGTTTTTCTAAAAGTGACAAAATTCCATAATTTTTCAATGGAGTTTGGTGTTTTGGTGTTGAGTGTTTTCCAGAAAGGACGAGTGTCTTAAAACGAGACAGAATAAATCATGAGGGTATTTCAATTTTAAAAGTTAAAGCATTAAAAAAAAAAAAAAAAAAGATTTAGATTTAGTTTTCAGTCTCTTTCTTCTTTTTGTAGGGCCATGTAAGGGAGAAGTCCGCCTCACACAGTGGAGAATTGAAGTGCTTTTCATTCTTATCCTCATCACAGATAACAGGCGTCTAAAACTAGACCTCTTCTTCATTAAAAAAAAAGAAGAAAAAAAAAGAAAAGTGGATTAAAAAAGATATAAGTGGAACCGGTCCACATGGCCCGGCTGAACTGGTCCTGGTCCTGGGCCTAAAACAGATCAGACCAAACGTTTTTTGAGGGGGGGGACTTTGTGAGTTTGTTTTTGTTGTTTCCGTTGTGTTTTTCTGCAAAAGTGTCACTTTCATCACGAGAAAATGTCTCTGTGTGTTTTATTTATAATGTTGACCGGTGAGTTGTTTTGTATTAAACTGGATATTTATGAATGTGAATAAAAATTGGAGGTGTAGCGGTGGTTTGACTTCAGCCAGAGTTGATTCTGATTAGGTTGGGGCATTCCTAATGTAGGTCTTTACAGAGATAGTGTTTCTTTTAAATCCATATCATGCACAGTATTTATTTTATTATAACATAATCCAAGATATAAACCAATGCTAAATTAATCAAACTATAAAAAAGAGGATTGGATTAGATTAAACAATGCTGTAGGTCAAAACTCATAATAAAATTGATTGATATTTTGGACAGTTTGGCTCTTAAATGCCATGTTATTTTCCTTTTATATTTCTGTATTTTTCCAGCACAAAAGGTTCGTCTCTGTTGTCTAAAAGTCTCTTTAAGATATTTGGCATGCTAAATAACACATTTTTATATTTTACTGTGACAGAACTAGGGATGCAACGATCACCGGTGTAACGGTTAAACCACGATAACAATGTTGACAATTACCGTTTTCATTTAAAATCTCATGATTATCACGGTGCATTACCACGGTGTGGAAACCAAGTTTAATCCTTCCCAGCTCCATCCGAGTCTCCTGAAGTTGCCGCGCAGTAGGAATCATGGCGGAAGGAGGAGATGACGATGCTCAGGACATTTATCGTCCCTCTGAGAGGACTGAGCCTGAAGCTCGGGCTTATTCGGGTTATTATAAGAATGCTGAAGAACAGCTGATTGAAGATACAAGACAAGTTGCTGCTAGAGGAACTGGACACACTTTTAAAAATGCCTAAATAATAGCGAAAACCATGATTATTAGACAAAAATATGATTGGGCCAACCTTACCAGTCTGACGAAGAGAGCTTAAGTCTTTAGAAGTAATATTTTAGCAATAAATTCATTTTATATAATAGCTTAATTCATAATAACCCTATTCTGAAAACTATCCCATAAGTTAATGGAGTTTGGTACATTTGCGGATATTAGATTAGATTAGATTCAACTTTATTGTCATTACACAGGCACAGGTACAAGGCAACAATATACACAGGTATCCTAGATACAAGGATATGTTTTCCTCAGAAAAACACTTTTCTAGGAACTAAATAATGATTTTATTTTCCCCTACTGAGTCGAACAAACCGAGGATCATCATCTGCAGCATTTAGGGCCGATGGTTCCCAACCTGGGGATCAGGGCCCAATAAAAGGTCCCAACATCAATCTGAGGCGTTACGAGATTATTAAAGAAAACCTTTTTCTCTCATTTGTAGCATTTTTGATATTTTCACCCTACTGGGTCTCTAAAAATACTTAACATTTAAATAAAGAAGACGTTGAGTTGTTTTCCTGTAACTTTTAAGTCAAGGCTCGATCACTTTCTGGGCAAAGTGGACAAGAAAAAGCCTCAAGTTTGGATTGATTTTAACTTTTGTTTGAGATTTTGAGAATTTGCACTGAAGCACAAAATCCACTTACCAGATAAGAGACTTCCTGTTTAGGCCCTGCTCCATGATCTACTCCAGACAGGCAGTCAGCTACATCATGACGGCTTATATTCCTAAATTAATTTGTGTTTAATCAAATTATCGCACAGCGTAAACAAAGAGGAGGACCGGGGGTCTAAAGGGGGCTCAGCAGCTCTTTTCCAGACTGAAGTTTTATGGGGGAGACGAGCAATACATAGCAAGTGCTTTGTTGTTGCAGGAAACATTGATCTGTAACACAAACTCCCGTGGGGTTCTGAGCTAATGTTTGAAAATTGTTCTTGTGGCAGAGATAGAGGCAGTGTTGTGTTCTGTTTCCTGTTACCTGTACGGGACTCTCACACCCAGGGGCGTCGGACTGGGGGGGGGAGGGGGGGTAGACTGAGTACCCAGGGCCCGCATGTTGGGAAGGCCCAAATAGATGCTAGAATTAATAGCTATGGACGCGGGGTGGGGTCCATAGAAAAGCCTTTCTACAGGGCCCAGGATGTTGTGCTACGCCCCTGCTCACACCCCCTCAAACCATGGCTCAAAACACACCGACAGGTCTGAGGTCCGCTCACATGATTGGCCACCGTAGCGTGACTTGGGGGTTGTGTTTCTCCAAAAGGTTAAGTCTGGGTTAATATTTTTCACTGCAGTTCCGCTGCGGGTTGTTTTTAGTGTCCCCCTTGCGGTAAACCTCCTCCATAGCCTTAATGCACTATACCCGCCCCCCCCCCCATTCAAAATGAGTGGAAAGCAGTCTGAAAGCTCCAGGCCAAGAAATGAAACGCCCCCGAAATAAACTCCCATAGGTCGTTTTGTTAAAGCAGCAATTTTTACTCACATTTGCGTTTATAGTGACAACGTCATCTAGTGGCGTATTAATCATAAGCAGGAAAGCAAAGCAGGAAGTAAGGTGAAGAAGTATAAGAGCGCCGTAAGGGTGCAGGTTGGGGGGGGCGGGGGGGGGGGGCATTCTGTGGCACGTGCGTAACCTTCAGGAAGTGAAGTAACGTCTAATTTTAACCTACGCCACCAAAGTCGAGTGTAATGTCAATACAGTAAAAATGGACCTACTTAACGAAGTTGGTTCACTGCTAGCTTAGCTACAAGTTAGCATCAAACACAACAAAGGCTGTCAGCTGAACGGTGTTTTGAGCTAACGTTAGCAATCAAACAATCATAGATAGCTGCAACGTTTCTGAAATGATTCCCATCTTCTGTTGTTGTTTGTAATGACAAAAGTTTATTATTTCACGGATTTCACAAATATCAGTAGGACACGTTATGCCGTAAACCGTTTAAATCTGAGCATGCGCAACTCAAATCGGAACTCCACTCACATCGGGTAATGACACCATCTTAACTGAGTAATTTTGGGGCCTAAACATAACCAAACTAACGACATGTTTGAAACCACGGCCGTTACGTTAACTGGTTTAGATGTGAGGACACATAACGCACTGTGGGTCGAACTAGAGGGGAGGGATAAAGAACCTACACCGTCGTGTGATTGGAGGACTTGTTGGCCGAGTCCCAACTAGTCCCACTACGTTGGAGTAGCCATCTCCAACCCTGGTAACTCACTCAGAAACTATCCAGACTGATACATAACACTCCAGGCAAGAGGATTCTGTGAGGGTTGAACTGTCCCTTTAAGGTAGGTTTATTGTCTTTAGACTGAATGACCTTTGTCATCATCTTTAGTGCGGATGACTTCATTCACAGAGACAACTGAGACAAGAAAAAAGACGTTGTTTCGCGTGAGATCGCTTAGTGAACTACATGTTAGGGATCTGAAGAGTTTTATCTGTTTTACTACATTTTATATTTGTAATGTTGACTGTAATCTTCTTGTTGTTGTTTTTTAGGGAGACAATTTTAAGATCTGTCCAGGGACAACGGATGAAAAATAGCCATTTGGCTAATTCTGGTGCATTTACAGCAATGTTAATTAATGTCCACCGTCCCTGTCAAAGAAGTTAAAAAAATAAAAAATAAAACATTGCTCGTCTCAAACAAGATACGTCACCAGAGAAGTATGTTTGTCTCCTTGTCCAGTTTTGACGTCTTCTTCCAAGACGAAGCCAGACACACCTGCTGCTTTAAAAGAGAAGACCCAGGACGAAGAAAAGAGGAAGTTTAAAGGACGAGTCTGCTGTTTTTGTCATTCTCATTTCAGCTCATTTAACACTCAACACATTCATCTTATCGTCACCTGATCCCAAATAAAAACCCCCAAACCATCAAATGAATGTATCTGCTAACACGTTGTGTTTGTGTATCACAACCTGTTGTGTGATAAAACTGACAACAACAGACAATGTAAAGATGAAAAAATGTGTAACCTAGCTGCAGAGTTTCTGCACAATTAGAGCCTGGTCCTCAGCATTTAGAGGATTTTACATTGTAAATTATGTATGTGTTGTATAATTTGATATTTCATTAAGACTTAAGAAAATTGTGTCTCTAACAAACGTTATTTTTCTATGTCTCATACTTTATTGTAATTCTAAATGTGTGGTGTGTGTTTGTGTGTGTGTGTGTGTGTATAGACTGATATACAACATACATATAGGCTTGTTATTTTAAATTCAGCCAGCAGGTGGCAGCAAAAGCTTGTTCAAACCAAGCAGACACCACACACACACACACAACACACACACACACACCACACACACACACACACACCACACACACACCCTTACTCAGTGCTTTTGAAAGGGCACTTTGCAGTACTGCATGGAGAAATGTATTTTATGATTGTATGTATAATTCCTAAAATAATTACACAATTTAGATTAATTTAGTGATTAATTTAAGTGTTTTTTAATTACATTGTAAGTTAGTACGTCGAGAATGTATTCCTCCTTGTAAAGCTGGGGAGTTTTTTCTACCCAGAATGCTTTGCTCTGGTCCGGGTATACTTGAATGGAAACACATTTTTCAATGGGGCTACTTTATTTTTTTTTTAAGTTTGAGAATACTGCACCAAATGTGGATTAATCCGCCGATGAAAATAGTCCCCAACAAATTGTTGACATGTAACAGAACTTAAAACAGCCTTTTTGTCTGTCTGTCTATGAGTTTTCGACCAGGGAAATGGATGAAATTATACTTGTTTTAGCGTTAAAATTAGATTAGAGTTCAGCGTTAAGGGTTAGTGGTCAGAGCAGTGGTCGTTGAACTAGTTTCAGTTATGTTTCCCTTTGAAATATTGTTTCAGCCACGTACCTCCTGACCAGCGCAGAGCCTTTCTGGTTTATAAAAGCAGGCTTTATGAAGAGGTTCATGACATTAGTGTCTGATTTCCTAAACTACAACCCAGTAACCTTGAAACACCTCAATGCTACTTTACACGTTTAGAATCCATAACTAAATTCATGTATTATTATTATTTCAGGGAAGTATGCATGACTTTTTTAAATAAAAAGAAATCTCACGTACCCTCTGCTGTAGTCCAAAGTACCCCTAAGAGAGAGAGAGAGAGAGAGAGAGAGGAGAGAGAGAGAGAGAGAGAGAGAGAGAGAGAGAAGACAGAAGAAAGAGAAGAGAAGAACACAAAACACACACAACACACACATTCTATTTTATGTAGGTGTATAACACATTTTTGATTGATTAACTGAAGAGTTGAGACAGTTCAGTAGTTGTGGCCGCTGGAGGGTTCATCACATCACCTCCCTCACTTCCTACCTCCCTTCCCCCTCTTCCTTCCCTCCCTCTCTCCCCCTCCCTCCTTCCATCTCCTCCCTCCCTCCCTCCTCCCCCCCCTCTCTCCCTCCATCCTCCCTCCCTCCCTCCATTGCTTCGTCCCTCCCTACATCGCTCCCTCTTCCTCCTTTCCTCCCACCCTTCATCGCTCCATCCCTCCGTGGAGTTTTAGGTCAGTGGATTTCTGTTTCTAGCCAGGTGGTCTGGTGGTCTGGTGGTCTGGACCCGCCCCCCCCCCCTTCTCTCTGTACTGCCTTTTCAAGAGGCGTTCAGGGCCCGGCTGCACGGCCTAAAACGCTCCGAGCCAAGGATTAGACTGAGCAGAGACAAAGAGCACCAGAAACGTAGAGGGGGGGGGGGGGGGGGGGTGAGATGCAGCGTGGGTCGGGTTTCTCTTTAAATTATTAAATGTAAGAGAAGAAAGTTGACTTTACTTTCAGCTTTATATGCTGAAAGTAAATGGTGTTTTGAGTGAGATCCAGTTTCTGAATGTCCTCTGTCTTCAGTCTCCGGGTGAGCTGTTCAACATCTGCACGGCTTTCTACGTCACTAGAGACAAGGTGGCTAACCGTAGCATGCTAGCTCGTTCTCAATGGCAAAACACTGCTACAACACACACTAGTTCACCATAATCTCTAAAAGAACTACTTCCTGTCCCTGTTCTGCAGTGGCCCTGGTCTAGAAGTCTCCCAGCTGATCCTGCCTTGGACTGACCAAAGCTGGAGAAAGAGTTATCAGCTGATGGGATCTTACCTAGCTACTGAGCATGTGCAGCTCCCAACAAAGATAGGATAGAAGTGAGATGTCTCACTCTGGAGCTAAAACAGAGACCTGAACACACAGGGTGAAAACAGGATCTGCAGCAATCTGCAGTACAACAACAATATGGTGTTTTTAGAAAATGAAACCATGGAAACCTATTCTGGTACAACCTCAAAATACAATTATGAACCTGAAAATGAGCAGAATATGAGCGCTTTAAAGTTTGTACTAGTAAAACTGGCAACAGAAGAGAAGATCAGTGAAGAGAATATACAACAGGAAGTAAGACTAAAACACATCCAAGGGACAAACAAGTCTGTCTCAGGAAACCCCGCATAAAAGAATCCCAGAGGGACACATCCTAATCTAAGACCTAGAAAGTCCTTCAGCTGTCATTAAGTCCCCTTCAACACGTAATAGACAGCTGGACCAGTAAACATCTGGAACATCAGCTCCAGATGCAGTCCAGAAAGCTGTATATAACTCACAATGAATAAATAAATAATATTAAGGACATGATATCACAAGATGTACAAGCTGATAAAGTCGCCATAAACTCACCTAATATGAATATTATTCAAATACAGACACAAGAATATCCAAAATGATTAAAAACACGTTACTTTGAAGTTAAGAGACCAAACAACTAATCGATACATAAAAAAAAAAAAAGAGTCGACAGATTGATTGACATTAAAAATATTAGTTATTAATACTAGTCAGCCCGAGGACTGAACATCTGGAACAGAAAACATCTGTAAACACCATCAGCTCCACATTAGGTCCATAAAGCTTCATAGTCTCCGGTGTGTTCCGGTACATCCGGTCCCGACGGGTTCTCTCTCTCTCTCTCTCTCTCTCTCTCTCTCTCTCTCCTCCTCTCTCTCCTCTCCTCTCTCTCTCCTCTCTCTCTCAACCCGCAGCAGCAGCTCTGATCCCGGGGGAGAAGCTCCGCTGTGTCCCGGTCCCTCCGGTCCCGCCGGGTTACCTCTGTCTCTTTCAACCCGCAGCAGCAGCTCTGATCCCGGGGGAGCTGCGCCGCCATGTCCCGGTCCCTTCCTTCGGGTGACCGGTTCACCGGAGAGCAAAAAAAGCGAACCGACTCGTTTTGTTTAAAACAACCGAGAGCAGAGCACGTGAAGTGACGTGACGCAGCAGGTCAGCAGGTGATTGGCTGCTCGGACTGCTCGCGCTGATCCCAAGCTGCACGTGTGAAAGAAAAGTGAAGAGGAACCATCTGCAATCAGCGGTTTTATTTTCTTTTACATGCAGGGGCGTATAGGTTTAGTGTGTTCCATCATGGGGGGGTCTTGGGGTCCTCCCCCATGAAATACAGAGCGTCAAACACTTCATTTCAAACGTCTTTATTTGTGTAAAGGAAATGATTATTCTCCTGTAACGTTCAAAACTTTCTGGATATTCAAAACATCATCACGTGTTTCAGGATGAGTTCTTTTTTTTTTTTTTTTCAAGAAATCCCATCTGTATTCTTCACTTCCTGTTGTGATCTTTACCCCCCCCCCCCCCCCCCGGGTATTTCTACTGCTTTTGGGGAGTGATGGTCCCCTACCCCCTGTGTGCCAGTTAACACATTCTCACAAGTTTAACAAGATTAGGGGTTGTTTTTGGTTTAGATAATTTTTAATTGGGGGGGCTAAATTATTGGCCATTGTGATTCAAAAAGACACATTATTATTATTATTATTATTATTATTATTATATATTATTAATAGATTATTATTAGTTCAAAAGTATCTTTGAGCCTGATGTGTCCACAACAGTGTTTAAAGCACCCGAAATAGAAACAAAACACTGCCAGCATAATAACTTGGAAAATCTGTCCAATGGACCCCCCACAAATTGAGACAAAGAACAGAAAAGATCATCTAAAAGGACAACAACTTCTGAAATACGGCCCAGTTTTGGATTTTTTTTTGGGGGGGGGGGGGGGGGGGGGGGGGGCTACTCATGTCCATATACCAAACATAAGAACATTATCCTTTCTGTCCTCCAAAGCTTTCTGTCATGTTGTTGCTGGTTTTGGATTGTTTAATATGACTGGGGTTAAAGCTACGGTGCGTCGTTTTCTGTCGCCCCCATGAGGAATTCTAAGTAATGACAACAACACTGTCGCTGTGTCAACTTGGTACAAGCCTTCTGTGATCACATACCCCCCCCCCCCCCCATGAAGTTGCTAGTCACCAGGAGGACACAGAGGATTAAAAAAGCATGATGGACTCTTCAGAAGAGGTCATTATCTTCACTTTCTGGAAAGGTCACTGGACGCCACGCTCTCCTGACCACCGTCACAGTGAGAGACACAGAGAGAGAGAGAGAGAGAGAGAGAGGAGAGAGAGAGGAGAGAGAGAGAGAGAGAGAGAGGAGAGAGAGAGAGAGAGAGAGAGAGAGAGCTGTGTGGAGCTGATAGTCTGAATCAGCTTTGGAGCAACTCATTCGGCTTGAATGTGACAGAGGTTCAGTAATATCAAAGAGTTGTGCATTAAAGCTATGATGCTGTCTGTTATTTCTGAGTTCCTTTAACTGTGAAGTGCACTGAGAACAAGTCTGACGGGGATTTTAACGCTTTAAATACATTTCATTGATTGACAGATTATTAGTAATAACTTTGGATCTCATTTCTCACGGTGGAGCCTATCAGTGTTCTAGTCTAATGTATTATAGTGGGTACACTGTAGTGTATATCGCCCGAATCTGCTTTGGGTGAGGGTGGGGCATATCATAGTGTGTGTGGTGTGTGTGTGTGTGTGTGTGTGTGTGTGTGTGTGTGTGTGTGTGTGGTGTGTGTGGTGTGTGTTGTGTGTGTGGTGTGTATATATGGGTATTCGGATACACTTTACGCACCAATTTACGGTGGAAACACCGATTTCTTTAGCCCATGTAAAGAAGAAAAACACAGATGACAATTCAAAATATTTTAAAAATATAATGGAAAGTATGTTTTTGTGTGTCTTTGGGCATTTCTAGGAGGGTGTATAGAAATCCTGGAGCTTTCTTAGTGGGTGTACTGCGTATCCTTGCACATCACCACTGCAGCCCAACAGTTTTTTACTGCGATTGTCTATTTTTTTCATGTCATACAAATTAGCGTTTTATAATTTCCAAAAATAACACAACTTTGTAGTGTTTAATTTGACAACGTGCCACCACCAAGGCTTCTTCACTTCATTATTTTATGATAGTCTTATGAAAGGTATTGCCTACTTATTTATTTTCCATATGAATGTTTGTCTGATTCTAACAAAACTTTTACAACTGTTATAAAAATTCGATTAAAAAAAAAAACGAGTCAATTAATTTAAGATTTTAACCTCAAAACTCGTTTTTTTGTAATTATGATTTATGTAGGACGGTGTTGGATTTTCAAACAAAAAAAAAACGAGTCAAACATTACATTTAAGATTAACCTCAAAACAGTTATTGAATATGGAATTTCAGTTGATTTTGCGTCGTTGCTGGAGTCTTTAGCCACAGACAATTAAAAATGACATTAAAACATGTACTTATTACGTAAAAATCACCATAACAGAAAAACCACGGGGCAAGCAACACACTTCAAAATTCAGTTTTTTGTCTGCCTTTCGACTTATCGTTAAATTTTACAATTATTGATCATTTAATGGACTTTTAATGAGTTTTGTTCCTCGAATTTACTTTCAGACACAGTTGTAGATAAATGGAAAAGGGCACGCGCGCGCACACACCAAACTACAGTGTCGGTGAACAATACGTCAGAGGGAAGTCCAATTAAAACAAGTTAGGCACCAGTGTGATACTGGTTCATTTTTTAAAGATTATTTTGGGTCCTGTTTAGCTCATGCAGGTCCCTGAAGAAAGAAGGCGACAATAGGAAGGTTTGAGGGGTGACAGCGCAAAGCGCCGCAGTCGGAATCGAACAAACGGCTCGAGGACGATATGTGGACACCGCTCAACCAACCGGGGCTCCCCGGTACCAGTTTGATCATACTGCGTCTAACAGGTAGGTCCCTAAATAGGCCTACAATTAATTGAAGGAAAGCTGCATATAACTAATTCATAATCAAGCTCCAGTAAGTGTGGAGGAGATCATGCTCAGAGTGTGCACTCGTTAAGATCATTTGTGATCATTTTTATTTTATTATTTATTGGTTGTTTATATAGTTTTTTATTCATATTTAATGGGATAATACATGTTGTTTATTTCAGTTAATCTCGTGAGGCTTTAAAAGAATGTGTGCCTCCGCGTTTGGTTTGGGTCAAACCCCGCTAACCGAACAGCATGAGCAGCAGAAGGAAGAAGGTCCAAACCATTTTCTCCACTTACCTCTGAGATGTCAATTGCCATTGTTGGCGGCTGTGTCCGCGTCGCTCCGCCCATCTCCTCTTGCCTCTCCCTGTGTGTTGGGAGTCTGAGTCCGGCGGGATAAGGGCAACTCGTCTCCTCCTGCCTGCAGCCGAACAGCTGGACTTCTTCCCAGGGAGACAGAAGAAGCAAAAAGCCGGAGGGAGGGAGGGGGACGCAGGCAGGCAGACCCGACCACATCCAGCCAGAGCACGGGGTGTCCACTCCACAACATGTCCTTCAGCCCAAAGCACTCCACCCCCTTCTCAGTCACCGACATTTTGAGCCCCATGGAGGACAGCTACAGGAGGTTTGGAGGTGTGGATCCCGCTGCGGGGAGCCTCGGCTCCCATCTGGGCTCCTACCGGCAGCAGCAAGTCTCCCATCAGCCCGGTATGCAGCACCATCAGCACCCGGCGCAGCAGCAGCATCAGCCGCCTCATCTCCATCACCATCACCACCATCATCACCATCACCACCTGTCCTCCTCTTCATCCTCATCCTCCTCCTCTTCCTCAGCAGCAGCCATGGGACCCGCCGGGCCCTACCACCATGTGCCCCACCACGGGGTCCCGCAGTTCTCCGGGGCCGTAGGAGGATTCTGTAACGGCGGCATCGGGAACGTGGGAGAGCTGCCGTCCTACCAGGAGACGGTGAGGGGCGGAGGGGCGGCGGCGGCGTGGTACAGCAACCCCGAGCCCAGATACCCGACAAGTAAGAGGAGCGTCGGTTAAAAGTTTTGTTTTGTTTTTAAATCTGAGAAGTTTTAGAAAGAAGGTAGAAAATATGACGGACTCACTTTTACGATGGAAATTATTTTTTGCAAAATAGTGTCTGATCTAGAAACCTTTCACTGTTTATTTTATGGCAAATAAATTCCTTTTTCATGTCCCTCTAGCTGGCCTTCTCAGAATTCACTTTCAAACACTTAGTTTAAAGTTAAGAAACTGCGCGCGTGCTTTTACGCACGATGGAACGAAAATGTAAAAACGTGTAAAGTTAAGAGAACTCAGGAAGACTAAAGTGAGCTTTTTGTTTTTTTATTTCATGGCATTTAAATTACGATAATCTCCCTCTATTAGAACTTCAAACTGGCCTTGTCAGTAAGCGAATATTAGATTAAGTTTTATTTATTTTTAATCTGAAAAATGTGACCTGGATACTCTGGCCTGCAGCTTTTACGCACGATGGAAAAATGTTCCAAAATGAACTAAAGAGAACTCCGTGAAATTAACACGACACTACTGGTTTATTTGATGGCATCTAAATTCTACTTTTCCATCTATTTAGAATTAAATCTGGCCTTCTCAGCATACACTTTAGTCACTTTAAAACAATCTTAAGTTTCAAAATTAATAATCAATTCATCAATTACGCGTGTGCACGATGGAAAGAAAATGTTCCAAAACGTGTGAACTAAAGAGAACTAAATTAATTAAAATTATTAAGTAAAATGTCATTATTTTACGCATTTATTTTATGGAACCGAAACTTCTTCTAAAATCTCCCTGATAACTTCAGACAGGCCTCCTCAGTCAGAGAAGCTTTAATTAAATTATTTTTTATGAATATGAGAAGTAAAAAAAAAAAAAAGGGGAAATGTGACCTGGACGCTGGCCTGCTGCTTTTACGCACGACACGTTCCACGAGTGTGTCTGCACTAAAGAGAAGTCCGAGAGATTAAAATGTCCTTTTACTGTTTAGTTTATGGCCCCGAAATGTTTTATCTCCCAGTAGGATTCAAACTGGCCATCTCAGAATTAGGTTAAGTCAAGTTAAAACAGTTAATTTTCTAAGTTTCTCGACTTAATAATTACATACTAGGATTTCTAATCATCATATAATGACTACAAAGTGTTTATGGGGCACCATCGTGACTTTATTCGTTAATATAGTCTATATATATTGATAACTTTTAACTCCCTTAATTAGAACTTTACACTGGCCTCAGAATTCAGTTTAGTGACTTTAAAAACATTTTCATTTTCAATGTTTTGTTTTAAAGTTATTTAAAGTTTCAGGGGGTTTAATAATATCATTTATAATCATCATATAACGGCAACAACGTGGTTATGGGCAACTCTTTAAATTAATGTTCTGCTTTATATTGGGATAAAAAAATTGATTTTACAGTAAAATGTAATGTTTAGTCTACTTTGGCTTATTTCGTTCTCAAATGTAATATTTTTAAATAAAATATTTAGTTTTTCAACAAGTCAACAAATTCATCTATATTATTCATCAAATAATGTTTGCGGATAGATTTAAAAATGAGATTAAATGTGTTTTCTTGGATTAAATGTCGACACTCAACTTCAGCAGTGAGCGGTTTTTTTTCTTCTTCTTCTCAAAACGTTGATTATTTGTTGGCTAAGTTTCCAGATTCATGGGCCCCTCCGGCGGGATGAACATGTCCGGGATGGTGGGCAGCCTGGCCGGGATGGACTCCGGCGCCAAGTCCATGGTGACGCTGCACGCGACGCCGCGGAGGAAGCGCCGGGTGCTCTTCTCGCAGGCGCAGGTGTACGAGCTGGAGCGGCGCTTCAAGCAGCAGAAGTACCTGTCCGCCCCGGAGAGAGAGCACCTGGCCGGGCTGATCCACCTCACCCCGAACCAGGTCAAGATCTGGTTCCAGAACCACCGCTACAAGCTGAAGCGGCAGGCCAAGGACAAGGCCGGACACGCGCACCAGGAGGAGGGAAGCGGCGGCGGTGGCGGTCTGAGCTCAACGAGTCACCGCGCCTCCTCCGTGTCCCCGGTCATCTCCAAGAACGGTAAGGGCTGCCGGAACGACTCCAGCGGCTCCAACCAGACCGGAAACCGACAGAGCAGCGCGGGGGAGGCCATGACGGGGACCCCGCAGCAGCAGGTGAACCAGCTGTCGTCCACGGAGGAGCTGGAGGATTTGTCCCCGAGCCCACCGATGGGACTGCACGGTCAGATTAACATGACGCAGACGGACGCGGCGCTAATAGAGTACACGAACAGCATGATCGGCTCCAATTTACTGTATGGGAGAACTTGGTAGGGATACCGCGAGGACAGACGGGAGCGGGCCTGTGGGGCTGCATACCCGGATGGATTTTTGAAAGAACCGGCTGGAGGACAAAAACGAGCACCAGACCCCCCCCCCCCTTCTTTCTTTCCGTGCGTAAAGTTCTGGTTCCTTTACGCAAACAGGGACTCAAAAGACAGTGTTTTTGAGCAATAAGGTGCAAAAATAAACTGTATATATTAGAGATTTGAGCCTGGTCTGAATGTTAATGTATTTTGTCACTTCATAACAAAATATTTGTTAATTTTTTTTTGGTTTTTGTAACACAGATGTGACTGCTGCTGCGTTTAAATCATCAAATCTGATTTGAGGGGATTCAAGATGAGGCACGCGCCCTGTGCTTCCCATTCATTTACAGACAAATGAAACTATTGCAGGTTTATATATAAAGTTAATACAAAGTGAAGCAATAGAGACCCCTTTGGAAAAAAAACTATTCGAGACGGGTTCAGAATTTAACAAATGGAGAAATATTTTGATTGATCAGCAAATATTCGTTGTCACCGATTGTTTCCAGTATTGAATAAATGACATTTTCATTTTGGACATGTTAATGCGTTTTTTGTGGAGCCTGAAGCAAAAAGAAACAAAAGAAAAAAGTAGTCTAGTTTTTTTTTTTTTTTTTTTAAATGCATTTGAAGCAACAATTACAATTTATAGTCAGAGTGAATGGTATAAAAACTGAAATTGGATATAAACTTGTTTTTTTTTCTTGTCCCTTTGACACTTAAACGTACCAGAAAATGCTTCAGATCATATGCAGTTTGACCTAAAATATTTTTCATTTTGTGATAACATCTTCGTTCTACTGGTGTTTTAAAAGAAACTATTGAAGAGTTTCTTGCTTCTTTTAAACTAAAGTACATTTTAAGTGCAAAAATTAAAACAGCATTTCCTTTTTAGACTATTAAATATGATATTAGACAAATATAACCCAAACGTTACTGTTATTCTTTTATTACACATGTTTGTAACCTTTTTCGTTTTTGAACACATGAACCACTTTTGGAGAGATTTGTCTCAAAAAAATAAACACAGCGGGACACTTTGTCCTTGACTTACTTGTATTTTACAAGTTTTACAGGCCATTTGTCTTAAAAATCACAAGTTACATATTACGATTCTTTTGTGTAAGTACGATAAAAAGGAAAAAAATAAAAACACAATCTCATTGTTCAAGAAGACAATACACTGGAAAAAAGGATGACGTGTCTCCCCTAAAAAATAGTCGGGCCCACACCCTGAAAGTCCCAAAGTCAAACTTTGAGTTTAGTTCCAGTTGTATCTCCTGGACGGAGGCGGAGCGGGGTAACCTCGGCCGGAGCTGTAGCCCTGGAACACAACAACGTCATAAAGTTACAACAAGTGACTAACAGACACGTCGTGGTTAACACCACAGCTGCAAAACGTGCCAATAAAGTCAAACAGTTCCAGTCAGTGTAAGTAAATCAATTCATTTTATCTGCAACAAGTTTTAAATTATGCTTCTCCTTAGCTGGAAAGGTCACATTTGCTTCACATAAAAAAAAAAAAAAAAAAAAATATCAAACATATCATTCAAAGCCAGAAAACCAAAAAACAAACCTTGAATTCACTGACTTTAATTCTGCTTTCATGGTGACAAGGACAAAAAAAAAAAAAAGGCGACATTTAGTTTATTTCATTTGTGCTTTGATAAGAACTTTTCATGCAATGTGGCGGCGGAGTTTCATGAACCGCCATGTTTAAAGAAAACATAATCCTTAAGGAATTTGCACTTTTGTCAAACTTATTAAAGTATATATCCTTTGAAATGGCTCAATTTCGGCCACATCTTCATCAAAAGGGTCAGTTTACCCAAAGCACGTTCATCTAGTGTGGAAATAATCCAGAAGACATGTAGCTGTTGCACTCAGAAATGTATTTTAAAGTTTCTTTGAGCATCACAAACTAAAAACCTGCACAGAAAAACCCTATGCAACTATTTGCATTGATGGATGTGTAAACTAGGAATATATTGAAGAAAAAAAAAGAAAAAAAAAGAGAGAGGTGCTCTAAGAGACGTCACACGTTTTTTAGTCACACACCGCAAACATCTCCCCACTATCTGCTAGCTGCCTGTCCCCAGAACACTGTAAAAAAACATTCCTCACTATCTGCTAGCTGCCGTCCCAGAACACACTGTAAAAAACATCTCCTCACTATCTGCTAGCTGCCTGTCCCCGAACACACTGTAAAAAAACATCTCCTCACTATCTGCTAGCTGCCTGTCCCCAGAACACTGTAAAAAACATCCTCACTATCTGCTAGCTGCCTGCCCCCTGAACACACTGTAAAAAACATGTCCTAAACTATCTGCTAGCTGCCTGTCCCTGAACACACTGGAAAAAAACATTCCACTATCTGCTAGCTGCCGGGTCCCCGAACACACTGTAAAAAAACATCCCTCACTATCTGCCTGTCCCCTGAACACACTGTAAAAAAACATGTCTCACTATCTGCTAGCTGCCTGCCCCCTGAAACACACGTAAAAAACGTGGTCTCTGTAGACAGCTCAGGGTCTACAAACGGCAACAATAACAAACGTGCAACCTGCAGCCCAAACAGTCTTCAGGCCAAAACCGACGAGGAGTGGCGGTCTAGAACGCAAATTGTGGAAGAAAAACCTACGTCCCAAACGTGCTGCGAGGATGGACAACCACTCCTTACTGTTTAGGTGGAAGACGGTTATGGCCGTGGTGCAGGTTGGGCGTTGGTTTCGTTGGCGTTTGTGGAGCCTGGGCTTCTGAAGAGATTTTTTTTTTTTACAGTGTTCTGGGGACAGGCAGCTAGCAGAGTGAGGGAGTGTTTTTTACAGTGTGCTCGGGGACAGGCAGCTAGCAGATAGTGAGGAGATGTTTTTTTACGTGTGTTCAGGGGACAGGCAGCTAGCAGATAGTGGAAAGTTTTTTACAGTGTGTTCAGGGGCAGCAGCTAGCAGATAGTGGGACAGTTTTTTCAGTGGTTTAGGGGACAGGCAGCTAGCAGATAGTGAGGAGAGGTTTTTACAGGTTTGGGGACAGGCAGCTAGCAGATAGTGAGGAATGTTTTACAGTGTTCTGGGGACAGGCAGCGAGCAGTAGTGAGGAGAGTTTTTTTACAGGTGTTCAGGGGACAGGCAGCTAGCGATAGTGGGAGATGTTTTTACAGTGTTCTGGGGGGCGGCAGATAGTGAGGAGATTTTTTTACAGTGTCTGGGGACAGGCAGCTAGCAGATAGTGAGGAGATGTTTTTACAGTGGGCTTCTGGGGACAGGCAGCTAGCAGATAGTGAGGAAGTTTTTTTACAGGGTTTGGGGACAGGCAGCTAGCAGATAGTGAGGAGGTTTTTTACAGTGTTCTGGGGACAGGCAGCGAGCAGATAGTGAGGAGAGGTTTTTTACAGTGTTTGGGGACAGGCAGATAGTGAGGAGAGTTTTTACAGGTTCTGGGGACAGGAGCTAGCAGATCGTGAGGAGAGTTGCTGTATGGGACAAAAATGTTGTAGCCTAAAAAACATGTGACATCGCTTAGAGCAACTTTAATATATAAACTGGCCCTTTAAAGCAACACTAGAGAAGTTTTTTTAACTTAAAATAATGTTTCACAAACCGTTTCAGTAGTTAAACGTGTAACAGCGTAAACGGCACTTCTTTATCCCTTTGCGGCTCTCTACCGGCTATAACCACGCTATGCAGTTTGCCAGATCAGTTAACGGATCTGAATCTCCAATGAGACATAATGGGACAGCTTCCAACCTGTAGGGGTCGTTCTCTAGTGTTGCTTTAATGTTGCCTTATCACTGGTTGAACACCAACAGACCACTTTAGCAAATAAATCAAATAAAACTGAAGATTTTTTTTTTAATGTTGAGCTTCACACTGAACTTCCTCCGAAGTCTTGTCAGTTATTTTGAGAGTTTGAATTAAGTTGAGGGAGAAATTGACAACCTCTGAATTTGACTGTTCAAACTTTCTTCAAAAAAAAACAACAGAGGAAGAAGCTGTTGACCAATCAAAGCACCGTCTGCATGTCGGCGAGTTATGAGTCTCATGAAGGTCTGTTTAAATCATCTTAATCAGTAGATTTTGGATTTTAATCTGCTTATTTTACTGTATACCAAATTTTTTTTAGTCAGTCGGACAAAACTAACATTTTACAATTACCTGACGCGTTATTATAGACTAAATATTTAACAAATCCTAAGAAAACAGATACATCACTTGCATCATTCAAAAGAACTAAAACAATGGGAAAATCAATTTGACGTAAACCGAGCACTTCTTAAGTTAACATTTAACCCGCTCATCTTCTAAAGAGTAAATAATTAATCAAATGTAAAAGACAGGATTAAAAGTTAGACTGCGAAAAACAAAAATGCTTTGGCAGAACTTGTTTAGCATCAGCATCCAATCACAGTAGTTTTAGTTTAGTGAACTAAAGCTGTAATCGTCCTGACGGGACGACTTTTTATCAACAAGCGCACAGGAAAATAAAAGTCGTCTTACGTAACATATCGAGTTTAATCGCGGCCCGCTGAAGATGAAACTCCGCCCCCAGCTCGTCAGCACAGACGAGGTGTTCGTATGATTTTGAGGTCTTACCTGATGCGGTTGTCCCCGGGGGTCCCTGCGACCGCGCCAGTCGTCTTGGCGGTCGTTGTAGCGCTGCTGGTAGGACCCCCCCTGCGGCGCCCCGCCCTGCCCGCGGCTCATGTTCTGCTGGTAGGCCGACTGCTGCGACTGCGCGGCCCGATCCCAGCCGTGGCCCCGGCTGGCCCCGTACGGCTGGGGGGGCGGCGGCTGCTGCTGCTGCCTGGAGACACCCACACACATCAAACCTGTTTAAGGACACTTTCACCAAGGTCTTCAATCAATACAGATATTTTATGTTTCTGTCGGAAGAGGATTATAAAAGACCTTGGGAGAAGCAGTAGCTGCTGTGGAAATTCAAAACACGTCTCTGAATCTCTTAACGCAGTTAAAACACTTCACCTTTGGTTGAAAAGCACAAAATAAAAACTATTGTGGCACATTTTCCAGGTAGTCTCAGAAATAAGTTACCTTTTAATTAATTTCTCACGACTTTGTGCTTTACTTATAAAAGTGACACAATGGACACTTACATCCAACGAGGATTAAAAGAGCATCTTTTGGCTCATTACTCGTCCAGATTGGAGTTAAAAACCAAAAGCTCTACTTGCTTTACTCGCAGCGCTGAGTATCATCGAACAGGGCTTGGTGCCAAAATTAGACTTTTAATACCTTCCTTTGAGTAAAATTAACATGTTCCATGTAATAATAATAATAGTAATAATAGTGATAAAAATAGACCCATCTACAGTTATTTGATAAAGATTAGTGACAAACTACTTTGATAATTGATTAACCGGTTCAGTGGTATTCTACCACTTTCACAGTTTTACATTATTAAAAACAGAATCTGTGTTTTTGAACTGTTGGTCGAACAAAACGATCAACATTTTCCTTTATTTTCTGACATGCAGATTTATAAATAAAAATAATTATGAGTGGCAGCGTATAAAAAGAAATGTTATTTAAAAAACAACAACAAGAGTTTAAACTGAGAAATTTTATGATTTAGATCAGGAAGTGTTTGACCATTAAAGATCAACTTTCCCTAAAATTGATTCTTTAATTTCATTACATTTTATTTAGAGTATCATCATAACAAGAGTTATCTCGAGACACTTTTCAGACAAAGTAGGTCTAGACCACTCCATAATTTACAAGGACCCAACAATTCCAGTAATTCTTTAACATGATTTAAGAATCATTTCAAATTTTTTTACTCCGCATGTCCTGATTTTTTCCTTAAAAAAAGAAAGAAAGAAAAACTCTGATTTTACCACTGAAGAAGTTTACATCTATTTGTGTTTCAGGGATAAAATGGACCTTGTGCGCCAACAAAAGGAGGCGACCTTTAACTCTGCTTTAAAGTGACCTCGCTAAAATCCCCCTCGACTGGCGTTTACCGAGGGATCGAGCCCTCGAAGAGATAAAACGGCCTCTCCTCTCAGATCACTTAGCAAAGATGCACATGAAAGAACAGTATGAAATAAACCATATTCACATATGGCTCGGATCGTCCTCATCCCTGAAACGAGGCGAGCCGCATTGCGTCCGTGGGACCGAGCGGGAAGTCGGCACGCCACGGCCCTCCAAACCACCGCCGGACAATGTGTCCATGCAACAGTGATATTAAAAGTCTCTTCTTAGCAACAATGAAGGGAGAAGAAGCTAAGAGCAACAGCCCCATCCCTCATTACTGAACCATGTCACACTCTGGCCAGCGCCAGACTTAACTTAGATAATCCCCTCTCCTCCAAGTTCCTCCTGCATTTCATTTAGTCCGGTCCTGAGTAGTTAAAGAAACAGTTTTCAGTCGCCGCTAATAACTACTGACCCGAGGTGACACGGAGCCACAATGGGCCTGAAAAGTTGAACTAGAGAACCTGATTGGGACTTTGGAGAGGGTCTGGAGCCAGAATCAATGGCTGGACTATGCGGGCAGCGACGTCGGCGGCACAGGGAACGACGCTGCCTCCAAAAGCATTAGTGATGCCTCATTAAGTTGCACAAACCTCCTCGAGAGAAATTTGTATTAGAGCGTCAGGAAAAAAAAAAAAAAAAAAAAAAAATCTTAATTTAGCAGCAGCAAGGCCCCCCCGATGGAAAGAAGGAAGGCAGAGCGCTGGTGTGGAAAGGCTGAAAATCTGCAACAACAACCTCAAACCAAGGCCTTGACATGATGTTCAATGCACTATTATTGTTAACAGGAAACACACAGAGGGAAGTTTAATGAAAAGGATGTGGAAATCTTTACAAAATAAGACAAAAAAAAGGGCACAAAATCAAACTAGCTTTTTACAAAGATAAAGTCCTTGGCTGACAATGTAACAGACAATGTCCTGTTTTAGAGGCAACAGGTCTTTCACAAGAATTAGGAAGAAGCAAAGACGTAAATGCACGCCAACCATGAACTTTACTTCCGACAACGAGAAGAAAACGCAGATTTACAAATAAAAAACGCAGACAAACCGGCCAACTCACCTTGGATACTGGGGCTGGTGGTAAGAAGGAGGCGCTCCCAGCAAACTGTTCTGCCTGGAATCTGCGGAGAACAAAAGACGACATGTTCAGAAGTGGCTTCGCTGAGCCAAGCATGAAGTTTTGGAAGAAAGAGGAGAAGGAAGCGGACAGACGACAGTTTACCCTAAATTAGATCTTTTAATACACACTAATATATATCTATATAAATTAAAGCAGCAGCAGTACGGAGGAAGTTATGTTGTTGATCTTAGATAGTTTGTCAGGATTATGGGAAAAAAAGACTACCGGCTCGGAGCGGATGTACAATTAATTTTTCACTTTCGTTAACATTGCGAGGGGAAGGTCTTGTTGGAGGTCTGTGCTCTCCAAGTGCCCTTCTCGTTCTTTCATGTTTTACCTAAAACTTTAACATGTGATTCATTTTAAATACTAAACAGGATTTTTTTAAAAAAAAAAGGGAGAAAAAATTAAAATGCAAAAAAAAAAAAAATCCTGTTGTTTCATCGTTAGGAAGCCAAAACTTGAAAGATTTGACATTAAACATGGAAGCTAATTAACCCAATTAAAATCCGCTTTAATCTTTAATCTGAAATAATAAAAACAACCAAAGAAAATACCAAATATTTAATTTCTGTCATTGACACAGAACAAATCAGTTGTCATGACAAAATTAAGCTTTTTCAAACGCCGAATCACGGCCAGCTCTGGAGAGGTGGAGGAGGGGGGGGGGGGGGGGGGGGGGGGGGGGGGGCGCGAGGGAAAGCAGCAGCGCCACATTTGCATTTTTTGTTCAGGAAATGAAATAAGCATTCAGCCGGCAGCATTGTGGACACCTCAAGTACCCTGGTTCCATCGCTACAAGCCCTTCACAAAGACACACTTTAAAAAAAAAAAAAAAAAAAAAAAAAAATAGGAGCTAACGGTTTCTTCCAGATTTGCTGTTGCCAAGGCGATGACCAGCTGCAAGCCACGGACTTGTTTGTTTATAGGGGCAGGCCTGCTGAGTGGCTCAGCTCAGGGTGGGTGAAGGGTGCCGTGAAAAGGACCCAGAGGCCCAGATTTACAAACCTGGGAAGAAGTAGGTCTAAAAATTTGGACAGACACAAATTCACAGAAGTGGAGTCTGATGATTTAGGATTAAAGTATAAAGCGAGTGTCGATGTTAGAGCTGGAGCAGGATGTGTTTGGAAGTAGGACAACGTCTCGATGGAGGTTCCCTGTCAAAGCCTTATGTCACAACAGGGACAAAGAGGATTTCGAGAGAGTGTTTGTTTATCAAACACATCACATATTTAGTCACATCCCCTAGTTGTAATTATTCATTTCAATATTGATGAATCTGTGACAAAGTTTTAGTGTTTGACGAGCTGGGAACGAGCCGAGAGCCGCGCGGAGGCAATCCCAGACCGCTTGGCTTTCTGATTTGAGTATAGCCCCTTTAAGCAAATATTGCAAAAGGTTCTGTAGTTATAGCTTCTCAATTGTGAATATTTGCAAATGTAGAACAAATTTAAAATAACATGAAAAAAATGTTGATTCCCAGCAAGAAACAACTAAAATGTCAGGTTTTCATTGATCTGAGGTGCGAACTGTGGCAACATCAGGGTTATATTCTACCGGTTGAATGGAAAGGATATCACGTGGGATAGATAATCTGGTTTTATTCAGGTTTTAGAGGCCTTCTCTGGACACGTAAACAGCACATTGGAATATAGTAATTATTCATTTTTTATGAATCAGGGTTTTACCGCAGTTTACGGCCTCTTGTCTGATTGCAGCTTATGGTCAGCTCTGTACGCTGCTATGGTTGCTGTACACAAACCAGCCAGCGCCAAGTTTGCGAAAACAGCTACTTTTAAACATGATCCAAGACTTCGATATCGACAGGATTTTGGATGTACGCACACATCGCTGCAGCAACCTTCTCAAGAAGCTGGTTGTAAGAGGGAGGTTGTGTTCACACGGTCCAACAGGTCCGTGGCCGCTGGTAAACTTTGAAAACGTCTTATTTTACAAGGCTGCATGTAAACGAGAATATTTACTTTCATTAGCCATGTAAACAGGTTAGTAGGAATATCATTTTTTTCGGGAATTATGGCAAAACCCGGAATATTATGTGCATCTTAATGTAGTCACTTAAGATGTCAAGTGAGGGAAAAAAAAAAGTGTGTAGTGTTCTCATTAATAGTTGGTCCACTCTTGTTTTTGGATGAAAACATCTGTAAAAACTGAACAAAAGCTAGCAGGTAATCAATGTGATAACGGTTTACTTCCAATGAGACACCCCACGTTAATTAGATTACAATAGTTCCACTCATAACTGGTGGAAAAGCAAGCTTGTTGCAAGATAGCTAAGCTCAACTCTTGGTTTTTACATTAGCAAGTTGCAGATAGTACCTGTGACAACTCAACACACCTGTCACAAACCCGCCATTTTTAAATAGCCGACCTACTGTCAATAGCAACTGCAATTTCTTTATTCACTCGACAGATATAGAAAAAGGCAGCCTGCAAAACTACACCCTACCCTGAGTATACCATCGAAGTGGAGATATTCCTCGGTTTGGTTGCCTGTTTAGCGAGTGTCGTCAGAATCAGAAGAATAGGTTGAGTGCAGAATGTTAAACACATACAGCGTGTAGTATGTATAGTTCAGGAAGAAGGTTAGTGCAAAGTGTAGTGACTAGGGTGGGGGGGGGTGGGGTGGTATAGAGTTATTGACAGTGGCCTTGTTGGTGAGCACAGTGTCGCGATGACAATCAGCTGAGATTACCGCCTCTACACTAAGAGAGTTCTATATACAGTGGGAAGTGCAAAGAGAAAAGAACTGGTACCAAAAAAAATGGGTGTCGATCAGAGCCCGCACCATGCAGTAGAAATGCGCCATTAATGTAGTGCTAATTAGCTAATGTCAGCATGCTAACAAACTACACTATGATGGTGAACATGGTAAACATCAGCATGTTAGCTCAAAGCACAGCCTCACAGAGCTGCTGACATGACTTGTTCTTCTCTTGATGCCCTCACCGACATTCTGTGTGTTTGAAGTCGAACCTTTAAAGCTACAAGCGCTGATTTGTCATTTGTTCTGACATTCAAACTATAAATTCTTACATAAATTTCTTTGCTCCATACAACACCAAGTTTCCAACATAATGTGCTTTTGAGAGAACATAAAAGTCTAAAGAGCTAGAAGCATCGCGGGACACAAAAATGTGCCAAGGAAATGTTTAAGATCGACAACATGTAAACCCAGGGCTACATTAGTATCCTACTGTACATTAACCTTAACTATTTAATAGAAACGTAATGGAAAAGAATGAGGACATAAAATGTCACAGAGATTTTGTGAAGGGATCCTTGATTATATTGGACAATCTGATAATTGACAGTTAATAAAGGCTAATTATCAGGAGAGTAAAACGTTGGGACACTAATAGCAGACAGTTTAGCCTTTTGGAACTCATAAAAAATCAAAGAAAAATAACTAAAATAATGACCGGCTCACTGAAAGAGAAGTCTTGCTGAAAATATTCCACCGGTTTTCTGCTGCAAAAGTAGTAAAACGTACAATTACCAGCCAGCAGGCAGACTGCTGTCGCTGCATTATCATTTTGTCTTTGTCATTCAGTTTTCATGTTTGATTATCTCCTCCACCAACAAACTTTAAGTGGACCACCCAGTTGGGCTCCAATTATAACTCCACAACACCCTGGTCTTCTTTTCCTCATCGCCTGCGATGACTCAAAAGAGAGAATTACAAGTGGACACCTGTCAATCTCCTTAATTAACAATGATCTGAAAGTGTATAGACCTCCAGTCTGCGCCGGACAAAAGCCAACAAAGGATTACGCTTTAAATGCTTAAAACACGCTGTGTCCACTGTATTAATGCAGGGATTACAACCGCGCTAAACAACTAAACGTCTCTCTCCGCCTCTTTTCAATTAGCTCAGCGACTATTTGACTCAGCTCCGGTCCAGCCGGCTCCGATCTGACAACAGAAGCAGGACAGTAACTTTTCTGCAGACAGAGGGACTCCCAGAACTTAATCTGCCACGGTTGCTTCACAAGCCGAAAATACATTTTAGAAAAGATTAAAACCTCTGACGGAACAGCAGCGGAGGGCGCTTTAATAATAAAAAAAAAAAAACTGGACTTCCAGTACAAATACAAAATCAGCCAAACTTCAAAAAGGCACCCAAGTTTAGTAACGTGGTAGCCAAAGTACATTTTTGGAGGCCCAAATGTACATCTATAAAAACAAAGACTTGTACGCAACTTAACACAGCCTTCCTTAACCCTCTGAGGCCGAGACTATCGTACACGATTAATAATAAAAAAAAGAAATAAAAAAAAAGGCATCTCTTGTTCATATTTTAATCAGTTAAAAACAAAAACAGAAAGACATCCCGTCTTTTCCAGCTGAAAGCTGACGTGTCTTTCTAGCCTTTAGATTTTCTATCCAGTCTGGAACTTGTGCCTTTTTTGGGAGTTGTTGAGCAATTAATGTGATTAAAGTCCGTCTAATACAGTTCTGCAGAGATGAATACATCACTGCTTTGAGATTTGGGTTACATTTGGGCCTTTTATGAAAAAGTGTAAATAGTTTTTCCTTTATATGAGTTATAATGTTCCTTATGCTTACTTTTGCACTCACTGATTGACTCCAAGTATATAGGAGAATTGTTTTAGACAACAAAAATGCTTGTGCGGCATTAATGTGTGTGGAATATAAATTAACGACATTATTTTGATTAATAGCATAAATGAATGTCATGAACAATGTAGCTATTTTGTCAACTGTATACGTTTATTTCTTCATTTTGACTCCCAAGACACATGAGAAGATGGAGAAGGAGATGGGCTCAGCTTGTGCTGCTCTGTGTGTGAGATCAATACATCTGTGAGATTCATGCTCCGTTTTATCTATCTATCTATCTATCTATCTATCTTTCTTTATGGTCCCACAACCTTTAACATTCAAGTGACTTCACTGCAGCACAAGTATTCTAAGTTTGTCCAGTTTGTCCTGAAAAAATGTTTATAGATTGATTGTGGACAACAGGCTAGATGTTTACAAGTTTTTTTAGAAAAGGAAAACCACACGGACAATGAGTTGTAAAAATGACCCTTGGTCTCGGAGGATTAACTGTAACACTTCCTTAAATGAAGACATTAACAGAATCAAATTATATATATAATATATATATATATATATATATATATATATATATATATATATATATATAATATATATATAATATTAAATAAATTACTTCAAGTTCTTTGTAAACATATGTATTCTCTTACAGTCTCAATTCAGTGCGTTTCGATATATACACCTGAAATTAGTCGGCTTTTAATAACAATATCTTTGGAGTCATAAATATTGAGTTATTGTCAAGTCCTTGAACAGTATATAGTAAAAGTTTCTGATGAAACCTTTTGAGGAAGCAGATCTTAAACCAATGCGGGAGTATAAACACGAAGCAACATTCTGAGCTGTGTGAAGGTTTTTAAAGACACATTCACAAGTTTTGTGAAAACTCAGAATACCTGTTACCACCAAGGTTACACGTATCTGGTGACTATTGTTGTTGAAGTCGGTCGACCAGCCAGTGTGAGCAGCCATTATGTGCTGTTGTTATTCTGAAGTGGCTGGGGAGTTTGGAGGCTTATCAGCCACTGTGGCCGCTGGATGAATCAGTTACTTTGCTGCCCTGGTTAAAATTTGGTGTCACTGTGTGTCAAAGACAATAATGGCCACCAGCAGAGACTCCCCGGTTGGTTATTAAACACCAGCTGGTCTGGCTGCAGCACACAAAGCCTTGCGGCATGTTTCAGAGGCAGCGTGTTGATACATCACCACAGGAGGTAGCAACGCCATCAAAAGGGGGAAGTTAACTTTGGTTTCAACCCTCTTCAGAGCGCATCACACACCCAATCAAACAGGATCCTCCCGGATGCTTTTATCAGAGGGGGCCACTGTGTCCAGCGGAGCCACTCGACAGTCTCATTACTGGCCCAGGTCTCCCACAACGCTAATCAGCAACCAAACCCCCCCCGCACACAAAAAAATAAAAGCCCAGAGCAGCAAAGCCTGCAGTGATTACTGGCAAAGCAGAGGATTGGCCCTGAGAAAGTGTTATCTGGACAAAAGCTAGGCTCCGGCCTCTGGCTGCAGAAAGAGGCCTGCTTGTCCGGATAATCACATTCCTAGGGCTGCCAATATTTTAGACCTAGTCCAGTTTTTACTACAAATGTTAACAATTCAGAAAGTTACCCCGAGTCACTTGTGTTGTTATAAAAAAAAGATTATTACTTTGAGCTGTTGATAGCGTTAAATGTTACTTTAGATCAAAGCTGAACATGTGACTGTCATCGCCTTGGGAAAAAAAAGTCAGATTTACAAGATTTAACCGATAAAAATCAGAAGAAATGAAATCCGACATCAGCGCTACCGTCGGCAACAGAATTTAAGCTCCAGGTGCTTGATTTAACAAACCTGATTGTCAACAATGATGATCAAAAATCCACAGAATCAAGCCAGGAATCAGAGATGAGCCATACTGAACATTCACAGAGACTCCTGTTTGTTAAAGTAATCATTTCGCAAATGATGGAAAAAATATAGGGATTAAAAAATATATATATCCATGATGGCTAATTGGAAAGTTTAACATTAAGAACAAGTGGCAGAGGCCAGGGGAGGTGCTCCCGCAATCCGGAGGAGCCCATTTGCATCAAGTGCCCCAGAATACCGCGACTCCCCCCACGCCCATCGTGGCAGATGAGATTATTCTATTTGCAAATTGGCAATAACTCAAATGGAGAAGCGCTGGCAGAGGACACACCACACCACACACACACACACACACACACACACACACACACACACACACACACACACACACACACACACACACACACACACACACACCACACCCACACACACACACACACACCACACACACACACACACACACACACCACCACACACACACAACACACACACACCACACACAAGAACTCACACCACACACAACTCAACCAACCACACACCACAAACACAAGCACATCAACAACCACATCATACTTCAAAGAGGCATTCAACAGTAACACATTACCCTCATGGTTTGGCATTCAACAGCACGGTACAAAACGCTCACGGCAACACTGGGCAGCACCCAACAGCCACAGGACAAGGATACACGGCGCTACACTGAATGCCTGCAGCTACAGACGACAAAATTGGCACACACTATACAGGCACTTGTTTCAGACAACGATCACACGACCTAAAACGGCCCAAATTTTTTGCCCATCATAGTGACAAGCTTAATATCTTCCGTGATCACTAAGCAGTTTTTAAAGGACAAAAAACGCTGAAATATTTGTCTCAAAGGTGGCAGTGGCAGCTGTGATACATGCCTTATTCTTTTGCGTTTATCCTTTGTAAAGAAGCATATACTGAGCAGGCTTGAAAGGCTTCCTCACCCTAGGAAACAGGGGATTCTCAGGGCGATAGTAGTGTTGCAATGGAGCTTATAGCCTACAAAGTGGAGAACATTTATGCATGTGTTGTTAGACAACGATATGAACACTTGTACATTGTTGCAACAGTTTCTTGCCAATCACATAACGATTAGGACTGTCAATATTGAACGAGTTTCAGTTGTTCGGCTTTGCAATTATAGCAAGAAAAAAAAAAAAAATACTTGAAAGGGAAACAGGGACTGACTGAAAGCACCACTCATATACCCTCTCTGATTTATCACTGGGTAAAGAAGCAATAATACTTTCACAGGCTTCAAAGTGGCTTCTCTTTCCATGACAGGTAGAACATTTTAAAGAGGCAGAAATTGTGAAAAAAATGTTAAAGCCGTTTCTAACTGGTATAATCAGTATGGTTGTAGTAGGAATAATAATAATAATACCTTGTACATTGTTCAGTACAAGGCTACAGGTGCAAATCCAACAATTCACACAATTTTAGACTTCGTTCACAATATTGGAAGCAGAAGTTTGACAAGGTCTACCACGCTTTTTTACAAAACCTTTCACTAATAAGTTAGTTTTTTGTCAACGTCTCAGATGTTTGTTCAAAGCTGATATGATAAACAGTTTGTCACCACCATAGGCATAAATCCCAGGGGGGGGGGGGGATCAGGGGTCCCCCACTAGGAATATCATTTAAATCCATGCTGTGTATTGTAATGCTGTGTATACATGTGTGTATACGTGTATACATTAATGCAAACATATAGTACACATTCAGACATACATACATGCACACCTGGACTTAAATTCCCACCTGGTCACTTTATCACTTTAACACTAGACTCAACACTGACACTAATAATAATTTATGGTCTTTTCTTTGTTTATTTGGCGAATGTTCTTATTGTTATTATTATTATTGTTATTTTGTTGTCTTTATACTGTCTTTTTTATCTATTTTTTGTTTCTTTCTTTCAATTTCCTCGCGGGAGCCATCCCAAAAGGATCAATAAAGAGAAGTCTAAGTCTATTGTAAACAACATAATGAAAATATCGGTGATAGTAGTAAAACAATACAACCCCCAAAATAAAATCCTTCTTAAGTTTAGAAACATTTTGAGCCCCCCCCCTCCCTTGCCCTGATTTACACACAAGTCCAGCGGACCGCAGGAGCGAATGAGAGACGAGACATACTGGTAGTTGGATTCAGCTAATTTAACAACAGTCTTTAGAGAAGTCTTGCCATTTGGTTGGATAGGAAAGT
Source organism: Etheostoma spectabile (assembly GCF_008692095.1). Taxonomy (NCBI): domain Eukaryota; kingdom Metazoa; phylum Chordata; class Actinopteri; order Perciformes; family Percidae; genus Etheostoma; species Etheostoma spectabile. The sequence continues at coordinate 3,853,068 of NC_045750.1, forward strand.
TATTACTAGTATGGAAAACATGTTTTTCACTGAATCAAGAGAAATACTGAAGGATAATGGTACCGTCTCCATGTCCATCTATACTATTATTAGTCTTCAGTAATTATAGTATTAAGGCTTTCCTCTGTTTATGCATATCCTCTAGAAGCATGACTGCGGCTGTATTATTTGCGTCCTCTTCAAAACGTGCTCTTCAAAAGTTTTTGGGTAATTGTCTCCCAAAACTGTTAAGGAACACGCAGACTTATTGGGACTTAGGCTCATTCACCGTATCCCCCAGAGATAGATAAGTCCATACATACCCTTCTCATCTCCGAATGTGTTGTAACTCTGGCGCACACACCACTAGCCTACCACAGATGCTGGCGGTAACCGGCTCCATCTAGCCTTTTGCTCCCAATAAGTGACAAAGTAACGCCAACATCTTCCTATTTATATGTTGGTATTTGTATAGTCACAGCATGTACAAATAACGGTCACATGAGACACTGCCATCTTCAAACCATATACAAACTGGGAAATGTATTCTCAGAAGCCGAAGCACGGTGTAACGTCAACGTGCGCCCACTAAAGGTTTCTGCCACTGACAGGCTCAGATCATTGTAAGTGTCTGACTACGTTCTGAAAAGAACCTACAGAGAAATAAGAACATTTTTATGTACATGTCGCTTGACCGTTAAAAAAAACAGAAAACAGAGAAGTCCCGTTCTTAAACCTGGTAAGAGGCATCTCGTTGCCATAAGACGGCGGTTAAAACGGTGAGTTAGAGACAGAAATGCCGGGAACAGTTTGTTGTGGTGGGAAAGTGTAGCTAAAAGACGTTCAATGTCATGGGGAAATAGTTAAATTAGCTGATAGAAAATGTGTAAGAGGCCAGACAAGACTTTAGAACAACCAATAAAATGAATCCCATGTTAATCTGTGATTCAAATACAGCAGCAGATGAATTCAAATAAATTCTATCTATTGTATAAACATTGCTTTCAGAGTGTGTGTGTGTGTGCGTGCGTTTCTTACGTTGGAAAGGTTGGTGGCCGCCCCTATGTGACGAATGGTAGTTTCCTTGCTGGTAGTTGCTCGGCGGCGGGGCGTTGCTGTACTGTCCGCCGTGCTGGTTTCTGTTCAGACTGTGGCTGAAGGAACAGAGAGAAGACGTTGCGCTGTAAGAATCTAACTCACAACAACAAAAGAGTTGTCACGTTTTCATCATCTTTATACACCAACGTGTTTATGGTAGTCAGGGTTTGCACTTCTGGTCAGGGCAGAAAATCGGTTTTAATTTACCTGTTGAAGCTTCTTTTATGCTTCAACGGCTGGACAGTTTAAACAGTGTGTTCAGACTGAAAACAGCCCAGCTTCATGTAACAACTGTTCTGTCCACATCTGGATTTGAAGGCCAATTTAATTCCAAAACACTGGGACAAGGTTTTAAAAAACTTTGGACAGGCTTCTGCAGCATCTATTTTAACTTTCTATTGTGAGGATCTAGAGGTAAAGAGTAGCAATACAAATGAATTAATATAAAGTAAATTTGATACATATGAAGTTACACAGTAATCACAGCAGCGCCCTGCCAGATGACGTTACTTAAAAAGTTGAGTGTGGTTCACCATCAACATGACGTCCCACATGCCTAGAGACTTTTTTTTTTTATTTTCATGGGTCAGCATGCCAAGGTCCATGCAACAGGCAACACACCCCGAGAACTTAACGCCACATAGTGAGAAGATTTCTGACAAACTTGTAAGGAAATGATTTGACATTTAAAGGATATCTACCGTTTCTTCCAACCTGGACCTTATGTTCCTATGTTTTTGTGTCTAAGTGACTTATTGACTGTGACCTGAGTGACTGAACAACAATCTTTGACATTGGTCCAGTATTAAGCATGATCGCTGCAGTCTGCAGCGGCGAAACAAGCTACAATGTAAGTTAATAGGGCAACTATCCAGCTTGTATTTACCTTCACAGAAGTGCTTGTTTTGACACTGACAGGCTCAGAGTATTATTCTCAATGTCCGATATTATGGAAAGGACCTTTAAAACATTGTCGCTAGAGCTAAACTCACCAGACTCTATTTAAAAAGGAATACTTTTAGCATGTATAGAGCCAACATATTTCCACATGTGAATATATCGCTGAACTGTTTGTTTATTTCAACAAAAACTAGAGTGGTGATGGTTGGAAAACTGGAAAGACGACCCAAAAACAGCTTTTCATATTTCTATTTTGTTTCTGTTGACTTTGAATAAAAGTGTACACTCACCGGCCACTTTATTAGGTACCCCATGCTAGTAACGGGTTGGACCCCCTTTTGCCTTCAGAACTGCCTCAATTCTTCGTGGCATAGATTCAACAAGGTGCTGGAAGCATTCCTCAGGGAGTTTGGTCCATATTGACATGATGGCATCACACAGTTGCCGCAGATTTGTCGGCTGCACATCCATGATGCGAATCTCCCGTTCCACCACATCCCAAAGATGCTCTATTGGATTGAGATCTGGTGACTGTGGAGGCCATTTGAGTACAGCGAACTCATTGTCATGTTCAAGAAACCAGTCTGTGATGATTCCAGCTTTATGACATGGCGCATTATCCTGCTGAAAGTAGCCATCAGAAGTTGGGTACATTATGGTCATAAAGGGATGGACATGGTCAGCAACAATACTCAGGTAGGCTGTGGCGTTGCAACGATGCTCAATTGGTACCAAGGGCCCAAAGAGTGCCAAGAAAATATTCCCCACACCATGACACCACCACCACCAGCCTGAACCGTTGATACAAGGCAGGATGGATCCATGCTTTCATGTTGTAGACGCCAATTCTGACCCTACCATCCGACTGTCGCAGCAGAAATCGAGACTCATCAGACCAGGCAACGTTTTTCCAATCTTCTATTGTCCAATTTCGATGAGCTTGTGCAAATTGTAGTCTCAGTTTCCTGTTCTTAGCTGAAAGGAGTGGTACCCGATGTGGTCTTCTGCTGCTGTAGCCCATCTGCCTCAAAGTTCGACGTACTGTGCGTTCAGAGATGCTCTTCTGCCCACCTTGGTTGTAACGGGTGGTTATTTGAGTCACTGTTGCCCTTCTATCAGCTCAAACCAGTCTGGCCATTCTCCTCTGACCTCTGGCATCAACAAGGCATTTCCGCCCACAGAACTGCCGCTCACTGGATGTTTTTTCTTTTTCGGACCATTCTCTGTAAACCCTAGAGATGGTTGTGCGTGAAAATCCCAGTAGATTAGCAGTTTCTGAAATACTCAGACCAGCCCTTCTGGCACCAACAATCATGCCACGTTCAAAGTCACTCAAATCACCTTTCTTCCCCATACTGATGCTCGGTTTGAACTGCAGAAGATTCTCTTGACCATGTCTACATGCCTAAATGCACTGAGTTGCCGCCATGTGATTGGCTGCTTAGAAATTAAGTGTTAACGAGCAGTTGGACAGGTGTACCTAATAAAGTGGCCGGTGAGTGTATATTACAATGGTAAAAATACTGTTTATTTACATGGAGTCTGGTGGTGCAAATGCAATTTCAAATGTTTCTATGTTTAAAAAAAAAAAAAGAAAAGAAAAAAAGATCTTACTCTTTAACAGAAAGGTCGACCTCTTGAGAAATTATTTTCATAATGTTCATAATGTTGTCAGACACTTACACAATAATCTGAGTCTGTCAGCAGCAAAACAAGAACTTTTGTGAAGGTGTTATACAAGCTGGACACTTGTCCTATTAACTTACGTTGTAGCTTGATCTCGTTTAATGCTGGACCGATGTCAAAGATTGTTTTTTCCATCAGTAACTTCAAGTCCAGGTTGAGACAACCAGACATTGTGATATTGTTTTAGATTTTTTAAGGATGCTGAAAGCCCTTCTTAAACTACTATGAAATGGTTACAGAGTTATTGAGGTTTGTATTCAACCGTCCTGCATAAGACTTGACATAGAAGGATGGATGTTTGATTTCCAGCTCTACATGTCCACATGTTGTTGTGCCCTTGGGCAAGACACTGAATCCCAAAATGCTCCTGATGTTCAGGCCAGCAGCTGATAAAAGCACTTAATATGCAGTCCATTTACCATTTAGTTTATAATACTTAATTACAAATATATACCAAAAGATAAATGCAAAACTTGTGTTTTTCCGGTAGCTGTTTCCAGAAGTCTCCATCCAGCTGAGGTGTACAAAGCTGGCTTCTTGCCTCAGACTTGACTTACCACTCATCCCTCAGTCAATCATTTGAAATCAAAGCATTACAAAAGCGATCCTTTTAACAGGTTCTTTCTCCAGGTTTTTCTGCTCACCACCCTCTGAGCACCTGCCTGCGTGGCCCCATCAAGGCACATAACTGCCTGAATTACTGAGTTAACGACTTAGTTTTGCAGAAAAAAAAAGAAATTGGAATACATTCTGTTTCTTCAAATCTGTGCATAATTAATTCCCAAACACGCCACAGTCGGACCGAGCCAGATGTTCAATTATTCGCATTTCCTTAATGATAATATCAATGTGTGGAGGAGAAAGCTTAGATCATAATCAAGGATGGCTGGTTAATGGGGAGCGTTCGGAGGGTGGGGGTGCAAACATTTTAACACATTTTCCATTTTAAAATACTGTACTCTTCTCCCAGATATAAATACTTAGTCACTGCAGAATCAGCACTCATCATTTAACACTTACAAATATCCCCATACCCTGCAGGATGGTTTAGAAGCAGGTGGACAGCTTAATAAAATACCGTTTCATCATAGTGAAATCAACACAGGTGACATTTCAACTGTGGATGGACAAAGATCTTCAAAATGTGCTTTTTGTGGATAATACTTTCTGTGTTAAAGATGTTATTGTCTCACGTAGGGCTGTGCAATTGAGCAAATTTTTTATCAGGATTTTTGTCTCCTCAGGATAATATAATCGAGAAATTATGTTTTGCACGTAAACTTATTAATTTGTGTTCTGCATGACACACACACACTTCTGCCCCTGACAAAAGGCTAAACTCACTCAGTCAATATTCAAGATTATATTGTATATATGTTTTTTTACATTATACATTTTAAGGCTGCGACTTTCCCACGTTTTTAAAGGCTGTAAAAAGTAGCTGAGAAACTTACCCCAGAGCACGGAAGCCGGACTGGTTGAGGTGAGCCTGCTGCCTGTGTTGGTTGAAGCCCAGCTGGGGCCTCCATGGTTCCCTGTTCCCCTTCTCCCAGTCCCCTGGCTTCAGGACCTTATTGGGCATCCTGAAATAAGAGTTGTTTGGCTAAAGCAGATGTTTCTCAATTTACCAATACATGTCAATTTATTGAAAAAGAAAAAACAACTGATAGACTGGTAACTATTAAAAATCAAATTAAAAGTGAAAATACCATTAGATGAAAATTGACCAAAGGAACTGATGCAAAAAACCTTCAAAATTAACTTCTCAACTGCATCTTAAAATAGCAGCAGGTGAGTAAAACTGGACTCCAATCTTTTTAGTGTCCTTTGTATACAACCTTACAATCTAGTTCGAGGAGTAGGACTGTACTGCAAGAACTTTACGGTCGGGTTTTTAAATCCACAAAAGGTTGCAGTAACTTCTCACTGCCGCTGCATGGCGGTTAAATAGTGTTACAGTTTCACATTAAGAAAATAATACCCCAATAAAGTTGTGACTGTTTCGTGAACAATTATTCTCTACTATTGCATTGGCAACAAATCCCATAAAATGACCACAAACCAACAATTAATGTATCCAACAAATGGATTTACTCCCGTTTGTCTGATAAAAGTGACATCACTAAGACTTTTAAATATTTCCAGATTTTAATAACGAGGGGTGCAAACTGAAAATCTTTCCCCACCTGAAAAGAAAGTGGCTTTAATATTTGGGGAAGCATTTCTGAGATAAAGTTCAAGAAAATTCTCTCACTTGGCTCCAGACAGGAGGACTGCCTTGAACACAAAGCCTTCTGCAAAGTGGGGATCCTTGAACTTCACACTGGAAAGCAGAAGAAAATCATTTTCAACCGAGGACAAAAAGAGTGCCATTAGCTCACTTTTCTAAAAGGAAGAATCTTCCCCTTCAACACAGAGATCTGGAGGTTGTGTTGTCCGATGTAGAGGATTATTCTTGCGATGAGGGGTTGTCTTTCTCAGCCTGCCTCGTCTAAATTACCTCATCATTTCCCACATTCCTAAATGTCTTTATTTACTCAGAGAAAGGCTGCATACTGGTATAAGAACACGTCTAGCCATGTGCCAATTGGTAATGGGATATCGATGATTGAACCAACTTCCTATCAAAACTAAGATGTTTTTAAAGAGATTTCAAACATTTACCGTCAAGATGATGTCTTCAAACAAATTATTTGAAAAATGAACAGATTTGCTGCACTGCTAATTATACACTTTAAAAATAAAAGGATGTGGCACAGGCACACACACACACGCACGCACGCACGCACGCACACACACACGCACACGTTTAAGTAGGAGAAATAGCAGCACAACTTTAAGCATAATGTGTCTATAAATACATCAGGATCCAGCCTGTCAAGCTGCAAATATGACACATTGTTCCACTCTTAAGACTTTAACTTTCAGAAAACAGTAGAGATGATGATGATGATAGACGGTCCTTACCAGATTGCACTGTTCTGTGAAATGTCACGCAGCATTGGGATGGGTGAAGTCACTGGTCTGATGGACAATTCAGAAAACAAGTAAATAAATAAACAAGTTGGTGTCGTCACACTTGAACTGGATCGCCTTCAGTGTGTAAATGTTTGTCAAAAAACATAACATGAGACGAAATGTACGAAAGTGAGAATAAAGCAGTCGTTTGCTTACTTATCCGGTAAAATAGGGTTGTCATCAAGATTTAATGTACCTAGGATTCCATGGCACAGCTCTGCCGGGATCTCAGTGTCCTGATGTAAGGAAAAGTGGAGTTTGTTTCAAGTAAGAAATGATGATTTGATTCACTCACTAGCAGAATATACAGCCATTTATGCTTCAACACTAAAATATTACACAACCTCACCCTTTATTGGATAATGTGCATCATAGAGAATTACTTCAAGTTGCTTTTGTCCCACTAACAAGAGGATACTTGTCATGAAATTTACTAATCACATTTAGGTTCCCCAAGGGAGGATTTCTTTCCATTTTGGACAATGTGTCAGATTTGCACAGAAGATATTGATAATTTGACGTGTCTACACGTTTGTTTAGGGGTCCTTCTCCAAGAAAATAGGTTTTCCTTTAAAAATATGCAATTTTTCATCAAATCATTTTGGACCATTATTATTATTATTATTAGGATGTGTGCAGAGATGGATCTTTGTTTATTTAAGATCCTTAGTAGCTCCTGCCTGTATCGTCTAGTTTGAGCCAAATCTGATGAGTCCTGGATAAAGTTTGCAGTTTACACGCTGCTGTATTGTTTTGCTTCACCGTTCAGAAATGCTCATTAACAAGTATTCACCCAGTGAGTAAACATGAGTCTGAACAACAATTTGCTTTGGTTTAAAAATGCATTAATCAACGAGACCAAATCCGACTCGGGCGACACCTGCTCAGCTACACAAACACATCTGCAGCAGAATGACGCAGCAAGTAATGCAGATCTTTCACACAGAACCACAGAAAGAGACTATTATTACTATTACTACTACAGACACGTGTTAAGATGACAGGCTGTCAGCTGCACGATGCATTACACCACTATACACCAAAATATTTAATATTATTTAAGAAGTAATTAAACAACGCAACTCTGAGAAGTTAATTGGGAAACTTGGTACAAAAAGTATAAGCATCTACCCCCACTCAAAATCAATGGAAAGACGTGTTTTTGCCAGACGCCCAACGCAGGTTGTCTGAACGCTGCCTAAAAAGTGCTTAGACTGTTTCAGGCTTCAAAAAAAAATTCTAAGAGTTTGATTTGAATTTGTCACCTCGTGAGATTCTGTTCGGTAAAGTTCGTGGATGAAGTCGAAGAGCGGGTGAGACCGTCCGAGAAACAACACGTCGCTGCCCAGGCTGTTTCTTCTCACTGCAACAGAGGACAGACAGTGGCTGCGGTCAGGGAGGGAAAAACAAGGATTATTGGGCAGACTGGTGATAACTAATTGTTCTCAACTGCATGGTAGAAGAATGGAGAGATGATGAGGATAGACGAATGGAAAGACAAGTGAAAAGTCTCAAAAACCAACACAACAAAACAGATAATCAAAGGAAGAAAGAAGATGAGCCAACAGTAAATGTTTTTAGGATATACTCATCCAAAACAGAGAGAAAACTGTCTTATGTTAAATAAATGAGATACTTTTCATTGCATCAAATTGTTTTCTTCCCTGTAGTCACAGCAGTGCGTACAATCAAAAGTATATTAAATGGTTGTTAGAGGTCTTGAGTTTGTCCCAATAAAACTACCTTCCTCTGAAAAGGTGTCACTGTACAGTTGTCCCATAATGAAATAAATGTAAATGGTTGTGGGTCATAATTAAAAAGAAGAGCTACAAGTAAAGTTTTTCTATTATAAAAAGTTGTGAACATGTTATAGGCAAGTCCTGAAGATTCGTTAGTTTAAAAAGGTCCAATGGCATGAAAATTGTGATAGGTGTTTAGAATTTTGCCCACCCATGGGAGAAAGATATCATGGCTTTCAAACAAGCAAAGTGGAAGTTGGTCAAGGACACACCCCCCAGCCTCCACCACTAATACATATTAAATTCAATTTAATCTGAATAATATCTCTTAACAATTTAACAACTTCCAATTTGCGTTCAGTTCACCCTGCTTCACTTCTACACGTCAAACTTCCAAAGAACATCTTAGTCGACTTAATCGACAGATCGGAGGTCCTACACAAAGAATCGTGCAAAAGCAACACTTCAAATCTTTTTGTTTAAAAGAGATGTGCTCATACGCTTCTTGGAAATAAATCATTCAGTATGAAAGTGAAAAATCGACTAATCGACTACGAGAGAGAGCAGACCTAGTGACAATCATAAATATGGAAGCTACGTCTGTCAAACACTCATCACCTTAACACAGAAACATTTGTTACAACACAATCGGTTAATTACAAAACAGTAATCCAGAGTTTTTACACTGATGTTTTTACCTTCCTCGGATGTGAGGTCGGAGTAAACGTCTGCGAGAGCCGTCCTCAGCCGACGTTCATCCACGAACGGCAACAAGGCCACACCTTCAAAATTAAGCACATAAAGGAATTTAACGGCTTGTAGTGTTTGTTATATGCTCCAACAACTTGAGTGACATGACTTACGCCAGGAAGAAACTATGTATTGGATTTAGGGCTGGCGATATGGACAAAATTAAATATCACAATATTTTTGACCAGATACCTCAATATCGATACCACAACAATATTGTAGTGTTTTTTTTTGTTTTTTTTTTAAAGATTATTTTTGGGGAGCTTTCCCTTTATTGTGTACAGACAGTAGAGAGACATGAAAGGGGGCGAGAGATGGGGGGGATGACACGCAGCAAAGGGCAACAGGTCGGACTCGAACCCTCTAATTGTATTTAAAGAAAAACAAAAGAAAACACAGTATGGGAAGGAATTAGTGCGTCCCTTGTAGAATCCCAACACAAAAAAGATATAAAAATAGCTGGAACTAGACGGTTAGAAATGAAAACTGAGTTGTTGAGTGGGAAAACGACTCACCCTGCCAGGCGTATTTCTTGCCGTTGAGATCAATGGCAAAGTCGTCGGGGTAGAAGTCAATGATGGGAGAATCCTGTGTTAAAAGTAGTGTTAAAATTTAAAAGGTGAAGTGACTTGAAAAAATACAACTTGTAAAAAGTTTGAAAGAAAACTATTCTGCTACGAGAAAGTCAGCATTTAACGTAAAAAGAAAAATATTTCTATATTAGCCAAACATATCTTGACTTCTAAATTGTCACTGGACTCGACACTTACAGGACTGCTCATGAGGCTCCTCCATGTTGGGGGCAGGAAGTTGCCGCTGGCGGCAGGAAACACTCCCATCAGCTGCTCCAGTGGCTTGAACTGCACACAACAACCACACACACAGTAGTGGTTTACACACTCATTCTCAACAGTCTTGTCTCGTCTTTATTGAACATCATTATTCGGCAGATATTCAACTTCTTTTTGTGATCCAGGACATGATATAAAACACATTTGTGTGCTAATGTGAGTAATGACTAATCATTTCATTTCCAAGCCCTTTTCTTTGAGTATTTTAACATGCATTAACATTTTTTTTCCTTATTTAACACAAAAAGAGACATTTCCACAATAATCTGTCCTCATATGGTAATTAAAGTAGTCAGATAGAAAACTAAGCTAGACTTGTGCATCTCATTTTGACGATTTTCAAGCTTTAGAATATGACCTGACCTGTGATTTCAGCGAATCACAGGTTAAGAGAGAGTGAGAGCCGTCTCTAGGAGCCTGATTTAATGGAAGAAAAATCTTGCTGAAAAAGTTGCAATTCCACCATTGGCAACAACTGTCTACACTGCAAAGTAACCCAAAATACAAGGAAGACGGACATCTCAAAGAGAGTTGAAAAGAGTGTTTGACAATAAAAGAAATGCATGTGTCAATATCAGGACATGACCGAAAATGTTGCTAATAGTTAAGCCCTCGCTACCCGTAGATCACAGCTGAGGCTAATTGAAGTTCACGTTCTGCAGCGAGTTAAAGCCTCAAATCACAGTAGGTCTCAAAAGGGCTTTACAATGAAAACAGGTTATATAACAGCGTCGGGATAACAGCGACAATGGGGATGATTGAAATAAATGACTAGTACAGGTTACTTTATGAGGAGAGGGGCTGACGACAGAAAGGGGAGCGCTGCAGGAGGAGGGGAAGGGTTTTACAATCCTGTCGTTTATTTTGCTTTTTCCTGAAAAATGCCAACCCCAGATTTTAAGGCGTGTACAAGCAGATACGTTTCAGTGGATCTTTCGAATAACGCCTCCACTAGGGCATCACACAAAATGACTTTCCTTTGCAATGGGTTTACTAGCATTTGATTGTAATTATTCAACAAAAAAAAAAAAAGAACTTCTAAGATCGTGATCTGGAGTTGGAGAGGAGACAAAAAGAACAAAGACAAAAGAAGTAAGACTTTAGCCCATTCTTACCGGTTTGGTGTCCTTCTCAAAGTCGGTGAACATCCCTTTGATGTCTTTGAAGTCGGAGGCGAACGGAGCGTAGTGGAACGGGAAGTACCACTTCCAGGAGGCACAGCCCTGCAAAAAACACAGAAACAATCAGACTTTAATATCACTTCACATGTCAGAAGAAACCCCAAACAGGCCGTGAGCTGCACAGCTTGTGCATTTGGCGTTTAACCAAGGCTGCAACTAACAATATCTTCACAAATGATTTATCAGTGGATTATTTTTTAAAGTTTTTAAATTCGAGAAATTTCAAAAAAATAGTGAAACATTATCCATTATATTTCTCCATAGCAAATTGTTTTGTCCACAGCTGGAAGATAATTTTAATTTAATAAAACAGAAATGAAAAAGCTGGCATTTCCGTTTGATTAAAGACTTATTAATAGGTGAAGATTAATCATCTGTCAACTACAGTCAGTTTAATTTAATGTCTGCTCTACAGCCAACCGTTAGTAGCTGGTTTTGATTGTTTCTTGCAGAACATTTTAAGTGACATGAAAGTAATTTCCTGACTGGCAAAAGCTTTTGCGTGTTTTTTCCTTTTCTTTTCATTTTCGTTGCCCTTTTTCCCCCACAAATGTCCCCCTGCAGCCCAAAGCTTTAAATCCGATCTGACGTGGCTACGCTGACATTTAAAAACCTGAAACTTGATCAGACAGGGTGCCTCGCAAACTGTTATACTGTTTTTCAAACTTCAATGCCATGGGGGGGGGGGGGGGTTCATTTATGTTGCTTGATCTACAGTGGAGCTTTAACCGAGCCAGTCCTTGGAAAAATAGACTGTACCATGAACCCTTGAGCGTCTGGGGACTAAATGTTCTCCAACACCTGCTGAGAGTCTCTTGCCTCTCAAAAACCATTTTCTTCCTCAGCTCTGCGTTTTGTTTTCAAAATGTTTATGTGAGAGCAAAGCAGATGAGGACCGATAGAAATCTAACCCTGCAGATGCAACATTTGGGACCACTTATCCTTCCTGAATAAACACGTACTGCACTGAACAACGACCTTCACTTCCCACAATCCACCTCTGAGAAAACGAGACCCTCTATGATAAATCCACCAATCCTCACATCTCAGCCAATCTCACCACTCTATTATTAAAGATGGTCATTCAAATGATAATATGGGACTTTACCATGATAAAAGCTGGAGGAGGCTCCAATCTCCACACTCAAATAATGGCACAGATCATTTATGGTAATGCGACGACATGTTTTGTCCCGAGGAGAAATTCATTTGTGACCTTGGCCCGGCGGGGTCAAAGATCACAAACCGCAACAATACAAATAAATACATTTACTGTCGTGTTTCATAACATCTGACAGGGAGAAAAGAAAATCACCATGTTACCAAAGTAAATCAACGAGTGAAACAAAAAGATGGGCAAAGACACGTGTAGTCTCCCGCTGAGGATTTAATCCTTTTGAGTTTTTGAGTTTGAAAACAATGTTGCCCACTTTAGGGCTGCAACTAATAAAATGCTTTTATCATCAATCACTAATCAATTAGTATTTTTCTGATTTATCATTAAGTCTATCAAATGGAAGGTGACGGCCAACAAAGTGTCCATTATGTCAATTACGATATAAAAACAAACAATCCCGTGAGAAACTTCAAAACAGCAAATTTGACATGAAACAATCAGGTAGTAAATAGTTGATTAATTCTCAATCCATTTAAATACTAATTTCAACTCTAGTCTTAAGGAGGATGGAAATTCCATTTTAGTTAAATCCTGTGCTAAACAATAATAAAACAAACGAGAAAAAGAAAAGAAATGAGTGTTATACATGAAGAGTTTTGTCAGATGTAACGGGAACAACTCAGTCTGATTATTCTATAAATTGATCTACGTGTCAAAACTTTGAAGCCAACATAATTTTTTTTTTTTTTTTTTAAATCATACATGATCCCTCATTGTTAAAAATATGAAAAGTAGTTTGTGTTTCACATAAGTTGGCTAGAACATTTAAGGACCATCAGTTCTGTTTAAATTGAAACCAAGTGGCCTTCACAAACCAAATATGACAAAATGCATAATTAATATCTTAGACGATCTGCTCATTCTACTGGATTTTGATTATTATTATTATTATTCAAGTCTGGATTCACTTTGTTTTAAACTAAATTAGAAAAAAGTAAAATCAGAAGAAAAATGATACCCCATACACACTTTCACTCCAAAAGAAAGGAAAACGTATTGAATGTCTGAATATGGCATTATGTTTAATGGGCAAATTACAGATACATCTTTGTAAAAAAGGTGTTTCGAATATCTTTTTTGTAAACACCTCTCACTATACTCATACAATCAACAGTAGCGCAAATCACCATAAAGTTAAATTAACAAAAAAACTAACTTTATAACCGTCATGGAGGCCGATTGCATTTACAGGCCTGTTGTGTTAGAAGGAGTCAATACACAAAAAATAAAAAAAAAAATAAAAAAAATACTAAACAACTAATTAGGCAACCATGGCCAATAAAGCTGCCGTATGTAACAAGGAACCCCAGCCAGGACGTTACGACACATACACAAAGTCTGATTTTGAGATTTTAAGAATCAAGATTGGAAAATTAAAAAAGATTAGGATTAAATCAGGAAAGTTGATTCTTTTGATGCTCAGTCTCAGTCTTATTATTCAGAAAAAAAACTTCTCATTTGGGGTTAAACTTTTATAGTTTGTGTTTTGGATGAACCCCGCACGGCAACGTGTGCATGCTCATAAATCGGGGGGGGGGGGGGGGGGGGGGGGTGGGGGGGGTGGTGGTGGACGACGCCGAAACAGAACCGTGAATGTGTTGCAGCAGAGAGCAGACACGTCCCCGTCCGCGCAGGGCACGCTAATGAATTCATCCAGAACGGCCCCCTGAGAGGGGCTTTGGATTGGCGAACATGACACACAGAGCGTGCATATAGACAGCTCACAATCAGCACGAACAAATCCCCCCCGACTCAGCCCGAGACACCACCGGCTCTTCTGAAGAGGGCCCACAGCTGACAATTTAATTTCAAGATAAAGATCAATATTTTACAAGAATAAAAATGATTTAGTGTATAATCACACTGCAAACAATAAAGTGGAGACAGTAATATCTCTGCGGTGTGGAGGTTTATTTGTTGAGACACTCAAAGTAAGGAGTTCTTGACTTTCAACAATAAAATAAAACCTGTCGCTCTGTTTAAAAACACTGGTCGTCCATTCGGTGTCTTATTTTAGACAGAATGAGTCAGTTCGATCTGAAATGATCAACTGTAAACATGAATATGGTTAATAACTTAATACAACCAACATCTTTTCAGCATGTTTCATGGATCTCTGAATACAGATTTATTTTGTGGTTGAGTTCCTCAAACTGACAAAACTTTCATTTCTTCTTGAGAAAAAAAATGTCAGACTACTTTAAAAACAGATGTGCAGGAACTTCTATAGCAGCTGGATTAGTTCTATTTGTCTAATTAGTTGCAAATACTGAAATGCAAAGCACTTTTGAAAACCTTTGAGTTGTAAAGTAGCAAAGCTTCTGTCAAACATGACAATGTTATGTTTTTATTAATGATTTTCATGCGGAGAGAGAAGGGGTCCAACAAAGGTCCCTGGCTGGAGTCAAACCTTTATGACTTTATAGTTATCTGGTAGATGTGCTATATGCACTGTTCAAGATGGTATGTCACAATTATTGTCAACTTTGTAGTTACAATATATCGTATATCTGCGTTCTATGATGTCTTCCAACTTGGATTTTACCTTTGTGTCCCCTGAAGACTAGAACATCCAGCACACACTCCCACAACAGTGTTTCATGTAACATACTGATGATTTAACCATTATTAGAGCTAGTGTTAATTTGAAAATACTGCAATGAAGTACATTTAACAACAGCCTCCCCCCCCCTCCCCGCATTGAAGACAACAGTCAGCAGAAAAAAGCTGCGTTTAGACCCAGTAACAGGATTGGAGAGGTTCATCTCCAACTCGTGGTGCTTAATTCTTTTTAATTACTGCTAATTAAAGCAGTTTTCTTGTGTAGAAGCTCGATGAAACATGGGGGGTCACAGGTTGCCAAAATCATTATGATAGTTAAAAGAAAAGAGCCATTTAAAGTCTGTGCCACTGGTGAACATGTAAATGAAGCGACAGAGTGATTTCAGCGTTACCTGGTAATAGTAGCGCAGCACCCAGCAGAGACCCTCCACGTACGACTTGACCACCTTCTTCCTGAAGTCCTCATCCTCCACGTCCACGTCAAACTTGGTCTTGTAGTATCTCTGCTTCCAGCCGTCCTCCCACAACCTGCAGCACACATGGACACAAATATTTCGAATATATGTATTGTGTTTTAATAATCCAAACTATAGAGAAGATGGATTAGATTTTGGATTTCCTCATATCATAATATGGCATAAGAGTAGTCTTTTCCTGGTCTTAAAGGCTGCATTACAGTAAAGTGACATCATTTTCTGACCTTACCATATAATTATTTGCCTTTACCCACTTAGTCATTAAATCTACATTACTCATTATTTATCTAAAATCTCATTATGTAAATGTTTTCCAAAAGGACTACTAGCGGTATTGATAGAGGTATTTGTATACAAATATTGTGATATTTGATTTTCTCCATATCCCCCAGCCCTATACCACGGTATACCTTAAAACAGGTAACTGGCCCAGGCCAATGCCTAGACGTGACCTTCTAAAACTTCACACCACATAACAGCAGAGTCAGGGGGAAAATATGGAAAGAGCGACCAATTCCAGGTTAGAAATCAGGAATACTCCATACAGTATCCATCCCGTTTAATGCCCACAGTTCAAAGATCGAGGATGTGATGTTCTCACTCTGGTCAGAATACACATCTGGAAAGAACCAGCGTAAACTATGAGCCAGTGCTTTCATTACAACTGTTCCTCCAGCGAGCAACGACTTCACAATGTGTTGGATTTGCACCATGGGCGTCTACAGACAGTATTTAAGTCTTGTTTCTAATGTATTATAATATTGAACCATTCTCGTGGTAATCAGCTGTCTGCATGCTGTGGGTTTAACATGCGTTTTCCCAACACTGACATTGAAATGTACAATTACGTTTGTAGAGTAAATGTATATACCTAAACGATCCATTTGCTTATCAAAATGCTGCTCTGTTCATCTATAGGCAGAAAAGAAAACTGCATTAACTTTCTTCCTGCTGCTGGAATAGTTTAATGGCTTTGACTTCTTGGTAGATTTGGGGCGGCGATGCCATTCTGCACGCATAATCAAGGCCGTCCAGCATCTGTCTGGTCCGCAGGGAGCACCGACTCCTGAGAGGAAAGCCTCCATGAATACCAATTTAGCCCGATGGATTTAGCAGCTTTGACGAGTGCGTCACAGAGGACTTTATTCGAATATTCCTGCTTTCCATGTTAATCATGAGCAGAGGGAAGTGGGAGCTGTTCAGCAGAGGGGTGTGTGTGTGTGTGTGTTTGTGAGAGAGAGAGAGAGAGAGAGAGAGTGAAGAGTTTTCAACAGCTTGTGCTGCAGCACTGTGGCAATAATGAGCGAATCTCTCTGCTCGTGTTTGTTAACGCCATCTTTGCTGGTCCGTAAAGATTTATTTTAAAGCCATTTTAGTAACTACATGCACACAAGGGTTGAACAATAGTACACTGATCTGGATCGATATATCAATTCAATGATCCAATATTATCATTGTAAAGTGAACATATGGATACATCTCTTTAAATTCCCACCTTATATGTACTTATTAAATAGAACACTTTGGTTTCCATTTAAGTTTAGTTGCCTTTTGTGAGTTATATTAATTCAATGATTGTTGAAGTTCAACTCCGACCTGCAGCCCTTTTCTCCATGTCATTCTCCCCCTCTCTCTCCCCTTTCATGTCTTCAGCTTTCCTATCAAAATAAAGGCCGAAATTGAAGAAGAAAAAAATCTTGAAAAAAAACCCGACAGACATAGGAAGGAGTGCGTTTGACTGAAGCGTACGCTAGCCTACTCACAGAGTGACGGCTGACTCGTTGTGAATGGGTCCAGCACGGGTTGAATGGCGGGTCAGCTGAGTTACACAAGTTTGAGTATGAAATATCTATCATCACTGTACTGCATTTTTATGAACTATGATATTCTGGCCATGGGTCACATCTCTCGCCCAGGTCCAGCAGGCTACGTCTCACACGCTGTTACTCAACGAACTGAAGTTAGTTGATTTTAATAACTTCTGTGTTTTTTGCCGTGCCGGCCGCAATAACAGAGTTATCAACAGAAACACTGGTACAAACACAGGTTTCCTTCTCATGCTCAACAATATACAGCTGTGTTAATAACAACTACAACTGTAGACTAATGTCAGCAGTGTGGACCGGCGCTGTGTCTCTCCATGCTGCTGGGGAACCGTGAGTGGGTGAATGTGGGCGGGGCTGCGCGGAGAGTAAGAAGAGAGATCCACACTGGCACAGCTTTACAGAAGAAATGGGTCATGTAACGCAACATTAAACCATATTAATAAAAACGACATTGCTTCATTTGTTGAAAGGCAGCGGACGCGAGGACGTTAGGTGCACCGGTGCGACCTAGGATTTAAGTCGCACCCTTACAAATTTTGATTGAACTCTAGAACCCTGTAAGTAAATTATGATATCGTTGTGAAGAGAAATATTGTATTGTGATAAAGACTGGTGATGTCAAATGAAATGTCAAAATGTATTATTTTTTGCTAAAATAGCAAGGCAGGTAATCTTTCTCAAAAAGTGTTCAAAGTATAAAAAAAAATATTTTTCAAAATAATATCCCGACAACTTTAAGTTAATAATTTTTAATCATTCAAACCATTTCCAATATGAATTACTCTTAGATATACTGACATATATAGCAACTGTAAGTCACTTTGAATAAAAGTGTCAGCTAAATGACATGTAATATAACAGCTGATTGAGCTGAAACGTTGTGTACGAACAAAGTGTTTAAACTTTATGGAGCCTATCAATTAAGTATTGTTTTTTTTTGTTGAAAGATTCCAGTTCAATAAGTTTTTATACAAAAAATAAAAAAATGAACAGGTGGTTGCCAAAGGGGGCAACTAGAGGCCACAAAATGGTTGCCAATTGATTCAATCTGGTTGTTACTAGTTACTGTAAATGTTAAAAACATGAAGTGCCATGGCTGAAGAGCATCCTATGAGTCAGAGCAGTCAGTTATAAAGTGTCAGTGCATTGTTTCCAGGAGGAAACATGTAAACAGTTTAGTTTTTATCCCAGCCAGGTGAAAACAAATTACCCAAAGTCAGATTTTTATAGACTGATCTCAAACTGTCATTGACAACCTTAACTCACAGTACTGTGTTTATTAAATAGATTTAGGGTTTTTATTAAATAAAAACTAAAAATGACACATTCATGGTAGTGTTTACGGTGGAACAAGACATGCATCTACCATCTCTGCAGCGAGTTGCATTGTGGGTAATGTAGGCACCAGGTTTCGACAAAGAAGAATTTGTGGAATTAAAAAAAAAAAGACGGCATTTAGTTCTGCTCCCCCCCCCCACCCCCACTAAGACCCCTCAGGTTTACCTGACGTTGTCTTCCGGCTCCGGCTCGCTGTCACTGTCCTCAGCTTTCCTCTTCATCCCCCGGTTGTCTGCGCTGCCGCTGGCCCCTGCAGACGACTGGGCAGGAGAAATAACGGACTTCAATCATACTTCAAAAGTAATCTTATCAATTTAAATATGTTCAAAAACTAATATTGTTTGAAGAAGAAGAAGAAAAAAAAATAATCAATCACAACCATAACTACTTAGCCTTCCATTTTCTGAAGCCTTTGTGCACATTTAATTCATGAACTAATGTATGGTCGGCTATAAATGGTCAATATTTAGGGCTTTTGTATGAATACCGAAATTTGAATAGCAAAAAATTCAATACTAATTTAGCGTTGAAATTGCTATTCAAATGTGACCTTTTTGTTTTTTTAATAAATGTTATAAATAACGTTATCTAATCTCCCTCTTCTCGCCTCGGCCTACCAGCACGTGTCACTCATGTCATGTCTTATGAACAATAACTTAGCGGGAGGGAGGAACAAGACATTGTGAGGTCTAAGCTAATGTTAGTACTGAGTAACGTTAGTACAGCATCGCGGAGCTAACGTTGCGTACCGAGTAACGTTGGTACAAGGAGGAGAGACAGGCTGCTGCTTATAAAATACTAAAATAGTAGTGGCCGCACCGTTTGGCTTAGTTATTAATGTCGTTAGCATCGTTTGTTACTTGACAAATTGTTTGGGCTGTCCTTTCTAACATGTCATTGTCTAATTGAGCTAACTGAGCTGCTTCATTACACTTGTTAGATGTTTCATTACAGAGTTCTGATTGGTGTTTGTGCTCGTGTTGGAAAACTAATTTGTAAACAAAGTTGCGTGCAGGTCCCCTCAAGGCCAGGCTAATGTTGGAAGTCCCTCTAGTGGACAGAACATGTAACAACCACATGGTTGTAGTGGCATTGACCAAGCATATGCCTGGGTAGTGTAGTACATATTATTCAAATATTTCAAAAAAATGTAAAATGGAATTCGAATGGTATTATAGAGGAAGACTGACAGCTCTAGTCGATATATTTGAAGATGTACACCGGCAGAAAACTAAACTTGTGAAGTGGACACATGACAATGAACGGAAATACAGCGTCCATGCTGTAACAAACTGTTCTGTGTTGTACATCCTTAATCCAACCTCAAATATCCAAAGAAAACACAACGGCATGAAATTATAACCAGACTAGAGACGTTTTTTTTTTAAGGATAACATTTCTACAGTTTGCTAAAAGAAAAATTAGCTTTTGGACAAACTGTGTTTGATCTTTGGTTTAATTTTTTTAACTTTTCTCTGCCATGTTGTGTGTGTGTGTGTGTGTGTGTGTGTATATGTATTATATATTGTTGTTTATGTATCTTACATTGCCACCGTTCTTCATTGTGGCCTTCAGGAACTGAGCAGCATCCTGAAAAAAAATAAAAATATAATGAACACTTCCTGTCCTCTCCAACACATCAATTCAAAATACTGTTGTAACATCTAGGTTTTATTGTCAAATTATTACATTTCATAAGAACGTTCTCGTCAGCAACTCAGGATATGACATACATTTTGTGTACACTGCAAACGGATATTAATCTTTATAATCACATGTATTTTAATGTATTTTACTTGTTATAATCACAAGTAAAACACAATTTTACTATAATAATATAAAGTACTAAGTTTTTAAGAACCTGGAATTTGTCAGAATACTTTTCCAGATTCCCAGAGACGCACAGTAAATCCACGTCTTATTTAAACAACCTGGCGTACCTTGTTGTGCTGCATCCTCATGTCGTAGGCCTGGTGCCGGGCGTTCTGGACGGCCTCGGGTCGGTCTCTTCTCCCCAGGGCCTGAGGGGCAAACTGACCCGTGGTCATGTAGGCGGGACCCCGCTGCTCTGCCTGTAATAACACGGAGGGGAAAAACAAAAAAATGTCATCCCTGTGAAAAAGTCAGTATACGAGCATTGAAAATCCGATACACTGCAGCCGCTTTATTATGTTTAGATGCACAATCGCTGAAGGACGCCTAAAGTCTCGTTCATACAGGTTTTCCAGGTAATAGTTTGCATCCATGCCTGTCCGGACCTGTATAATGTAGTGATAGTGAAGAATTTACAACTACGCCAAAAGATTCATTTGTACCTTAGAATAATTATTCCAAAATAGTTTCAGTGGCTTATCAACTCATAACAGGGTGAACGGCACTTTTGCTATATCGGCTATAACCACACTATGCAAATTTGCCAGATGAGGTACCGTATCGGTAGTTCAAATGATTGAATGAATGTAGATCGGTAATGGACAGTTCTACTTCCAAACTGTAGGGGGACCGAAGACAAAAAGGCTTTGGTGTTGCTTTAAAGCAATTTACTCACCTTCATCCTTTTTCGTTTCTCTTTCATTCTTCTCTTAAAGCCTTCCTAAAAGAAAGAACATGTGAATCAATCACAGAAAGCAATTAATTAAGGTTGAAATAGAAGTCCTTACTACTGTGGTACAATGTGGACTGTCTCGAGCTGTGGGATCCAACAGCAGTTTCTGTCTCATAGGACTGGGGATCATTTAAACCTCAGTTTTGGAACCAAAACCCGCCCAATACTTTTTGCATTATTTTATATTGAGAAATATAAACCAACAAAGGTTGCCTTAAACTACCCTATTGTATTGTGCCGGTTTTGGTACCAAAAAGTACTTCTCCCATTTCTTTAAATTTGACATATATAAACCAAAAGTTCTTTTATAAACACAAGAAGCACTGCAAAAACTTAAAATAGACAGTAGTTTGCAAAATTTAGATTTAACTCAGAATAAAAAAAAAGAGGTACTTTAGTTTCCATCATTGTGTGCTGCAGACACATTTCAGCCCCTATCAAAAAAGGCTTAATACAACTTTCTACATCTATAAAATAAGCTAAAAAAGGTTAATAATCCCTGTGTGAAGTTGCAGAAAGCTTACATCGTCCTCTTTGCGTTTCTTGAAGATGTTGTCCTCAGCCACGCCCACCGCCTGCATGATCAGCTCCACCCTCTCCAGGTTCACGTAGCCGTTCTCTGTTAGGTAGCCCTGAACACAAACACCGGTGGGGTTAGGCCAATGTACCAGGGATGCTTTAAAGATAAATTGTCCACAACTGGAAACGTGTGCCAATACTCACTCCAGTTTTGTGCACAACGTCTTTGTAGATGTTGACCAGTCGATCTATCGCTCCCTCTCTGTAAGAAACAAAAACGCCATGAATAATTAAAAGGCGAGGCGTTCAGTGTAAATTTAAATGAGAATCAGATTAGGACACTGAACCCACAACAAACTCCAATTTATCTTTTACAGCAGGATATTTGGCTGCCCTCTCAGCCACTTTGGCACGTAACCAACAAACATTTGGTGCTCTATTTTATCCTCAAATGAAGAAAAAAAAAAAAGTATTTGAAATAGACAATAGAAGTCTGAGCTTCCCCCAGTTTTTAGTCTGATCAGTGTTGGAGGTTAAAGTTAAGTGATGGCGGGATTACCAACACTGTGAAAGCAAGTAATGAGGCTTCTTCTATACAGAGAGTAAAGGAAACAGCTGCACCGTCTAAAGCAACATAATACCACTGTCCTGCAATTAACCCGTTTTTTGTAGCTTAAAAGAAAGCAGAAAAAAAAAAAAAAAAAAAAAAATAGCATTTGAAGAAAGCATAACAAAATCCGGGTGTGGGAGAAGTTCGGAGAAGACATGGAGAAGGACTTTCGGTCGGCACCAAGGTGCTTCTGGAAAACCGTTCGCCACCTCAGGAAGGGGAAGCGAGGAATCATCCAAGCTGTATACAGTAAGGGTGGGACCTTGTTGACCTCAACTGAGGAGGTAATAGGGCGGTGGAAGGAGCACTTTGAGGAACTCCTAAATCCAGCTTATACGCCCTCTTTGGTGGAGGCAGAGCTGGAGGATGATGGGGGATTGTCGTCAATTTCCCTGGTGGAAGTCGCTGAGGTAGTCAAACAACTCCACAGCGGCAAAGCCCCAGGGATTGATGAGATCCGTCCAGAAATGCTGAAAGCTCTGGGTGTGGAGGGGCTGTCTTGGTTGACACGCCTCTTCAACATTGCGTGGAAGTCTGGGACGGTGCCTAAGGAGTGGCAGACCGGGGTGGTGGTTCCCCTCTTCAAAAAGGGGGACCAGAGGGTGTGTGCCAATTACAGGGGTATCACACTTCTCAGCCTCCCTGGTAAAGTCTACTCCAAGGTGCTGGAAAGGAGGGTTCGGCCGATAGTCGAACCTCTGATTGAAGAGGAACAATGCGGATTCCGTCCTGGTCGTGGAACAACGGATCAGATCTTTACTCTCGCAAGGATCTTGGAGGGGGCCTGGGAGTATGCCCAACCAGTCTACATGTGTTTTGTGGATCTGGAGAAGGCGTATGACCGGGTCCCCCGGGAGAAATTGTGGGAGGTGCTGCGGGAATATGGGGTGAGGGGGTCCCTTCTTAGGGCCATCCAATCTCTGTATGACCAAAGCGAGAGCTGTGTCCGGGTTCTCGGCAGTAAGTCGGACTCGTTCCAGGTGAGGGTTGGCCTCCGCCAGGGCTGCGCTTTGTCACCAATCCTGTTTGTAATATTTATGGACAGGATATCGAGGCGTAGTCGGGGCGGGGAGGGGTTGCAGTTCGGTGGGCTCGGGATCTCATCGCTGCTTTTTGCAGATGATGTGGTCCTGATGGCATCATCGGTCTGTGACCTTCAGCACTCACTGGATCGGTTCGCAGCCGAGTGTGAAGCGGCTGGGATGAGGATCAGCACCTCTAAATCTGAGGCCATGGTTCTCAGCAGGAAACCGATGGAGTGCTTTCTTCGGGTGGGGAGTGAGTCCTTACCCCAAGTGAAGGAGTTTAAGTACCTTGGGGTCTTGTTCGCGAGTGAGGGGACTATGGAGCGTGAGATTGGTCGGAGAATCGGAGCAGCCGGTGCGGTATTACATTCCATTTATCGCACCGTTGTGACGAAAAGAGAGCTGAGCCAGAAGGCAAAGCTCTCGATCTACCGGGCAATTTTCGTTCCTACCCTCACCTATGGTCATGAAGGCTGGGTCATGACCGAAAGAACGAGATCCAGGGTACAAGCGGCCGAAATGGGTTTCCTCAGGAGGGTGGCTGGCGTCTCCCTTAGAGATAGGGTGAGAAGCTCAGTCATCCGAGAGGAGCTCGGAGTAGAGCCACTGCTCCTTCGCGTCGAAAGGAGCCAGTTGAGGTGGTTCGGGCATCTGGTAAGGATGCCTCCTGGGCGCCTCCCTAGGGAGGTGTTCCAGGCACGTCCAGCTGGGAGGAGGCCTCGGGGAAGACCCAGGACTAGGTGGAGAGATTATATCTCCAACCTGGCCTGGGAACGCCTCGGGATCCCCCAGTCGGAGCTGGTTGATGTGGCTCGGGAAAGGGAAGTTTGGGGTCCCCTACAGGAGCTGCTGCCCCCGCGACCCGATACCGGATGAAGATGGATGGATGGATAACAAAATCCTGTCACTACATGAGTAAATGTATTATCACTCAGTACTTTTTAAAATGGTCTAATGTGTAGAAATTTCTCACATTTAGCGTTGAGATCATATATTGCAATCAACTCTCGCACCACACAGTTAAAAAAAATACGCATTACTGCTACGGTAGCCCCCACGCTTCAAAAAGCCGTTCTCTTGGTCTTTTCAATATCCTTTTTTCTTTTTCTGAGCAAAGAAGAAGACTCCTGCTCCTGAAATTTGGATTTTGAATACGTGTTGTCCTCCATGTTTCCTTCTTCTAACTTGCTGGGGCCGGGAAGCAACGATACCCATTGGCAACATTAGCAGCAGCTGTGAGTTTATCATGTGACAGCGAAAACACGAAAGGCGGAGCAGTATGTCCTGTATGTCCCTTACCGGCTATTTCAAAATGGTACATGAATATGGAGCGTCTATTCGAGTTCATGCAAGTGCACATTTTGTGAACAGGCAACATCGATTTTGATAATAACTAAACACGTTACACACTTGAATTTAAAACAGAGTGTTTAGGTTTTTAAAGGACTAACGGATACAACTGCTAACAACCGCTCTAAAATTCATACAACCTTTCAGCATAAAAAAAACAAACACATTTTGGAGCCCACCTGATCTCTAAGGACGGCAGGTGCGGCAGGAAGTCATTTCCAACAAAGAAACACATGAAGACCCAGTCGTCTACGCTCCTCTCAAAGTCAAAGGGAAACGGCAGGCTGGCCATGGTCAGCTCTCTGGTCAGGTACTGGAAACACGGAGGGAGGGAAGAGTAAGTTACCTGGGAGGTGCTTTTATTTATAAGGGAAAAGACGGACACTGGAAGTGCAACTTTTGGCAAATCACAGTCACTTTTTAAAACAAAGGAAGCATGATTGACAATGAAAGGATTTTTCCCCAATAAAAAGATAAATATCATACCTCCCGTAGCACACACAGTCTGATAAATATGAACTCCTGTTCAGACACTGGCATTGTGTCTGCAAACTCATCATGCTGAAAGAAGAAAACAGAAATCAAGTCTCATATGTGGCACATTTTTGGACATACAGACAGAAAGAGATCATTTAAAACACTATAATTGTTGCAGAAACCACATTAAAATATACATCAGATAGGAAGGTGAAAATATGACCAGATCACAAGATTCATTTATGCTGTTTTGATCACAAAAATGTCCATATTGCTTCACAGCACGGTTTGACTTTTGCTGATTTAAACTCATCACTACAAAATGTGTCAAGCCTAATGCAAAAAGAAAATATATCACTGCTTTACTGTTTCTTTGTAGCTGAAGTAGAGTGTAAAACATACCATAGATATGGTATTTAACACTTCCTACTTCAGAAGTCCAAGCTGAGCTCACCTCTCCCTGTTTCTCTCTGGCCACACCCTGACAGTCTTTGATTTCATGACCCATCTGTCCACAGAGCGCACATGGGCGGGGTTTGTTGGGTTTAAACTCCTCTCGGATGATGGTGAAGTTTGGCTCGTGGGTGGCCAGGCCCAGCATGATGAGGTCAGCTGATCACAAGCACAGAATGAACAATATGTTGTGTTTCAGGATGACAAAGTTGTTTACATCGTTCAAAGTAGTAGCAATGAAATAAGCATTACTTCTGGCTCCTAACATTTAATTGTCTCATATTTTATTGAAGTTATTCATAATTTCTTTTACATTTTTCCAGACTGAAATGTGAAGGCTTACCATCAGCTCCACACAGGCAGTGGTGTGTGTTGGGGTCGTGGTTGGGCTGAGCTGTGAATCACAAACATGAGTCAATTAAATGCCCTACTGTTTGTGCACAGGTTTGGAAAAAATTTTGAGCCTTAGTATCAACATAACATTCAACACTTTCATCATACTGTGAGTATCAAGTCTGACTAAATTCTGCCATGTGCAAATAATGCACCATACTCATTACTGCCTCATCTTGTGAGCTTTATGTGTTTTTGTATTTATTACTATCTTTTAAGGTTCTTTTGTGTATAGTTATTGTAAAGGTATGATTGTGGTATGTGTTGTTTCTACCATGCAACAGTATTTGTGATGTAATGAAATCCTTTGTATCACAACAGCATCATATTTTAAAGTGTATCAGTTGAAGGGAGCTGTACCTCTCTGTCTCCTGATGTAGTCCATAATCTTGTGTTCACCTTCCCCAGGAACACTAGCATCAGACAGAAGGACCTGGATATAAAAATAGAAAAGTAACTGAAGGTTAGTGACTGAACACAGTCCATGACAACATAAAACTAGGGTGCAACATATTAACTGCCAAGAGCTAAAACATAAGAGTAATCTACCAACTGTTAGGTCTTTAAATGCCAAAAACAAAAATACATTTCTTGCTGCATTTAAAAAGCTGTGCAGCAAAGTTACACACACACACACACACACCGTGATGTTTTTCCATCCTGGATCATTGCTGAGTCTGTCTGCGACGTAGTAACGAAGACACTGTGCCAGGTTGTCCATGAACTCTGTTCCCTGGAGACAAAAGAAGACAAATCATGTAATTCTGCTGTTGCAAGCAAAACACAGTATTTTTACACTAGAAGAAAAAAAAAAGTGCATCATGAAAACAA
The DNA here is from genome assembly GCF_008692095.1 of Etheostoma spectabile. Taxonomy (NCBI): domain Eukaryota; kingdom Metazoa; phylum Chordata; class Actinopteri; order Perciformes; family Percidae; genus Etheostoma; species Etheostoma spectabile. The sequence goes on from NC_045750.1 coordinate 3,879,912, forward strand.
ACATGAAAAACAGATGAAAGATACAAAATACCCAGTATATTTATATATATATATAAAAAATACTTATCCCACTTACTGGAGTGATGCAGTTGCTGTCAAACCTCTCTTTAATCTCCTCGGGTGGAAGATAACCTCCTGTAGAGGAAATATGAATGAAGGATTAACATAAAAACACAGATAGTCACATAAATAGACAACACAACAACTGCAATCACAGAGTATTCATGTACTCATGCAGAGTGAGTTCTGGTTAATTCTGCTATTTTTAGCCAGTGAATTTTAAAAATCACTGGCCTAAGTAAATTCTTCAGATAAATGAAATAACTGTTGGGGTAATATCACTGCACAAAGAGGCACAAAAAGCGACAGATGAGTGAAGTGAAAAAGTAGCACAGCAGGTGTGTTTTATAGCCTGGAACTGTCTGTACAATTTTGCATAAAGCCATTAAAAGAAAACAAAATTGAGTCCCAGTATTTCCTGTCCTGGAGCTTAGAGAAAATATCGTAATGCTGCAACGCTCCGTACAATCTGAGATATAAGTCAACATACAACCTCTGTAGAAAGACTGTCACACACACACCTCTCTGAATGACCTCCTCCCTTATGCGAGTCTTCTCCTCTGTCAACTCCACTCCTTCTTTGGAGGCCCGAAAGCGCCGAGAGCGCTGCTGGTTCATTTTGGCCCGCGGAGCCTGGTGGAGTTAAATATGGTGTTAGTCCTACAGCAGCTGGTTTCAGGTCAGTCAAAGCATTTTCCATGTCTATATTAACCCAAATAACATTGGATTCATTTGAATATGATAGATAAAACAACTACCCGAAAGGGGAACTAGCAATCATCTTTGGTTAGAACTATTATTTTATTATCCATTTTTAAATAATGTTTAAGTTCCAAGGGGTACATACAACAAAGCAAGACAGCCACGGAGTAAAGAATAAAACCCTCCTTTTAGCCCCCCTTAAAAACAACCAAGACAAAAAAAACTAAACCAGGACAAAAACACAGATTTGCATAGTTGAGGCATACTAAAAGTAATTAGTCAAAATGGGTTACTTAAGCCATTGTGTGTTATCTGGAAATGTACTTTGAGATCTCAGACCATGCTAGGCCACTCTGAAGGGTCCGTGCACCATCCTTCCCAATATAGTCCAAGAAGGGTCCCAGATATTTAAAAAAAGGCACGTCTCTGAACCAGAATCATAGCAATTTCTTGTACGTAATCGCAGTTTGTTTTCTAGCCAAAATTAATTGCTAACATTAGCTAAGGTTGTAAGTTATGGGATTGTCAAATTTGTAACTAAATAAGTGACTATTGGTCAGACTGTTGAACGAAATCTAGACCTAAAAAAAAACATGTAATAGGTTTTCCGGTCAGCGCCCTTGATCAAGGCACTGGCTCAGATCTGGAGCTGGTCCCATAGCTGCTCTCTGCTCCCTTGAGGAATGGGTTAAATGCAGAGAATGAATTTCGCTACATGTATGTGACAATAAAGTACCTGTATCTATGCTAGCGGCGGCAGTCACTTGTTGTGGTAGCAACTTCAAACATCCTGGGCTGTAGCTTCCCTCAAAATCATTGCAGCTCTACCTTTAGCCAAACTGAGTACTGCCCTACCCGCCATGTTTTCCCATAAAATTAAAATAAAATGAAAAAATACTTGACTGATAAAATCTACTAAATGCTTTATTTTCTGGTAAATGGCCAAACTTTTCTCTGGCGGAAGGTTTCCATCACTGAAAGTTACTCACCACTCCATCGATGGCCATGTAGAGAACTCTCCTGGGTCGAACGATATTGAACAGACGGTCGATGTACTCAAAAATGGCGACCATCATCTCGTCCTCATTTTTAGGAGCGGGCCTGTAGACAGCAGAGGTCAGAAGTGAAAGAAGTATGCAGGGGGTGCGAGGGCATGCTTTGTCTTTTTTTTGTCGCTTATTCATAAATGTACCGTAGCCAATTACTTTTAGAAAACCTGCCGTTTATAGTTCCCCTGTTTGGTATGAGCTGATAGCCTCGTTAAAACAATCCCACAGACCAACACCCAAATTCGCAACTTTTACCATCGTAGCAACTTTGGCTACATATTATTGCTTGATTTGTGTTTATCAAAGTCCCTTTATTGCTCTAAATATTTAGAATTCAATGTCTAGAGCTGCAACTACGTTTTTTTTATATCATTAATCTGTTGATTCTTTAGTCTATGTCAGAAAAATGTCTGCACGTTATGAGGGAATGATCCAATTGTGATTATTTTGATTGATATTGCGATATGACTCACGCTATTGGAGGGAACAATGAGTTTGTATCAATCATTTGCATTGAAAAATATTAAAATCTACAAAAGGTAAAATGATTCCTAGTGAGTTTTTTGAGAGGATCTGTACAAAACAAAGCTTTGTTCTTTAGTCTGTAAGAAAGAATTTGTAGACTGGGACGTCTCTGCAGAACTACAATACTTCATTCAGAATAGTTCGACACATATTTGGCCTCTAGTCAGAAAACAGTGAAAATGTTCACAAAGCCCAGAGGCCACGATTATATCTTCAATTTGCTCGCTATGTCTGACCAATAGTTCAAAACATTTAATTCACAAAAAGAAGAAAAAAGCACCAGATTGGAGAAACTAATTTAAATATAACACCAAAATGCATCATTGTAACTTCAGGGACAAATGTTTATCAATCCTGGTACATATTTAAATTTTTACTCAGTTGGCAAGATTTAAGTATATGTATTCTAAAAAAAAACAAATGGGTCAAACATAACCATGACTTTGTAGAAACATAGAAGTTGGCACTAAAATAAATTGCAAAACAAGTGTAATGTGTAAAACAAAGTGCGCAAATAAGCTCCTACTTGTCTTCTGGATGTGTACAAGGGTGAATGATCCCGTTCATGTCCAAGTACAAGTTGTCGAACTCCACCTCGTTGGGGTTTGGCTTGGTCGTATCGACAGGGATACGGACTCCATTACATTCTTTCCCCTGTGAAGATAAAACGGGACACAAACAATTCCCCTTGTTTTACAAACTACGTGTTTTCTCACACACATTAAAACTGCGCTGGTTTTAACTTCTCTTCCAACCGCCTGCCTGCAACAGCGTTTCCCCTAAAAGCAAAGTGTTTTGGACCGGTTCCTACCGCCAGAAGTTCCGCACGGTGAACTCAGGGGGGCAGACCGGATTAGTGCACGTTCACGTGAGCGGCAACCGCTTCGTACGCTTACCACCGCGGTCAAAACCGCTTTCTCGCAACCGCATGACATGCGTTGAAATGACTAGGGAAGGTGCGTTTTCTCGCGGCAACATGAAAGTCCACTCAAGACAACATGCGTACTTCGTTTTTCGTGTCGTTGGTGACGAACCGAAACTTTCAAAACACATAAAAACACCGACGACACGGCATTAACGATCGAGAAGACACACACCCAGCTGTAATCACTAAATAAGATGTATTCATGAGAATATCACTACTTAAAAGCGTCTTCTCGCTAACGTTAACGCGACATGTAAACGGTCTCGGTTGCTAGCTAACATGCTAGCTATCCACTTACCTTTTCCTCCACACAATGCACAACGATTGACGCATATTTTCTGCTAAGCCAACGGAAAAACGCCGGGACTCCCATCTCCGGTAATTATTCGTTTCTCTGTCAGTTTGTAAAAACAATGTGAACTCTTAATGGAACAGTTAAAATAGCTGAATTAAAACACAAGAGTTGTTGTGGATGAGTGGCCTACATGCAGTTGGCCATCAACATGGCCATTATGTACAGTTTCCGGTTCGTTTCGGCTTTATCCGGAGCATTACGGAAGCAACACGTGCCCACAGCGACCCCAACGACCATAAACGGTACTGCAGCGGTCCGGACTGCAGTATAACCTGGAATAAGGTCTCAGATCCAAGTAAGTAAGTAAGTAAGTAAAAGTTTATTTATATAGCACCTTTCACAGGTATAAGGCCACAAAGTGCTTCACAACAACAAAAACATTAATATCATAAAATACACACAATAAAAGCACAATAAAAGACAGTACATGATCATATCAACCCACAAATAGCTAATTGAAAGCCTGAACAAGTACAAATACCACACTTTAAAATACTCTTTTGCAAAACTCCTGCTTTGAAAATGTTACTTAAGTAAAATTAGGCTATGTGTTTTTGTTTGAGCAACAGAAAAATAAAGTATATGCTTAAACATAGGAGAAAAAAAAGTATAGTGTAGTAAGAGACAACATGTTTAGATAAGACTATAGATTCTGTAAAGTGGAAACAGTGATGAATGATTAGAAATCATGATGATGTTAAGACCCCTTTGCAACTGAGGCTGGACAAAATGTCTCATTTCAACTAATTGAAAAACTGCAAAACAATTTGCTACAGTGAAAATGTAGGCCTAATGTAGGCCTGTATTTTAAATCATTATTTATTATTATTATTATTATTTACCAAGACGTACATTGTTGTTTTAACGCACTGGTCAATATTGAGTTTTTGCGCTATTTTGCTTCCATAATACAATAAGGGGTTTAACAGAGGTGTTTTCCATATATCTTTCCGAGCCTGATTAATACATTTGATTCTGTGTGAGCCTTGGAGGATCGTTTCCAACTGCAATTGTATTCTGGTTGAATCTCCATCATCCACGGTCTGATGTTACATAATGTTCATTTAATGGGGACTCTGCAACACCACATTTAAGGGGAATTAGATTTTTTCTCTCCCTCCTATTCTATCTGGTTCATGCAGGGGGGAGGATGGAGGGAAGGAGAGGGAGGGGGGGGGGGGGCGGAGGGCCATTAGCCTCCTCTCTTCAGGCAGGGTGGGTCTGACATCAACACTGCAGTATTATTACTGCAAAGAGCTGCTGATGGAAAGCACTTGGCCTGCTCCGACGGGCCATTTCCATAAACATTTATGCTACAGTTGCAGGTAATAGGACCAAGCCAGCATTTCAGCGTTCGCGAAGGGGAAACGGAGTAGATGGAGGGAAATCTGATGCAAATTGAGAAAAACCTCTCTTAGACTGAGGTGTTAAGCTCAGGAATGTGACACGAAAACACATTTTGACAGTTGTGGACGATGCATTCACTGAATTCATGTAAAAAGTATACACGCTCACTCTGTGCCTTGGCCTCCAGCCGACTGGTTTCCATAAAGTCCTTGTTGATTAAAAAAATTGAAATTGAATTCTCCCAAAACAAACATCACGCTCAAGTTGCAGTTTTAGGATTCCAGCAGTCAGAACTTGTATTTCAGTCAAACAGCTGAAAGCTGCCACAGTTTTGCAGACCGGTTCACTCCCTATCTCACTCCCTATCTCACTCCCTATCAAGCCCCATTGTACCAACCTGGACACTTCCAGAGAGTGGAAGTTCTCCCCTTATTAGACATTCTCTGAGCTTTGTTTCTTCAAACTGGATCAAACCAAATCAAATCCTGCAGGTTCTCTCAGTTTGTATGTGAGCTGATTTTTCTGGTATTCCCTGACTTGATGTCCTCCAACACGAAGATGACTTAAAGAGAGAGAGCGCCCTCACCTGGTCGATCATCACTATTATAACCTGAATGATCTTCACTCCAGCTTCCGTGTGTGTGTGTGTGTGTGTGTGTGTGTGTGTGGTGTGTGTGTGTGTGTGTGTGTGTGTGTGTGCGCGCATGTGTGCATGAAACAGCTGGAAAACACACATAAGAAATGGAGACATGTTGGACAAATGCCCAACATGTCTCCATTTCTTATGTGTGTTTTTCTAGCTGTTTCATTGGTGAAGCTACTAACATAAACTGAAAAGTATTTAAATACTCTGTAAATATCTATCTCATGTAGGCCTATAGACTACTATAAAAAGTCATTTTATTAAAGGTGCCCTGCCACATGTATTTCATGACTTTGTGGTAATGTCTGAAGTTCTACCATGGACTCTGTAACTTGGTTACCTTGGTTACCTTGTTTCCAGCCATTCTGGTGTGGTATAGGAAGCCTGCAGGAAGACTCATCGACATTCAACGAGCTACGCTGCTTGACTCTGATTGGCTAACAACTGGCCAATGACAGCCTGGCTATCAGCATCCTTTACCCAGCTCATGCATATTAATGAGCTCAGGCAGCATGACATCAGACTGACCAGCTGTTGTGATTGGTCTGATTTCTCCTCTTATTTCTTTCCAGTGGCTAGAGCTGACAGAGGAGGTAGCAGTTCATCTTCACATTCACCACATAACACACACACACACACACACACACACACACACACATATGGACCTGACATATTTCAAGAAATGCAAGTTAAAACGGTTTTGTTTTGGCACCTTTAACATATTGACTTATAAAGTCTATACAAAGATAAAGTATGATCTCAGGAGTTCAATTATTTACAATTGCCACATTTAACATTTACAATTGCAAGAAATAATGTAAGCGTAAAAGCAGCACACAAGGCCTCTGCTCATTTGCTCCCCCCCCCCACACACACACACACACACTCACACACACAGGAGTTGAATCTATCTGAACCACAAATTTGGCACAAAGACGCTGCTGCAGCTCTCGCTTAAGTATTCAAACAACATTTAATCTCCTTTAATCTGCGACCCAGGAGTTGATTTGTGTTAATGCTCACACAACATGAGCTCCAGCACTTTTACCCACCAGATATGAATCATCTGATTAATAAGAAGTTTAATAAAAGAGCTCGTCGAGGGAAAAAAAGATCTCTTTTTCCGTCCAATTCAAGCTGCACTGTAGTTTCATGCTAACAAAGCTGCCGGCTAACGGCGTTAGCGCTCCTTCCCCCTCGCGCCCTTTGATTAGCTGCTGATCCCTTTAGCCTGCACATGAAAAGCTCAGCAGGACTTCACATAATATGATGCAGCTCCAGGGTTGTGATGTGTCCTCGGCAGCCCGCAGAATGTCTTTACATCTTAGCCTCTTTGAGTCGGTTTCTGCCCATTGTGCTGCAGGAAGAAAGAGTTTTTCATCCCTCCTTTAAAACGCACACAGACTTACATTTTACTTCTCCTTTCTTCCCCTGTTTTTAAGCTGAGTTTCACTAAACACAGTGGTATTTCAGGTTCCATGTAGGTAGACAGTTTGATTGGTGCCATTTTGTTTTTGGTTTGTTTGGGTGGAAAAACATGACCCCCATCTTACAGGAACAACAGACTCGAGTACTTCAGCCTTGCAATGATGCATTCTTTTTTTCTCTTTCGCGCAGGTCCTGTTTTGAAAGGAGCTGTCCTGTAGCTTCCTAATGTAAATGAATAAAAATGTATACCAAAATGTGATGATGTCCGACACGTTTTATGAAGAAGAAAGCCTTACGTTTTCAAAAAGCATTAGCAATATGAGTTACTATGTTCTGCTTAATGTATCCATGTACCACGTTGAACGCGGACATGACATGACATCAGACTCAGAGAGAGGAGCTACGAAAGGAAAGAAGCGTGCAGCCAACGCAGCAGCAGAGCGCCTGCGTCTGGGCCCGCCCTGTGGGGATAGAGATCTTTGTGGATTTATTGACATCTGTCGCTCAAGAATTATATGTGTTTTTAACTTTATTTTCTAACTAAATTGAGATCCAGGTTTTCAAAAAAAGTGGTGGCTACAAAATGACTCATGATTAAATCTGATAGGTATCCATCACCGTCCTCACCGAAATCGACACCTATGTTGGTTATGTCAGATCCAGAGAGGCTCTGTGAAGATCCAATAGTTTTAAACTTCAACATAGGACCCACCTTCAAGGAAGTCAACACTTATTAATGGAGAGTGGTCCGACTCTCCGGACTAATGAAGACCAGAGTCTGGTAGGACCAGGCTAATGTACCAGAGTCCAGTAGCACCAGGCTAGTGGACCAGAGTCTGGTAGGACCAGGATAATGTACCAGAGTCTGGTAGGACCAGGCTAGTGGACCAGAGTCTGGTAGGACCAGGCTAATGGACCAGAGTCTGGTAGGACCAGCTTAATGGACCAGAGTCTGGTAGGACCAGCTTAATGGACCAGAGTCTGGCAGGACCAGTCCTGAACACCTCTCAATCAAACACCCCCTTTCCTGTTAATAATATTCCAGCTCATTTTTTTTATTCATGTGTGTCTGTTTACTGATGTTTTAAACTGAGTAAAAACATTGTTGATCTCCATTATGGCGGCTGGAGGTTATGTTGCCAGGGCAGCCGCCGCCACAGTCACAAACCCAAACAGCAATAGGATCAGTGGCGACTGTGCTAATTGAAAAGGCAGCGCCGCTCGGCAGCTCGGATGATGTGAAACACTCTTGGCAGAGGTAAAGCGCTTTAATTGAGCTAAATTTGTCTCAATGAAGGCGCTCACTTAAAAGCGAGACCGGGGCCTGGCAGCGGGCCGGGTGAGATGCAGCGGCGAGGGGTCCTTACCTGCACATTAGAGGAGAAGGCATTTTAATAACAACACACACACACACACACACACACACTCCTCCGCCCTCCTCCTCCTCCTCCCCTGTTAGCATCTCACTGGAGTGGGACTCAATTATTGTTAATGGAAGTTCATCGCACATTTTCAAATGGGAGCTCTCGTCTGCTACAGATCTGTAACGCTGAGTCTCAGTTACACAAACATGTCTCAAATGTAGGAATAATCTTACTGGTGAAGTTAAATGTCAGTCGGACGACTTTCTCCTCAGACACGTCTGGCAACTTATGCCCACCAGACACTAGAAGACTGGACAGATCGACACCATCTGACACCATCTCACTTCCAAAGACAACACTCTGTCATAACATGTGAAGACTGGGGATCTTGCAGGGTCACACATATTGCAAGACTGCAACTAGATTCATTTTGAAAGATTTAACCAAGCTAGCTAGCTACCACTAGTGTAAGCTGGTAACTTGAGGGAAAGTTTACAGATTTTCTGTTCCCAATACAGATGAAAGTCTCTAGTACCTGGAGGGCCACGTTTATCCGCCGGTAAAACTTGATGACGCGCTTCAGATGGGTTGAAAAGGGTTTGGAATATTTTATCGAGGCATTTAACATGATACACTTAAAGCGTAACTCTCGCCAAAATACAACCTATAGGGTGTTTTTTGTGAATTTGATTGTGAAAAAGATTGACCGTGCAAAGGGCGCTGCTATGATAGCATCAAAATCACTATTTCAAAACAATAAGAAGGCTCGATACAACATGAGACTTTGCTCCAAGTATCACCAGGGGCTCTACACATTGTTTGTGTTTACAGAGTTTAATAAAAAAAAAGGTTTTAACAACTCACTGTAGCAGTTGTTGTTTACGCTATCCGCCATCTTGTCAGTTAAAAAGTGTCGATCTCCAAATGCGAATGAACGGACTCCATGGGAGGAAATGTCATTCTTATATGAGGCTCCTTTTACAGCTACAAGGTTAATATTGATTGGCCAAACAACAAATTATCCGTGCATTTATATGGAACTAAGCTTTAGGAGTTTTCCATCTTTACTCTCCTCCCTGTTACGTTGCATTCGGAGAGCGACTCTTTTGGACTGGCGACATGTAAGCGACCAGAAACACCAACAACTAAAGTGAGTTGTTAAAACCTTTCTTTTTAGTAAACTCTGTGAACACAAACAATGTTCTCGATGCTGAGTTCATGTCTAGAGCCCCTGGGGAGCAAAGTTTCACGTTGTATCGAGCCTTCTTAGGATTTTAATCCAGCTCTGTGTCATCTTTGTGTGGGCAGTGGGTTTAAACGAACAGATCTTGGCTTCCCTCCGACTGACAGTACATCTATGGGACAAAACCTTTTTGTGTTTGGGTCCTGTGAGAGATTGAGCTAACAGTCTTTTCATACTTTAGAAAATGATTTATTCTCATAAATGAACAACTGAATATTTTTCATGACCTCGAGCAGGGTCGTTGGTCTCCAATGTCTTTTTTCATTGCTCAAAATGAACTGCAGACTGGACATGACATGATGAACAGCGATTCAACCGACATCCCATTGATGATACTTCCCCCAAACAACAGAGCAGCTCCGGCCTTGGAAAACATAATGCAGTTAAACAGGAGAGGGCACTTGAAGTAAGAGCTCTCATTAAATGCATCACACGGTTTGTTTTTATTTGCTTTTTAGTTCACTGAAAACACTGAAAACACTGTTCTTTCTCCAAATGTATAGAAACAGATACCACAATGCAAAATACATACTTTGGAAAAGACCAGAAGGCATTTTTCAAAAATGAAAGCAAATTGTAAGTGAAAGAGAGATAAATACAGGTTTATTGCCTACTGTTAGTATTTCTATGCCAAGAGATGCCAAATGACCACGAAGAAACACAAAACGTCCACAAAGAGATACCGAAAGGCTACAAAGAGACCCAAACAACTACAAAGAGATGCAACACATCTGCAGAGACACAAAGATACCACAAAGAGCCTCACAAAGACATACAAAAATTGTGTCTTAAAGCTATAGTGCGTAGTTTCTGTCACTCCCATGAGGAAAGTAACGACAACTGTTGCACTGTTGCAAGAGTGTTTACACTGTTGCTGCGTCCACATGATACAAGCCTTCCGTGATCGTGTACCACCCCCTCCTCCATGCAGTTGCTTGCATGCAGTAAACCAGGGAGGATTAAAAAAAACAATGGACTCATCAGAAGAGGTCATTATCTTCACTCGAGTTTCTGCACGTGAAAGTTACCGGGCAACACAATATTCTGAACATAGTCATACTGAGAAGCAGAGAGAGAGTAGAAATTAGCTTTGTAAATGTAAATAACAACTAACGCAAAGCGCTTTAACATTGTACAGGAACCATTCACACACCAATGGCACAGCATATGGAGCAACTTCGGCTCCCAATGTCTTGCCCAAGGACACTTTGACATGGGACTGCAGGGTCAGGGATCGAACCACCAACCTTCTAGGCAACTGCGCTACACCTGAGCCACAGCTGCCCCTACTCAGTTGGCAACGGCTTGAATGTAACGGTTGGCTGAAGTAGGGCTGGGCAATATGTTGATATTATATCGTTATTGTGATATGAGACTAGATATCGTCTTAGATTTTGGATATTGTAATTTTGTAATATGGCATAAGTGGTGTCTTTTCCTGAATTTAAAAGCTACTTAAAAAGCTAAAGTTATTTACTTGAGACACTATTCTAGCTAATCATAAAATCTCATTGTGAAAATGATTTTGTTAAAGCACCAGTAGTCAACCAGAAAATATTGTCTAAATAGCGGCATTGAAGTATTCCTCTTTCTATTATTATATTGGCATTTTTTCATTAGGTAAATGCTGAATTGATTTTCTATGTCACAGATCGTTTCCAGGACGATGTCTTATTTTCAGTGGATTTTTTCTAAATGAATTATCATGATGGTTCAAGGTGCAATGTGTAGATGCTGCAACTCAACTGAGGCCTATCAGAAATTTCAGGTTACAGCAATATTATTTTATTGGAATTATTTTGATTATTATAACTTTAGCTTTTGTGAGAAATGTTCTGTATTTGACCGTTGAATATTCCTTGCTTGTTAAAAAAAACAACATTTATTGCTGGAAGTTCATATCTACTGCATGTTCTCATCCTTTCATAAGATCATATAGCCGTTTTGATGGTGTCTTATGTTATAATGCTCCATGACATGTTTTATTAGTGTATGTTGAACCTTAGCTGAACTTTTAAAAAACAAATCAAATCATAATTGCAATATCTTGCAGAATAATTTGATTTTTCATTTCCACCATTCTTCTCTAAAAACGTTGCCGTCCACTGTACGGAAGATGAACCCTGAATGCCTTCATCAGGAGGAACTTGTTATGTAAAGAGATAATTTGGCCCTAAAGCTGAAAAGTTGAAGCTGGCTTTTTGAAATTCTTCAAAACTCTTCTGAAAACCCACCTACACTCATAAATTTACCAAATTCATTTCACAAAATGGACAACAAGTCCACCAATCACCACAAAGAGACAGATGATCACAACCCATCTTCCTTGTCTCCTAATTTACAGCGTGAGTGATGATCAACCGATAAAAGGGCGCCGATGCGGCCGATTCCGGCAATATCTAAACCTCGTGTCTACACCTGTATATGGAGCTAGATTTGTTTCTTTTTTTATTACATGCAAAAAAATAAATGATCTGAGAGGGGAAAAAATGTTTGAGATAACGTTATCACACTGATACCAAAAAAGCATTTTATGAGAAAAAAAAATATTTGAGAGAAAAGGTTTTCTAGGTTTTCATACCAACAGCAATAAATAAAGTTGCTATCAGTGTGATTATTGCTTCAAAATTAATAGAGACATAAAAAAGTTGTTTTGATGCACTTCCGGGTCTGTCGTCCTCAAAGGGTTACGATGTAGCTCCTATAACAGACACGACAGTGATCAAGAACTTCTGGGGAACCACATGTTAAATCCTTGATATTACAGAGCGCTCCTCCTGGACTCCTGTTCCTCTCAGGGACTTCTTGCCTCATGCTGCCCCCTGATGGTGAACAGCTGCAGTAGCCACATCTGGAGTTGAAATAAAAGCCGGTGTCCCCTTATTCGAGACAGAGACAAGGCCGAGAAAAGAACGCAATTGATTCCGAGACCTTCAAAAAGTGGTCTCGAGACCAAGACTGATCTTGAGTACAACACTGGTTAAAGGGGCTCAAAGCTGCTTTGACACTTTTTCAGATCTGAATAAACCGCAGGGATACCCAGCTTTTTAACCTCTGTTGGGGCGTTAATGCTGCTTGAACAAATAAGTTCTGGGGGTGTTTTTCATTCTCTAAAAATGTGTAAAATGTATCTCCGGAACACAGGAACAGCTTTACTACAGCATGATACATTATGACATTACGCATTTTCTAAATAATTTAAGTGTCTTTTTTATTTGCCCATTTTTTAACTTTCTTTCTGCATTTCTTTTATTCTTGCTTTACTTTTTCTGTTATTTACTGTACTTTCTTTTACATCTTCAACTGATCGGAAAACATACACATCTCAGCCAACAGTGGAACTAAACCCTACTCCTCTTCATCATGAGTACCTTTTGACTGTAGAACATTTGTTAAAGAGTATTGCTTCAACTGTTGTACTGACACTTTTACTTTGGTTAAGGATCCATGTCCTAACTCTGACGTGAAACTTTCTCTATGTGTTTACAGCCATTTCTCTTTCATTTATTTTTCTCTGTGTGTCTCAATGCAATGCAGGAGCTAATGAGGAACAAAACCAAAAAAATGTTGGTGTAGAAAAACTCACTAAACTTGTGACAACTTCCATCTGCAGCTTGGATGTTTTGATGTGTGTTTTTGGTCCAGCTCTCTGCCTCATGCTGCGACCATTCAAACAGAGCAGCGTGTCATTAGCATGGGAGCTCTTTGGCTGCCACATTAAAAGCTGGCCAATCAGACGGCGGCAGCTCACCGGGGGGGGCAGCTGGTTATAACTCTGCAAAGACATGCACAGGCCACAGCTTCTATTGTCCCCCCCTCCTTCCCTCCCAAACAGGAGGCCGTTTAGCAGCCGACTTACAAATGACCTGGGTTGGCTTTGTTTGAAGTGAGGCGGAGAGGGGGCGGCTCACCAACAGCAGAGTCCCTTTGCTGCTCACACGGCTCATTACTCACACAGATCATACGGACAAAAGGCTGCAGGGAGGAGAAGTCACTAATGAGGAAAAGAGCAGATACTAAACGGTGTAATTAGGAGCCTCCTCACCGGCTATTCTGCTGCTTGGGTGTCACTCAGGGACAAAGGGAGGAGATTCACCTGAGCAGAGCAGGAAGACAGACACCTGCTCGGCCTCTAAAGGCTCTGACACACCAACCTGACGGCCGACCGTCGGCCGAAAAGTCAGTCGGACTGAATAGTCAGCTTCACACCTCAAAAAGTGCCTCGGAACACACTGAAGCGACTTGTGACACGAGATGTAATACGTCTCCATAACAGCAGGTGGCGCTAATCTGTTTTGTCGCCCAAAAAGTGAAAACTGTAAATGACGGAACACCTCCCTGGACATCGTAAACACAGAGTACGCTGTCGTCAGTCATTGTCTTCATCAGAGTGTTGATAGCCGTCAAGAAGGATCGCTGTTACTCGTTGAACGGAAGAAAATACACTGGCGAGTAATAAGAAGACACCGGCGTTGTCAGCTCTGGTTTTTCTTGTGCACTGATTCACTAGTCAAGGGCTATCACAAGTTGTTGATTCAACAAGTCAAATCAGGCAAAATGGACGCCGACGGCTCCTCCGACTGACGATGGCATGGAACACACCAAACAAACTCGAGTCACTGACCTCGCCAGACTGTCCGATGGCCGATAATCAAGTCGGTGTGTCAGCAGGGCTGCACGATTATGGCAAAAATGATAATCATGATTATTTGGATCAATATTGAGATCACGATTCATTATCACAATTATTTGTTGACTTTAACCAAAACAAATTTTATTGTCACATAGGCAATTTATGACTTTCACATCCATATTGTGCTACATTCCTCTTATGTTAAAGTTGTATGTTGTACATACATACAGCTGCAAAACATGTAAATGAAAATTATCTGAAATAAATAGACTAGAATATATTTAAAAAATGTATCTCTGAGAAAGCTCCTTCAGCGCGATGGACGTTTGATACTCACATAGAGACGGCTGACTCATTATGAACGGGTCCAGCACGGGTCGCATGGCGGGTCGGCTGAGTTACACACGTCGTGTGTATGAAATGTCTGTATTGTCACTGCGCTGCATTTTTATGAACTATGATATTCTAACCATTTGTCACCTCTCTTGCACATCTCTCTGTTACTCAACAAACTTAAGTTAGTTGCATTCAATAACTTCTTCTGTGTTTTTTTCGGTGGTGGCCGTGATAGCAGAGTTCCCAGAAAAAACACTGGTACAAATACAGGTTTTCCTCTTATGCTTAACAACATACAGCTGTGTTCATAACAATTAAAACTGTGGACAAATGTAGAAGTGTGGACCGGTGCTGTCGCCGCTGTGTCTCTCCATGTTGCTGGGAGCCGAGTGAATGGGGGCGGGGCGCACGGAGATTAAGAGGAGAGATCCAAACACAGGCACGGCTTTACAGAAGAAATGGGTCATGTAACGCAAAACCAAACCATATTAATATGAACAACATTGCTTCGTTTGTAGAGAGGCAGCGGATGCAAAGGCGTTAAGTGCACCGGTGCAACCTAGAGGAAATTTTTTAGCTGCACCCTAAAGCCCTGTGAGCTAACAGACACTAACTAGCACCTTAGAGCCCTGTGAGCTAACAGACACTAACTAGCACCCTAGAGCCCTGTGAGCTAACAGACACTAACTAGCACCTTAGAGCCCTGTGAGCTAACAGACACTAACTAGCACCCTAGAGCCCTGTGAGCTAACAGACACTAACTAGCACCTTAGAGCCCTGTGAGCTAACAGACACTAACTAGCACCTTAGAGCCCTGTGAGCTAACAGACACTAACTAGCACCCTAGAGCCCTGTGAGCTAACAGACACTAACTAGCACCCTAGAGCCCTGTGAGCTAACAGATACTAACTAGCACCCTAGAGCCCTGTGAGATAACAGAAACTAACTAGCACCCTAGAGCCCTGTGAGCTAACAGACACTAACTAGCACCCTAGAGCCCTGTGAGCTAACAGACACTAACTAGCACCCTAGAGCCCTTGAGCTACGACATAATAGCACCTTAGAGCCCTGTGAGCTAACAGACACTAACTAGCACCCTAGAGCCCTGTGAGCTAACAGACACTAACTAGCACCCTAGAGCCCTGTGAGCTAACAGACACTAACTAGCACCTTAGAGCCCTGGGGAGCTAACAGACACTAACTAGCACCCTAGAGCCCTGTGAGCTAACAGACAATAACTAGCACCTTAGAGCCCTGTGAGCTAACGACACTAACTAGCACCCTAGAGCCCTGTGAGCTAACAGACACTACTAGCACCCTAGAGCCCTGTGAGCTAACAGACACTAACTAGCACCTTAGAGCCCTGTGAGCTAACAGACACTAACTAGCACCTTAGAGCCCTGTGAGCTAACAGACACTAACTAGCACCCTAGAGCCCTGTGAGCTAACAGACACTAACTAGCACCCTAGAGCCCTGTGAGCTAACAGACACTAACTAGCACCCTAGAGCCCTGTGAGCTAACAGAAACTAACTAGCACCCTAGAGCCCTGTGAGCTGAAAATCGTTAAAAATTATTAACGTGACTTATAAATGAATCAATAAATTTAAATAACGTGATCATTTCACGAACTGGCGTGAGACCGGGTTGAGAAGTATGACTGCTAACCAAACCAACCTCAATATTGACAGTCCAATTGAAAAAAAATTACAATATCCATTGTTACATACTACATTTTTTTTGGCTGCATTTGGAACATACATTGTGAAATGATGAAGGGTTGCGTTCATCTGACAGTGGGGGTATCAGAAAAAAAGGTTGGAAACCACTGGGGTAAAGAATGACGAGTGGGAGCGAGAAGTTCAAACCAGCTTCATTTTCTCACCTTCGCACAAAGCTGACCAATCACAGCATCGAGTGGGCGAAAGTGGGGGCATGAAAGTCAAGTCGTTGTCGACCAAGGGACTCACAGTAAAATTTAATTGGTGCTTCACAGAAGGCAAAAACTGCCAGCGTTGCTGTGAAACAATAGACATCTTGTTTTTCGACGTTTCAAAAGAGGCTATCTTATTTTATTGTTCGTAAGTACAGGGGAAAACAAGCCAGCCTGTTAACGTTTCACCATCTCGGTCACAGGCAGACGCCATTTAAAGAAGGAGAAAAATAATTGAGATTGATCTTTAGATCAAAAGCTTTCTATTTCAAATTGAGAACATACGCTCTGCGCTGCGGCGTCGCTGCCCAATTTGTCAGCCAACAAGAACTGAGCTGCTTTAGTCGGATGCGTAAAACTGCCTCCCAGGGGGCACTGGGGCAGACCACCAACGCTTTCCGGCCACCATGCTGCTTCCACACACAAACAAAAGTACAAAGCTGCAGCGGGGACGCTTTGTACGGTAGCTCGGCTTTAATGTGGCTGCAGGCCGGCAAAGACCTACGAAGTGTTGTTGTCCTGGAGGAGAGTTTTCCATCCTGACCGGGACCGTATGGGGGTTTGGGCATTACTTTATTAATTGATAATTGTTTTTCTAACACAATTTTATGCACATACAGTTGTGCTCATAAGTTTACATACCCATGCTAAAGTTGACTAAAAAGAGGAATAAAAAATTGATGGACAGATTTTTGGAAATTGATTTTAATGCCTTAATTTAAAAAAATAGGTAAAATCCAACCTTTAAGGTCACCAATTTTCTTTATGAAAAAGTAAATAATGTATCGTACATAAATAAATGTTCTTTCTTAAAATACAGGGGGCATAAGTATACATACCTCTATATTAAATTCCCATAGAGGCAAGCAGAGTTTTATTTTTAAAGGCCAGTTATTTCATGGATCAGGATACTATGCATCCTGATAAAGTTCCCTTGGCCCTCCATATCATCACGTACCCTTCACCATACGCAGAGATTGGCATGGTTTTATTTCAGTTAGCCTAATAGCTGGTTTGATTTGCACAGAGATGATTTTATGTAAAGTACCCCATGCCGTTTGGATTCCATCAAAAGGCTGTTTCCACTCCCCTCTCCCCTCCCTCCGACCCAACCGCCCGCCACGCGGCAAACGGAGCCTTGCCTTTCTTTGCGGCAGCGGCCAAGCCGAGGTCATGGTTATCCTCAGAGGGTTCTCGCTTTGTTTTGTCCAACTGGGGGGGGGGGGGGGGGGTGGGGGGGGGGTGTAGGTGGGGGTCAGAGGCTCTGAAAGACCGTGGCTCAGTTTAACATCTATTAGCAGAAGCTGCGACCCCCGCAGAGCCGCTCCTATTGGCTGCTGGGCTCAAGACAAGCTGCATCCCTGAAGATGTTCTTAAAGCGGGCCAGACGCTGTACGATTTTATTCATCTTGGATGTTTATGCACACTACATGTTTTAATCAAGTCTTTCTGCACAGCCAAAACAGGCAACATCTACATGTGTGATTTCAGCAGTTTGGTGCAATGTTCAATGTGGACAAGAGAGAGAGAGAGAGAGAGAGAGGGTGTAAAACGTAGGCTACTTTTAACTTATGATTGCATTTTGATTATAATACTTTGGCACTATTATGGAGGTAATATTTGAAATGAATTGATTGTAGGAGAGTACTTGTACACAGTTTGGTCTGTTCTTTTATTTAGTTTGTAATCTGTAACGCAGTACTCATGAAGTCACGGTGGATACTCTACACATTGTTTAAAATGTAATGGTAACACTTTATAATAATGGTACATGAGTTATCATGAATGCATATATACATTCATGTAGTATTTCATGGACTGTCAGACGTCCTGATGATTCAAATACCTAATTGACGCATTAACTAACATACTGTCCAAGCATTAAGTCATGCATGGGTTACCAATGGGTAATGTAATTGTTTTCATTATAAAAAGGCCGCAGCTGTATCTGGTGAACCTGTTTTTACTCTTTCAACTGTCAGATTTCCGCGGTTGGACCACGAGCTCGGGGAAGCCCGTCCGCTCGTCCATGTCTCTGTTGAAGTGCAGGCCGACCGCCTCGCCGACGACCACCTCGGCCGTGGTGAACACCTCCAGGTCTCCCAGCACGTGACCCCCGACCGTCTTGCCCTCGGCGTCTGATAGGCAGATGTGGACGTGGGCGTCCCGGTTCAGAGTGCCCACCAGGGAGACGATCTCGAACCGCCCGCTGAGCTGGATCACCTGAGGGAGGGGAGAGTCCAGAAGCAGGAAACATGGAGGATTACTCTGTAAAAACAACTCTGGTTTATTTATAGTTACTTCACTTTATTTATAACCTACCAATACTACTGGCATTTAGCGAGCTTGGAATCAGAACAAAAGGGTGAAATCATAGGATTAATGTCTAAAACCGTCTCAAATAAAGGTCTGTTTCTCTCCTCAGTTCAAGTTAAATATATATAATACATACATAATAAATATATTTGAAAATAATAATCAGAAAGTCCAGAGGTTTTAGACATTGGGGACTTCATACAGTTGCACTTCGTGGCCAGTTTATTGGATCTGTGGTTATAGATTTGATGACCCCGTGTCCATCTTTTCCATGCACTGGATGCAGGGGCGGGGCTAGAAGGGGGGCTCGGATGGATGGCGAGCCCGAGACGCCGAAATGGACGGCAATAAGAATCTGAATGGAAAGTTTACTTTTGAAAAGTTGGCACTTTTTCCATTGACCAGATCAAAGTGATCTGTGGGTTTGGTTGTTGTGAACTGAGCGATCATCACAGCACGTCCAGTCGGAAATACCACCTGATGCCTGACACCTGATAATTGTTTACAGCACTAGTGTGTATATATATATATATCTTTTATATTTATAGAGAGAGAAACATGTTGCAGCATATCTTTATGTCATTATCTATTATGAGTTAAAAATTAAAATATAAATAGAATTTATATATTTCTTTTCTTTTAAACTCTCACTATCCTTGTACACTATGTAATAATATCTAATATGCGGTCATTTTAAAAAGGTGCTAAAACGACAACCTAGATAAAGTCTCCAGACGGTAAAACTCGGGCCTTCGTGCTGCCTTCAGGTACCTCGTTTGTATTTGTGGCCGTGGCGTTGGCCAGCCGGAGCGTTGCCTTGGTGACGCTGCCCACGCAGGTGATGATGAACGGCGCTCGGAGGCGCCTCTCCTCCACAAACGCCTGCAGAGACCCCAGCAGCTCCTGACCTGGGCCCAGCCGGACCACGTGGACCTGCAGAGACGAGCCTCCCGCTGCTGAACTCTGGGAGAAAAAAACGTGGTGTCATTTGTTCATTCAGCTTTACATGCACTCTCTTTATTTTAGATTTGTTTTCCTCCTGTTGCCATTTACTGTATTCTATTTTAGTTTTTACCTTTAACATGTTTCTTCTTCTTTTAGATTTTTTTGGAAAAGTTATATAGACTTACTTACAAATAAGGAAGGTATTGAATGCGTTTACGTGTAACAGAGTAATTTCAAGTATTAGTACTTCTAGGATCTAAATACTTAAATACAAAATGTGTGCAATTTGAAATAGGTGTGTGTGTGTGTGTGTGTGTGTGTGTGTGTGTGTTCCATGCAGATCTTTAACAGGATCACTGTGTTTGACTAAACACCAGTGTGACCTCTGACCCCTGGGGGGGGGTATCACACTGATCTGCAGGTTTACAAAGAGCTTCAACAGGCAGAGCAAACATCCCATCCCTTTACATTTCTTCACTAACACGCTGACGAGTCAATGAGTCAACGAACAGTCCTCTTCAGCTTTAATTATCACCACAGTTAATCATTCAAAAGTCATTTTCCGTTTGTGTTAAAGCAGTTTAAAGCAGAAATCCATATAAATGAACCATGAAACAGATTTCTATTATGTTCGAAGATACAGTGATTCTTTAAAAAGAAGAACAGACACATACATAGAGGAAATGAGAAAAGCTACAGGAAGTGAAGGAAGACTCAGCCGGGAAAACTACAAGCTTGTAGGCCTTTAGAGAGAGAGGCCACGTGCAGTTTCAGGGTTGAACTGGAGACCCCTCTGAAACTCAGGATAAAACCTCAATTAAATGGTTATTTTATGAATGGCCTGCAGTAAATGCTAACTGAACACGGTGGAATTCATTCATTTATGACTCTTATTCTGCAGAATTGCAGGTGGATAACTCATGAGACCATTTACGGTATTTAGCTTTGGAGTTGTTTCTTTTTTAAATCCTATAGCTCTGGGTAAGTCTAATAATAATAATAATAATAATAATAATAATAATAATAATAAGAGTTTAAAACATCCAGGAGTGTTTCCTGTGCTGTAGTTGGCTTTAATCCAATCAACACATGGCTTCCTATGAGAGCATGAGGCTCCAGCATAGAGAGCACTTTGTTATACACACACGCACGCACACGCGCACACCACACACACACACACCACACACACACACACACACACACACACACACACACACACACACACACACACACACACACACACACACACACACACACACACACACACTACCTTTCTTAATGTCTGGATGTCACAGGGAAAACTTTCCTGCCGGAGTGTATTTCAACACGTTGGGAATCTGACATAGTGTTTTCTGTTTATCTGCTTTGGATTCGGTTCAGATGTTAGAAAAGTTTAAAAAGTGAAAACTCACCATTGTGAACGAGTCTGAGGCTCCTCGAGGACTAAACTCCGAGCACAGCACAAACACTTGAGTTAAACATTTACAGGAAGACACACACACACACACACACAACGGTGGGACTGCGCATGCTCAGTGACCAGTTAACTTCCTGCAGAGATCTTTTCTGGTCTTTTACTGCCACCTGCAGTATGGATGTGCTTCATTTAGCGGAGAAGATCTCAACTGTTCTAGATGTGTGTGACCCCATAGAACAACGTGGGACGTGTGCCAAAATCTCTACCCGGGACAAAAGTCCTGAAAATGACCACAATAGACACTGTTATCACGCTACAGTACAATGGGACTCCCCCCCCCTCCCCACACTTTATAGACATCCTTCATCATTTTTAACAGTTTAATGTTCATATTTAGAAAATTACTTTTTGTATTACACTTTGTCTTAAAAATAAAATATGTAAATGTGGCAATATCTCAATAAATATGCGTACATATAAACTCTTGAAGCTACAGATTTTCTGAGGCGATAACAAGGATGTAGGCTAGTGTAAGTGAGTAGTATGGTACAAGAATTCTGCTTTGTATATATTATACTATTTTCAGTTTTGTTTCTGTAGATGTTCAGTGTGGATGTTGTGTGTGTGTGTGTGTGTGTGTGTGTGTGTGAGTGTGTGTGGGTGTGTGTGGGTGTGTGGGTGGGGTGTGTGTGTGTGTGTGAGTGTGTGTGGTGTGTGTGGGTGGGTGTGTGTGTGTGAGGGGGGAATCTTGTTTTGTGCTGTATTAAATGGAAAATGATAAATAATATTATATACATATATATATAATATTATATATATATATATTATATATATATATATATATATATATATATTATATTATATATAATATTATTTTTTTCTATTTTTTAAAGACCATCTTTTGGGGCATTCTTCGGCGCCTACCTCCACGGGACATCCTGTATGAAGACATGAAAGGGGAGAGAGAGGGGGAATGACATGCAGCAAAGGGCCGCAGGTCGGAGCCGAACCCCCGCCCGCTGTGCTGAGGAACCAGCCCGGCCACAAGGGGAGTTTTTTAGAAGAAAAAAGACCTTGCTATAATCAGTGGAACGTTAACTTAAAGTGAAAAACACAAAGCAACAGGTTTTATTCCCTGTGTTGCAAGGTAACCTTTCCAACAGAGGCATGGGGACGATGATGAGAGCTCTATCACCAGAACTATTCTCTGGACGTTGTGAAGTTACATTTAAATCATCGTGCACTGACATAACATAGGCTGTACAAAAAAATACACATAAACAGTTTAATAAATAACAGTTACAACATATGATGAAGATGAACATCGTTTCATTAAATACAACTTGACGATTAACACATTGGCATTAATCTTTAAGGAGCACAGACTTCCCCACTGATGTTTTTATTTGTTTGATTATTGTTCCATTTATTTTAATCAATATCGGCTGTTACCAGGGCAACAGCTATTCTTCCTGTGGTCCATAATAAAAAGACAGAAAACGATTACTTCAGCACAATATAGATAAATAATTCTTTTATTTCTTTATTTTTTAGTTGTGGAGTTTCTGACTTCACTTCAGGAAATAAAATATATTAAAATTATCAGTATATCAATATATAGTCAACCATAAAACCATAAAACAACCAAAACAATGTCATGTTATAATATTTGAATAAGTAACCTTAAAGGATCGACACACTCTGTGATGACGTCCCTGTTTTTAACCTCTAGATGGCGCTGTGGTCTGGGAAATGGATCTACTTGTAACAGACTGACGTCACGCAGCCTTTCCAGCATAGCTGCACACAGGGAGGTCGGCCTGAGACTCTGAGCTCTTTAACCCTCCTGTTGTCTTCGGGTCCAATTTGACCCGTTTTTAAAGATATTACAATAGAAATGTGGGTGCCTTTCTACATAATTGCCCCAAAAATAAAAACACGGATGGATGATTCCTTAAAACGCTCTTTCATTGGCTTCTGGGTGTTTTATTCATTTTTATTAGTGGCCTGTGATTTGATTTGACATCCTCTGACGTTATTAGTTAAAAATAATTTACAATTCCTGCTTCTTTTTTTTTTAAAGAAAAAAAAAAAACTGATGTTATTTCATAAAAATACGGTTTACTGACCATCAGTTCCAAAAATAAGTATAAAACTAGTGGTAATAAGTTGGTTATAGGGGTGTACATACAGCACTGGTGGCAGTAAGCGACCAAAACGGCGTGTGACAAAGAAGTTTTGACCCGGAAGGACAACACAAGGGTTAAAGAGTATCTACCGTTTATGTCAACCTGGACCCTATGTTCCTAAATATGTTCCTCTGTTTTTGTGTCTAAGTGACCGATGGGAACAACAATCTTTGACATCGGTCCAGTATTAAGCGAGATCGCTGCAGTCTGCAGTGGAGAAACGAGCTACAATGTAAGTTAATAGGACAACTGTCCAGCTTGTATTTACCTTCACAAAAGTGCTCGTTTTGCCGCTGAGAAGCTCAGATTAATATTCTAAGTGACGTGTGATATCAGGTCTCGCGATGTAACAAATTGCTTCACAACACTGAACACGTACGCCCGCTCAGGCACCGGCAAATAAGGTTTTCACTCTATCGTCATGGCTGAGCCGGCAAGTAAGAAGCAGAAAGCTAGGAAAGCATTGTCGGAGGAACAGAGAAAGAGGAAACGGCAGACTGACCGAGGGGAGGAGTCGGTCACAAGTAAGTAAACATATCCAAATATCTATTCCTAAACTTTAGAGAGGGCTCTACAGAGAAACCTGCCAGCAAAAAGAGAAGAAATGGCCCAAACTGCAAAGCGCCCCTTTAAAGGTATAGTGCGTAGTTTCTGCCCCATGAGGAAGTCTAAGTAATGGTTGTCATTACTTACTTACTTAGCACTGTTGCTTTGTACACATGACGCAAGCCTTCTGTGATCGCGTAACACCCCCACCCCTCCTCCAGCTGCTAGTAGCCAAGAAGGACACGGGGGATTAAAAAAAACGTGATGAACTCTTCAGTCATTATCTTCACTTGAGTCTCAACGCAGGAAAATCCCCGCGCGGCACAATCTTCTGAAGATAAAAATCCAGAGAGAGTTGTGTGGAGCCGATAGTCTTCATTAGCTTTAACGTAGGAAAAGGTAAAAGAAGAAGTTTTGGAAGGACGGATGAACTGTAATAGAACAATATTTTATATTTTAAACAGTGTTGGATGCTGTTCCTTTTACTTGCATGAAATCAACTTCTGACAGTGAAACTGAAAACCTTGAACTTGAAACTTTATTAGAAGAAATAAGCAGAAATATCTCTTTATGACCAAGATCCTCATTTAGACGTTTTAGCACTGATCAGATGTCAGTTGTCAGACTATTCAATGCAAAACGGTATAAAGGCTTTATGCCGCCCTACACGTTATTGTAGGCCCAGTTATTTACACAACTTTGAGTTACACAATATGTGTAGTAGGGGGTCCCTGCTCCATCTCTCTTTCACTTAAGGGGTCCTTGGCTTAAAACCAGTTGGAGACCCCTGCTCTAAAATATCATTCCTGCTGTTGCATTAAGATTACTTATCAGTCCAAAGCATAAAAATCAGCATCAGGCCAAAAAATGTGTATAAGAATTTCTCCCATCTAGCGTTGAGATCATATATTGCAAAGAACTCTCTCACAACTTCACTACACATGAACACAGTTAACATGACACAACATGAGTAAATTATGAATTCATTTGTGATGTCTGACTAAATATTAAAAGTAACAGTCTGACACTTGGTCATTATTGTGTCAAACCTTTAAAATAAAAACTATTTTGAGGTAGAAGGTATTATTGTTTTTTGCAATCAAACACAATTTATGTGAGACATTTGAAAACCTAGGAGACTGACTTCAGAAAAAAGAAATTGTCAATCAACAATTAAGCATTGTGTTCAGTGTCAAATTAAACAAAGCTGACTCCAATTCTGCCATTCACCACACAGCAATTCAGAAGTCAAACACTGCTGACAGATCTCTACCAATTCATCTGACAAAAGGAGGCATGTTTTCCTGTATTCTGTCGCTGCAGCACAAAGAGAACAATTATATATGTTAATATATATAATATATAATATATATATATATATATATATATATATATATATTATATAGCATATGGCTCATGTTCTTAAGTAAAACATCTGCCAAAAACATATTCAGGGCCAAGCAAGTCACTTTTCTGGGTGAATATCACAAGTTTGTGAACAGGCAACAATGATTTTGATAATGATGATAACGATTTTAATAACTAAACACGGCAAGACCCGCCCTTAAATAGCATTACACACACTACCATTGGCCAGGCGCGCATGCCTACGCCAGATAACTTAACCCCATTTCTTTCATTCGGCGATCCTAAACCTTAACCACTCGAGGTCAACGCCCAACCAATCGAGCTGCTTCGTAGGGGCGGGACTTGTCAAGAAGGTACGTGGGACACGGTACTCAGATTTAACTTAAATATTTTTGCCTACATTCTTTTCAGAGCGTTTTTTTTTTTTTTAATTTTTTAATTTTTTTTTTTTTATGTGTGTATGTGTCTGTGCACATATGCATACATTGAAAAAAAAAGGGTAAATTGAAAATTGTACCTGTGACTGTAAGTATTGTAGTGCATATTTACAATAACAATATTTGAAAAAAAAAAAAAAAGAAGTTACGTGGGATCCATAACAACGGATCCAACATACCAACCAATCGAGCTGCTTCATGTCAAGAAGGTACGTGGGACACGGTACTCAGATTTAACTTAAATATTTTCTCCTACATTCTTTTCAGAGAGTTTTTTTTTAAAATTTTAATATTTGTGTATGTGTCCGTGCACATATGCATATATTAAAAAAAAGGTAAATTGTAAAATTGTATCTGTGACTGTAAGTATTGTAGTGCATATTTACAATAAAAATATTTGAAAAAAAAACAAAAAACAACGGATCCAACATACACTACGCGTCGTGAGGTCAGAGGTCACAGCACTCGAGAGGCTTCCAAATGTCTCAAATCAGACATATTCAACAAAAAGAAGCACGAGCACTAAAAACATTCCCCGCTGCAGTTCAAAGACAAAGGGGCAGCGATCCAAACGCTTTCACCATGAATATTTAACGATTCAAATCCTGACACCAAAAGTGTGCTGTGATTTTTCCAAATGAAACAGGTGAACCGTGTATTTTTCCAAGAGGCAAGAATGCAAATCACGCAGCCACGCGGATACATCCCAGATCTGCTGATGTGTTTTTCTGTATGTATTAATGAGCAGATTAAATCAGGGCTGGGGCGGTGTGGCGGGGCTCCCGGGAGCCGGCGAGGCCACGCTCCGACGATTATTTCAAGTACAGGCTCTCGCATGTAGTATTCCCCCCGCGAAGCCCTGATTACTATCAGGTTACAGCATCCATGACAACAGCTCACAGCAACAGGGTTTACTGAGCAGGAACAGGAGCCACGCTCAGATTCTTGGAGCTTTGAGACCTGCGTTGTTGTCTTCTTCTTCGGCCATTTTAAACTGCTGCTTGGTTTTCCTCAATAATCCACAGAGACACACCAGTTGGTTTCCAACCAATCATCATCATACCTGTGCTGTATAAATGTTTTGAAGTAGTTGAACAGCTTTATTTTACCACTTGCAGAGGAAATTGTTGTGCTTGTTGTAATGTTTTTGTTAATGTTTTGTAAGGTGTCCTAATTATTAATATTATTAAATAAAGAATTAAGAGATAAACCAACCGTTTGCATCAATTCAGAAATGAACAATGACATTTTAGAAAACACACACATTGTTTTTGGTGAAGCTTCCCTTTAACAGGGCATTTAATCAGTATTTTTGGCGAGTGGTGTGTGTGTGTGTGTGTGTGTGAGTGTGTGAACTAATTAAGAACAGAAATTACCCCAAACTGTGTCTGCGTCTCCTGCTGAAGGGGAGGGGGGGGGGGGGATGTAAACAGGGCAACAATAGCAGACTGTCAGTGCCAACGCTGCCATGCATGACAGATGTATGTGGACACGCCAGACAAAGGCACGGCTGGCAGAGCGTGTGTGTGTGTGTGTGTGTGTGTGTGTGGTGGGGGGGGGGGGGTGTCCAGCTTGTGTCCGATGCAGAAGAAGAAGCTGAAGGAGTGGAGGAGCGCTGCTGGCGGCTCAGGCATCGTTCCACGGCACCAGCAGCTCCCAGCAGCCCCTGCTGCCTCAGCCATGACCATCACTCCAGAGCTGTCAAACTCCCAGCAGCCCCTGCTGCAGCCCTTTCGGTCCAGCCCGCTAATGGAGGGACGACTCTGCGACTCTGTTCATTATGTCTCCATCTGCATAACGAGGACTGTGATCTGTGACACTGATGTCACCGGTTCTGCTGATGATGAAGGCCGTGAGATGCTGTTTAAAGTTCTGGAAGAAAGATAGACAACAAGTCTTTATCGCCCCCCCCCCCCCCCCCCCCCACACACACACACACACTGTATAAAAGTGAAGCCATCTTGTAATGTTGGAACCAGAGTCTGCGCAGCTGTGATCAGGCGGTGAAGCCGCGGTATCAAAGTCACGCCCATGCACGTACCTGACCTATCGCGAGTTGATTGAAGTTGTCAGTCATGATGTTTAAGGTGTTATTTATAGAATTAATTATTAATTTTTATAGCATTAATTAACAAATGAAAACAACACTCTTCAGGAAAATTAACCCGGCAACAAACATTAGCGTGTTCACAACTACCCAAACTGACAGAAACCGTCTTTGAGAAAAAATGTATTTGACGTGTAATTCGATTTTTGACTTAGACAAACACAAGAGGAGAAAATCCACTTTGTTTGAGATCTGTTTCCGTCTACGCATCTACCACTGGTGCGAAGTCGGATAAATGTCACTTGAGTCAGCTTCAGTTAAAGACTACGAGTTTCAAAATGAATACAAACATGGAGGGGTGGAGTTAGACCAAGGGGGTCAGCCTCTCCTCTCTAGGTGTAGCTCCCATGGCGCCATTTCAATGCTACGAAGCACTCACCCATTGTTAGCATCCCATTGACCGCCATTCATTTTGGCGCCACTTTGACAGTGAACAACTTTACATCTGAAGTGTTTAAAGACTCTATTTGCCTGTTGTTTATTAATAAAGAAACACAACAATGTATAAAAGGCTCCATTACCTTGTAACCCTGTCTGAAAGTTGTAAGTCTTCTGGTAGCTGTGCCAAGAGAAATCTGTTTGTGGATAAATGTTACTTCATATGAAATCACTTCTCAAAATGTTGCTGAAATATGTTCCAATGCTTTCACGGACCCTCTATGGGCTTCTCCCTTGACTTTATGCCTCAACGTCCCCCCCGATTGCCTGCGAGCTTCTCCTGACTATACGGTAATTTCTCTACTGTGCGACAGAAAGTCACGTGGTTATGACACAATCGTTTTATAAAGACGTCTGCTACGGAGCCATAATGTGAGATAGAAGGTAATGGAGCCTTTTGAACATTGTCGTGTTTCTTTAGAAATAAACAATGGAAAATTTTAATCTTTAAAGTGCCTATGTTATGAAATAAATCAATTCTTCTGGGATTTGGGGGGTTGTTTTGTGTCTCTGGTGCTTCCACACACATACAAACGTGGAAAAACAACTATCCATGCTGTTTTGAGTGAGATTAGGTTTCTGAATGTCCTCTGTCTTCAGTCTCCAGGTGAGCTATTCAAAATCTGCGTTAGCCGTAGCACATGCTAACACGCTAGCTTGTTCTCAATGGCAAAACACTACTACAACACACACTAGTAGACCATAATCTCCAAAAGAACTACTTCCTGTCACTGTTCTACTTCCTGTCCCTGTTCTGCAGGTTTTCCACAAGTGTCCCTGGTCTAGAAGACATCTCCCAGCTGATCCTGCCTTGGACTGACCAAAGCTGGAGAAAGAGTTATCAACTGATGGGATCTTACCGAGCTACTGAGCATGTGCAGCTCCCAACAAAGATAGTATAGAAGTGAGATGTCTCACTCTGTAACTAAACAGAGACCTAAACACACAGGGTGAAAAGGAGCAACTGTAGCAATGTGCAGTACAACAGAAATATATTTTCTGTTTTGAAAATGAGCATAATATGGGCACTTTACCGGCAGGTTTTCAGTGTATTCTCCATGGAAGAAGTGATTGTGAACACAGATTATGAGCGATTCTTTCACCCTGTAGTCACCAAAGTAAATACTGGACCCATTTATCACAAGGCCATGTTTCTCCAGAACATTCTGACACTAACACGGCATTTTTCAGACGGTCACATCAGGAGAGACCAGACCTGACATGAACTTTGTTCCAGACCTGTTTCTGTCTCAGAAACAAAGTGTAGTGAGGTCTGGAAACACGGACAAGCTAAGATCAACTGGTGTCCGCAAACGCCGTAACAACACTAGTTTTTTTAAAGCTAAATAGGGTGATCTAAAATAAATGTGGAAAATATAGAATCTGAACACGTGTGAAGCCTGAAGGCCATTGCTTTCCCTCCAAAACACAACGAACAAACCCCAAATATGCCAAACACACACACACACACACGCACGCACACCACACACCACACACACACACACACACACACACACACACACACACACACACACACACACACACACACACACAGAGTCCTTAATTAGGTTGGAGTGTATTCAACAAGCTCATTAGTGTTTCAGCCAGAGTTGTCCCCCTGCTGCTTCTCCTTAATTCAACTCGTATTGGCACAGTTCGTCCTCACTCGTTGACTTTTTATAACGGTGTGGAATGTAATTTAAATGATCTAATTAAAAGAAACAATTCGTTCATCTTAATGTCACATTATCGACCGCTGCTCTGCTGTCAGAGAGATCGCCGTCTCTCGAGACAATACTAGAAGTCACAGACAATAACAGACAGCACGACAGAAGATTTCAGTTTGTCCTGGTGAAGGTTAGGCTAAGATGATTCCATATGCTCTGTGTGTGTGTGTGTGTGTGTGTGTGTGCGTGTGTGTGTGTGTGCGTGTGTGTGCGTGAGTGCGTGCGTGTGTGTTTGTTAGGATGTTTTGTCCGAGATACTCTGCAGCATGTTGGAATGACATGTGTGAACATGTCAGAGCCACAGGCAGCTGCACATGTCAGGTGCCTGTTGGGAAATGTGTGTGGGTGGGTGTGTGTCAGGTGTGTGTTGTGTGTGTGTGTGTGTGTGTGTGTGTGTGTGTGAAGTCATTAGGAGCAGTGTGCAGCAGTGTGTGTATGAATTACACACACTGCAAAAACATTCAAGAGAAAACATTTTAAAAGGTGAAAATATTTTGGACAGTGAGGACAATTTTGGGGGTAAAGTAGGACATTTCTTTTGGAAAATGAGGACAATTTATGAAGTGAGGACATTGAAGCTTGTTGAAATAAAAAGTTCAGTGAAAAAAGGCGACCTTTGGTTGTGAGTGGGGACACGTTTGGACACGAAGATATTTTAGAAAAGTGGGAATTAGTTTGGGGAATGTTTGTAAGGTGAGGACATTGAAGGGCATGGATATAAAAGCTTTACTGGAAAGAGACGACATATTTGGACATGAAGACATTTTTAGTCGGTGAAGATGTTGTTGGAAAGTGAAAAGTGGAAACATCTTCCGAAAATTGTGGGTATTTGAAGGGTGGTGGAGAAAACATGTTCGGGAAGAGGCCATCTTTAAAAGACTGCAATATAGAAAAATGTTCTACATCGCTATCTAGACCACAATCTATGTATATATATTGACTCTTTATTACATCTCAGCATTTATATAGTCCACCCATGCATAATGTGTTGTTACTGATCTACTTTACCTACCACTATTTGCACTTATTGTACACTGACTCTTTACTACATTCAGCATTTTTATAGACTGTCTACTCATATCATTCATCCTGCGTTATTACTTCTCTACTTCACTAACTATACCACAACTTGCACTAGACGTGTATTTAACTCTGTTATGGACTGCCTATTCATGTATATTGTGTTATTACCATATCACTCTCGCACATCCATCGACTTACTTCCACCTCTCTTTGCACCGGCTGTGTAATGCCTACTTAATCTGCTCTTCATGTAGCCCATTGTGTTCTGGATTCTTGTATTGTATTGATTGTGAAACTGTATGTTGTCCTGCACGCTTCTGCTTTTCTTGGCCAGGTCGCCGTTGCAAATGAGGACCTGTTCTCAACGGCCTACCTGGTTAAATAAATAAAAATAAAAAAACTTAAAAAGCAGCTTTTAGATACTTTGATTCCCTCAAGCTTTTGATCCCACATGGGTTCATCACTGTTAGTCTGAAAGTTTGAAAACATAACTTTTTACTTGTTATCTTAACAGTTTTCTTCCCTTTCAGCAACTTGATATCAATACATTTGGTCTTTTTGAGAGTGCAGCTATTTCTCCGACATCCCCGAAACAGATCTTCGTGAATCTATTGCTCTCTGAAACGCCCCTTATTTTGAAATTCCAGGTGGCTTCAGCTCCGTTTGAAAAGGGCTGCTGGACGGATCTCTGCTCTGATTAAAGACCAGGATTAAGGAGCAGTGACCTTTTGTTATCATGGATTCATCCTCCTCGCCGTCTGAAATCAATAGGCGGCTCTGTAGGCTTTCACACATCCATCTACTCTCACAGATCAATCCCCCGACAATCCTCTCCAGCCCTCAGCGGGAGTGCCGGGGGCTTTTAGGGTGAAATTATGTGGTAGTGCTTCTGCTGCTGGTGGTGGTTCAGAGGAAGTAATATGTCGACTTTAGGGCTTTCTCATCACACCGAAATTGCTGTTGGTATCAATGCCACTATTAGCTCCCCTCGGCAAAGACTTCAGCCATTAAAGCCTGTGGTCGGCGCAGCTCAAGATGAGGCTGCAAGCAAGTGAGATTGGCTATGATAATAGAGCTGCTGTGAACCTATTAGAGCCCAGTGTGGTCCAACCAACCTCCACTGCAGGTGAACTGAAGGAGGGGAGCGCGCACTGCAAAAAATATCCACCCCCAACAGTTTGTATAGGCTTCAGATGACAGAGGAAATGTCACGTTCAGGTGTTTTTCCTTCATTGAATACCTTTGTTAGACTGTTGAGAGGTGACAGGAAACAGAGGGAGATAAAGAATGACATGCAGTAAAGGAGAGTGCCCCAATATAATGTTTTTTATTTATTTTTTATAACCTCTAGTTGTACAGAGCTTTATTTCGTGGACCCAGGACATGCAGTAGAGGTTGGTTATAAATTTCATCTGGCCGTGGGAATGCCTCAGGGTTCTCCAGGAAGAACTGGAAAACTTTGAGGAGAGGGGCATCTGGAATACTATTATTAATTTTAATATTATTAAGTAGGCCGCTGCTCCACGACCCGGCAACCAGTAAGCGGCAGAAAATAAAATAAAATGGATGGATGGATAAATGAGACTGTCCTCCCCTGAAAAACACTCCCATAGGTCGTTTGCTCGTGCAGCAATTGTGACTTGTGTTTACGCTTATACCAGCGACACCCTCTGATGGCCGTAGTCATTATGACCGGAGCAAAGCAGGAAGTAAGGTGACGAAGTATAAGAGCGTCAAGTTGCATATCAAGGCAGGTTGGCACCAAACACAGGAGACCGGGCTTCATGTCCTCTTTCAAACTAAAAGTCACATGCGCAACCGGAAGTGATGTAACGTCTATTTGTAACCCAACCCACTGTCTTTTTCTAAAGTTAACGACGTAGTTTTGGTGGATAAACCTAACCAAACTGGGACTGTTTCCCAACATTAAAGACGTGTTTACATATGAGGACACAAACACGCCTGTGGGAGGACAGACAGACAGACAGAGAGACAATCAGACAGACAGACAGACAGACAGACAGACAGACAGGACAGACAGACAGACAGACAGACGACAGACAGACAGACAGAGACAGAAGATAGATAGATAGATAGATAGATAGATAGATAGTACAGTTATGGGTTTATGGGTGTTGGGGTTTAGTTTGTGTGTGTGGTTTGGTCCCCCCCCCCCCACCCCTCCACCCTCTGCCCACTCTCCCTCTCCCTCTCCCCTCCTCCTCCTCTCCTCCTCCGTCCTCTCCCCTCTGCTTTCCCTGCTGCCTGGCTTAAGCTAATCCCATTATCAGTGAGGCGGCCTGACGCTGATGTGGCCTGCTAACTGACCAGCTGCTCCGAGTCTGGCCACCACACACACGCTGCAAAAAATGTCAAGTGTCAAGTGAGCTAAAAACTAATGTCTTCGGTCACAGAGCTATTTTTTTCTTTTCATGTAATCACAAGAAAGCTAAAAAACAAACAAGCATGTTTCCTTGAATTTGGTTTCTTGACATGTAAAAGTCAAGTCAGCAGTATGTGCCAGACATAAAAATGCATTTCTCTCCGACCCACAAGGCAATGAGGACACGTACAACAAGTATAACATAAAAGAGAAAAAATATAAACAAATCTAATAAAGAAAGATTAGATATGCAATCAAAAGAAAAGGAGTATGTACGTGTATAATTGTGCAGTTTGGAGGTTTATGCAACAGTGGCCGGGCTGCAGAAAAAAAAAAAAAATAAATTATAATAAATAAATAAATTTCAGTCCTCAAAAAGAGGCAAGACCTATTAGTAAACAATTATTTAAAAAAAAAAGTCAACTGTAGTACTTTTATTGGTCTCCCTAAGGAGAAATTTGCATTGGACACTGAGCAACTTAGCTGCAAGAGTTACAGACACAACGACAGCACAGGGTTAAAAAAAAAAAAAAAAAAAAAAAGTTAAAAAACAAATATACAGTCAACTATACATTGTGCATGTGTGACCACTCCAAAGAGACTCAGGCCCCACTGGAACGAACCGTTCGCAGTTCTCGTAGTCTCCCATTGGCAGATTCTCTTAGTCCACACAGCATTCTGGGATAGGAGAAAAACGGGCTCTGGTTCATTGGCATTTCTTTAAACCAATCACAATCATCTTGGGCGGAGCTAGGCAACGGACGGAGCCACGGTGCCGCTGCAAAACAGCCTCAGGAAGGAACTTGTTTTGGTGGAACATGTGGACGTTCAAAGGTTGTTTTAGTCAACAAAAAACTCAGATTGGACAGATAGTCCAGCTAGCGGTCTGGATTCACCCTGCAGAGATCTGAGGACCAGGTAACCATAGTCCTCAGAAATCCACCCGCGTTTAAAAGTACAACACAAAGAAAAAGGAAGGTAACAAACATCCAGCGGAACCTGAACAATCCGGGAAATGAAAGGCTGTCGATATAGACCACAGTTCTCTTCACCTGTGCATTGTGAACACAACACTCGTCAGGTTCGTTTTGAACCCTGACCCCACGCAGGACTCTGTTCCCCCAGAAAATGCCAGTGAGCATAATCCAACAAAAAAAATACATACACTGCAATTGTTTTACATAAATGTAATTTTTAGAGGAGAGTGTTGCCAGAGAATGAGGGCTGCATTCCCCATGAGGCTCTATTTGGAAACTATGACAATAACACATTAATAAAACAGAGGCTGTTCCTCAGGCCATCTGATTATATGAATTGGTGTCACATTTCAATGTGAGTCGTCTCTGGTAACATGGTTGAAATATTAGTTTATTGTTCGTTCACTTCTTATGATAAAAACCAGCTCCACAGGCTCATTTCTTGCAGTGTGCTCTGGCCCCGAGGCCCAGCAGCCTGCCAGCCTATCAGTCGTGACACTGGGCTTCTCCTGCATGCTTTAGCTCGCGCGCTAGCCCGGACAGCATGTGGCGTGGATCCCCGTGGAAATGGCAGCGTTTGGGAACGTTCCACGACGCAACACAATAATGCCGAGTCACCCGGAGCGTCGCTAATCCAGCTTCCCAAACAATGTGAGAGGCCCCTGCGGGGTCCGAAGGCAGGTAGAAGGAGATTAGAGAAACCTGGAGATGTTTCGTTGGGCTCAGAAGGTCAAACGAGCTGAAAAGTCCCTTTTAACGAGGCATCTTGTCTTAATTTCTCTCTGAAGACGAGTTGACAGTTTGATGAGGTGATTGTGAGTTTAATAATGATATACTGTATATCTTTCTTTTTTGATGATTTCCTTCAGAGAAGAAAGCTGTATATTTTGTGATAATGTATACTTTATTCATCCCGCTAGGGGAAATGACAATGTATTCACTCTGTTTTTATTACACACATTACACAAAGGCCTGAATTTCACACACATGCTTCAGTACCTATACATGTAGTTGAACTGGCACCTCTCCAGCTACCAGTCCACTCCCAGACTTTGGTCCGTATGGGGACTTGAACCAGCGACCGTCCGGTGCCCAGCTAACTCCCGACTGACTGAGTTACTGCCACCACCGTGCTTAGAAACCGTATGCACAACTTTTGAGTGAATGATTGTACTCTAGCAATGATTTTGCCAGAATTTGTTTCAGAAAAATATTTGTTGTAAGTAATAGGCACTCGACAAATCTGGAAAAAGATAGATCACAATGCGATTTCCACTTTTCAAAATCCATGTTTTTGTCTTTGTACGTTTACAGTTCTGGTTTGATTTGCTCAAAAACATCTCGCCTTTTGGATCCACCTGTCAGGCCGTTCCAATCTGATTAATATGTAACCTTGTTAGCAAACAGTTGCTCATTGACACAGCCAGCAGGTACACAGCAACGGGATGATTGGCCGGGAGAAAACTTTAAACTAATACCAGGTTCCTCAAACGTTCCAACCATATTGTTTAGCCCTACCTTCTAATACGCCCTTTCAGGCAGTGGTGTAGTCTAATGTATTGTAGTGGCTATACTGTACGGTATATATCTTTGGCCAGAATCTGCCTTTGGGGGCATATCATAGTGGGAGGTCTGGGTGTCTTCTCTATGGAAGTTTGGAGCTTCAAGGACTTAATTTCCTGTATTCAGATGCACTTTTATGCACCAATCTACAGTCAAAATACTTTTATTTAGCTTTGATGAAGTAGGAAAACACAGACGACAATTAAAAATGAATCAAAAATATAATGGAATTATGTTGTTGTGAGTCATTGGGCATTTTTAAGTGGGTATATGGAAATCCTGGATCCATGTAGACTACACAAAAAAGTCTTGTCAAAGTATCGACGCACTTCCACTTCCGGGATTACTCCAATGCCGCAAGAAATTCTGCCGAACGTCGCTCTTTTCGTCCCCTTCCTCTTCCTTTGTGTTGGCGTTCTAACCTCCGGTGGATTTCTGAGGACTATGGTCTATGGACTATGGACTAAGGACTGTGTTCTAACCTCCTGTGGATTTCTGAGGACTATGGTCTATGGACTATGGACTGAGGACTATGGTCTATGGACTATGGACCGAGGACCATGGTTACCTGGTCCTCAGATCTCTGCAGGGTAAATCCAGACAGCTAGCTAGACTATCCGTCCGATCTTTTAAAGATCATTTTTGGGGTGTTCTAGGCTCTCATTTCCGACAGAACAGCCCTGACTCGAAAGGGGAGAGAGGGGGGACCGGCCTGCAGAGAGGGCTGGAGGTCTGAGCCAAACTACTGGTCGCTGCGTTGAGGACTAAGCCTCCCCACATGGGCTTGTGCTTCTCCAGATGAGCTACCCAGGCGCCCAAATCAGAGCTTTCTGTTTTACAACTAAAACAACTTTTGAGTTTACACCTTCCACCAAAAAAAGTTCCTTCCCGAGTTTTGCTTTTTTTCAACATTATTATCGCTTTTTCCAAGATTTTTGTCACTTTTTCAGTGTTGTGGGTGCCTTTTTGACATTTTTATTGTTGACATTTTTAGCGCTTATTTCAACGGCCCATTTTTTATGCCAAAAAAAAACAAAAACTGAACTCAAAACGGGTCAAATTTGACCCAAGGACAACATGAGGGTTAAAGAAATGCCAATAAACCAGAGCATGTTTTCCTCCCATCCTAGAACGCTCCTCGGACTAGCCAGACCCCCCTCCACAGCGCTGGGACTACCTTACTTCTCACTTTGCTCCCGTCATGATTACTACAGCCAGTAGAGGGCCCCACTATCAACACTAGTTAAAGTCCTAATTGCTGCTTTAAAAAAAACAACCTATGGGAGTGTTTTTCTCTCTAAAAAATGACATAATGATGAACTTAAGGTAATTATTCTATAAAATATAACGCAACACTTGATACCAAACGTTGTTAAAACACATTCCAAGACTAAAAGCGATATAAATATTCACATTATTACAAAACAACAGTATAATTTATACTGTTTATTGATCCCCAGTGGGGAAATTACAGTTTACACTCTGTTTGTTAGTCTCTACACACAGGTCTGAAATACACACACGCTCAGATGCATGCACATGCACAAATGGAGAGATGTCAGAGTGAGTGGGCTGCCAGCTGAACCAGCACCCTGAGCGGTTGGGTGGGGGGGGGGGGGGGGGGGTACGGTGCCTTGCTCAAGGGCACCTGGCAGTGCCCAGGAGGTGAAGTGGCATCTCTCTAGCTACCAATCCCCACTCCGTGCTTTAGGTCCATACGGGGACTTAAACCGACAACCCTCCGGTTCCCCACCCAGCTCCCTACAGACTGAGCTACTGCCATACTGTCCATATGGGGACTTAAACCAGCAACCCTCCAGTTACCACCCCAAGTAGAGAGAAACACTGTGTATCTTAGCTCGGCACCAGAGGAGAACATACTCTCCGTTGTATTTTTTGTACAGCGGTAATGTCAGAAAAGCTCTGGGCTCAGCTCTTAACCAACACTGATTAATAATTTATGGCTCATCCCATTATGCCACTTTACACAGTTCAAAGGCGGCACATTTGCATCCCAATTTGTTCACTCTGGTATAAAGACACGCTCAGCCTCTTTGCATCAGTATTTCTCTTATAAATGGAATTTGGGACGGTCTGTCCTCACATCAGCGAATAAAGAAGATTAAAGTGCGGGCATCCTGCGTTCCTTCCCCCCCCCCCCCCTCCATCTCCAGCTCGGCCTCGGGACTTTGATGTGTCCCGTGATGCTTCTGAGGAAGACAGACATGAAATACAGGGGAGTGACATCCAGGGAAAAGGACTGGATGCGTATATCAGGATTTGTAAAGAGGGTTTCTATTCTGTTGATGAAAAAGAAACAAATACTCATATAGATCTAGACACTTTTACAAATCCTTTCTTATATTTCAACACAACTTTTCGTCACTAGTCCTACATAATGTCCTCGTACCTAATCATCACCCGCAGAAATTTATAAAAAAATTCAAAATTTAAATAAATAAATTCAAAATTTAAATAAATTCAAAAACCGGAAAACTTGGAAGTGATGGTGGTGGTAAATATTCGTGAAAAGGACAACTTTGTAAACGGGCAACACTGATTTTGATAAACAACTAAACACGTTCCACACTCGACCTTTAAACACAGTTTAAGGTTGTTCAAAACTTTTTATATCATTGAATTTGTATTAAATGATGCACAGGATATCAAAAATATCATTTGATTGAATGGTGCATACATATAGAAATCTTGGAGGATGTGGATTTGAATATTTTAAAATATGATACTTTGAGACGGTGTGGAATAAAGATGATTTTAAACAACTGAAAGGGCAGTGAAATGGAAAAAAAGGGTTAAACGGGTGTTGTTAAGGGTGTTAAAGGGTAAAAGATCTGCCCAAACACACGTCTCTTCAACGCCTCGACATTAATTTCCATTTCATAAACTTCACTTTTGTGTTCCAATTTGTTTTTGCGCAGACAAAAGGAGTCTTTCCTTGAAAAGAATAAAGGTTAACACTTTTCTTCCCAAAATAAGAAAAATCGACAAGAACAACAAAGCAACAGGAGGTAAGTTGAGAACCGCACCGTTACCATCCGGCTGAAAGGAGGCCGAGCTGCATTAAATGTCACTGCATGCATCTGCTTTCTTACAAATGACTATTGATTGTGAGCCTGACACATTCGGCCCCAAACTCCATTCATGCACCTTTTTTGGGTTTCCAAACTGTTTTTAGGGCGATAACGCTTTTGTTTGCTTCTGGCGCGCCGCCTGTTTTTTGCGAATCCCTCCACATCGTCAGTATCCGGGCAGATATGTACAGTCTGCCCGTCTCATTTCAATTGGCCTCCATCTGTTTTGTTCATCCATGAAAAGGTCTATTATGATCCTTTGCTCTTTGTACAAATGGACTACTAAGCGGATAGGGACCCCCCCCTCCCCCCTACCCACTCTCCCCTCTATCTTCATTGACACCCCCCACTCCCTGAAACATTAGCCCTGGATTCCAAGGAGCTCGTCCTGCTTGTGCTTTAATTATCCAGCGCCGGCGGAGGATCTTAATTTTAACGAGTTTTTAAAAGCTCCGTCTTTAGATTCGCTGCAGAAAAGAAAAGCAGCGAGGGTGGAGGGAGGGAGGGAGGGTTCTTTATTAACCCTACAGTGACTAGCTAATGTGATTGAAGTGGAACCACCTGGCGGGGGGAACTGTATAGTCAGCTGCCACTGAAGGCCGGCGAATGGGGAGGACCAGGTGCTGCGCTCCAGCCTCTTAATTGTTGCCATGTAATAGCTTGCTTCAGTGCACAGTACGGCTTGGGGCTAGGATTAAAAAAAGCTGTTGCTGCTATAGCGAGTACACAGAAGTCCATTTTCTTTCACTATACTACACTGCACCCCCCCCTCCGCCTCTTTTAACCACCCCACCCACCCATCCACACACACGCACACACACACACACACACACACACACACACACACCACACACACACACACACACACATACAGAGACAGACACTCCTTCAGTTGTAATGAAAGAAAAAGGAAAGGGACTCAGGGAGGAAGGGATAATTGGAGGCCAGGAGTGCTGTTTTTATTTGGTTACGTGGCTCGAGGAGGATATGTGAAGTGAACAGCCACCGTGACCGGGGGTTTGGATGCGTCTCTGTCTGCTGCTGGATGACAACAGGCAGCCGGATGGAGCCGAATGTCTGCCTTCAGCACATCTAGTCTACCATTGACAGAACGTCCTCCACAGCGCTGCAAAAGAGGGACCGGCTAGTCCACACAGTATTCTGGGATGGGAGAAAAACGAGCTCTGGGGTATGGCCTTTTCATTGAACCAATCACAATCGTCTTGGGTGCCGGATGGAACAACGGTGCCTCTGCTACATAGCCTCGGAACTTGTTTTGGTGGAACATGTGCTCGTTAAAAAGTTGATTTAAGTTGTACAAGGGAAAACTCCGATTGGACAGATAGCTGTCTGGATTTACCCTGCAGAGATCTGAGGAGCAGGTAACCATAGTCCTTAGAAATCCACCGGAGGTTGGAATGAAACACGGCACCCAAACTATCCCGTCAATTAAACGGCGTCAATATAGACTACA
This sequence comes from Etheostoma spectabile, assembly GCF_008692095.1. NCBI lineage: Eukaryota > Metazoa > Chordata > Actinopteri > Perciformes > Percidae > Etheostoma > Etheostoma spectabile. The sequence goes on from NC_045750.1 coordinate 3,920,456, forward strand.
GCGCAGCGTACTCCTGAACTCTGAGAGCCACAGAGGGCCAAACCTTAGCCCGGAAACAAAGTGCACCAGTAATTCTTTAACTACGACAACATGTTGTCACTACCAACTCGTCACACACCGTCGCTTGGTCCGGACCAAGAAACATCACTTTTTAATGTGCTAGGTTGTCCGATAGACTCTAACCAGTGGTTAACAGTCGTTTACCTGCACAGCCATAACCGGGTCTTACTCCGGTTACGTGAGGTAAGGGGGTCAGCCTCTCCTCTCTGAGCGTAGCTCCTATGGCGCCATTTTCATGCTACAAAGCACTCACCCGCCGTTAGCGTTCCATTGACTCCCATTCATTTTTACGCCACTTTGACAGTGACAGTGAATAACTTTACATCTGAAGCGTTTAAAGACTCAATTTGTATGTTGTTTATTTCTAAAGAAACACAACAAACGGCTCCATCACCTTGTAGCTCACGTTATGGCTCCGTAGCAGATGTTTTTGTGAAAATAGGCGTCGACGATTGTGTCATGACTTACTGTCGCATCGCCGACAAATCACCGTATTGTCAGGAGAAGCTCGCAGACAGTTTGGGCTTCCATTAGCTGTTTAGCTTTAATTACTAATGTTAACTAGCATGTTAGTTAGCAGTAATAAGCTTGTGTCTATGTTAATGTGTTAATGTATTTTAAGAAAGAACATTTATTTATTTAGAAACTTGGTGTCCTTAAAGGTTGAATCTTTCCTAATTATTTAAATTAAGGCATTAAGATCAATTTCCAAAAGACTTTTTAGTCAACTTTACTGGTTCATAAACTTATGAGCACCACTGTACTTGGGTTAGGTTCAGGAAAAGATGGTTTGGGTTGAAATGAGAATGATTAAAAAAAAAGTTAAATGCTAAAATGAATGTTAATAGTTAAACAGTCAATGTAAAAAAAGTCAACATTGACTTAGGTTTCACATGGGACGTGTTGCTGCTATCTGTCTTTTTTATTGCTTGAATAACAGTTATGGAGTCATTATTTTTAATCTTAACTTTGTGATTCGGTATCTGTGAAATGTGTTGTTTTAATAAACCTTTACTTCCTTCCTTTTCCATTTGATAAACTAGTGATTTGGAACGTAAAACTTAACTGTCTTTCCGTCCTCTTTTGTCTCCGTCACGGTGTGATGAAAACTGAACGGATGTATTTCTCAGCAGTGGCTGTATTGTACGGAGTGGATCTGCTATTTCCGCATGGATTCAGTTTGAAGCGTGAGTGCTCGGACAGACTGGAGATGTAACATAATCTCCCTGAGAGCGTGGCCGCAGGTGGAGCTGATGCAGCGAGGAGGATCAGTGGGAGGAGTGCTGAGTGCTGCTGCGTTCAGGGACCTTCCGCCTCCCCGCTGCACCGGCTGCCAGGTAACCGTCCACAGGGCCCGACCGACCTGATCTCCTGCGGGACCCCGGGGACCCGAGGAGGGGCCTGGCTGGGACCGAAGCAGCAGCAGCAGGATTATTCTACTTACAGACAACAGAACAACACGGGGGCATGGCAACCATTTGTTATTGTAAATTAGTAACTTCTAATACTTTATTTTTTATTTTCTTCATTGATTAGATGATCCCTCTAGAAAAAATTACAACCTAAAAATATAAAGTAATAATGAAACAATACAGATATAAACAGCACATTCTTACAGGGGTGGAAGTAAAATAGCAACACAGCTCTGTAGAAATAAGTAACCCCCCCCCCCCCCCCCACACACACACACACCCCTTTCCTGTCTTCAAGCTGTCCGGTCAATTAAAGGCCATAAAAGACTCAAAAATAAGACAGAAGTCCTGCATTCAAGATTTCACTGAAGTAAAAGTACAAAAGAATAAGCAACAAAATACTTAAAGTATTAAAGTAAAACCATTTTTTGGGCTGAATGTTGGTTTTGAATATTTAAGTCAATCAGGGACACTTATTAAACTCTCCACACCCCCACATATCTCTTAATATAAAGTGAATAAACACTAGTTAATAACTTTTTTTTTTGATATTATTTTTTAGGCATTTCCACCTTTAATCACTGGAACGGAGACGGGGGGGACATGTAGGAATAACTGTTAGACGGATTCGAGTCCTGGGCCTCTGTGTGGAGGAATAAACCCTTTACATGTGGGCGCGCGCTCCACCGACTGAGCTAACCGGGCGCGCTAGTGAATAACATTTTTACACAGAACATGTTAGGTGAACGTTGATGGAAAGCAGCACACACAAAGCTTCATTTCAAGGTTTTAAAAAAATTTAAAAAACTGAGATTTAATGCAGCTCCTTTCAGAGCGTCTCTCCTCTTGTTCTCCGGGAGCCAGTGGCAGAGCTCAAACTCCAATCTGCTGCAATTTTGAGTTCTCTCCGAAAGCACTTCTGTCACGTCGTGCAAAGTGCAATAAGAAATTCATCTCCCCGCCTGCTGTGTGACACACATGAGAGCATTTAATCAGAGAGTGCAGCAAAAAACCAGGAGAGGAGGAAAGACAAACAAAGGAGAATAACAAGACTGAAATCGAACTTTAAATCCTCTCGTTCGACCTCTGAATCGTCCGTCACTCATATTCGTCAGTGTTTACAAATCTTGCAGCTTAATACTCCCGAGCTGCTCCATCCTGCCAGTGCTCAGCTGTCTTTGAGGGGAATGTATCTATAAAATGTCTCAGGGAGCCGTCTCTCCATTTGACAGCCCTTTGGGAGAACAAAGGCTCAGTGCTAATGCAGCACAAATCAACCGCCTGCTTTTCTATTGAGCAACGTGCCAAGACGCACGGGCTTTTAATACCGATGCCGGCCCCGCGAGGGAATCGTCTTCAAAGCCTAATGCAAAGTGAGTCATCCACCGCCCGTCTCATATTAAGTCCCCCTTTAATTTAGCCCCCTTTGGTTCATTATTTGCGATTGTGTTTTACCCATCTGAGCCGCTGTCAACAATCAAAAAAATGTGTAAAGAAGAAAAGGGCCGTTTGAGTGATCGACCTAAAAAGCACAGCAGCCCAGGAAAATGTGGGGCGACACGGGGGTGGGGGTGGGGGTGGGGGGTGCAGCCATCTGTGACCCTCGCACCTCGCCAACCACCGACAACCAGCAGGTCCCATGTGCCTGCCTGGTGTCACCCTCTTGTTGCTGTTTTGTTGTTGTTATTTATTTACAGGAGCAGTCAGAGGAGATGAGCGAGGGGAGAGCTTTGCCTCGGGTGCCAGAAGCAGCCAGGGAGCTCTCGTGTGTGTGTGTGTGTGTGTGTATGTGTATGTGTATGTGTATGTGTGAGTGTGAGTGTGTGTGTGTGTGTGTGTGTGTGTGTGTGAGATTGCGATTTTGGGTGATTTGGCACCAGCGTGGCGTCCAGCGGAGCGCTGGTCCAGCCAGGGGACAGAGGGATAGCGGGGCCAGGCCATCTGTGGGACAGACATGGTAGACGTCTCCCAGGTTGTCTCTCTCTGTCTCAAACGGTGCCAAGAAGTGATGGCATTGACGCTGATTTTAAATCTCAACCAGATCCACCTTTAGTCCAACTGTTCTGAGGAGTAGGTGGGGGGGGAGGGGGGTAACGTTTACTGTTGTTACTCTACTCGTTACCCTCACTCTAATTTTACTTGTACATTTCAGGTCGAGGCTGTGTTCCAACATTTATAAGATTTTAAAATTAGGCCCTATGTTTCCACTTTTCATAAAGTTGCATCAGATTTGATCCCTCTTTCTCCGAGTTTGGTTGCCAATTACACCCCAGCTATTATCCAGTAGCAATGGACTACAGAAGGAATGTAACCCTAACCCTCACAAAGGGCCTAATTTTAAAAAGAATCTTAGCAATGTGGGAAAACAGGGCCTACTTTTCAATGAAAACAAATGTTTAGGGCTGTGGGACTACTGGGCTGTGGGACCATAGGGCTGTGGGACCATTGGGCTGTGGGAACACTGGGCTGTGGGACCATAGGGCTATGGGAACACTGGGCTGTGGGACCATTGGGCTGTGGGAACACTGGGCTGTGGGAACACTGGGCTGTGGGACCATAGGGCTGTGGGACCATAGGGCTGTGGGAACATAGGGCTGTGGGACCATTGGGCTGTGGGACCACTGGGCTGTGGGAACATAGGGCTGTGGGACCATTGGGCTGTGGGAACACTGGGCTGTGGGAACACTGGGCTGTGGGAACACTGGGCTGTGGGACCATTGGGCTGTGGGACCATTGGGCTGTGGGACCATAGGGCTGTGGGAACACTGGGCTGTGGGACCATTGGGCTGTGGGACCATAGGGCTGTGGGACCATAGGGCTGTGGGACCATAGGGCTGTGGGAACACTGGGCTGTGGGACCATAGGGCTGTGGGACCATAGGGCTGTGGGAACACTGGGCTGTGGGACCATTGGGCTGACCCTGAGGCAATAGAGTTGTCTTGCAGTGACAGACCTATCTAAAAGAAGGGTGCCAGGGGAGGATACCCCCTAACCCCCCTACAGAGGTCCGGCCGTACCCCCAATACCCTGATCCTTGGACTTTTTGATTTTTTTGCTTGTTAACTCTTTGATATGTTTGCTCTCTTGGTTTTGACCATTGGCTCACTCATGACACCAAAGCTTGTGCAACTTCCCCATTAAGGTACTAAACTGATCCTGCGTGCCTGCTTTTGGGTCCTTCCCTTGTTGCCTGTTTTCCCTGGCCATATGTGGAAATGAAAGTTGATCGAAATCACTTCCTCTGTATACTGAGGGGCAAAACTGTTGCAGCTTTAAAAAAAACAGTCAATCTCAAACTCACACATTTTGAAACCAGAGGAAAATGTGGAAAACGATTATATTTCATTGTTGTTGCACAGAGTACAGGTACTGAGACCATGACATGCATTTCAAGTGAAATAATAAAACATGCAGAGTAATGCACATATAGTATTACATAATATATAGAATAAACAGTAGGGGGAAGATATGAAAACGCTATATAAAGAATGGACATGTGCAGCAATAACAGTCGGCAGCACAGGTATAAGTATAAAATATATAGAGCAGGTTATTGCTAATATAAGACATGTGCAGCAGTATAAGTATAAAATATATAGAGCAGGTTATTGCTAATATAAGACATGTGCAGCAGTATAAGTATAAAATATAGTAATAGGTGTAAGTACAATAATGCTAAACTAAGACAAGATGTACAGAATAAACGACTAGAATGATATGAATATTGTGTCTCTTTGTCCAGCTCAGACTAAAATAGAAACAGCTCGGCACAGAAAACCCATTCAGTCATCCATCAACGTATCATTTTGTTATCTACTCATGTAAAATATGATGATCAGTGGAGTCAGACAGAGATAGAAGATTGCAACGTTTTCATAGGTCACTGTACCTTCATCATCCCGCTACCTTCTGGTGTGTAATTGTTGTTTTCAGATGTTGTGTTGTCTCTTCTGATGTCATTTATTTCCTGTTGTCTAGGCTGAGTCCTTTGCAGGTGGAGATAATGTAGTTGTTGCAACGTCACCTTGAACACAACACAACTGATCAGAAATATACACTTTTGTACACACAAAAAAATACGGACTGTAGAAATATTAAAACTTCAGATCTAAACAAATACTTAGTGTAATTATCCATGAAGTGGATTTGAAACAGCTCTTCATATTCTCACCTGGTTTCTCACTGGAGGACTAAGGACGGATGAAGGGGAACAGGTGCGCGGTTTCACTGTCACTGGGAGTCACTTTACATTTCAGTAACTCGGAATACTTCGGCCTAAGGCGAGATGGTGTGAAAATGGCTACAGTGGCTGAACAGGAACTCCGTGTTGCCCCCACATCAGTCTCACCATAGCGCCAGCTCACGGTGTGGTAACAATTAGAAGAATATGCCGACACCGAGCAGACCAAGGTGACCTCGTCATCCTTCTGCTGTTCAGTCACTGGAGAAGATGTCGAGAGAAAGACAACAAGAGTAAAAAGAACTTCATCAATGTAATTGTAACGCTAGGGAATGTTTGCTTGTGAACTATTAACTCGTCGTGATGATGTACAAGTACTTTCGGGGCGTGGATAGAGTAAGAGCACGGAGACAGCTTCCACTGTGTAACTTGGTCCATTTCTTTAACGACACTTTCCCTCAGCATAGAACAACTCGAGACTCCTAACAAACATGCTTCAGCGTCTCATCGTATCCCTCCGCCAACCAGGGTAAGCCTACATGTTAGATAGCTCCGTTGTTAAATCAAGGAATAGAATACACTATGAAGCTACAACTGATGGACATATTACTTATTTCAGTAACTCTACAAACAGTCATTTGTTAACTAAATATTCCCAAAATAAATCTCATCTCACATAATCATAATTATTGTAATGTTTTAATATATTGTTCTAAAAACCAGTTTGAAGACATGATGTAAATACTCACTGGTAACAACATGCAGAACAGTCACTGTGTCTTCACCATGCAGTTTCCCTGATCTGAAGTGGCCGCAATCGTAACGCCCGACATCGTCACGTTGGATGTTCTTAATGACCAGAGAACAGTTCTCCGTAACGCTGAGGCGGTCCGGTTTAGCTCGAATCTGCTTGTCTTCAAACAGCGTCTGTCCTTGGTTTCTTGGACTAACAAAGAACCAGATGACACCTTCACACGGATCCGGATCATCCATCCCATTCTCACAAGACAACGTGACTTCATCGCCAACTGCGACAATAGGGCCAAAAAATTTCCGAGCGGCTGTTGAAAATAATTAAGAAATGGGATGAATTAAAATACACAAAGGACCGTTATGTTCATAGTTAGTGTGACGATCATTTCAGATAAGTTTGGAAAGGTGGCTTGTGTTTGATTTCCATTAGTTCACTAAACTCGCCACCCCACTAACACAGAACCTTTCAGGAACGTTAGCTTTTGTTGATTTTTTTTACTTTTTATTAAAGCGATTTATTTTGCACATTCATTACCCACATTACATACTTCATATCACTATGCATCTTGCACTACATTTGCACTCTACATCCTTTATCTTTTTTTGTATTTTGTTTATTGTTTGTAAATTAAAGTTTGAAATCCCATTAAGTTTTCCTGTTCATTCATTCTTGCTAATATAATAATATAATTAATTCCTGCTAATGCATACTTACACACACACACACGCGCGCACACACCCGCTCGCACACACACGCACGCGCACTAATGATATGGGCGTTAGTTTTTTAAAGGTTAGGGGAACGTTCCCTGAAGATTAGGTTTGGTGTTTTGGTTGATCGTAAAGTTTGCTCAACGTTCTGGGAAAGTTACTTTTTGGTTACAGCGAAGGTTCCCAGAACGTTAGGAGAACGTTCCCTTAACGTTCTATAAAGGTTGCAAAGTTATGGAAATGTTCTGAGAACGTTAGGAGAACGTTCCCTTAACGTTCTGAGAACGTTAACGTTCTCCTAACGTTCCCTTAACGTTCTATAAAGGTTGCAAAGTTATGGAAATGTTCTGAGAACGTTAGGAGAACGTTCCCTTTACGTTCTCTAAAGGTTGCAAAGTTATGGGAATGTTCCCAGAACATTATGGAAACTTTCCGATTAACGTTCAGGGAACCAAACATTCTTAGCTGGGCACGTCACAAAAAAACAAAAACTGTCTTCTCTTACCTGCAAACTGGAGCAGCAGCATCAGAAATAAAGACATTCCAACCCATCTGGTCTGATCCATCGTGACTCTCTCTCGGCCTCACACTGGCGTCTGAAACATAAACACAGCATCTACTTCCTCACACTGAATGTGTTGGACCCTAACGGTCTATGGTTGGACCTTAAGGCAGAGACAGCGGGCAGTGCGGCGTTCAAAGGGTTAATGGCAAAATCCTAAAAACAGGAACAGGCAGAATACAGAACTGCGTTAAGCAATCCAGTGACATATGATATGATATGATAAGATGTATGGTGGAGGATCACTCTTTATGAGAATAGACAGCAGGATGGAGACGGATGACTTTCTCAGGTGGTACTTTCATTCACAGTTGTACCTTACTGAACAAACTCGTGGCAACAACACTTCCTCGTTCCCCTTCTTCCACATGACTGAACTAACCAATCAGAAGCGGGAACTGAGGTAAACGTGAGGGAATCAGAGAGGCAGATTCAACTGAACACCCTGACTGTTATGTAAATATGTAATTAATAATTGTGTAACATAAATATGGAAATGATTAACTGACTAAACATTGTAAATACATTTCTAGTAAATTAACTCAAATATAAATTATATTAAATTCTGACTCTTACAGCTTTCCAATCCAAATTAACTCCACTTCTAAACCTTACATAAGAATAAACTGAACAGGAATTAATGAACACAGGACAGGAGGAACACAAAGACTAAATACACAGGGTAACGGGTCAGGTGACACAAGGGCTGGGAAACAGGTGGAAACAGGTAGAAACAGTTGGAAACGGGTAAAAATAGGTGGGTAACAGGGGACGGGGGAAACGGTGTAAACAGTAAAACAGGGGAAACAGGTATGTAGAAACAGGTGGAAACAGGTAGAAACAGGTGTAAACTGTAGAAACAGGTGTAAACATGTAGAAACAGGTGGAAAAGGTAGAAACAGGTGTAAACAGTAGAAGACGGGAACATGTAGAAACAGGTGTAAACTGTAGAAACGGTGGAAACAGTACAACAGGTGTAACATGTAGAAGACAGGTGTAAACAGGAACAGGTGGACACTGTAAAACAGTAGAAACTGTGGAAAGGTTAGAACAGGTGGGAAACGGAACCGGAAACAGTAAACGGTAGAAACGGTGGGAAAGGTCGTCATAGAACCAGTGTAAAGGAACAGTGGAAAAGTAAACAGTAGAAAAGTGTAAAATAGAACGTGGGGGCATAAACAGTATTGAAACAGTTGTAAAACTAGTGGCCTAAACGTGTAAACAGTGAAACAGGTGGAATGGAAACAGTGGAACAGGTGAAACGTATCTGAAGTCTCTTTTATAGACCTTAGTGGTCCCCTAATACTGTATCTGAAGTCTCTTTTATATAGACCTTAGTGGTCCCTAATACTGTATCTGAAGTCACTTTTATATAGACCTTAGTGGTCCCTAATACTGTATCTGAAGTCTCTTTTATATAGACCTTAGTGGTCCCCTAATACTGTATCTGAAGTCTCTTTATATAGACCGTAGTGGTCCCCTAATACTGTATCTGAAGTCTCTTTTATATAGACCTAGTGGTCCCCTAATACTGTATCTGAAGTCTCTTTTATATAGACCTCAGTGGTCCCCTAATACTGTATCTGAAGTCTCTTTTATAGACCTTAGTGGTCCCCTAGTACAGTATCTGAAGTCTCTTTTATATAGACCTTAGTGGTCCCCTAATACTGTATCTGAAGTCTCTTTTATATAGACCTTAGTGGTCCCCTAATACTGTATCTGAAGTCTCTTTTATATAGACCTTAGTGGTCCCCTAATACTGTATCTGAAGTCTCTTTTATATAGACCTTAGTGGTCCCTAATACTGTATCTGAAGTCTCTTTTATATAGACCTTAGTGGTCCCTAATACTGTATCTGAAGTCTTATTCTCATAATTCAGCCTTGGTGCAGAATTCTAGCCACTAGTCCCACAATGAGCTTTCCTTAGTATTGCCATGTCTGAGTCTGTAGCTCTGGAGGAGGAGAGAGGGGGGGCAAGGTGGAAGCTGGGGGTGTGGCCTTGACCAACTGCCACTTTGCTCGTTTGAAAGCCATGATGTCTCTCTCTCCCATGGGCGGGCCAAATTTCCTGGGCGGGCAAAGCAGAGAAAGGGGAAGTAACCTCCAGGGTTTTTAAGCTTGGAGTGGAGTTTGTGTCCCGGTAGAAGTTATGCAGACAACATAAGATTTTCACATAGGGAACATTTGTGTCTCTGGAGTACTACCTATAGGGGCCGGTGTGTTAACCAAGCGGTGAAAAAACTGATCCTTTAAACAGACAAAAACCTTGGAAATAATCTGGCTCTTGGTAAGACATAATAATGATAGCAGTGGGTATAATGGAATGGCATGATGACCAGTGGCAATTATAGGAACAGTAAAGATAAAGAAGACAATAAAGGAACAATGAATGATAATTAGTAGCAGTGCAGGGCGTTAAACAGGACCACGGCGGCAGCTGCAACCACTATCCGGGTGCCACCACAATCCAAGGACAACTGTGGCGAGAAAGCGTAAGGACTCCCGGGAAGATGCCACGTTAGTAACATGCATGAATGGGACATAAATGCCAACAGATGGAGACAACTGAGCAGTGCAACGCCATATTGAACATTTTGGCCTGGTCGGCATAACATTTCCTAAGTATAGGAATTTCCAAAGTATAAAATTTAAAGTATAACATTTCCTAAGTATAAAATAGAAATGCGACCAAAAGGTCGACACCACGGTGCCTTTGCCCCTGCACATTAAGGAGCAGCAGTAGTGTGATGCTGCCGGTATCTTCGGGGGAGCAGAATGCTGATGTAGAGTGAGAGAATGTCCCCGAGGTTCAATTACTGAGCCACCACAGGTCCTCTTAGCCTTCATTAGCTGCCTGCTGGAGCAGACTCTCCCTCCACAGGCCCGGTGGAGGTCGTTGTATTGTGCCGAAACCTCGGGGAGATGCCTCTCTCTCTCTCTCTCTCTGTAATGATCACACAAAGAGCTTTCTCAGAACCCAGAGACGCTGCTGTGTGCTGTTATGTGGTTTGTTAATACAGCGGGGAGGGTGTTCGTCAGCCACCTCGGAGTCTAACTGCCACCTTGGCACGCACGGCTCCTCGTTCCCACCAGAACGGATAACTAGACGCCCGGGTGTTGGCATGTCCAGACAGGGTGGAGGCCGATCAGCTCGGCAGGAGGGGGGGAGTCACACAGACTCCAGCTTCACCTTCTGTTTTTGTGTCACCTCTACAATTAAATGGGAGGGGGATGCAAGGGATATGCCCCCACCCCCCCAATATTTAGAAGAGGTAGATGTGTCCCCCTCAAAAAAATTGGAATACAACCCACTCCACAAAAGAAGTAAAACCGTTCAGCGGGCTCCAAACATGTACGGGAAACAAGAACTGTGTCTGCTTTGCAACATCGGGCGGTTAAAGATCACAACAGGAAGTGGAAAATAAAACTAGATTTATGTAGATTCAAACATTGGAGCGTCAGGCTGCAACAAGGTCGCGGTCTCTAACAGATTTGTTGTTCATGATTCCTAAAAAAATAATCCTGAAACACATGATGATGACACTTTTTTAAAGATTACAGGACAATAAGCATTTCCTTTACATAAATAAAGACCTTTGCACTATAAATTGACGCATGACATGAATCAAATTCGGAACATTGTCATATTCGGGGGTGGTGGTTTGGGTTAGCACTTGTCTTGAGACCAAGAATACGGATATCTTTCATTTTTTCAGCACATTTACTCATTCTGTACGTGCAATTTGGAGGCACTTACAAATTTCCATTTTATGAAACTTTATACTTTCGTATCAGAGGTAGATATTGATTTAAAGCAAACCACCCAGCAACCAATCAAGCAGCTAAAATGCTAAAATGTTCCTTTAGTGCATCAGTAATAATACATAAATGGAGGAAATGAAAAGTCTCTTTCATATTTTTAAATTTTAATTCACAAAAACCTGTTCTTGTTTCCTCATTTACATCTTCCAAAGACAGTTTCATCTTGTTTTTCATATGTTTAATGAAGCACTTCGTAGATGACGAAAATAAATCCTAATTTTCACCGTGACTGAATATCATCCATGAGAAACAATCCCATTTAGCAGCAATCAAGCCTCATCTCTGTTACAGCACCCGTCTTAATTTCCTAAACCCTAGATGCAGATGAAAATTTAATCTGCTCACTTATTTGGCTTAATGGAAATGGAAATTAGATTATGGCGTTTCTCAGCGCCGAGCCATCTGGGACGAGACGGATGCTCGTAACTTTCAGCACCTCCGTTTCTCTCGTCCAGATCTCAGAGAGGTGAAAGTACGAGGAAGAAAATATGGTTTTAACTTCCTGAAATATGATGCAACTGACTGGCTTTTATTCACTCAGACTGGTCATTTTAACTTCATTTGATTTCATTTAGCTCTACACGTTAGCTCACAAAGCAACTTTTTGTTTTCAGGGTCAAAATTTAAGAAGAAAACTTTTTACTCAACGTTGTGGTTGTCGTTTTCGACACTTTTGTTGCTTTTCCCAATGCTTTTGTCATTCTTTGTCAACTTTTTTCGTCCCTTTTTTTATGGTTTTTGTTGCTTTTACCTATGCCTTTTGAAGTGTTTTTACCCACATTTTTGAATATTTTGTCACTTTTTCAATGTTCCTTCATCAATTATTGTTTTCAAATGCTATAAAATTGAAAGAAACGCCTAAATTCAATTAAAGTAGTGAACTGATCATTTATTTGACCTGTTAAGAGTGATGTATGGAACCATCCACGTTACTTTAATTTGAAAATTTGGTTGAAAGAAACCTAAATTTCTGATATAGAAACGTTTTTCTTATGATTGGGTCAAGTTGGACCCGAGGACAACCGGAGGGTTAAGCTCAGTGATTGGATGTTTCTTGATTGAAATGCACCTTGGGAGTTGTACCTTCAATTCTTTGCTCTCTCCTCATGTGCAGGCAGTTAAAGGACGGGGGGACGGAGCGCAGGGGCCAGGCTGCCTGTGGCGGGGACGGGAGACAGCGGGACGGGACGAGAGAAAGACGCCCCGAGCTGGCCTGGCCCTGGGCGAGCCCGCTCTCTTTAAGTATTCTTCATGGATCTCTCTCCCTCCCTTTGTAGAATTTAAATATTTTACTTCAAACCTAAGTAAAAATGATAATTTAATATTGTTACTTAATTTAATATACATTCCTGTAGTGAGTTTGGGATTTTTTGGCTAAAGATTTCTATTTCTTTCTATCTACCTTGCTGACACAACCACTGAGCTTTTTGCTAATTATTGCGTAATGACATCACAGATATGCAAATGAGCGAATGTCGTCATCTAGCTACTTTAGCAACTTTTGGAGCTAGTGCTAGCTTTCATTAGAAAGCAGATGGCAACACTGGACTAGGCAGCGCTAACATGCTTCCTCTGGTTACAGAGAATGAGCCGGCTGGTTAGATATCGGGGTCGCTGGGGGTTCAGCATCATCCCAATTAAAGAAAAGAATCACTTCATCCAACGTTTAAAGTGAATTAAATTGCTTGCCCCAGCCTAATTACTGGAGTTCCACAACTACACATATCCCTACAACTGTACAACTGCTGTATTTTTCGATAAATGGTATGTTTATTGTCCTCCTTCCAAATGAAGCCCAGACTGTCAAACTGCAGCACACTGACTCAAAAGACTCTTAATTGAACTTTAAAGTATACATTTCAGTGATCATTGACATTCAGATGTACTGACTCAGGCGGGAGGGGGATGTGTGCCTCCATAGCTGCACCACACTGAGCCCCCCTGCAGTCGGCTGCATATTTACAGGCCAATTCTCTCTGAGGGAAGGTCAGCGTGGCTGCGGGCCTCTCGAGCATGTTACAGGAAGGTCAACGCCATCGACGGGGGATGATTAAGCAACCCCTGCCCCCAGCCCCCGATCGGTGAAAAACCCCCCGTTACTTTTCCCCATCAGGGGAATGCTATTTCTTCAATTAAAGGCGGGATCGCCTCTAAAGCGGAGGGTTTCCTGGCGTCTTAACCCTTCGAAAAAACACTTGAAACCTTTCCCCCCCCGTGGAATCTTCCTGTTCACGACACTTCTCTCAAAAAGTGTGGGGGGGTCGGGGAAAAGGAGAACTGAAACTCCCCCCAACCCCTGGTAAAAAAAATAGCCCTGTAAAAGGGGCCAGGAGTTTTTGGGGTTCACTATCTTTGAGGTGAGAGACTTCTCGTCAGGGGCGGGCCATCGCAATAACCCCCTCCCGCAGCTCCATTGGGAAGAAAAAAGTTTCCAAACGGGGGGCGGAGGGGGGGGGGGGGGGGGGGGAAATTAATTCCGGCCTCAGCTGCCCCCCGTCCAACCCTTTTTGAAAGCTCTGCCCCAGTTTATGGCGATTTTTCAGCCCCGACCCTTTTTTCCCTGCCCCCCTTATTGTTCTCTTCACCAACACACACAAACACACACCACACCCCCACAAAAAACACACCACACCCAAAAAAACCCCCACAAAACACACACACCCACAACAATTTACACACACACACACCACACCACGCCACGCCCCTCCAGCTAAAACCGTGTTTCTTTTTACGGGGGATGCCTGCCATTGGTTCAGGCGTGACAGAAAGGACATTTGAATTTCTGTCGCCCACAATAACCTTTTGGGGATTAGGCGCAACTAAAAATTTCTTCATTGTGGATTATTTTCCCGATTGTTTGATTAGTTTTTTGGTCTATAAAATGTTTTAAATTAATGGGATTAAATAAAATTTGTATAAGGTTGGGTCGAATCTTACTGTAAAGTGTCTTGAGATAATTTTTTTTTAAAATTTTTTGAACTGAAAATGGTGAAAGAGTGGACATTTTTTTTTCAAAGTTTTTGATTACTCCGAAAATGTCTCGTTTAGCCCAAAACTAAAAGTATTCTGTTTGCGTCCTTTTAAACCCCTTGGGCGGGGCGTCACGTCGACCTGAAACTTTTTGTTTTCGGGTAAAAATTTAAAACCTTTAAATTTTAACATTTTGGTATTTTTTTTAAAAACCAAAAATTTTTTTTTGTATTTTTTCCCAATTTTTCTTCCTTTTTCAAAAAGTTATTTTAAAAGCTATAACTGAATAAACTTAAAATTTAAAGAAATTGGGCTGACATTTATTTTACTTGGGAGGGTGTGCGGAACTCCACTTTATTTTTCTGAAGATTTTGGTTAAAGAAATCCACTTTCTTTTCTTTTTTAAAGAAATCTTTATTTAAAAACGTCCTCCACAGCGGTGCGGAGGAGGCCCACACGGTATTCTGGATGGGGAAAAACATGCCCTGGTTTATTGCATTTCTTTAAACCAATCACAATCGTCATTGGCAACGCAAAGCCCGGACGACCACGTGCCGCTGCTGAATAGTCTCGGGAGGAGCCTGTTAGTGGAACGTGTGTCTGGAAAAGTAGTTTCGTCGGCAACAGCAAACCAGATGGACAGATATCTACTGCTGTGGATTACCCTGCAGACTGAGGACCGTTAACCATAGTCACTCAATAGGACAGATAGTCTAGCTAGCTGTCTGGATTACCGCAGAGATCTGAGGACCAGGTACCATAGTCCTCAGATTGGACAGATAGTCTAGCTAGCGTCTGATTTACCTGCAGAGACCTGAGACAGGTAACCATAGTCCTCAGATGTGACAGATAGTCTAGCTAGCTGTCTGGATTTACCCTGCAGAGACCTGAGGACCAGGTAACCATAGTCCTCAATGGACAGATAGTCTAGCTAGCTGTCTGGATTTACCCTGCAGAGACCTGAGGACCAGGTAACCATAGTCCTCAGATGTGACAGATAGTCTAGCTAGCTGTCTGGATTTACCCTGCAGAGACCTGAGGACCAGGTAACCTCAGAAATCAGCCGGGGGTTAGAGCGCCAACACAGAGGAAGAGGAAGGGGACGGACATCCGGCTGAAAAAGAGTGACATCAGAGGGATTTCCGGCGGCAGCGGAGCAATCCTGGAGGTGGATCGTCGTGGATGTAGACTACTGCAGCGGGGAGAGAGTGGCGTGTTATTAATCGATGTGGGAGCCTCAGATATGACTGTTAACCCTTGTTTTGTCTTCCCATCCACCATGAATTTGATGGAATAGCGTAACCAATCATTTTAATTAGAGTAGACTGATTATTGTATGTGATCTGTGATTTTCTGATTTAGGAAGGCTCTTGAACCTTGGATGATTTGTGTTAAATGTTATTGTCTTTGTCCTGCAATAGGTCGTTTTTACGTGTAAAGTGTTTTTAACACCAAAGGACCATGTTGGACATAAGTGTTCACACTTTAACATGTTATCCTTTAGATTATGTTTTCTGTTAAAGCCAAAATAAATCAAATAAAATAAAAAAATATAATTTTTTAGTCAGGAAACTGTTTTGAAATCATTTAAATATTTTTTTCAAATGCTTTAAAATAGACTAAAACACAAAAGTAATCATTCCTTTTACCTGCTAAGACTCCATGCATCCATGTTATTTTTTGGGGTAATTTCTTTGAAACAAACCCTTATTTCTGATAGAGAAATTTGACCCACTCAAGGTTAAAATAAAACCCTCACATGGCCGATCCTTTATCCGCTGTATGAATCCGAGGATCACAAACAGATGTCTCGGATCAATATTTCACGTAACGTACCGGCTGCTCGTCCATCAGCTGCTCTTTTCTGTGAAAAGCTTTGTTCCTAAGGAGATTGAGGACCCGGGTACGTTAGTAAATCAATTACCGCAGATACACGCGGGCATTTGGGTGAAGTTTATCTGTTGTTATTTTTAAAAACGCAAATGGTTCAATACTGAAAACATATTGTTTTTTGTCCAACAGCGCTGTTAGGATGACTCATGACATAAAAAACAAGCAATCATTTCGTTCTGAGTGGGAGTCAATTTTGTGAAAATGGACGTTTGTAAAGTTCTCATTCGGGCTTTTTCTATAATTGTCATAAAATGTTTGTGATACTGTAAATTGTACAAAAATGTGCGAGGCAGTGATGAGGCTTTTGGTTGCCATGGCAGCTGACCATCAATTCAAGCTGAAATGAGACCTAACTCAACACGGCAGACATTTGTGCTCAGCATTTACGTCACATCAGATATTTATTCAGTAAAAAGAATATCTTAACTGAGAACATCTGACAACTATTTTAACTTTGCTAAGCAAACAATGTGATCATCTCCTCCAATTTGCTCCGGTTGTTTTCTGAAGTGAGTTTCAGAACAGCAACACAAATGTATAGGTTCAACATTGCGGCGGGGGTTGGAGGGGGGGGGGGTTTGAGATCTTCATTTTGAGCATATCCAACACTTGATTTCCTGCATTCTTGATTTCCTTTTGAGGACTTTGGGACATAGACAGTTAAAGAAATGGACCAACATGTCCCGTTACTCTGGATGGAGACCAGTGAAGGAAAATAGAAGCACTTTTCTGGTGATGGCTAGGCGTTACTGCGCAGCCTCAAACTGAGGTTGATGACGTAGATGGACATGGGCAACCTGTCTGAAAGTTGTCAGTCTTCTGGTAGCGGTGCTCAATCGTTCCCAGTCAGCAGAGACGGAGAGGTAGGTATATGTTAGGAGATAACATAGGCACAGGTTAATTACTACTTACTAACATGCTAGTTAACATTAGTAATTAAACCTAAACAGCTGATGTAAGTCCAAACTGTCTGCGTGCTTCTCCTTACAATACGGTGATTTGTCGACAATATGACAGTAAGTTGCGTGGTTATGACACAATCATTAGCCCATTTTTACAAAAACGTC
This sequence comes from Etheostoma spectabile, assembly GCF_008692095.1. Classification (NCBI taxonomy): domain Eukaryota; kingdom Metazoa; phylum Chordata; class Actinopteri; order Perciformes; family Percidae; genus Etheostoma; species Etheostoma spectabile. The sequence goes on from NC_045750.1 coordinate 3,937,887, forward strand.
TCCCACAGAGCCATAACGTGAGCTACAAGGTGACGGAGCCTTTTATACATTGTCGTGTTTCTTTACAAATTAACAACGGACAAATACAGTCTTTAAACACTTCAGATGCAAAGTTATTCACAGTCAAAGTGGCGTCAAGATGAATGGCAGTCAATGGAATGCTAACAGCGGGTGATGGCTTTGTAGCATTAAAATGGCGCCATTGCCAATGGCACTCTTATACTTTATCCACTTACTTCCTGCTTTGCTTCTGTCATAACTCCTACGGCCACTAGAGGGCACTGGCACTATGAACGAAAAGATGAGTCTAAATTGCTGCTTGAACAAACGACCTACGGTCTAAAAAAGTCAAATTTTTCCCATAAAGAAAGGATTTCAGGAGAGTATTTGGGTCATTAATGTTAAAGTGTCTTTCTGTCTGCTTTTGTCTGTTTGGTTTCTCTGCCACAGGACCTCTGGACCCCTCCCTCCTTCCAACCCCCGCCTCAGCTCAGGGCTCAGGTGTTGCGCCCAGGTTTCTTTCAGTCATTCGTTATGCCTCGGCCGGGCTGCTGCTGCTGGGCCGGCGCGTGCCAGCTCGCTGAGGAGGGCCGCGCCTGCTCGCCAGACCGCCTGCCGCTGTCAGCCAGGGGCCCTGTAGTCACCATCGGCCCTGGCAACCGGCCCCCTGCCCCGCCTCATCATCCAGGGACAAGAATAGGCAGTATGCACACGCACGCACACACACACACACACACACACACACACACACACACACACACACACACCACTTTGTGAGGACTCCTTCCTTAGCCCCTTACCCTAACCTTGACTAAACATTAACCCTAACCCTCACCCTAACCATAACCTAATTCTAACCAAGTCTCAACCCTCAAACAGCCCTTTAAAGTTGTGGTGTCCAGTATTTTGGCCCCACAAAGCTGTCGGGACCCACAAGTTTACTGGACTCCTGGTTTTGGACCCCACAAATTTAGGTAAACAAGAACACACACACACACACACACACACACACACACACACACACACACACACACACAACAACACTATAAATATAGTAAATATATGGTGTATATATATATAATAAAATAAAAATGATTTTAGCTATATAGTGAAAAAAAGGAGACAGCATGAATATCCGTCAACTGTCATCGTTAAAAGGACGTGACATGGGATGGCGCTGTTCTGTAATTGCTTCATTTCGGACAATAAGGTAGCACAAAGATTAAACATCATGGCTAACTAAAACTTAACCTTTCTGAAAAACTAGCAAACGCACACTGAAACCTAACTCCAGAGTGCTTGTCTGAGAGTAAATGTGCAATAAAAGCCATACGGATATCGTATTCTAACAATTCATTTGCATGACTATGCTCTGGCTTCATTCAGCGGTGAATGCGTCTTTCTTCGGCTGCTCTGGGACTCAAACACCTCCTCAAACCCGGACCAGAGGCCCGACAGGGCTGGACTACATGCTGCCTCCTTTCCTGTGAATGTGTCGTGAGTCCTGAGAGGGAGTGGAGGACCCGACTACTGCAGCTGCTGCTTCACATAAAAAACCAGGGACACGCAGGGCGGCTTTTATTGTGAAGAAGCCAGAGAAAATGAAATGTACATGTCCATGACCGACTTCTTTATATTATTATTATTATTATTATTTATTTATTCTTTATAAGACTCTGAGACACCACATTACTGCACCACAATACTGCACTAAGTGCAACTTGCACATTTGGTTTATCATACTATTTAAGCAGTTGCACATTTTTGTATTCGCAACTTGTATGTATTCAAATATTTGTTCTTGCATTTCTTGTATTATTGTTTAATGTATATTGCATGTATGTATATTGTATGCTAGTATTTCATTCATATTTATATTCTGTGCCGTGTGACTGATTTTGCTGCTGTAACACTGTAATTTCCCCTTTTAATGGGATCAATACATCTCTATCTATCTATCTATCTATCTATCTATCTATCTATCTATCTATCTATCTATCTATCTATCTATCTATCTTAAAATAACATGAGTTTGTTTGGTTGCACTGTAGTCTCGCTTTGCCAGACCGTCCTCCACAGCGCTACCGAGGAGGGTCTGGCTAGTCCAGGCAGAATTCCAGGATGGGATGAAAACGTACTTTTGTTTATTTCTTTAAACCAATCACAATCATCTTGGGCGGTGCTAAGTGCGGACGGAGCCACGGTTCCGCTGCTAAACAGCCTCGGGAAGGAACTTGTTTAGGTGGAACATGTGCACCCTGCAGAGATCTGAGGAGCAGTTAACCATAGTCCTCATAAATCCACCGGCGGTTAGAACAGCAACACAAAGAAAGAGGAAGGGGACGGACATCCGGCCGAAAAGCGTAACACCTTGCGCAATTTCAGAGCAATCCCGGAAGTGGAACGTCGTGGATATAAACTATCTGCACTGTAAACTGCTGTATTTCTTACAAAGCAGCTGCCCAACAAGTGTTTGCTGTAGTATTACATCAACACTTGGTGTTCCCATGGTAACCACAGGTTACATCAACCAGAAATTAATATTTAAACATGACTGCTGGAGCTTTGACCCCTGAAGTCCATATTTACAGTGATTTGGGAATTCTAAATCAAAAATATTCTGCACTCGTAGAAACTCCCTTTGTGCCGACAATCAACCAAATTAAAAAAGAAACTGAAGTCTGTGTGTTGTCACCTCTCAGATTCCTTTATAGGAAGGCCGTCCGTCTGTCTGTAGCTGTTGGGTGGTATGTACACATCTCTGCGTCGATGCTAAACAGGCGTTGGTTTCACGTCCGATTGTGTGAAGCAGGATTTCTGCAGAGACAGAGACAGAGAAGGAGAGACAGGCTTCAGTCTGCTCATTAGAAATTCATTCTGAACAGCTTGTTATTATCTTTGGCCTCTGGATGTGTGAATAGATTTACAAGCATTAGGGCCGGGGCATTGTGCGGGGCATGTGTGGAGGAGGTCCTGGCCCCCTTTGTGTTTGCCCTGGCTCTCAAATCAGCTGCATCCCTCCTCCGCATACCCTCCCCACGCCCCCCCACCCTCTCCTGCCCCACCCATTACCTCAACCCTCTGAACAAAAGCTTACAGAACACACTGTTTTGCAGGATTTTAAGAATTACAGAACAGACGTGTGCTTTCAACCCCGGCAGATGCAAGAAGCTGCTCCCTAATTTCCACAACAACATGGGCAGTATCAAACCTGTCAGTACAGACCCAGTTTAAACCTAATAACTTTGTAATAACAATAATACTCTAATATAAACCTAACTTTACTGTTTAAAGTCACTTTTCACTTAGCCGAAAGATTCTTTAGACAGATGACAGAGATTATTTCCACCACGTTCTCAAACCATACAATGATATAGTGATTCTCTAGCATGTCTGGCTATAGTGAGAGGCGGCTATCCTGAGTTTTTAAACCCTCTATCCAATTCATCAAATAAGTGGGATTTCTCTAATGTAGGTCTATGATAATACAGGTTCAATAGGATCTTATACGACCCACATCATAAATGATCTAAACCAGAGAGCTAAAGAAATTTCCTTATTACAGCAGCAGCATTTTCTTCAATAACAGCAAAAACAAAAACACACAAACAAGTAAACACAAGAAATAAAGGCAAACAATAGACAATGATAGACAATGATTATATGGTATTATATGGTCATATATTTTACTATGTTTTTACAACTGTATTCTACTATTCTTGTATGGATGTGATATTATTATATGATTGTTGCACGGTCTGGCTCAGGTTAAACTCTTTACTACTTTAAAGTAGATTTTCTTCAGGGCTAAATTACGTGGTATCAGATTGGTGATTGGTACTCCAGTACTTTCTGTTACTGATACCAGTAATTATGCAGTCTCTGAAGCTTTTTCGATACCGGTATCGGTATCAGAACGTCTCTACAGAGAGCGTACAGAGAGATTCAATCACATCGTTAACGCTGTGGAACAGTCGCAGTTTGGTTATGTTAAAGGACAATTTCGGGGCAAAATGAACATAGGGGTTAATAACACATCAGTACAGAGTCAACAGTTATGGGATATGTTCTGGGATATGTTCTCATGCTAATCGAATGTGACCAGTTTTTGTGCAAACCGCTAGCTTAGCTTATATCAGCTTACAACGCTAGTCGTCGGGGCACAACAAAGTAAATAGAAATCGCTATTTCTCTACCACTAACAAGGCTCTTAAGCAAACCGTACGACTCAATACTTTCCCATTCTAAGGAAAGCCTTTCTGGAAATGAACGAGGGTAAAACCTTTTTACGACGTGACTAAATGAAATTTAAGACCTCGGATGAAAATGTGGCTGTTTGTAAGACGTTTTAAGGCCTTAGATTTAAAGTTCAGACATTTTAAGACCCAGCGGAAACGCTGTGGAAGCTGGGTGTGAATCTGCTTTGTTTCTTGTCTTGTTTGCATTGTTTGCATATAGTTTGTGATTTAAGTTTTTGTTTTTGAAGTTAAAACAATCAAACAAGGATGCATTCAGGGAGTTTAAAGGTCCCATGGCATGAAAATTTAACTTTATGAGTTTTTTTTAACATTAACAAGAGTTCTCCCAGCTTGCCTATGGTCCCCCAGTGGCTAGAAATGATGATAGGTGTCAACCGAGCCCTGGGTATCCTGCTCTGCCTTTTGAGAAAATGAAAGCTCAGATGGGCCGATCTGGAATCTTGCACCTTATGAGATCATAAGAAAGAAATTCCAACATTTCACATTACGGCACTAATCTGAGGCGTCTCTGTGTAACTTAGAGTTTTTCCTGCTCACATGGTAGAGTCCATATACAATGGCCTCAAAATTCCACAACAAATCTTTAAAAAATATAAAATAAAGATTGTTCCTGCTCAATGTAGCCGCTGACACTCGAGTTAAGTTGTCTATAACTTCACTGAGACATATCTCTATACAACACAACGCACACATGAACCAAACTAATTCATGCTGTGTACAGGCAATCAGACAAACAGTTACACCTGTGTGTGTGTGTGTGTGTGTGTGGAGAGAAAACTGTTCCTCTAAATAAAGATACATTTACCAGATATGTGCATTTGCCAGATCTAATTAAAGAAAGGCTTTAAAATAAATCCAACTTTCAAAACTGTTTGTGTCTGAAGAAGGAAAAACGTTGACAATAAAATGTGTAGTTTTTGACACTTGAAACTAAAACAACTATGCTACATTTCATCAGCTGCAACTCCTGTACAGAAAGTCCTCTGTGTCTCTGTGCTGAGTTAATTAGCTTTCCCACTCAGAGATCCTTTCAAGTCAACAAGGCGATTAAGGTTTTACTTGAGCCCTGCTAATTAGCGGGGAGATGGGTATCACAACCAGCTGCATCCTGCTCTGTGGAGATCAGCTGCACACTCTGACCTTGGATGTGATGTCGCAGGTCCAGGATGGAGCTACACGATGCATTTTTGTTTACTTACTTGATAAATTCTCAAGCTTCGGTTTTGACAGAACAGTTGCTGTTGCAACATGAGATCCTGACTTCACGTAAACAAGTGGCGCGTTATCTGTGCGCATTTTGAGTGACTGTCTAAGCACCATTCAGCAGGTATAAACATACGTCCAACTTACCGTGTTATCACGAGAAAAAAGCAACGCTTGGGTTAAGGAAACGTGAAACGCGGGTTGGGTTCAGGAAAAGAAGAACGGGGTTGGCTTTAGTAAAAAAAACAAAAAAAACGACGAGTTGAGTTTAGGAAACGTGACACGTGGGACACAATCCCCGGTCTCCTAGGTAAAAGTCCAGAAAAACGTGCTCTGGTTTATTGGTAGCCAAGGAATCACCAAGGAGGACAAGAAGGATAAAAAAAAGCACAATGGACTCTTCAAACAGGTAGTTCTCCCCAATCGAGACTCTGCACGTTAAACGTTGCCAAACGATACCATTTCGTAAACATGGGGTTGGGGGTTGAAATTAACTTTTGGGCTCAACAGCACACATGACTAGTAGATATTTAAAGTTACCAGTAAGTCAGATCTTCCTCTAGCCAAATGGTTAGTAATTTAAACAAATGGTAAATAACTTTACTGCTTGATTTCAGCTCCTCTGGTTTGTTTCTCGCTGTTTGTTAATGAACGTCCGTTACATTAAGCCATCGCCAAATTAGTTTTTCCAACGCTATTTAAGACTATCAGCTCCACACACCTCTCTCTGGATTTCTCAGTATGACTATGTTTACAAAATTGTGACGTCTGGTGACTTTTCCAGAAATTCAAGTGAAGACAATGACCTCTTCTGAAGAGTCTATCATGTTTTCTTAATCCTCCATGTCTTCCATGGCTACTAGCAAATGCTTGGAAGAGGGATGGGATTGTTGCGTGACCAAGGAAGACTTGTATCATGTGGACGCGCCGACAATGTTGTTGTCAGTGCTTAGAATTCCTCATGGGGAAGACAGAAAACTACGCACTATAGCTTTAATATAAAAAAGTTACATATCAAAGCTTTAACTCCAGCACCCGCATGTCAAATGAACAAAGGTCACAACCACTCTACAAGTAGCAACAGCTAAAGCTTAATCTGCACTTAAACCACACTGTTCCTGTGTTTGTGTTGGCTTGTGTCACTTGTTGACTCTCGACGCCACGCTCGCCTGCCTCTGACACCAACACCTGCCGGCCTGGAAAATGCCCCCGAGGTTTGTTTAACTTCCCTCAGCCTTACGGAGCAAGGTCGGTGTTTACTCTGTCTGCTCATGCCTTTTTCTTCTTTTTCTTTTTTTGTCTCTTTTGTTTGAGCGTGTTGAAGATAAGAGGAGGCGCGTGCAGGGCGACAGCAGCTGGGAGAGAGAGAGAGAGAGAGAGAGAGAGAGAGAGAGAGAGAGAGAGAGAGAGAGAGAGAGAGAGAGAGGCCATGATGGAGGGCAGAGCGGAGGAGGAGGAGGTGAAAAGATGCAAGGATATGTTAGAGATGACTGAGATGAGGAAGCTGGTGTGATGTAACTAAGCCTCTACTCATCGCTAATTTATATTCTCCAAACAGTCTGGAAACTGTGTTGTATATTTTTAATGTGTCTTTATGGTTAAATAATGTGCTTATAAGACAATTGCATAATTACAATTGTTCAAAAACAGTCCATACCGGCCAGGTATGGACTGGGGCCCATTATTATTTTTTTACCTAATTGGATGTCCATATAATATCAATATATTGCCCGGCCCTAATTGGACAATTTCAATTTGAAATCTAGATGAATAAACAAGTCCTTCAAAACACAGAGCAAATTTAGGTTGTAAATTCCTAGCTCCACAGGAGCGTTTTCCATCCTCATATCTAAACCACAGCACGTAACGGTTTGGTTAGGTTTACACACAAAAAAGACTTTGTTAAGTTTAAAAAAAGATGGTGGTTTGGGTTTAAATGAGACGTGACTTCCCTCCCGGTTACACATGTGACGCTGAACGTGACGTAGCTCCGTTTGTTCCGTAAAGTAAAAAAATAATAATCGCTGTTTAATAATAATCTTTTATTTACAAAACAGGACACAAACCCCGGTCTCGCCACTATAAACGTAGTCTATATCCACGACCTTCCACTTTCAGTATTGCTCCAGTGCTGCGGGAAATTCTGCCTCATGTCTCAGATGAATGGATGAATAGTTTGTTGGTTGGTTATTTGTATAAATCAGTGGACTGATTGGTGATGAAAGAATTGGTGATGATTGGTGAATGATTGGACGGTTGGAAGGATGGAATGGTGAATGATTGGTTGGAGGGATAGGGAAAAAGAATGGATGGATGGGGCTGATGGGAAATGCAGTCTTAATGCTGAGAAACATGAGCATCGTTAAAGGCACTTTTCCATCCGAGTAACACTAAAAAACAAAAATAGAAGCTTTAAATTCAACAAATGATGCTGTTTATCTTGAATAAGTGCGTCCACACGCTGGAGGTAAACAAAAACAGAGTCATTTATCCACACAAACACACACACACACACACACACACACTCACACAAACACACACACAGTGTAATATGTCCTGGACTAACAGCATTAGAGAGCAGTGATTTCTGATTAAACCAGACAAATTGAATCACATTGTGTCGCTTTCATGTCTGATAACAAGTGAAGACAACACACAACAGCAGCAGAACGAAGCGAAACCGCCAACAACAGATCTGATGAGGTAACAGCAGAGCAGCTGTGATACGAGGACACATTAGAGGAATCATCTGTAACCCCTAATTTCCACACGACGCGTCTGCGCTGCGTTCCGGGTGCATCGTGTGCCCTGCGAGCAATCGCGGCTATTCAAGTCAATGCTTGATATTCCACCATCTAATATCTCTTAGCTCTTCTGCTAAACCGGACGTTGTTCGGTCCCTCCTGTGTGAAGGCCGTCTCAAAGCTCTTATTCCTGCCCTGAGGACGGAGGAGCAAGGATGGAGGAGGGAGGAGCGAGGATAGAGGAGCTAGGATAGAGGATGGAGGAGGGATCTCTGAGGAGCTATGATCGAGGACACATTAGAGCAGCCTTCCTGGAAGTTGTGCTGCTGAAAGCCATTTGCTAACTCCGCTCAAAAAGCTGACGAATTTCCACATTTCCATGTTTCCTCTCTCCTCGCATGATTTCATTGCTTCTGTAAAGGGAAAAGTGGGACGGTCTAAGATGTAAGGAAGGGAAGCAAGGGATGCAATTGAACACATTGGACGTACCCCTGGACTAGAGGCTAAACCTGCAACTCCTCCACAACTGGGCAACAGGTTCTATCGAACTAAAAGTCTTTCATCGCCGTGGAAAAGAACAATTTTGATTTTGATGTCCTGATAAAGAAACGGTTTCCCCAGTTTGGTGTGGAAGAGTTTGACATGTCTGCACAGAGCCCTGAACCTCAATCACATCCAACAGCTTTGGGAGAACAAGTCCTCCAAGCATACAAGGAACTGCTAATTAGCAGTAAATGCAAAGCACATAACAGCTGAGGCTGATGGGAATATCTTTAGTTTTGCAGGTATTTGGTTTTAAAATAAAGTATGAAACAAAATGTTTGACCTGATGATGGCGCCTGATGAAAATGTTGCAGGTTCACCAAAGTTGTTAAAGTTCAACCTGAGAGGTAGCCTAGAAATCTAGACGCAACCTAGCAGCAGCAAATATAATTTGCAGCTAGTGTCAGTCTAGTAACTCTCCGTTGGCTTGCGAGTTGGAAAAACCAAATTCTGGTCAGGCCAATCACATCGTGTATAGAGTCGGTGGGCGGGCTTAACATAATGACGGCAGAGTTGCGACGGTTCTGCGTGAATTCCCTGCTACTAAAGCAAAGAAGATGGCCGCTGCTGCTAGCGCACAGCAGTTTTTTGCATCGGCTTTGGTCGTGATTCTGGAAGACTTGGAGTTAAACTCTGAAGTCATTCTTAAAAACGGAAGATTTGTTCGGAGTTTTGCTGACAAAAGTTTGCATACAGCAAAAGTTTAATCTATCAGCGTTGGTCTGATTGGTTGTAGCGTGATTCTATTTGAAAGACAACTGTTTATCCCGCCCCTCGGATTGAGCCCTGCCAATGGTGAGGTTCTCAGACCCAACACCTTGAGGATGTGGGTCTGGCTTGTCAGGCTACCTGAGGGAGCATGAATGTGTCAATTCATCCGACAGTTGTTAAGATATTTCACTAAAAAAACGAAGTGTGAAACCTAATGGTGGTAAATCAGAGGAAAGTACTTTTTAGGATTCATCCTGTGGGAAACATGAATCTCTGAACAAAATGTCATGCCAATACGTCTAAAAAGACATAAGAAACATGTAATGTTGAATACTTAAACATTTACTGTTGTAGCTCGGCTGTTAAACATGTTCAGTTTAAAGCACTCCGACAGCTGCTGCTTTCAGCTCTGACTCTTTATTTCTGTGGAAACACTGCTGTGGTCCATTATAGAGACAGAGTGTGTGTGTGTGTGTGTGTGTGTGTGTGTGTGTGTGTGTGTGTGTTTTATCTATGCTCTTATCTGCAGTCTGCTGCCCAGCTGGCTTACACCTGCCAGAGCCACACAACGAGGGAGACACAGACTGATGGCCTGCCTCTGAGTGTTTGTGTGTGTGTGTGTGTGTGTGTGTGTGTGTGTGTGTGTGTGTGTGTTACGAGCTAGAGACGGGGAGAAAGTGAGTAGGGGTTAACGTGAAAGTGTGAGACAAAAGGTTTCCATCCAGATTTAAGAAAGATGAGATGTTTCAATCAACCTTCGTTCTGTCTCTAAATGTTTTACAACTTCTAACAAATTAATTAAATGCATTATTTATTTTATAATTGAACATCTACGTTTTCATGGTAAGTTGTCAAACTCCATCTGCTGCTAAAGCTCTCGATTCGAAGGAAGAATATTGGCATAAAAACGACAAGTGTTCATTGTCAGAGTTGGAAGTCCCCAAATGTTGCAGCGGGAGACGATCAGAGATTTGATCTGAGAGGTGACATTAGGAAATGGAACAGATAAAAGTAAAAAGCCTTTTAAGAGTCAGCGTAACAGGGGACCCCTTAAAAGCTCATTCATTTATTCAGGACAAAAAGATGAAATGGAATTATTAATTGACATTTAAAATTCATGTAAATGCAAATAATCAATTAACAATCTCAGAAGACGTTTTCAATTTAAATCAGCAAGCGATTAAATTAAAGGAAGGCCATGAAGTTTGTACTGAGTTTTGGGAAATTGCAGTTAATAATGTTCAGTGTCGTAGAACTGAAAATGTTTATTAGTGCTCAAAACTTGCACTTTCAATGTAAGTGAACGTTTCGATGTCGAGAGTCAAGGGTTGTTACTTACAAACCTGAACGGCTGAGTCAATTTCCTTCATGCTTGTTGCCATTTTTTGACACAGTCTTTAATAAATAGCCATTTTTTCGGGGTGTTTGGTGCAGCGCTGCCTGGAAGGCACTAGGATTAGGCAATGACTAGGGCTGGGTTAGGTGCCTTTATGTCAACTAAACATAGCGCTACTTGGAAGTCGGCACTAGGGACGTAAAACACCCGTGACATTTTCCTTAACCTAACTGGTTCAAAAGTGACGCCAATAGTCCCGACCAAGCGCGTTTAGATATGACGCTAAAGGAGACTTTTGGCGTCAATAACAACGCCAAATGCACCCGACCAAGTGTTTAACTTGCCTCGGGCCATTGGACAATCCTAAGTGTTGAACCCTACTCCATCAAACTGAGATTTTCTTTCACTGCAAAATAATGTTTTAAATTGACAAACGTGTAATCCATGGCTCAATTCAAACAGGATCAAAGATGATTTGTCTCTCACAGTTCCCTAACATATATAGTTTTTCCAAAACAGGGCCCCATGGGACTTTTCCTCTCTATGGAACCAACAACAGACCAGTTTGTATCAGTGAAGAAACCACCGATGTGGCGGTGAGTCAGGTTACTTACAAGTTCTTTCCAAGTTACTGGGGAAATTGAAGCCGAACACGATGGGCTGTGAAGTTGCCGCTACAGAAGAACATCTCTGATGAAGGCAGCCTTATATCTTTAGTTAGTTTTAGTTTTTTTTTACTTTTAGAAAGGCTGAAAGAGAGAGAGAAGAAAGAGGAACTGCAGGAATGTCTTTCAGATGCAGAAATGTGTGTGTTGAACCTCTGACCTGACTTCTGACCTCCGGTAAACACACCGCTCACTCTACAGTGTGTAGGAAACAAACTATCCTCTCTACATGTAACGTTTACACATAGCTACAAACACAACACGATGAGAAAACTAAACCAGTTCACTGTCACTTACCTCTGATGTCATGTTTAACTTATCCATACATACCTGCGTAGTTTTAGCTTATGTTAGCTACTCTTCCTCCAGTTAAGTTTCCGTGAGTCACAGAATGCCTCTTTACTTAGATACAGTTTACAATGTGATATTCTTCCACCACTGTGTACAGTATACAGTATGCATGTTTCATATTTATAAGCTTAACTCAATATATTTCCAATTCAAACATAAAAAATGGACGTGATGTGGGCGTGGAATGGACAAAACAGAATTAGTAAGTTAACAGTTAGTTGTGTTTTCTAGTTATGTTCATTATGTGCTGTAACGCTCTTAGTTTCTACTTTAATGTTGTATATTTTGCTCAATAAGCAAACGTTCCTCCGGGCTGCTGTGTGTTTCAACATGTTTTACTTGTCTTCTTATTTTTTTTACCAACATCACATTTGTTGGGGCATCAATACGGTATATGATGTAAAACGTGATATTGTACTTATCTTACGTTGTGTGGGATAACCAAGCGAGTCATCTATCAGAATAAACGGAAAGTCTTGGACATCAGAAACGTCTGGATGTAACGTTATCTGTCCAAATACCTTCACACGTGCTGCTTTCAGGGACCTAACTGTCATTCAGGACACCATGGGGTATTCGGTGGGAGTTCAGCAATTTAATAACCCTAAAACAGAACTTTACTCAAGTACAAGTTACCTACCACTCTGTAGAAATACTCTGTTACAAGTAAAAGCCCTGTTCTGTAAAAGTACACAAGTGTTATTAGCAAAAGGTTGTTGAAAAGTAAAAGTACTTTGCAGATAATGTGCGTGTGTTTTAGAGTAACTAGCAACTATCGATGAAATGGTGTAAAATGTAAAGTATTTCCTTCTGAGATGTTAAGATGAAGTACAGTATGAAGAGGCATACAATGGAAATACTCCTGTAAAGTACAAGTACTTTTGATTGGTAAAAGGACAATTCCAGCGCAAAATGAAAAAAGTAAAACGTTTAAAGCATCAAAAATGTAAAAATAAATATATAAAACCCTATTTCTTGATCAGGCAACGGCAAATGAGTTTATCAAAAAGATAGTTTATTAAGACATTGTCGTTCAGTATACAGGCAGACGCCATCTTGGGAAAACAGTTATGACCAGTTGAACTACGAACGCCGTGCTTGAGCTATGTTACTTGTTGCTCGGCGTTCTCAACGCTTCGGTTTACATGCAGGGACCCTCGTTATGCTACCGTGGAAGTGTGGTGCTATTTTGAGGCTTGTTAGTAGGTAGTATAGATATAGCGATTTCTTTTTACTTTTGCGTGCCCCAACGACTAGCGTTATAAGCTAATCAGCGATTTGTGTTAAAACCAGTCACATTGGATTAGCATGAGAACATATCCCAGAGAACGGTCGACTCGGCGGTACACGTGTTATTAACGCCTAGGTTCATTTGGTGCTGGAATTGTCCTTTAAGTCCAGTCCTTGAGTTACATTCCACCACTTGCAACACATTGTTTTAAATGCTTATTCTGATATTTTTAGACTATTTTAAGTTTCAGGCCCCCCCAAAAAATTCATTAATAAAGATAAAAAATAAAGGAGTTTTGTATAATCTGTACGGAGATGGAATATTTGGTTGTTTTTAAGAAGCCTTTAAGTGGATTTGGGGTTTTGAATCCAACTGTAAAATACATTTATGTATGTACATGTATGTTTAAAACCTGCAAAAGACAAATAAGACAGAACAAAAACTGTTTCTCAGTTTGGTTTTTATTATTTTTGGACATTTAGCAAAATACTGCAGAAACATCCAAAGCAGTATAAGAGCTACAAACAAACCAACAAAATAAATAAATAAAATCAATGATTGCAATTCAGTTATTTAGTCATTCAGGAGCGGCTGATAAAACTCGCTGATTGCTGAGATGTCACTTGAGCACACTGCCCTCCGTTTCTTTCTTCTTCCTTTTTTTTTTTTTAAAATATAAGTTAAAGAAAATAAATTTGGCTACATCATGAAAACACACGGCAACAGATCACAGAACACACAGAGCAATAATTTACACAAATAACTTAATAAATACATAAATAAATAGAAAGAAAGCAGTTAGATATACTGTATAGTGGTTATACAGAAGGCTTTGTAAAAAATAGGAATCATATCGTACCCAGCCAGTGATAAATAAGTGATCAAAAGACAATCAGATCAGTTTAAGGCAGTTTTACAGCAGGAGTTTCTAATCCAAAAGGCATTACTGGCTACACTAGTTTGTACTCTTTTTGTTTCCAGGCAACAGCTACTGATCCACGGATCCACAAGCTATGTTAAAGCTAATCAGAGTGATGAGATTTAAGGTCTTCTCCGGCCTGTGAGTTCTGTTTCGGCTACAGGTCGTCCCCTCTCTTAGGTCTAGAAGCTAATAGCACTTGTGCGGATGCTACAAAAATAAATTAACAGTCTAACGCTTTAAGTGTTTGTAGTAAAGGGGGGGTGGGAGGTGTGGGGGGGGGGGGGGGGGCTAAAGGCCAGGGTTCAAACACACACCCAGAACCTGCTGAAGTGTCCTTAAGCAAGGCACTGACTCCCTGCCAGCTGCAGGTGAGCGGCTGACCTCTAAACCTCTACAACTGTGGTGCATGTGAGTCACATAGTTTGCTGTAGGAGTTGCATTGCAAACAAATATCCTTTCAGTTCTTCTTCTACTTCAATGAGTTGTCAAAACATGCCTAAAAATGTGGATGCCAGGAACCATTCCTCTTTATCTTTTGTGATTTGTGCATTTGCTGGAATCAACGTCCCAAAAAGAAAACAAAAAACTGAATTTAGTGTTTTTTTCTTCTACCAAATAATTGAAACTAGAGAGAAAATAAATCACTCCCATCGACAGTGAAGTCAACCAGAGTTTCAGCTTCTCACCAAAGTGCCATGTATTTTTCCTTTGATTCAAAAAATAAATGAACAAAATTAGGATTTTAGGAGCCCAAGCTTTTTTTTTAAACGGATATGTTTGCAGTGTGACCCTAAAATCCTCTCAGGAACAAGGCTTTAATCTGACAGTGAAAGCAGCCTTTATTCCCGGATCAGCAGGCGGGGCGGAGCGGCATCTGCAGCAGGATCACCTGCCGGTTCTCGGACGGGTGGCATTTGTTGATGTGTCTGGTGAGTCCCGGGGAGCTGTAAAACACGGCAGGGCAGTATTTGCACGGGTAGACCTGCGAGGAGTGCAGCAGGCGGATGTGCCGCTCCTGGCTGCCTCTGTTGGAAAAGTTCTCCCCGCAGACCGGACACATGTGGCAGGCGGAGGCACTCAGGTTCAGCGGCGCCGCGCTCTGCTCGCAGGCGGACGCGTCCTCGTCCTCTGCCGGCTTGGGGGAGCCGTGCTGGGACGCAAGGTGCTTCCGCAGGTACGCTTGGCGCTTGAACTTTTTCCCACAGTGATTGCAATCATACAGCCCTTCTTCTGAGCCGGACTCGGACGGCCCGGGGCTGGGTGTGTCCCTGTCACTAGAATCCTTCGCATCATCCGGCGCTGTTTTACCGGAGGCAGCCGCCTTGTCGCTCTCCAAGTGTTGCCCACCGGAGGATGCGCTCTGCGGCTTCGGTTTGTGCCACCGCCGGTGCGAGGCGAGGTTAGCCGGGCAGCTGAACACCTTGTCACATTCAGGACACCTGTACTCAACCCGGACTATCCTGGAGCACTTGTGCTGGGCCAGAGCCAACGGGTCCGCGTACGCCTCGCGGCACAGCTGGCACACGAACTCCCCCAGCGGGACGTTGTCCCCTCCGAGCAGCTGCGGTCTGGGGGGCTTCTGGTCCACCGGAGCCTCTTTAATCTTGAGTCCGAGGACCGGAGACGTGGTGACATCATCCTCAAAGTGCAGTTTCCGGATAGCTTTGGTTTTCTTGGATGGCGGTTTGCCTTTGCGCTCGGTGTCGCTGGACGGACGTTTGGTACGGGCGGTGGGCAGCGTCGCGGTGGATGTGGCGCTGGCTTCAGTGCGGTTGCTGTTGCTGGAGCCAATTTTCAGGTCCACCGGGGCATAGAGGTGGTCCAATGCGGGGAGCGCCGCTGGTGCGGGGAAAGACTCCGCGGAAACCGGTGATCCGAGGTTGAAGCGTCTCTCAAAGTAGGAGCGGTCGTAGTCCTGGCTCACGGGGCGGGTGGGGCTGTAGAGCGCCTGGTACACCGCCTCCGGGTTCCCGAATTGCACCGGTCTAGCTACATGCTCCGGTGCCGTGGCAGCAGCCCCGCAGGTGGGCGTCGGCGTCTTTGCGCGCACCGGGATGGAGGCGAGAGGCGCGCAGGAGGGCGGCAGCGCCAGCGCATTAGCCGCTGTTTGCTGCGCTACCTCTTCGTCTGAGCGAACCCGGTAGGACACCGGGTTTGGTTTCTTGTTCCTTTTCACCAAAAATCCTCTCGGCATGATAACGCTGGACGGAGAGCTGAAGGCACTTGGGACGCTGCTGCGGGGAGAAGAAATCCACTTTCAGCCGCGCGCGGACAGAAACATCTGATGCGTCTTTTTGTTGTCGTTTCCTGCTGCTATTGATCCTCTGTTCTCCTCCCGAGGTGCTTTCACCACAACATAGCTGCACTCTTTTTAAAGCGACATGATGACATTGTTCCCGTCCCCCCTCGTTGACTCATCCCCGACCAATCAGGAGGAGCTGAGTTCTCCCAGTGGATTTGGGGAGTGGGTGTGGGAGGATGGAGAGGCTGATGCATGAGGAGTGGGGGTTTGCAGATTGCAAAGTAGATGTACCTGAGGGTTTTATTGTAGCGCATGCACACACACACGCACGCACACACACACACACACACACACACACACACACACACACACACACACACACACACACACACACACACACAAACACCTTCTCGACCAGGGCACACGCCAGAAGCCTCCTGCTTTTACGGTCTGATGCGTTTCTAAAGAAATCTACACGTGCCCCGGCTTTGTGGGTCTCTGTTGGGGTGGTGGGGGCTCTGATTTGTTCAAGAAGGAGACATCCGTCCACATAAACGATGTCAAGAAGAAGTGATTAGGAAAAACAATGAGCAAATGTGGAAAATGTAACTGCAAGTTGGAAATTCAGCTCCGGAGAGGGAATGCGCAGATAAAGTTACACCGAGCACCAATTTTCTAAATTAAAGTTAAAATGTATGAGTTCGGGTTTAAGACAGATTTTTAGAACACATAATTGAACCGTTTTAAGGACTGTGAAAGGACTTGGGACTCAGATTTGAGAATTTAAGACATTTAAAGACTTTACAGGACAACTATCCCCCAAAAAGATTTGAAACGCTCTTTTACGCACTGAACTAAATTCGACCAACTTCGTAATATATCTAAACGGCAAACCCCTGTGGCCCGGCAGCATGTGCGCTGGCGTGACAGTTAACTCCGGACATATGAATCGGTCATTTTGCGCATACATAATTAATAGCGAGAGGAGGGTTTCCTGCTTTGCATCACAATGGCTGCGCCTGGGCAATCTGTGGACCCGCCGTGATTGAAAAGGAAATTGCACAGTTGAGAAAAAAAGTAGAAGTAGTGGGGGCCCCCAAAAGCAATCTGGCCCCCAGACACCGTCGGCGCGTGCTGTGAGTAATCAGCGCGCTCTTTCTGTGTCACCAAATGGGGCAAACCGAGATTATCTGCGAGGTAAAACACAGCAAACCCAATTCCTGCAGGTCATATATGACCCGGTCAGCCGGATATGAGTCTGTCCTCCACCGTGAGGGATGATGGGATGTGACCAGGGTCGGTGCTGAGCTCTAAAGGATTTAAAATTAAGTAAAGATTTGTGCGCACACAGAAATCAGCGTGTTGATGGAAAGTAGGTTTCAGTTGATGTCTCACCGCTCAGGATCAGTTGGACTGTTAGGGTGTTCAAACTCGGTACCACCCAGATGCTACTGTTATCTCATGATAATTGGTTCAATTTCTTGTTTTTTCCTCCATTTTTCATGGCTTTGTGCTTTCAAATTTCCTCTGAAGTAAAAAACTCTTACCAGACACATTTTGTCCATTATTGAGTCCTTCAAGACATATTTTCTTTAAAAAAGTCAACAAAAAGCCGGTGTGGTGGGATAATTTCAACCTGTTTCCAATATATAATGTAAGAATTTTCCTGAATTTAATTCCTGAACAGTCATTTTATTTAGTTCTAGTGCAGCAACCTGCCATATTCTGTCTTGTTTTACAAGCTTAGGATACTAATTTACACCAAATTCCAGAGACAATTTAATCTTTGATCCGTTTTGACTTTTAGGACTCAATAAGAGATGCAAAAATGCTTTAAAATATTTATTTGGCAGTACGTTTTGCTTAACATTTAATTTTGTTTGTGAAAACTAAGTTTAAAACTATAATTATATAGTTTTAACATAATGCTCAATATACCTGTTTTTAAAACCACATATAACGCAATTTGAACAGATAAAGTACTCAAAAGGAAAACTATCAGGTAACTTGTGACTAAAAACTCAAAGCTAAACATCACTAATGATATGAGTCCATTTTATCTCATGTTGGATTTATATAGTATCTCAAAAAAGATTCTAAATCCTTACACATGAGGAATTCAGGATAATCTGGTTATTTTTATCCTATAATGTGTGACGTTATATGTGGACACCAGCAGTGTGTGTGTGTGTGTGTGTGTGTGTGTGTGTGTTTCTCTCAGCCTGGGGGTTGTTTGTAGGTGCAGACATATGTTGTTGTGTGTGCGGTTATTTTCCGGACAGGCTTCAGCTCAGCCTCATTAGCATACAGCTGTAGAGTGACACCATCCACCCTCCCCCCTCCTTCTCCTCCTCCTCCCCCCAAAAGCTTTCATCTCCAGCCGCTATACGAGCCATGATTGGTCACACTGCTGCAGAGTCATACTCACAGTTACAGTTGGCACATTATGGAGGAGAGGTCTGTGGAAATACAAAACAGAGTCAAATTTTCTCATTTTACTTGTATAAAACTATTTTCTGTGCATCATGAGTTAGTTCTCATACTCAGATAAACACCAGAGTAGAGTGCTAAGACAACAGTATGTGTACATGAGGAAAAAAAGTCCTTAATTTGATCAAATTAAGGAACAAATCGAAAGAACTTATATCAAAGAATCTTTCAGTGACTTTAACAGCAGTGGAAGAAATATTCAGATCCTTTTCTGCAGTAGAAGCATAAACCTTGCTTGAGTAAACGTATTTTCAGCAAAATGCAGTGAAAGGTTATCGGTCAGTGTTTTCCTCTTCTATCGCATGTTTCTGGATTCATACCACTGCTGCATTAGTTGTTGCATTTTCCTGCTGTATATCTTTAAGGTTGTGCTCGTTTTAACTCCTTTATATACTGTTGGCAAAGTTTAGTCTGCAGCAATGCATCATATTCCAATACGATCCTCGTGTTTGATGCATTGCTGTCCTGTGAGAGCCATGTATGAATATTTTGACAATCTTGGAAAATAACAATAATAATAACAACAACAAATAACAATTTCCTTTCACTACAAAAGTTGGAGAAGAAGGATGTCAATCTGATGTCTGCATTTAAAAAGTAACCTGCTGATTTATATTACACTCCTCTAACATTGTCAAACTCATGACAGACAAAAAAATGATTAAAAATGACAAAGCCGAGATTATTTCTTTTTGATTCCACACATCCTTTTTCCATGTCAAAACATTGCGCCTATATTAACCACAATGCAACTTGACTGCTGACTGTTCAGTCAGGAGATTGTGGTGTGTTATGCTAGCAGCTGCTATGGTATCCTGAAACCTCCAGCCTGCAGCAGAGATCAGCAGCGGGCTACAGAGCAATGTTTCTAAGATAAACCTTCCTGATGATCGACAGTTGGTGAACATAACTAGAAACGCAGCAATGTGCCAGCAAAGAACTGGAGGAAGCAAACATGGATGTGAACAATGCCGGATTGAAAACATTCAAAAAAGAATTGGCTTTGGAAAAGTTTTATGAGAAATGAAATACATTTAGCATTTTTGGTAGACACGCACAGTGTGTTTTTACAAACGTGAGCAGAGTATTCGGATGATAATAATGATTTTAAAAAGCATTTTTTTGGGGTTAAAAAGCTTCATTAACTTGGCGAGGTCACGTGTGATGTCACAGCTGTCCGGGGTAGGCGAACATGGGCAGCAGGTTTCGGTTGTAGGTCAGATATTTCACAGCGCTGCTTCTCAGAGCCGCTTGACTCTGAGCATCTTGGAATCTGTCCTGAGGGGGGACGTCTGAGTCCATGGCCTGCTGGCTCCACTCCTCGTCCTGCAGCAACACAGAGTTGGACACAGAGAGATTAAAGTTACGTGATTCTGTGGGTTAAAATAACTATTCTTCACAACTGTTTCCACCTTCTTAGACTGTAAGGCAGACCTGCCATTTTACATTTTACATTTGTTACATCAATGTACTTTTGTTCCAGACATACTGTACATTAGGCCTGCATGATTCAGGGAAAAATATGAATCACGATTTTTTAGCTTAGAATTTATATCACGATTCTCTGCCACAATTTTTGAGACCAAATTGGCAGTACCAAACACTGATATTGTTGGCATCTATAGCACATTGTGCATCACCACATGCCTGTATTACAGGCTTCACTGAAGAAAAGGGAGAGCATCACAGCCCTTGGTAGTGCTTTAAAACCTATTTTATGCAGTCTAAATACAGTCTATTTAAAATTCACAGAAGAAAGTAGTAGCGTTTGTGATGCAGTCGGCTTGTAAAATTAAATGAGAATCAAAGTCATAAAAAAATAATAATTTAAAAATCAAAGTTATTTGAAGATTAAATCGTAAACAGGGTTAATAGAGATCGCAATTTTATAACGATTAATCATGCAGGCCTACTGTACATGTTACATTTTTGGAAGAAAGAAAGACAGAAAGATCAGACAGATCAAGCTTGATGATTTGAGATCAAAATAAAAGTACTAACTGCAGTTGAGGAGATCTGCTGAAGCTCCTGCTCAAAGTCGGAGAATCTGTCGTGAAAAATGGCCGAACACCAGCTCTGTCTGAAGAAACTGCAGGAGAGACAAACATCCATTTTTTCCTATACTTTTTTAAGACTTCAGTAAACCACAATCCTCTGTAGAAAGAACCTCTAAACATAAGTACATTCAAGTTCTGTACTTAGACACAATTTTGAGGTACAACACTTTGGTTATTCATATTTTAGGCTACTTTATAATTGTAATTGACTGCATGCAGGAAAAATATTGACCGTTTTACTACAATACATTTATTTGGCACCTTTAGTTACTTTTCAGATTAAGATTTTACATTTAAAATCCATATAGTAAATTGGGGATTCCTGAACTGTTTTGCTTTTGATTTTTTACAAAAAAGCATTTTGGGCTCCGTGTCATGTTTCAGATGTCTAGGAGTCGTTAACAGCTCCTCCATGGAAACAATTACGCTCTTAACTTCTCACATTGTTTCATTTGAAATAATGTTCAAGGTCCAAAGAGGTCAAACTCTCAAATATTTCACAAAAAAACTTCTTTCACCACTGTCTGTTTGCATAGATAGACACCATAAGAGGTGAGAGAGAAGCTAGCTGTGTAATTTGGGTGAACTGACCCTTTAATAACAGCAAAGGAACCAAACAGAAGCCACACTAACTGTATTGGCTGAAAGACCCCCCGCTGCCACACGGTCAATCAATGATTTTAACGGCTCATGATGCTCCGTCAGCCTCCACAATGACTTTACGAGTCAGCTGAGTGAGCAGCGTGATGAGGAATATGTCTCTGCAGAGGGCAGGCTGCGGCTTTGTCTCGTCCCGGACCGGCCACAAAGACAGATTGGGGAGCTGCATAAACAGATTAGGAGGCGGGGGACAATAGACGTCCATATCTGGGGGTCATTTGTGCTGAAACCTCAAAAGCAGGTCACCCGCTGTCTCACACACACACACACACCACACACACACACACACACACACACACACACACACACACACACACACACACACACACACACACACACACACACGCGTCATTTTGAAGTGTGAGGTCATCAGTCAGCAGATGAATAATGGGAGTAAGATGACTACCTGCAGCTTTCAAAAAACATAACATTTCCTTTCTCAGGCTGAAATTTGCTTCAGAAACAGTGAAAATGGCTCGTTTTCATACAGAAGTTAGGTAGGAAAATAGCTATTTAAAAAACAAAATCCTTACCAAATGCCATCAGTTACTTTGTGTACCAAAATCAGAGGAAAAAAACGCAGCATGTATTGTGCATAAGTGAATAAATGGAATTGTACTACTACAGAGGGCGGAAGAACTAGCAAGCACCGGACAAAACCAAATAACAGTGCGGAGAATATCAATTTGGTGAAGCTGTGTTGACAACAAAACATACCAATCATTCCTGCAGGTCTGTTGTATTACAAGTTGTTTACCTCCTGAGTTATTGAAGCTAATAAAAGACTTCTGTAAAAACATTAAATTGTTTTTGTAGTTTGTTCCATTATTCCTTTTGGTAACACGTTGTAAACAAACCCCCCAGGTTGGTCAAACAGTAGAATTATGACCAACACTACCTGCTGCAAACATCCATCACAGTCTACAGACTCTCCAGTGCAAAGCTTATTTTTTTTATTTTTTATTTTTTAAGATTTTTTGGGGCTTTTCCCTTTATTTTGTAGTGACAGTGGCTAGACATGAATGGGGGAGAGAGATGGGGGGATGACATGCAGCAAAGGGCCACAGGTCGGATTCAAAGGTGTTGAGATGTTATATACATGCTGTGAAAGAGAAATGCACACAGCCAGTATTCAGAAACTGACTTTAAATGAGCCGTCAAGATTTTTGTACTGTTGTGATGTCACAACTTTACTACAGTGGTGCTCATAAGTTTATGAACCCATGCTAAAGTTGACTATCGTCTTTTGGAAATTAATCAACATTTCTTAATAAAAGAAAATAGGAAAAATCCAACCTTTGAGGACATCAATTTTCTTTGTGAATGAATAATATATTGTGATTAAAGGAATGTTCTTCCTTAAAATACAGGGGGCATAAGTATACACCCCCCTATTATAAACCCATTATATTATATTATAAATTCCCATAGAGGCAGGCTGAGTTTTATTATTAAAGGCCAGTTATTTCATGGATCCAGGATAATATGCATCCTGATAAAGTTCCCTTGGCCTTTGGAATTAAAATACCCCCCCCATATCATCACGTACCCTTCACCATACTCAGAGATTGGCATGGTTTTATTTCAGTTAGCCTAATAGCTGGTTTGATTTGCATTGAGAGAAGATTTTATGGAAAGTACCCCATGCCTATTTCTAGGTATGGTGAAGGTTGAGTGATGATGTGGGGCTATTTTAATCCCAAAGGCCAAGGGAACTTTATCAGGATAAAAAGGATTTAATAATAAAAATCTGCCTGCCTCTGTGGGAATTTAACAACGGGGTGTGTGTACTTATATCCCCCTGTATTTACAATACATTATTTGTTTCCAAAGAAAATTTAAGGCATTAAGATCAATGTCCAAAAGATGATTTTTTTATTCCTGTTTTTAGCCATCTTTATGCATTCATTAACATATGAGCCCCACTGTATATGTAAATATTTGTAAATGGATAGTGTCCACTCTCCCACCTGTACAGGTCTGGGATCAGGCCCTGGTGGTAGAGGTTGTACAGCTGGCCCAGCAGCTGCTGGTGTTTCCCGTACAGACTCAGGTAATTGGAGACAGGGAAGGGCTTCAGGGAGAAACAGGTGAGCGCCTCCACCACCTCGTTGCAGTCGAGATGTATACAGAAGTAGTTCCCCGTCTCCACTCGTCCGGTCGTGATGCCGCTGTCCTGTAACTGTGTTATTGAAAGAACGGATTTGACTTGTATTAATAACGTGATACTGCCTGGGTTAGTGCCTACACCCATTATAAGGATAAGGATGCAATGATCTATTTTGTTTTTATCCTCAAATCACATTAAAACACAAAAAAGAGTTGGTGGCTCTGGTTCTCACTGAAGACATGCATCTTCAAAACTGTGTCACAGATTAGAGCTGCGACAGCAGAAAGCAGCAGAAAGGCAAAACTGAGAACTCTTTAAAATCTGATTATTTATTGCAAGCAATATACAGGAGCTATAACGGTATGACATCTTTTGCAGACTTACCACAAATATATAGTTTCATAAAAAAAAGTCCCAGTATTCAAGCTCAAACAGGAGGAAAAAGGCAGATCAATCCACATTTGGGGAAGCAGGATTGAGATATGTGGAATAGAGTCAGACTGTGTAAACCAGAGAAAATCTTACACCGACAGATTTGTTGGACAGTAACTACTTACAATTTTAACAGCAGGACCTGTCAGGTTGGTGGCGGATGGTTTTGTAACGTGCAGGTAGTTATATCCTCCAGGCAGTTTCCCACCTGAGGAGAGAGGGACGCACATGATGAGGGTTAAGGTGTGATGGGGTTCATATAATTCATGCTTTAATAAGATACAGGAATCCATCAAGATGTCAGAGTGGCTTTCCTCTTTATATCATGTCAATAAATGGAGGATCTTTGAATTTGAACTGTTGGTTGCACAAAAGAATTTTAAGATGCCACCTAGTATTTTGAATAGTTATGACAGGCATTTTTTATTGTTTTCTGATATTGTGTAAACTAAATGGATGTCAAAGGTCCCATGGCCCTGAGTAGCCAGCTGTGCCTTTGAGAAAATGAAAGCTCAGATGGGCCGATCTGGAAAAGGTTACCTCCCCTTTCATGAGAAGCAGAGAGAGACATCATGGCTTTCAAACGAGCAAAGTGACAGTTGGTCAAGGCCACACCCCCCCCCTTCACCTGGCCACCCCCTCTCCTCCTCAATAGCAACAGACTCAGAAATGGCACATCCTAATATGAGGAAAGCTCATTGTGGGACTGTCTCTAGTGGCTATAATTCTGCACCAAGGCTGAATTTTGGGAAAGAGACTTCAGAGACAGTATTAGGCACCACTAAGGTCTATATAAAAGAGACTTCAGATACAGTATTAGGGGACCACTAAGGTCTATATAAAAGAGACTTTAAGAAATATAACTAATGGTTGCAGACCTACTTTACAAAAAGAAAAAAGTAAGCACTTGAAATGTGAAAATTCTGAAAATATCTTCCTCAACGTGGTGTCCGTGTTAAAAGATGAGTTTCAGTGGAGAAACATTCACTGGCTTCAAAACTGGGACAACAGCAGATACATCATAACATGCATCTCACTGTTAACATCCACCCACTGAGGAAAACAGAGCTGAGGCAATGAACTCTGATAGCGGGCAATGATACGGCATCTCCGCTCTCCCTGAAAAGTTCATGTGTGTTTTATCTCTGTGAAAAGGGCGAAGCAGAGTGGCTGCTGTGTTTATGTAACCTGCGGAGTGGCCTTGGTTACTCCGTGAATACACGGCAGCACAATGCGGCATTGTTACGCCTAGCTATGGTTTGAGTGTCTGCCACAATAACATCGGCAGTGAGTGGGTGAAAGATTGGAAAATGTTTCACAAAAACATAATGAAAAAAAATGGCAGTGCAAATTCTCACAGATAAAAGCAGAAAATAACATGCAGAGAAGAGTATTGAGCTAAAATGACACACCCTGAAAACTTACACAAACCTTCTCATCTGCTAATGAATGTGAAGGAATTTCTTTTTATGTGAACCTACTAAATATCTAGTAATAGTTAACATGCTTGTTGAACATTCAACAAAATGTCAAGAAGGTAAGAGAAGTGTTTTTCGGTTGTCCAGGGTTTGAGAAGCCCTATTCATTCTCATTCATTCTCCTGGTTAAATTATCAATTCAAAAGATAAATAAGTGTGTCATCCACTGTGTGGGCGACAGTCTACCCTCTGGCCTCAGGGGGGTTAATTAATGTCCAATGGGCTCTGCGTTAAAACTACGCCGTGGGGACGTGTGTAGTTACATGGAGATATGCAGGAACCTCTAAAAAAATGTAACTACACGTTGCGACAAGGCAGACCGCACTAACTGGGATTGGTCGGCCTGGACGTGGATTGGTATCACCGCATTCCCTCCTACTCATTTCTGGGGGTCTCCTTCTCCATAAACAACATGAAATCGAGGAGAAGGTTCGACCGTGGTCAGAATGCACAGGAGAGATACTTTGTTTCTCTGTCTCTACTGCCAAAATCAGTACCAATCCAAAGCTAATCACCGCCACTCTCTCACTCGCACACTTTCCATGCACACCTGTTCTTGTATTCTCTTAAAGAGATACGCTAGAACGACGTTGACACATCAACACACAAGTATAAATGTTTATAACGGCGTAGGTTTCTTTTTCTCAGTCTGAAATCACGATTTAGAGCACCACAAAGTGGCGAAAAAGACGCTGCATTGGCAAACGTATTTAGACAATGGTGAGATTTGTGCATTATTAAAAGTGTTTTCAATCAGTATTTTTTGGTTTTCACGTTAGAAAAGTCTTCAAGGACAAAGACTAACTAGTTGGTTTGCAAATGGACGTCTGTGTAATCGCCTAAGCTCCGTTAAAGAGCAGCATGCAGCCGCTTCTCTGAGTTTTTCTATAGAACTTTACGGGACTGTCTCAACCACTGCAAGGCTGCAAGCGTCTTCAAATAATATCTGGTTCCTCAATAAACTCAAAAGTACAATAACAGAAGGGCAGAAGTCAAATACACTGATTCCAGATTTAACATAAAAACTACTCAACCCTTAAAACTCTTTAAGTATATTTTTTCAGACTTGAACTCTGACCTTGAATCTTGGGCTTTTTGTACAGTGGAACGAGGCGATCCTGTTCAGGTGGAGGCTCAACCACAGGCTCCAGCGTTGGATCGAAGAGGGGCAGCAATGCAGCCGCCAGGTCCCGACCCACTTCCTTGGAGTTGTAGTTGGCGTGTGACCACTCATCTGCGTAGTAGCAGCGGGAGAATTTGGTGAGAGGTCCAGCACCACAAATTGCTGAATCGCTGGTGTGGAATGTGGCGTTTATGACGAGTCTGCTGTCAAAGACCATGAAAGAGTTGTTGATGCTCTTGAAGGCGTCGTAGTCAACGCCTTTATTGGAGAGATTAATGAACACCTGAAAGGAGGAAATGAAGAAATCATTATGCCTGCTGTTTGCTTGTGATTTCATGATAAGTAATCACATTTCCCGCAAACTTCCTGTTGTTACTGTTGGTGTTCATCCTTAAACAGCTGGCTGTCCTTGTTAAAGGAATAGATACTTATTGACTTTCTTGTTGAGAGTTAGTTGAAAAACTACATACCACTTTCATATCAAGCTGCAGCAGCCAGTTAGCTTAGCTTAGCATAAAGACTACTACTAATTATCATGTTAAATCTTGTTTGTTTAGTCCGTTGCATTGAAAATGTAGACTACTAATGTAAAGTTGCCAGTTAGATTATTTGTTAGCCTTCGTGGCAACTGGATTGCTGATGTTTTCTTTTCTGAAAATCCAGATGATGAAATATAACCTTCAGAACAGACAATATGCTGTTTGAGCAAACTGAATATATAGTTCCATTCTCAAAAAAAACCATGTGCTAAGCCAAATTCTTTACTGTTTTAGAACCTGCATGGTTTAACAGCTCACACAGTACTTGCATAATACAAATAATACAACAAGACCTCATCT
This sequence comes from Etheostoma spectabile, assembly GCF_008692095.1. Taxonomy (NCBI): domain Eukaryota; kingdom Metazoa; phylum Chordata; class Actinopteri; order Perciformes; family Percidae; genus Etheostoma; species Etheostoma spectabile. Next base: position 3,965,283 of record NC_045750.1, read on the forward strand.
GCAGCATGCCTTTATTTTAGCCTAAAATAAAAAACAAAAACACATAACCACACAATAGAAACCTCTACTGTCTGAAACAATGCAAATGGCAAACACACCAAAATCATTTTGTGCTTGACAAACACAGTCTGCTTCCAGGAGGGAAATTAACATCCAACCAACATCCACGCGCTGGTGAATTCAACCAGTTGTTTGTGAGCTTTTCAGCTCCACCAGACATCCTGGCCCAGTTACCCACCATTATTTGGAGAACGTGTTCTTTTGTAAGAAATAATGACAGACTGGATAAGCAGTGAAATCAGAAACTTTGACTTACTCCACACTGCAGATGGAGGGGCTCTGCTTCGGTGGTGAAAGATACAGATGTGAGGGGATCTGGGTGAGCTCCGTCGTTCATCTGGGCCAGCAGGCAGTTATGGTGGACCTGGACTTTGGCCTTATTCATGGCCATTGCCACAGCCTTCTCCAAGGCAGAGTCGCTGAAGCACGAGTCGCCGGGCTTGAGAGGTGGAAGGACTAGATGGATACGATTCCCCTGGATGCCGAGGCAAAGCAAAGTCTCAATTGTGGTGAAGACATCGATGCTGTTTCCATAGACAACGGCATTATCTGGAGAGACATAAGGAAGAAACTTAGGAATTAGCAGCTTTTTTTCATAATCTTTCAGAGTGTCTACAATGTTTTTCAGTCACAGAGACACAAACGTCAAGGAATTGGCCATTTTTGTCAAATAGTTATACAGCTCTCTCTTTGACAGAGTTCTCAAAGGTAACAAATAACAATGAAGATTCTGTAGAGAGAGCTAATAACCTCTTTAAAGCCCTCTGATAAAGAACCAACACTAATTTATGACTATGTAATGTATGACTTCAGTGCTCTGTCTGAATGTGATGCTTCATATCTATACCCCTCTAAACTCTAACTTTTCGAGACATAAAGAGGTTAAATTATCAAATATTTCACAAAACGCAATGATTATCATCAAGTATTTTGAATGCAGGAGTATTATTTGTGGTGGATTATTTTTACATATGCTGCATTGGTACTTTTACTTCAGTGAATGACGACTGCAGTTTGAGTATTAGAGTTTTCCTGGCTGCCGTTCAGTGTCTCTGTCCGTGGTGCTGAACCAGAGGAGCACTGCTGCTACTGAACCATCAAGGCCAGCAGAACACAAAGCTTCTCACTAATAAATCCCTATTCCACCACTCACTTTATACATTTACTCTAATACCACTAGAACTACACAAGAAAACATGTTTTTTATTTCTACAATAAAAAATGTATAGGCACAGTTTTGTTAACGTACCCAAGCTTGAAAGTAAAAAGATACTACGAAGATACCAACTGGTCTTGTTTTTAATCATGTACACACTAAATAAAAAACCTTGCACCTGAATAAACCAGTGTGCCATGACTTTTTGGGGAAATCATTTCTTGTTTTGGGGGACATTGGATGCATCAGGAGTACATGAACAAAAATCTTTTCACATTAAAGAATACATCTGGTGATGCACTATATTTTTCTTATTGCCAACAAATCCCATAAAAGGACCAACAACAGTGACTGTATCTGCTAACAAGTCTTGCGTGTATCACAGCTTGATATTTCTTCTTCCTCTGTGCCAGTAAAACACATAATTGAGCTACACTGTTGCACTGGGTGACATTTTTCTTCATCACCATGAACACACACACTGTAATTTATTTACACTCAATCCTGCACACACCGTCCTGCTGCCACAAAAACTCACTACAGCACCAAATGGGGATTACTCCGCCACTGAAAATAGTCCCCAAGAAATGGGGACAACTTGCTCCTGTTTGTTTGATAAATTTACTACAGTGAGCAACTGTACGAAATTACTTACACATTTTTTAAATTTCATATCTGAAATTAATTAATTCATTTAATTTTTTTTAATTATTGTTTGGCAATTGTGGGCCTTTAATGATAGGGCAGCTAAAGAAGTGAAAGGGGAGAGAGAGGGAATGACACGCAGCACAGGGCCGCAGGTCGGAGTCAAACCTGGGCTTTGCGCCGAGTAGTAAACCTCGCAGCCGCTCCACCAACTGAGCTATCTGGGTGCCTTTTAATTTAGTAGATTGACATCTTCAGTAGGAACCAAACAGGCAGACAGGAATTAGAGACTATTTAGACAGACAGACATGTCTACAGACAATTTTCATGGGATTTGTAAATAGGAAAAATATATTTTAAAGCTTGTGCCAAGATAGAAAAGCTACATCTGCTTTAGGCTAATGCAAAACAGTTTGCATTTACTCTGTTTCTTTTTGTTATTATTCTTAAAATATGGAAATAAACATGGTATCTGCTGGAGTCTGCCATGTCAATTTGCATTTTTTAATGGTTTTCCTTTATGACTAGGATCACCTAATTAGTACATATAAAAGCTTCACTCTAGATCACTGCACAATTCCTTCAGAGAGCAGATTAATTTTGCTTAATGACAGTGTTTATTTTTTTTCCTGCTCTGAAAAGCCTGGCTCTCAGAAAGTGATCTGATCATGGAAAAGGGATGGAAGAGGCTGACCTGATTCACAGAGATGAAAGATTTCTCTGCAGCTAATTAGCTGCTAATTACACCGGGGCACTTCAGTGCTGACTGGCTGAGTAATGACATAGTACTACAGATTCATTTTAGGTTCTCTGTGTGTATGTGTGTGTTCACTTACCCTCCAGCTCCACAAAGTTGGCACACAGCCAGCGGCGAGCAGCTATGCAGTCGCTGAGGTCGTTGAGGGTGAAGAGGTTAGATGGGACGGGCCCCGTGTATCTGGACTGAGGCTGCAGCTGCTTGATTGTGACGGGCTGGCTCAGATCCACACCAGTAGGACAGGGAACCTACAGCATTGCATAAAACAGACACACATTGAATAATTATGTCAATTTTGATGAATAACGTACATTTCAACACCTCAAAGCGACTTACAAACAGTTGACACAGCTCAGGCCCCAGAGATTAATCATCAATCATAGAAGATAAGTAGTATTGTGAAAGGACAGATGAATGAGATCATATAATGTTGGCATATTTTTGGCAAATGTTGGCAAACGGACGGCTAACTAGCTAGGCATCTGTCTCAGGAGCTTCTGCGTTTGTGACTTGTGCGTTTAGAAAACAAACCTTAAAGGTATGTAGTTCCCTCAAACTGGTTTGTAACAGAGAATGTGAGTGGAGTGGTAAAAATCTAATTTATGCTCCTTGCTCAACTCAGATTCAAATCTTTCACTTCTTGCTCCCAAAAATTAAAAAACTGTGTTGTATTTATTGGATGAACAGTGCCGACTCTCCTTTTCTGCCAGCAAAAAGTTAGCCAGACGGGCACTTGCACAATGGGAGGGAGGGCAGGCCCCATTCACCTGCAAGTTCTGTGCTGCAGTAATGCAGAGACGGGCTCGGGCATGCTTTGAACTCATGGTGTGAGTGGTACAGGAGCAAAAGGAGAAAAATGAGCAGGGGAGATAAAGCAATGCTTACATTTTAAAAACCGTAAGCGCCTATTGTCTCACCTGGTACTGCAGGCCCGTGCAGAGGACGAGGTGATCGTAGGGCACCTTCCTGCCCCCGGACACACGGATGTGTTTGGACTTCCTGTTGATGCCCAACATCTTCCCAGTCACCACACTGACGTATGAATGCAGAGGTAGCTGGGCCAAGTCTCTGCTGCTGTATGCATGACTGCAGGAAGTGAAGAAACCTCTTAATGTGGTTAACTAATGTAGTTGTGAATGCTAACTTAACCTTTAAACTATACATAAAATGAAGGGATAATGTTTTTGGAACGTTCTCATGGTATGTTGAGATCCAATATAATTCATTCATTCATTCATTCAATGTAAGTTGCCGAACATTGCCATGCCTGACATTACATTCACTCACCTTGTGGACAGAAACCCAACGTCCTCGTGGTTGTAGTCGCTGGGAAAGCCGTGAGTTGAGACAAGGCTCAGGTTGTTGAACCTCAGGTGAGGGCTGTGAGTGAACAAACAACACTGAATAGCACTGAATAGCATGAGTGCTTTTCCACAGGATACAGTGAATACATATAGGAAACAGGGCAACACAGATGTTATCTGGGCAAGGACAACTGTAATTCAGTAACAACTACCTTCTTTTTACAGTTATGGGCAACAGCATTTAGAAAGCCTGGCTAATGTAAGCCATGCTTAGATGAAAATAAAGAATATTACATGAACATTTTTTAAACTTTGAGTCAGATACAACAGGAAGGTCTGTGCCATACATGAACACAGAGGTACATGTGTTTGTACAAGATGTTTGACCCTGGCACTCTTTAAATATTAGCTGCTGCTGCTGCTAATACTATTTGTGTTGAAAATTAAGGAGCTCAGACATCAAGTTTCACTTACTAGTTCCTCTTCCACTCAAATATTGCTTCAGTAAAACTTAAAGTGCTTGAAGACAGACATCTAAAAATCCTGAGCAACATTAAACAAATGGAACATCTCATAGTTGAACTAATGGTGCTCAGGTGGGAGTTCTCCAGCCAACTGATGCATGTGTGGTTCCTAAGCATCCTGAAAAATCCTACACTTCCCTCCTTCCTTGTGTGCGTTTAGTGTCCACAATATACAACATCTCTTGTGATGCAAATTACTTCTTCTGTGGTGTCCTACAGGACATTACACCGCAGATAACGGCAGCACCAGCTCCTTTGTCCAGTGAAAAGCAGAGTGTGTACCTTGCATTGTTCAGCCTTATCACACTGACGCCTCTGATCACCTCCTGCTCTGTTCTTATCTCAGCTTCCTGCTAAAAAAGACGCCTAGCGGCACAGATCTACAGCACCAGACACCAAAATGCTGCCGAACTGGCTGTTGTGCTACATTACTCACGAGTAGTAAGACTGGCGATATACACTGTGAGGGAGATGATACAAATTTGTCAACCATCAGAGACTTGGCAAACTTAAACTCTCGTGTTTTATAAGATCATTAGTGATACTTTTGATTGCATATGTCGTAATAAAAGACTGTGCCCCTATTTCCCTCCTTCTCGCTCTAGTAGAGTGAGAAACAACTTAGAAAGTTTGCAATAAACAATAGTTTTCATTACCAATTAACCTGTTGATATTTATTGATTTATATGTTTTATTCGTTCATATAAAATGTCAGAAAATGAAGAAAATCCAAAACTGACGTCCTCAAACCTTTTGTTTTATTGTCCGACTAACAGTCTAAACCCACACATATATATATATATATAATATATATATATTATATATATATATATATATATATATAATCAATTAACTTGATTATTGATTTATTAAAGGCAATGATGCAAGATTTAAAGGTAAACAAGGTAGGTAAACAAACTCGTAGTAGGACAAATCATCCCATAATCATGCCCCTTATGACCTCATAAGGAGCATGATTCTAGATCGGCCCATCTCAGCTTTCATTTTCTCAAAGCCAGAGCAGGATACCCAGGGCTCGGTTTACACCTATCACCATTTCTAGCCACTGGGGGGGCCATAGGCAGGCTGGGGGAATTATTTTTAATGTTAAAAAAACAAAAAACATAAAAGTGTGAATTTTCATGACATGGGACCTTAAAGTTTATATTAGGTTACAGTGCTCACTTGTACAGTGAGCAGAATGCATGAAAATGAAAGCTCAGCAATCAAAGATGAGAAAAAGTGAAGAATCCTTGAGTATCATTTCAAAGCTCTGTGTCATTAGTGGTTTGACCTTTGATTTAGAGGCAAGCATGAAAATAATAATAATAATAATCAGCAATCAGACAATGAGTGCAGTCAAACTTTCCATGTTAATCTGTGCCAGAAGGTGGATTTATGTCCATTATTGGTGTCTGGGTGTGAGTGAATAAGAAGCCATGGATTTGCTCTGTTATCAGCCGGTGACAGACGGCCGTGGTAACCCTGCAGCCTGACCGCGACGAGCAGAGGGCCGAGCTGCCGCAGAGCTCTTTATCTGTCTGACCCCGTCCCAGCCAGTAATGAAGTTGCGGGGGGGTGGGGGTGCGCTGCTGGGCTGCATTCAATAAGCACATGGAAGCTGTGTAGAGGTGGGGGGGTGGAAAAGGGGAATGGACGTTTGGGCAGGGCTGATAAGAGGGGCCCCAGCAGGCCGAAACTGACCCATCATTCACCCTCTCAATGCGTCGCCGCCTCACCATTAGTTCAGCGGACACTAACTGCCTCATTAGTCAACTCATTAGTGACAGCAAACACAGATCGCTGCAGCAGATCCCTGATGGAGGGGAGGGGACAGTGGAGTGGCTAATTAAAGGGGGCCAGCGCTGGTCCTGCTGAATGCCAGGCCTCACACAGCTGCGTGCCCTGCCATCATCGGCGTGCCAGCCTCGCCAGCTCTGAGATCTCGCTCGCGCACAACAACAAGCACGGTTGCCTGGCAGCTATCGTCTGGTTCTGAATCAGCAGCCCTGCGCTTCTTATTATCTGCCGGTGCAGTTAATCTCACAAAATGAGGACAAAGGCAACATGTAAGAAGTCCAATCTGGAGTCAAGTGACATTTCCAGAGATTGGATTCCTGGAATAAAAGATGACAAAAAAAATATGAAAGAAGCTTTGGTGAGAGCCTGCTCTCCTTGGGTTCAGGAGTATTTCTCTATAAATGCATCAGAATTTGTGAGGAACATGATGTGAATGCTTTAGAATAACAGCTGCCAGTTATATCATAACTCTTACATTTACTGCTCGTCTGTGTTTACTGGCACTAGATAAAAGTGTTGTCCTTCTTTTACACAAACACACACTAACTGACAGATTCAGACAGTTTTTTTGTTGCTCATAGTTCTGTTTGAGTACAATTTTGGATTTTGAATGTGTGTCTTGTCCTAATCTGTTTCTACTGCGGGCTGCAGCATACAATCATTCCCATGTAGTATGGTGAAAGCACTTGCAGCATCTTATTAGAAGGCATCACCTCCTTTTTCTGTGTTTTTTATATATTATATTGAAAAAAAACTGTAGTATCACATCCCATGAAGCTTGATGAAGTCCCTCTATGGTGAAAGAAGAGTGAGGGACAACACTTACACATTATTTTACATTTATCTACACTGTTATTCACATATTATACTACTTTTGTGAACATAAGACTTTGGTGAACTTATTTCAAGCACCAAAACAATTAGTCCACATGAGTAAAGGTATGTTTTCAAAAGAGATTTGAAGAATTTCAAAAAAGGGAACTTCTACTTTTCAGCTTTAGGGCCAAGTTATCTCTTTACACAAAACAGATATGGATATCAGGTTATGCAAATACCCCTAAAAGGTGAATTTAAGATGATAATTTAAAAGAATTTAGAAAACACCCTTAGACTTCAAAGGGGTTAATCCACATGTTGGTGCTCTAGTGAGTATTTGTGGCAGCAGGACGGGGTGTGGGGGATTGAGTCATAAAATATACAGTGTGTGTTTATACATACTGACCCGGTGCAACAGCGTTGCTCACTGAAGAGTTTTTATAGCATAGACAAAGATGAAATATCAGGCTGGGGATCTTACGTCGAATTACCACAAACTAACGGACACAAAGAACATTTGGAAGCAGGTTGTTTTATCCCAGCATAGGAGCACTGGAAGTTGGAGATGACAGAGTACATACGCCATGCACAGATGGTGAGGTGTGTGTGTGTGTGTGTGTGTGTGTGGTGTATGTGTGTGTGTGTGTGTGTGTGTGTGTGTGTGTGTGTGTGTTTGTGTGTGAGGGTTAATAGGGGTCTGAGAGAAACTTATTGCCCCAGGGCCCCTTAAAAGGTTAATCCAGTCATGGTTACAGAGGAAGAATTCTGACGTTATTTGTCACTGCCGCTACTAATTCAAACAAAGGAAAGTCATGTCATGTAGTAATGTCACTGAGGATCTAGTTCTAAAGCAGACTCACCATGAACAAAGCACCTCTAGGAGAGATAAACCTGTGTCTGACGCCCCCACCACCACAATCCTGGCGTTAATGGTGACCTTTGGCTCCATGGTTAACTTTCTGCTGATGAGATAGAGACCAAACGCTGTCTGAGAGGTACAGAGAGAGAGAGAGAGAGAGAGAGAGAGAGAGAAAAAGAAGACAAGTCGGTGAGACAAAATCTATCAAAATGACTGGTGACATTTGCACCTTGGTGTACTTTCCCCCCTGCTGTCTACACCCGCTTGAGTATTAATGTTTGCTCTTCATTCAGATGTTCTAAAAATCAATAAACACAGTAAGAAAAATAGGAGAATTGCAGTAAATGCAGCTTTAGATTGTAATGAGAAACAGAGAAACATAGAGATCAAGCGGGCAACCTGACAGTTAAGGCCGACTTTTCCACAATCATTACAAAACACTCCCACGGGAATTAGTAGACCACTGCATTCTAATTTACCGATGTCTCCACCACCAAGTGTGTCTGGTCCTTGCACTGTGAGCTGAGGCAGCTAATGGCTCCTTCATCATCTGTAATTAGGCAGATTGGCCCCACAATGCACCTTGTTGGATGAAAACAGCATTGAGCAAATAGGTGGGGGAAACCCGAGGGTGAAATTAACCTTTGTGTAATATTCAAATAATTTCCATGAGGGCATGTGTGGCACATCTGTCACATACTGAGAGAGGTTATGGGGTTTGATTAGCAGGGAAAAGAGCTTGTGGTTATTTAGTATGATAAATGTATGTGTGCACGTGTTGGACAAATAAATTAAATATTTCTAATTGTAGCAAAAAAACGAATGATGGTGCCTACTAATACTTTACAACACTATTACCCAGTTTAAAATTTCTTCTTTATAATACTTTCATTCAACTATCATTGTCATCAGGTCAAAAGTTACTTGTAAAAGGCGAGTTTTTGGGGATACTTTGGGAAGATATTTTACCAAGTTGCTGCATTAGAGTTGTGACAATGGAGATATTTTGGGAGCACAGGGTTGTGGCTGTTACATTAATTTTCAGAAAATAAATCTGTCCTGCTTGATTCATAAAAACTGTGTTGAGAAGTATTTGATTTTTTTATAAAAAGTTTAACCTTGAAGCCTGTGGCCTGTGAAAAACAAAAGGAGGGACGTTAACTACGACTCCCAAGGAGCAGCAACATATTTCGTTGCCAAATGTAACAATGATTTATATTTCATATACAACATTAAGTGGACTGGATCACTGCTGAATGGTCTCACATTGCCGGACCTCCACAGCACTGTGGAGGAGGGCCTGTCTAGTCCACACAGCATTCTGGGATAAGAGAAAAATGTGCTCTGGTCGATTGGCATTTCTTTAAACCAACCACAATCATCTTGGGTGGTGGTAAGCCCCGGACAGAGCCACGATGCCTCTGCAAAAAAGCCTCGGGAAGAAACTTGTTTTGGTGGAACATTTCTACGTTGAAAAGTTTAACAGAAATCTCAGATTGGACAGATAGTCTAGCTAGCTGTCTGGATTTACCCTGCAGAGATCTGAGGAGCAGTTAGCCATAGTCCTTGGAAATCCACCGGAGGTTAGAACGCCAACACAAAGAAAGCACAAGATGACGGAGGCCCGGCCGAAAAGAAGGACATCAAGTCAGAGACCAGATTAAATATTCATAGGAAAATGTTGCTGGCTACAATTTCCTGTGAAGTTAATCCATTAAAACACTTAAGATATACAAAACGTATCAGATACACAATGATTTTTAAGCCCTGTGTCATGTAGACGCTGTATTTTGGCATTTACTAAAAATGAGTATCACTTTATATGCAAAACCCCTGTATTTGTTATTTGTCTACGTGCATCAACCTGAATACTGCAGGAATTAACCAGATGAGGTAATCAGATGAACAAAGCTCCCGTCTCATCTACATGTGCGCTGGAGCAGGTGCAGCTGCTCTTATCACGCCGGAGATGCCTCACCTTCCCAAAACACAATGACTGCGGCTCTGTGTAATACAATCCTGTGTTGACAGAGAGGGAACAGGTGCTTTAAATGTGATTAATCGTCCCGAGGCCGACATCAGGAGGCAGAGATTCAGCTCGGAGGTGAAGCTCTTATCTGCACGGCAGCCTGGAAATCATGACTGCTGTGTAACAGAGGAGAATTGGGTTTGATGGAGTGTAATGAACGTGTGAGTGTACACGGTGTCGCCGCGGGTCTAAAGACAGCAGCTGTTGCACATGTGGTAAATATTTGAAGTGCACAACGTTAAAATAAATCACAGCCACATTAAGATGAGCCAGGCTCGACAGAACTCAGGACTCACGGTAGAATTTAAACAGAAGGAGAGCTTGTGACCGGAGGGATTTTTGCAGTACTTAGAACAAAACGTTCATAGAATTTTATTTTTTTTGTCGTGTTTGACTGGAGCAATTTGGGGATTATTAAGTTCATCTGACTGCAGTTCCTGTAACTCTTTCTGCTCCTACTCCAGAGAAGGGTCTTTTCCCTTTTGACCTAGGTTTACATTGATTGGTCCAAATTATAAGTCACGCCCCCACAGGGCGCCATCTGTAGAAGCCATGCCATCTGTTTTAGCAAAACATTGACTACTTCAATAATTACTTGACTACGTGAAGTGCTACTAGAATGGATGAAATGCTGAACTCTGAAAAGTGGACTAATGCGGAGGATTTTATTACGCTGGAGCCCTCGTCTTCTGTGTTTTTTCTGTTAAGTACTCCAGCCTGGTTACTCTGTTATGAGGATCCCAGCAAACTACAACAAGAACATTCTGATGACCTCCTCCATGCTGGTTTGTTGTTGTATGTGGCGCTAAAGTCAAGTGTCAACGCTATATTCAAACCGAAACCAGTTTTGGGGGAGAGTAGTTAGTAGAACTGTTTAGAAGTGTACTGTTCCTATAACTACGTTCCTGTAACTACTTGGTCAGAAAGAGGCTATCCATTGGTACTAAAAACCACTTTGAGAGAAAATAAGTGTCTTTAACGCTGGGGTATGCTTCTCATTCAAGTACTTTGGTTGAAAGATACTGACACATTACGGCTCCTACACTGCTCCAAATTCAAAAGGCTTTATGTTTCCAAGAACTTGTTGTTTAATAACAAAAAATCTCCCAACTATCTCATTACATTTCACAGTGAATATGTAAAGACTCATATTTTTAAAGTTGTTTTTTGTGTCATTTTAGGACTTTATTTGATAGGACAGCTTAGACGTAAAAGTGGAATGAGAAGAGGAATGACATGCAGTAAAGGGCCGGAGGTCAGAACCAAACCCGTATTGAGGACTGAGCCTCTGTATATGGGCGCACGCTCTACCAGGTGAGCTACCCAGGCGCCTGTGAAGACTCATATCAGAATAGGTCAGACATCAGTGGTTTAACGCTAGAGATCTTCCAAATATTTTCAGATAATCCCTCAGATTTTTATGTCTGAAAACCACACTAATTTTCTACACATAACATAACATTGGTTTTAGTTTGCCTTTTAACACAGAAATTAAATTAGAAATGAAGTTAACTGTTCAGGGGCAACAAAAAAACAACTTAGATGTGGTTTGTGGATACACTTTTTGAATTTAAATATAATAGAAAATCAAAGCATAAATGGACATTCCATAATCCTGTGTTTTCTACCCGTCTCTACTGGAAGTTCCCATTCATCCCTTTCCGTGAAACACACTGGGTGCCACTCTGTTCCCTTTTGAAACAGCACCGCCTAGTGGTCACACCAACACACTGCTGTGTTCCCTCTGTTAGCTGCCCCCCAGCTAATCTACATTCCCAGGCAGGCTGCGGCCCTGTCAGCCAGCTGCCGCTGGGCCCACCTGGTTTTCGGTGATCTGCCTGGAAGGGGCGTTGATGCCAAGTTCCTCCAGCGGGTAGATGATCTGGCGTCGTGGGCGGACAGGGACCGCACAGTTGAGGACAAAATCCAGATGGTGGACGCAGGAATTCTGTGTGCAGAAGAAGAGGGCACAATGTCAGTGAGCTCAGAAAGAGAAACTCTCCTATGAGGTTAAACAGCATCAGTGTGGGGACTTGGGAGGCAACTGGAATCGATAATGAGCTCAGGTGAAGAGGTTTGATGATGCAAGGTTTACATCACTGTTGTGAACTCGGTGGAAAACATCACCGGCTGCCTGAACAGAGATAATTCTCTGGTTATCTTCTGCCATTATTCTATTTGCACATCATCATCTCCCCAATCTGTTACTTGTTTGTGGAAGGTAATTAGCAGAGGAAGTGGAGGCCTCTACATGTCGAGGAAATGTCTTATTATGGTGTGGAGAGGTGGAGCTGGCAGCACTGTTGGCACCTGCTGCCCGACCCCGGAGACAGCAGCCTGCTGGAGGGCACACTCTGCAAGAAATGGTCCGCTTTCAACATTTTACATGAACAAATCCATCTGTCAGATCAGCCTGAACGGCTACAGAAGACAACTTGTGGTATCCGAGATGCTGTAGATTTCTTGTCTTCGTCCAAATTAAATTCTAGTGCCTCAGACACTTTTTCACTTTTGTCTAAATTTAAATTTTTGGTTTTTGGTTTTTATGACTGGTATGTTTAATTTTAGCTGTGAAGCACTTGGTGTTTGACAGGTTCTCTATTAAGATTATGATTAGAAAATAGCTACAAGGTACTTTAGCTACTAAACTAGACTAATGTAATCGGTCGTGTTGTCAGTGGTGTTTTAATGTGGAACGAATGACAGGGCAACAATTACTTTGGACAGATGCAAAACCAGATACAATTTTAAATAATGTGCTATTTCACATTTCCCACCCAGTGTAACAGGTGATCATCTGAGAGCACACAGCTGTTTCACTTTGACATTAATTGATGTTAAACTGCTTAATTCCCCGTAAGAATGCAGTTTAGGTGACATTAGCTATGTTCTGTAGAAGATAATTTTACACAATTTTACCTTGTTCTCCTTATGCTTTCATGTTTGATGATCCAACCAGAAAGATGCTCGAGATCCTGTTAGCTTGTTCTTGACCCCTCAAAATAATAACACCGACTGGAAGCCTAAAATAAGTATCTTCTCTAACAAGCTAATGTTAGCAGTTAGTTAATGTCAAAGTACTTTTTTACTCCTGATTTCTTGCAGTGTATGATCTGAGGGTGATTACACTATCTGAGCAGACATGCACAGAGGCTGGAAGCAGCCCAGTGTTGAGGGTCCCTGTGTGCACCCACCTCCTGGCTGTGGTCTGAGGCGTAGATTCTGTGGAACAGGCAGGACTTGTGAGCCAGCCGGAGGACCTCCTTAAACACTTGTTTGGTGAAGTGCTGGAAGAAAGGTTTGAGGACAAAGTGGCGTATCTGAGCGTGCTCCTCGTAGCGGTGATGGCTGAAATAGATGAAGTTCTCGATGTTGTAGTGGGCACGGATGTACTCGATGTCCTGACAAAGACAGATAAAATAATGAAGTTTCCTGTAGATAAACTCCATCACAAAGGAACATTTCCAGAGCAAATATTTGCATTTGATATATTTCTATAGCTGTCTTTTGTTTAATACAGTTCCCTTGTTTTTGTACAATTTACGTAGATCAGGGATCTTCAACAGGGGGGCTGGGACCCTAGGGGGTCCTCAGAGGCAATGCAGGGGGGCCTCTAAATTATTGTACATTTTTGAAAGTTTTTCTTTTTTTAAATGTAAAAGTCTTAACATGAACCCTACATATTATTAGCAAATAGAAAAATCACTAAGGCTATCCACCACAGTTAATACTAAGTGGTCACCCTGCCACATGTATGTTTAACATTAAAACATGATTTATAAAATCATGCCAACAATTAGTAGGCTATTTGAATACGGAATATGGAGTACTTATTGATCGTGAGAGACAGACGCAGAATTGTACTTTAAATAACCCCCAACCCTAACCCAAACCTCATCTTATAAACTGCACCTACCTGCTCGTCTCTGACGATCAGAATCCCCACAACCTGACTCTGTGCCTGGGCCACGAAGGCCTGCAGCGCCACGCCGTCCTAAACAAAACACGAAGTCTGTTAAATATACATGTGTGTGTTGAACTGAATGTGCCCCTTCTTGTATCCGTCCAGTGCCATGAATTCACATGAAGTGGCCGCAAAAGTAATTATCAGTTTTGGAGCTGCGGAGGAGACAGCTGGGGTGTCAGTCAGAGAGGGAAATCCGTTCAACTGAATTCTCACCAATCTGTTCCCTGGCACAAATGCAATATTCCTCGTTATTCCAAGACCATCATTACCAGCTTGTGTCACACTTGATCGTCCAAAACAATCAGAACATAATTTTCAATGTTAAAGGGGAGCGAATCACAATTTCAACATTGCTATTTTCTCTATGTACTGTTTATGCTAATAAATGATCTCAAAACAATGACCAAATTACAGGACAGCTGGTTTCATGTTAGATACGTTTTTTTGTTGCATACTTTAGCAGTGGTAGCTATATTAGCTTGAGAGTTTAGCTCTAGCAGCAGACTGCTACTCCTGCTATGATGGGAAAACAAGTAAAAGTACCTAATAGGTATATTCAAAGAGAAGCAGGTAGGTTTGGTTTCAGAGGTGAGGATTTTTCTGCATTGAGTACTTTTACTTGTAATACTTTAAGTACATTTTCCTGATAATACTTACAGACATTTACTTTTAAGTAACATTTCAGTGTAGGACTTTTACTTAACAGAGTATTTTTACAGTGGGGTATTAGTGCTTTTACTCAACTAAAGGATTTGAATAAAGTAACACTTTATAATAACGGTACATGGATTATCGGGAATTCACACATGACTTCATGTATGAAAAAGCGTAAATTCATTCATGTACTTCATGAACTTTCAGTAATGTACGAGGCAGAAAAACGAATTGTAGTGTTGTAATCGTGTTTAAGTAAACCTTACTTCTTCATTACTGCATCATTTGTTTGTGGCCCTTCAAATAAAGTGCTGAACTGGTCTATCTCTAACATTGATAATTAAGATATGACCACCGATCATAACTGCAGTCTGAACGTAGAGTGGTGCTTTGATAGGAGTGTGTGTTGCCTGACCGGGTCTCTGCGGGTCTCATAGAAGCAGTCCAGGTCCTGCAGCAGCAACTCGTTGAGTCTCAGACCCTTCACCAGATCAGAGACAGCAGGCCGGTCTGCAGCCACAGCCGGCCTCACCTTCACATTTCTGCAACCACACCATGGAACAGGAAGACGTTGTTATTATATAGTTATTACAATAAATAAACAGGCACATCACCAAGCAGGCTTTCTAGCAGCCTGTGTGCTGTGTTGTATTCTTCCAGTGATGAACAAGAGATGACTACCTATTGTAGATTAAATAAAATTGCAAGAAAGAAAGAACTGCATCTCTCTATTTCATCTCTATTTAATTTGTGAAATTTAATTATAATATATAGCTGATATAAGTGTACAAGGTTTGCAGGGAAAACATCATCTTCCTTCTTAGAGTACTTCAATTTCAAAACTTCCAAAAATAAATGTGAGCAAATCCAACAAGCTGAGAGCCTTAAATATGGTTCTGTCCATTTCATTTTCATTTACAGGTGGTGCCACAAATGTATGGGACCTCCTCCCTGAGCACAAACAATCTCAAAGCTGTGGACTTGGCAGCCTTACCAAGACAGCAACAGGGTTCTGGCATGCTGATGTGGACTGAAAAGAAACAGATTACAGATACAGGCTGACCCACCTGAGCCCGGCGCGGTGGAAGACGTAGAGTTCAAGGGGCAGCAAGCTGGTGACTCGGGGCGGCACTCTGAGGAAGCTCTGCAGCAACAAGAACTCTGGGGACAACGCTGGTACGGTGATGATGCAGAAGTCCGCATCCTGACAGATGGACACAAGGACAACTAATACAGACATACTAACCTGAGCAGATATGTTTGATTCATCATTAAAAAAGGTAATTTTCTTTAAGTATTCTATATCTTAAACTTCATAAACTTTCCTGGAAATCAATGTGAATGTTTGTTTATGTATGCATCTTTCACCAAAGCAAATTTCCACATAAGTGTAACTTATTAACTTATTGTGGCAATAAAGCCTTTTCTGTTTCTGATTCTGATTATTTTCTGATAAAACATCGGCCACATGCAAAAACCATACTTACAGGGAAATGGTTGAATATATATGGAATAAAGTCCACTGATCTGGAATAGAAGAGGGGGATGTTAAGTGAAAATATGTGTGAGCGCCAGACTTCAGAATACAAGCCAAGCTGGTTATCACTGTGGTGGAACAACTGGCCGCCCGGTCTGCCCGCTGCTTCCAGCTCAACTTTTTGCCTCCAACTCTGTCACGCTGTCACTTTAAGCATAGCTCTCATTAATAACATGCTCACTCTCGGCAGGACGCTACTCGGCTCCATATTCAGTAACAGCTGGGAGATAAGGTGGCGGTGAGAGGAGCTCAGCAGGAGCCAACTAACAGTCACTCTCCCTGCTTTAACACAGCATATGACTGATGTAACTCTGGACGACTGCCATCACTACTGCCAATGAAAATGCCTCCGAAAAGTATAAAAGTGGGAAAATGCAAACGCAACTTAAAAATGTTGGAATATTTTAAAATAAAGTACATTTGTGGGGTATCTTCCTTTCGATATCACTGAATTACAGACACCTAATTCTGTAAACTTGGTTGTTGCATGTTACCCTTAAGTACATGTTACTTATTTCCAAAGAGTCCTCTTACTACTTTGATATAAAGGGTTACGATTTCTAGAAGTAGGATCAAGTCTGCAGCTAACATTTTATCAAGCTCAAGCTTTTTTTTACAGTCAACAAAAGCCATGGAAAGCATTGTCTCAGAAATGTATGAAAGAAAAAATGCAAATGCATGTCAAAATATCAAATCATATGAAAATAAAATTAATTTTTTGTGGGGTAACTTACTTTCAATATATTTGAATTACAGAAACTTGCATGTTACCCTTATTACTATAACTACTGTAACTCGTTTCCCAAGAGTTCTCTACTTTGATATAAAGAACATATTCGTCAAGTTCCTCACAACAAGAAGGATCAAGTCTTAAGCAAACATATTCTAGAGCTAAAGACTATAGCATTTAAATGATTTAAAGTAGCCATTATTCTACTTTTTTTTACAGTCAACAAATGCCATGAAAAGACCAAAACCAACAATGTGTTAGCTTGTCTCTCAGTACTTTCTGACTTCCTGTCTGTGGCTCTCCCCTTAAGCAGCTGGTCACTATAGTTTTTTTTTTAACAAACAGGAGGAAACAGTGCATTTGTTTGGGACTCTTCAGCGGCGGATTAATCCACATTTGGTGCTCTAGTGAGTGTTTGTGGCAGCAGGAGGATGTTTGTGGGATTGAGTCAGAATAAACTAAAGTGTGTGTGTTCATGGTGATGAAGGAACATATCAGCCAGTGCAACAGTGTGGCTCACTGATGTGTATTTATGATATGACAGGCTGTGATACACACACAACACTTGTTAGGCGATACATTTGTTGGTCTTTTCATGGGATTTGAGGCAAAGATGAAACAGAGATGACTGACAGCTTTATCCTCATTAATATCCTCACACAAACTTCATCCTGACCGTACCTCATTTCATAATTCTTGTCAATAATGAAGAACTGAATACAGACAGTTTGGATTTGTCAGGGGAACGTGCCGCTCCAGTTGGCTGTGTCTCCTCCTCCTGAGATGAAAGTGACAATATTTAAATTTTCGTTACCATGTCTTTACTACAAATTGTACCTGTAAGATCCAATCTTTTTTATGTGATCAACACTCGTAACATGAATCAGTGAGTTTACAGATGGATTTACCTGCTGTGAGTCCGAGGTTTGGGTTTTTCTTGGTTCTTCATGTTCTTCTTTTGAGTTGGACTGAGCAGCAGGTTGATCCTGTTTTATCTGCTGCGGTTCGAACAAACCGTCTATCCCACTCAACTCAAAGCTGTCGTGCAGTCTTTTCAAATCAACATCAGAAGTGACCCTGATAAAGCCCGTGGCGACTCCGTCACCCTGTAGAGGAAACCCACAGACATCTTTAATGATATTTCCCTTGAACATCCGTCTATAACCCAGCCTTTATGGAGGTCTTTAACGTTAAACGTCTTTTGATAGGACAGCTGAAGGCACGAAAGGGGTGAGAGAGGGAGGAATGACATGCAGCAAAGGGCTGCAGGTTGGAGTCAAACCCCGTCCCGCTGTGTTGAGGAATAAACCTCTATGTATGGGCCCGCTCTACCAACCGGGCTATCCGGGCGCCCAACATTTCCTGTTTTGAACACTTGCTGTCTGGTAGCTGCATGATTTTGGCAAAACATTTTTTTTTTTTCATTCATAAGTACTTTTTTTTCAAATGTGGTCATTAATTTATCTTTCTGATTAGTTGAAATTTGGTTAACAAACGTCTATTCACTCTCATGCTGGTTTGAGTTGGGACTGAAATAATGCCATGTCTGTAACAGATCATCTACCAGAATAAGAAAACCACCAAAGAAATATTCAAACAACATATTCTGTAGCGTCACAAAAAGGTTGTGGCATTCATCAGAGTGAACAGCCCAACCCTCTGCGGCAACGTTTGATCGACTGTTTCTCTGGGTGCTGAACATATTCACACAAAAAGCCCAAAATGCTTCAGATGTCTGGACACAATATGTTCAGTGAGAGCATGTCTTGGCCAAGTACCAGCTCGTATCTGCCATATGCTGATGCCATGAACACATGTCAGCCCGACTGGCGGGGAGGGGAAGGGAAAGAAGATCTGTCGTCCTGAGGGAACGGACCCCAGCAGGCTTTCTGACAATCAGTCAGAGCATCTGACTGGGATCAAATGAAAACCTGTTCTCACTCCCAACTCGTAAAATACTGATGCTTGGTCAGTCGTTCTCAGCGTCTGATACCAACGCAAAAATCACCCTTTAGCATCTGTACGGAGCGCACCAGGCAGAGCAGCAGCTCGACCGCGGCGCTGTAAGATGACTTAGTATTAAGAGAGACAATGGTAGTAGTATGACAGACCGGAAACCCACATAACGAGGTTGGTTGGTTGGGGGGGGAGACATTGCCAAATCACATAACTCACGTAAGGTCTGACAAACCAGGAGGGTTAAACTAGTTTCTCAATGTAATAGCTTCTAGGTGTGATGTTTCAAAAATGACCCTGAACTAAAAACAAAGATGTTATTCTGTGTGTTTAAGTGAGGAAAAGGCTAAAAGTTGGAACAAACCTCACAAACAGCGCTGTGATTTTTCTCGTCCTCTGCCTCAATGAGCTCTGCCAGGAAGTACGGCTGGTTGACGACCGACAGAAGGTTTGTCTGCTCGGCAAACAAACGCATGATGTCATCATGATCTTCAACCCTGTAATGTACATAAAAAGTAGTAGCCTACATCTTTAAGCTCACCCAACCAATATAATTTATACAACATGAAAAGGCAGACAGTGCTTAACCCACTAATAATTATCACCAACTCTGCAGATCTTTAAAATCTAAACTTTTAGCCTCTTTTGGATCATAGTTTTGGTTTTGTACCATGTTTGTCAGCTTGTCCGTCTGCCCCCAAGTCGCCTAAAAAGAAATCCAAAAAATCCAAAAAAGATCCACATCCGCGAATTCTGCTGCAAATTAACTGTGAAAGGGCAATCCAGCCAGGTCATGGCATGCTCAAGATGAAGGCAAATGTTCACATACATCCCCAGCACCTTGTTCTCTACACCTTTTTCACTGCACTCCATGTATTTTATACAAAGGTTTCACTGTTTTGTGGAAAGAAGCTTTGTTAGTTGGGAGGAATCCGCTGAAATCACCTGGCGGGGCGGATATGAAGCCGTGGACAGTGCTTTTCTCTGTGGCAGATGAACGCTAAGCACTGAGGCGTGGGGCCAGTCCGGCTCTGCAGCTGCTCAAACATCTCATCCAGTGCCGGCTCTGCACAAACACCAATCACAAGACTCGGTCTCCACAAAGTTCATTTTTAACCCTCCAGTTGTCCTTGGCTCCAATTTAACCCGTTAACAAAGTTTCCTTATCAGACATTTAGGTTTCTTTCGACCAAACTGCTGCAAAATAACATGGATGGGTCCATAAAACGCTCTTCACGAGTGAAATTAAGAATCAGATCTTTACTTTCATTGATTTGTGGGTTTTATTCAATTGTATAACCTAACTAAACCTTTGACAGATCTATCCATTACCTTCATTCCTCTGATCTTAACTTTTAGTCAAAATTATTCATAATTTCTGTTTTCTTCTAACAGAAATATAGATAATTTCCTATAATTGAGGTTTATTGGCCAGGAACTCTGTAAATAACTGTAAAACTAGTGTTATCAAGTTATAGTATAAGTATCCTTCTAGTGGTGAAAATACTGGTGGTAATGGAGGAACAAAGTGCCAAAAATGTGGAACAAGCACCAAAAGAAATTAATTAATTTTTTTTTTTATATAAATTTTGACCCGGAAGGACAACACAAGGGTTAAATAATTGATGATGAGCTTAACTATACATTTGAAGCAGTTCTTCACCTAAACTGCCAACGTTCGGGCTAACCAAGCAGATGTATTCAAGCTCTGCGACGGCGTTAAAGACAGCCCTGTGAAGAAGAAGCATAGCAACAAGGGAATAAGAATTTGGCAGGCATTGCATCTTTTTTATACGCATGAAATTTGGGAGTTGAACTCTGACAATGTAACATTCAGAACTTTACAGTACAGCTGTTTATAACCACACAAAACAGCAAATGAAGTGACATTTGGGATATGGCTATATGTTACTCTCTTATATTTACTTTTTTAAATACCTCATTATTTCCTTGACACTAGCTGTTGCAAACTCCGGCTCTGCCACGAAAAGGTGGAGGAAGAGTGTGTTCAAAGGCTGTGGAGGTGAGAAGACTAAGTCAGTTTTTCTCCAGGTGTCAGTTAACTTTCATTCCACCTCATTTGAGAAGCACTTTACTTCAAACTTTAAATTGTGAAAAAGCGTTATTATGAGCAAATAGACACAGTAGTTCTGTTGGGACCAGAGATAACTCAGATCCTACGCAATTAGAAACTACAGTATGTATGGAGGACGGAAAATGCCAAAATAAAAAACATAATTGACTCAGTAAATAAATGATTATGCCATTATATGTACCAATAATTAAACCAAAAAACAATTATAGGGACTACTTTATTGATAAAATGTGACATAAATTGAGATTTCTACTCAGATAGAGATTTTTACCATTTTATTGTACAAAATACATATGTGGAAATAAGATATATTGGATCTTATTCACAGAAAGTATAAAATATGTTACCAGTAAATTGTGGTGGAAAACTATTTATTTTTTTATATTTAAGGTTTTTTGAAAAAAAACAGAAATTTACAAATGCAAAGCTAAATTAAAAAAAACAGAAACACCAAGTTATGTCACATTTTATCAATTAATTATTGCTGACATTTAAAAAAAGATATGTTTTGTTACATTTAAAGACAACATATTATTTTCATTATTTATTGAGTCATCTATTTATTTTAGATTTTGGCAGCTCCCGTCCTCCACAGGTATGATCATCCAATGAAAAACAACTCTACATAAGCAACCCTTTGCATTGAATGATACCAACTGTGCATTTTCCAGCCTTGAAGTGTTTCTGCAGGAAAGGTTTCCAGAGAGTAGGATCCACCAAGTCTCCAACAGGGTGGTCAAGGAAGGAAGCGTGGGCCAGGATGTCGTCCTTTTCGTTGACCAGGGTCACGGCCAGATTGGCTTTCTCTCTGGAGGGTCCAGGGGGGGCAGAGTGGAAACAAGAACCACAGAATGACGTTCAGATAACAGTGCAACAATAACCCAGTGACTTACAAGTACGTCAGCAGTAATTTGATTACTCGCAAGGCACATTTTTTTTTCATTTTGTCTTACAGAAGATGAATTGCATTGACCCTTCCAAAAACTGCCAGGGCTGAGGGGCTGATGAGGCGGTCGATCCCCTGAGCATCCGCTGATTCGCTTCTTCTGACGCTCACAGTTTCCTCTTGGCCACCGGCTGAACTTATGGTCCTCATCTTCACTTGGACTGATTAAAGCTGTGGTAAAAGTTAAGTATTATAGGCTAAATGTATTGAGAGTCTGAAAAGTGAAAGTACTTATTGTGCAGTAAAATGTTCAGTGTCAGTGTTTTCTAACTCTATCTGATGTTTGTGGTATTTTTCAACTGGTCCAATATGCTTTTTAAAGAGTTTATTTAGCTTAAGAAGTAGGATAAATTAAAACACATAAAGGAACACTTCATCCTTCAGTTTGTTGTTCAACATCAACACTAATGGAGATACATGGTTTTCACTGGACAGGAAAAAAGATGAAAAACTGTTATCTAAAAGTAACTAACCTAAAGCTGTCAAAAAAGTGTGGAGTAAAAATTAAGATATAGCTACACCTCTGAAATGTAGCTAATGTTTGAGGAGTAGTCTACAAGCATGTTGCATAAAATAGAAAATAGTACTTTGAATTTGTATTGAAATACCATACTTGAGAAAATGTATTTAGTTGCATTCCACCACTGGACAATACCAACAACACCAACAACAGACGTCCTATATTATCTTAACAATAACGTTAGCTTAACTAGCTAACTAGTTGCAGTCCTAACATTAGCCAGCCCGGGACGAACAACTCTTAAGTTATTTAGCTAGCTACTCACCTGCTGTCACACATTTATTTCCCCCCTAAACAACAAGCTGGTCTATTTAAATTTAAATTGCTCGTGGGTTAAAATTAGAAACAAAAATTATACGTAGCTAGCTTCCTTGAAAAAAACTGTCCGTTTGCAGTTCGTTACCGTCCCAGCCGTTGGCTAACGCAAGCCATGTAACCATAGTAACAGAGCGATATTTTTGCTGCATTCATGTGGTGCCGAAATATTCGGGAAATTTAGTTCCTCACCGGGAAAATACAGGTGAGTCAGGACAACATTTCGGAAATTTTTGCTAAACGATTTTCCAAATTTGCATCCATGGCGGACTAAAGTAAATCATGGGTTAGTGATAAGAATTGTTTTTATTAATTCACGTGTTGTATATCTTTTTCTTTTTTTTGTTCTTCTCATGTAATTGGTAATTACCAATTACATGAGAACGTGATATTAACGTGATATTAGGTTGTTCTGTTAGTTGTTGTCCACAACATCATTAGATTATTAGAAAATTATTAGATTGTTAGAAAAGTTATTTATTATGATTCTATGACTATGGCATGAACAAGTCAGGTAAAACAATATTTTAGTGGTTTTAGGAAATACAGGCCAACAAGTCTGGGACAAAACCACTAATTTAAAGCTTCAAACAGAAAATAAATACTGGAAATATATATTTTTAAACGTTCCAAGCAATTAAAATACAACTCATCTTCTTTGTAGCGTTCATGCTTTCTCACACATTATAAAACATAGGCCATGTATTTAATTTAAAGCTTGTGACCACCGAACTCGGAAAAACGACTTTTAAACTCGGCAAAAGCGACCATCCGAGGAGCACGTGAATGCAGCATTTTCCTTCCAACGATGGGCAAGGCATGACCCTACTCCGCCTCTGATTGGCTTGTACTCGTTGCTCGCAAGGCCTTCTGGGTACTGTCATGGTGGCTGGCGCTTGATGTTGCCAAAACGTTTGGGTACCTGATTTTAGTTTAGTTGTTTCGTAAACGTTTGAAGTGCGTTTGGTAGCTTAATTGTTCAGTGTTGTGGGGTTAAACTTGCCGTTAGACATGGCTTCCACCGCGGCGGGCAAACAGCGGATACCGAAGGTGGCGAAGGTAAGAAAACAAAGCTCAATTCAACAGCCATGAGCTCTTGACTTCGGCTAAGCTAATGCTAACAAATAGTTAGCGCTAAACTTTGAGTGAGCAAAGCGCCAGATAGTGCACACGGTTGCTTCAAACCACGACCATATGTAGCTGTCACCTCGGCTAAGAATATACATGAACTTATGCAATATATAATATGTACTGTATGTTTTGGAGTGGTAACGTTAGCCTGACGGAAACCGCATGAACTCGACAACCGCTAATATTAAGTTGTCTAACTATATATATACAACACACCGTTTAAAGGTTTGGGTCACTTACATATTTCTATACCAGTTGACCTGGGGGGGCTGATCTTTAATGCAATATTTGCGTTTCCCATTATCAGCAACAATTCATCCAATGGTCCAAAGGCAAGGCAAGGCAGCTTTATTTGTATAGCACATTTCAGCAACAGGGCAATTCAAAGTGCTTTACACAAAATCATTAAAACAGATAAAACACAAGTACAAACAGTTAAAAGTCATAAGCATTAAAAATCAATAAGACACATGAATAGACAGTTAAAACAAAATAGAAACATTAGGACACATAAAACACAAATAAAAGTTACAGTGCAGCATAAGAAAGAAATGAGCATTCATTTAAAGAAAGGCAGCATCAAAAAGGAAGGTCTTCAGCCTTGATTTAAAAGAACTGAGAGTAGCAGCGGATCTACAGGTTTCTGGGAGTTTATTCCAGATATGAGGAGCATAGAAACTGAAAGCTGCTTCACCCTGTTTAGTTCTGACTCTGGGGACAGAAAGTAGACCTGTCCCAGATGACCTGAGAGGTCTGGGGGGGTCATAGTGTAGTAGCAGATCAGAAATGTATTTTGGACCTAAACCGTTAAGGGATTTATAAACTAGCAAGAGTACTTTGAAATCAATTCTTTGGGACACAGGAAGCCAGTGTAAAGACTTCAGAACTGGAGTGATGTGATCCAGTCTCCTGGTCTTAGTGAGGACTCGAGCAGCAGCGTTCTGAATCAGCTGCAGCTGTCTGATTGATTTTTTAGGGAGACCTGTAAAGACCCCGTTACAGTAGTCAAGTCTACTGAAGATGAAAGCATGGACCAGTTTTTCCAAGTCCTGTTGACACATAAGTCTTTTAACCCTTGATATATTCTTAAGGTGATAGTAGGCTGACTTTGTAATTGTCTTAATGTGGCTGTTAAAGTTCAGGTCTGAGTCCATGACTACACCAAGATTTCTGGCTTTGTCTGTTGTTTTTAACATTGTTGTTTGAAGCTGAGCGCAGACTTTTAATCGTTCCTCTTTTTTTCCAAAAACAACTACCTCAGTTTTTCCTTCATTAATTTCAGAAAGTTCTGGCACATCCAGTCGTTAATTTGTTTGATGCAGTTAGTCAGTTTTTGTATTTGACTATAGTCCCCTGGCGATAAGGTTATGTAATTTTTTTCATGTAAAAGGCTCATTCTGTTCACTAATCTGTTGTCATTTTTAAAACTAATTGAGATAACATTGGAGAGTCCTTTTGCATTTATGGAAGCACATGGTTAAAAAACAATGCACGTGATCTCAGCTGGTATTCTGTCTGTAATGGCCTGCAATAGAAATTTGTAAGTGACCCCAAATATATATATATACACACACACACACACACACACACACACACACACACACTAACAACTAATCAACAACTAAAAAGATACAGATCTAAGACTTTTGCCCCGTTACCTCTTAAATACTTCCAGTTTACTTAGTGGAACATTCTGTCAATTTCCTGTTTAGTGTTGACTTGAACTTTCAACCTGATAAGCTAGATGATTATGTCATGGGATGAAAGAAATAAGACAGTTTAACAGGTTACGGGTATTTAGCATTGAGACATGAACAACATTGGGACATTTTGCTCACAACTGCAGTCACGCCATTTTTAACAACTTCTCCTTGTGTTCCAGGTGAAGAATAAAGCCCCCGCAGAGGTTCAGATCACTGCTGAGCAGCTGCTGAGGGAAGCCAAAGAGAGGGAGCTCGAACTTCTGCCGCCGCCACCCAAACAGAAGATCACTGATGAGGAGGAGCTGAACGATTACAAACTCAGGAAGAGGAAGGTAAGTGCTCAGCTTTTTAGTCTCTCCACTGACACGGCATGTTCGGTGTGCGGCAAGTGTCAAATCTGCCCAAATAAGATGAGATTGGACATAGGAGTGGGCAATATGTCGATATTATATTGATATTGAGGTATGAGACTAGATATGGTCTTAGATTTTGGATATCGTAATATGAGTGTTTTCTTTTCTTGGTTTTAAAGGCTGCATTACAGTAAAGTGATGTCATTTTGTGAACTTACCAGACTGTTGTAACTGTTCTATTATTTGCCTTTACCCACTTAGTCATTATAGCCACATTACTGGTGATTATTTATCAAAAATCTCATTGTGTAAATATTTTGTGAAATCACCGATAGTCAACGCTACAATATCGTTGCCGTATTGATATTGAGGTATTAGGTCAAAAGTGTTGTGATATTCGATTTTCTCCATATCGGCCAGCCCTAATTAGACCTTTTTAAAATCCCTTTTTCAATGCAATATGTATTGCTCATTTAATAGTGTGAGATAACGTTGTTGTATGTCTGCTCAGACACCCACCAGAAAGACTATTGGACAACTTCATTGTATTTTTGACTGTTGTCAAACCACTGCCTGTTTCTTTCAGGGGTTTGAGGACAACATCAGAAAGAATCGCACTGTCATCAGTAACTGGATCAAATACGCACAATGGGAGGAAAGCCTGAAGGAGATCCAGAGGTAGTGTGCTGTAGCCATGAAAGTATCAGTCTTCCATTTTCCCCCTCAACAGTCCCACACATGTCTCTGCTGTACAGTTTTCCCTCACCGCTGCTTCCTCCGGTTTCAGGGCTCGGTCCATTTACGAGCGAGCGCTGGACGTCGACCACCGCAACATTACTCTGTGGCTGAAGTACGCCGAGATGGAGATGAAGAGCCGGCAGGTGAACCACGCCCGCAACATCTGGGACAGAGCCATCACCATCCTCCCGCGAGTCAGCCAGTTCTGGTACGAATGAAGTTTGTAGCTGACAGTTTGTTTTTGTTTGTGGAATGGACTCCTTAATTGTAGAGGTTCTTTTTCAATTGGATTGCTTTGCTAGGGAACAAGTGATTGGCTACTTCCATTAGAAAATCCAGGAAAAGAAACGCTTGAATCTATTTAGAATGTATGGTTGAAGCTCTGAAAAGCTTCATCTGCCTGTAAAATGCTGATGGAGAATCTCTGGTGTGTGTTTTACTTTTTGTTTTTCTACATGGCTTTCCAAACATGTACCTCTGCTTTAAATTCCCCTTGACGTTTTGTCCTGCCAAAGGTACAAGTACACCTACATGGAGGAGATGCTGGGGAACGTCGCCGGCTGCAGGCAGGTGTTTGAGCGCTGGATGGAGTGGGAGCCCGATGAGCAGGCCTGGCACTCCTACATCAACTTTGAGCTGCGCTACAAGGAAGTGGACAAAGCTCGCACCATTTATGAGAGATATATCCTTTCTGTTGGTGTTTCCTGTGTTGTGTTCTAAGTATTAATCTGCTGAGAGAAGGCTGTGTTATGCCAAATTTGAACTGAAGGGTTTTAAGCAGCAATGAGGACTTTACAGGAAGAGTGAGTGTTCAAAACAACGAGCACAAAAACTTTAAGATAAGAAAACTGAATATGCACGGAGGCAAATCATGGTCTTCCCCTCAAATAATGTTCAAAGATAAGTTATGTCACTCAGCCAAAAGCATAAACAAAGTTCAAGTTTATTATCATTAGGCTAGCTGTTATTTGAATATGACCATGTTTTTTACAGTGTGTTCAGGGGACAGGCAGCTAGCAGATAGTGAGAAGATGTTTTTGGTGGAGGGTGTGGATGTTTCCTTGACCAACTGCCACTTTGCTCATTTGAAAGCCATGATGTCTCTTTAATGGGTGGGCCAAATTCTCTGGGCAGGCAAAGCAGAGAAATGGGAGGTAACCTTTCCCTTTATGACCTCATAAGGAGCAAGATTCCAGATCGGCCCATCTTTCATTGTCTCAAAGGCAGAGCAGGATACCCAGGGCTCGGTTTACACCCATCACCATTTCTAGCCACTGGGGGACCACAGGCAGGCTGGGGGAACTCATATTATGTTAAAAAACCTCGAAGTGAAATCTTTATGCAATGGAACTTTTAACTTTATTAGTTTTCATGCAAATAAAACACTTATACAGAGATGGGCCGATAATCTGTCTATCCCTATTACAAACGCTAAAACCAGAGAAGATTTTGTGTTTTTGCCTGAAAAATGATTATAGAATTTGTAAGTTTGTGTAAAAACTCCTTCACTCCGCTGCACTCGTCATCGTTCATCCCGAAGTGAAGAACTGGATCAAGTATGGTCGTTTTGAAGAGAGGCACGGCTACATCGCCCACAGCCGGAAGGTGTACGAGAGGGCGGTGGAGTTCTTCGGTGAGGTTCATGTGGACGAAAACCTCTTCGTGGCCTTCGCCAAGTTCGAGGAGACACAGAAAGAGGTTTGTGGAGAACACAACCAACCTGTAGCAGACTCAATGAATTCAAATTAGAGCCTTTGGTTTCTTGTTATGCTGGAGACTCATTAAAACCGTTGCTATCCTTGTCTTTAGATTGTGGAACTAATTACTAACTAACTGTGTGTTGGCTGTCATTGCTTCTTACCTAATCTTGTTGAATGACTGATTGTGTGAAACGTCCCGTTGCTTTGACAGTTTGAACGCGTTCGGGTGATCTATAAGTACGCTCTGGACAGAATCCCCAAACACCAGGCCCAGGAGCTCTTCAAGTTCTACACGATGTTCGAGAAGAAGTTCGGAGACCGGAGGGGAATCGAGGACGTCATCGTCAACAAACGGCGGTTCCAGTATGAGGAGGAAGTCAAGGTAGTTACCATGGAAAATGAATGTTGCACGTTCAGGCACGTGCACGTTTAGGGTTGTTTCAATTCACATGTCAATTGAACATCTGAAGTTTCGCTAAAAACATATATAACAAATAAATGCGGTGAAAGTGTGTTTCCATCCAACAGTTTCAAAGCAAATAAAAAAATGTGTGCGTAATGACGTCACATGCTGTTTCGCAGTAAACCTGGTGTATCGAATAGATTTGAGATTTTAAGGTGTTTCCATTCATTTTCGCAGTGAATCGCACAACGTTCAAGCTTCCATTTGCGAACAAAGTCTGCGGGCCTAAAAGGATTGCGCCGTCTGCGTACAAATGATTCATATTGCACAAGTTGTAATATAAGTTGTAATAGTTGTGCTCATGTGCCAGCTGATTACGACAACGACGTCATCAAAACATCGCTATGATGATGCAGATGGACGTAAATGCCAGACGAGAACGCTAAAATAGCCGTTATATTTTTCTTGTAAATTAAATTTAAAAAATCTCTCGTCCACTTGTAAAAATGAATAATGAAATGAATAAAACTTTGAAAACACATTGATTCACATTTATGAATTGATTCAAGCTCTAATGAATCGATTTTGAATCGTTAAATTCCAAAAATCGATTCATATAATTTTTATTTTATACTATTGCATGGGAAAAGTAAAATAACCTGAATCCATTTTGAATCAAATTGTCAACCTAAAAATCAATATTGAATCGTGACATTTTCTGAACCGTGCACCCCTAGCGGCTTGAAACCATAAAACGTAAACAGCGTTTATTGATTAAGAGAAAATCTGGTGAGATTGAGCGTACAAACTTTGTGTCGATAGACATGGAATTTAATAAAATTTGACTGTTTCCATAAGAACTTAATCCGCATAAAAACGTAAACTTAAAAAAAACGCCAAAAAGGATTATGGAAGCAACATATTGAAAAAGTTACTTCCTGTTCTCATCACTGACATGTTTCCACCAGGCGAACCCACACAACTACGACGCGTGGTTCGACTACCTGCGTCTGGTGGAGAACGACGCCGACCCCGACACGGTGCGAGACGTTTATGAGAGGGCCATCGCCAACATCCCCCCCATCCAGGAGAAGAGACACTGGAAGCGCTACATCTACCTGTGGATCAACTACGCGCTGTACGAAGAGCTGGAGGTCAAGGTCCGTTAACACGCTTTTCTTCATCATCCACCTTCACTTTTACTTCAACAGACCACTGGGAAAGGACCCCTACATACAGAAAAAATCATAAGAAAAAGAAATTGAATGTTGACTGAATAGAAGTTTCCTAACAAGCTCTGTCCGTCAGTCAGCTTAAATTTCTAATTCATTAGGATTTCATCTCAGTAAACAACGGACCACAAGCTGAATATGCTGAAAACATACTACATACATTTTCTTTTTCATTTTCTAGGATCCTGAGAAAACGAGGCAGGTGTACCAGGCCTCTCTAGACCTCATCCCGCATAAAAAGGTAATTCAGATATTGGCTTTTACTTGTATGTCTCAGATCATCTGTTTTTTCTCTTATAATAAAGACAATAGTAGTCAGAATGCTGCCCTTAGTGTTGATATATACAGTCAAAGTCTCTCTACTGTTGTTACCAGGTTGGGATAACCTTATTTTTTGGTTTTAGTTCACGTTCGCTAAGATTTGGCTGCTCTACGCTCAGTTTGAGATCCGGCAGAAGAACCTGCAGGGAGCCCGAAAGGTTATGGTAAGATTTACTCATCAACTGATGAGTTTTTAAAATATATATTACTGTTGTTTAGATCAACATTAGGATACTGTACTGTTCACATTTAAACAGAAGCAGTCCCTTTTCCATTTTCTTTTCTCTGTAAAGGCAAAGCTGCGATTTCAGTTGTATGCAAGCGCAAGTTTATAATAGCTAGAGCACATATACAAATGCATCCAGACGCACGCACGCACGCACGCACGCACGCACGCACACACACACACACACACACACGCACACACACGCCACACACACACACACACACACACACACACACACACACACACACACACACACACACAAACTCACTAAGTTCACTCTCTTTCACTCACTCACTAACTTACTCATTCACCACCCGCCAAGATTCAGCTTCCTTGGGCAAAAAACTGTGTTCGCCAAACGGAGGGAGAATTTTTTGTCGACCGCCAAAGCCAGCTATAGCTAAGTCAAAACTTTTCAGTTTTAAAATTGCTTTTTATTTAGACCATTTCTCACCCAAAATAAAAATGAGGGCTGCATAAGAGATTGTTTTTTATTGTCATCGTGATAAACAGATTGTGAAAGGCTGCGATATATCGCTAGAAACACTCAGAGTTTTTTTGTGTTAGTTAGCAGCAGAACTGAGTACACTTTAATATCTGTTTATTTACCACAAGTAATGTAGATATCGCGGTATTTATTATTTTCGCATATTTTTTTCACATTCCTTTCATAAAAATATAACAAATAGCACACTCACACTAAGAAAACCGCATAATCGATAAAAACAAATATCTGATATGATGCACAAAAAAAATATCTAAAGTCAGGGAAAGCTAGGACATTTCAAAGCAAACACTCCACTTCTTTAACACTACTCTTTACCATCGCTACCCGCAGAGGAACTCAGTGTGACTGTATCTGTGATTGTCCTTCAGGGTACAGCGATCGGCAAATGCCCGAAGAACAAACTGCTGAAGGGCTACATCGAGCTGGAGCTGCAGCTGCGGGAGTTCGACCGCTGCAGGAAGCTGTACGAGAAATACCTGGAGTTCAGCCCGGAGAACTGCACCACCTGGATCAAGTTCTCCGAGCTGGAGACCATCCTGGGAGACGTCGAGAGAGCCCGCGCCATCTTTGAACTCGCCATCGGACAGCCGCGGCTGGACATGCCTGAGGTATTGCTTGCCGTTTTGTTTATCCATTTCTTCATCCTTTTTTTCATTTGTCAGAGCCGGGGAATGTGGATGACCTTGCACCAGGGCTGGGCAATTAGAAAATCAGATATCACGATAATCTTGATCCATTGGTACATTGATATCATATTGCGTTGACATTTTTGACAAGTGCTTTCACAGAACAGTTTAGAGCAGGGCTGGGCGATATGGAAAAAAACCAAATACCTTGATATCAATTCCACAACGATATTGTATTGTTGACTTTATGCTTTCACAAATATCACACATGAGTTTTGATAAATATCATCAGTAAGTGGCTGAATGACTAAGTGGGTAAAAGCAAATATACAACAGTTACAACAGCGGGCAGTCTGGTAATATATGCCGTTCTAGTTTCAAGTGCAATTATAGAGCAAACATTTTTTTGTTTTTAATCTAGTTACATACTGACTGTGCACATGCATGCACAAAAATAGTGTGGTTAAAACAAATCTGCAATTCCTTCAATGATATTCCAATAAAAATGTTTCACAACAGACTTTCTGAGAAAGTTGAGTATGTGCTTGTTATCATTTTTGACAAAATTGGCTATCATGATATCTCAATATATGATTTCATCACAATATCATTCCATTGGAAGATAAATTATGAAATTGAATTATTGCCATGCCTATCTTGCACGCCTCCTGTATTTTTGCAAGATTGTGTGAGAATCCGTCTCGTCTGACGTAATATAATGCGTTTGTATGTGAGGAGCTACTGGCAGCTGCGGGGGTGGTTTAGGTGTGTTTGTGAAGGATGCAATTGTTTGTTCAAAAAGGCTAAATTTGACAAGAAGTTCTTCATAAGGAAACCAAAACTACATCTAAAAATGACTAAACTATTTCCAATTTGTATTATATTACACTGACTCACTTTCCGTTTCCAGATGTTTGATATCAGGGCGATGAGCTGTAGAACGTTGCCCTGTAAATTGTAATGTGAGCAGCAGCCAACAGGGCGTGCATTGTGTCGGCAGGATCATTTAAAAGTCAGCCGCAACTACGTTGTGCGTCTTGCCCTATTTCTGATACTGTGCCGGCAGAAATTTTGCCGTGGAGGGCCGCCACTGCAAAATCAACATGGGAAACACTGCAATATCCATCCTTGCCTTTGTGACTAAAATGCATTCACTGCATGAGGGCCTTCAAAGCATCTGTCTGTTGTGTTTTCAGGTGCTGTGGAAGTCCTATATTGACTTTGAGATTGAGCAAGAGGAGTTTGGAAACACCCGGAACCTTTACAAAAGGCTGCTGCAGCGCACCCAGCACGTCAAGGTAAGAGCTGTATCGTAGCCTCCCATGCTCATTGAAGATCTGGATTCGGACTGATCCATTTGTCTTTCTTTTTTTCAACCAACCAACAACTCTGAGATGACTGACTCTGACTTATTTTTCTTCTTCTCCCGTGCAGGTTTGGATCAGCTACGCCAAGTTTGAGCTGTCGATCGACAGCAGCGATCGGCTCCAGAAGTGCCGGCAGATCTACGAGGAGGCCAACAAGGGCATGAGGAACTGCGAGGAGAAGGAGGAGCGGCTGATGCTGCTCGAGTCCTGGAGGGACTTTGAGAGGGAGTTTGGAGACGACAGCACCATGGACAGAGTCCGGAAGCTGCTGCCAGAGAAGGTGAAGAAGAGGAGGAAGCTGACGGCCGAGGATGGGGTAAGACCTTCACGTCAACCGCTGAACTGGTTTGGCTAACTTAGCTGTGGTGTTGTATTGAAGATAAGACAGCAGTGTGGAGTTCTTGTTCAACCAAAAGTTCCAAAATTGTATTTTTTTTTTAGCATTACAGACCTTCTGCTCCATATTATTAACAGTATATCTTTAGGGCTTTAAGACATTTCTGTTTTGCACTGGCAAATTCAAATGATGATGTTGAAATGTTGATTTTAAAATAATTCTTTGCAGCCAATCACAGGAATTAATCTCCATCTCTCGTCTCTGTTGGTTCTTTCAGTCGGACGCAGGCTGGGAGGAGTACTACGACTACATCTTCCCAGAGGACGCGGCCAACCAGCCCAACCTCAAGCTGCTGGCCATGGCAAAGATGTGGAAGAGGCAGCAGATTCAGGAGGATGATAATCAAGAAAAGTCTCCCGAAGCGGCTGAAGAGACATCGCCGCCCTCCGGCGAGCTTGCAGCTGCTCCCGAGAACCTGCCGGAAGACGACTCGGACAAAAACACAGCGACGGAAACGGAACAGGAGAAGACGTGCGATGACCGAGACGACAGCAGCAGCAGTAGTGAGAGTGACAGTAGTAATGATGATGATGATGATGATGATAAGGATGATGGGAAGAAAAAGGGGGAAGAGAATGGAAAGAAAGAGGATGGCGGAAATGAAGATAAAGAGTAAATTCATGTTCCCTCGCTCAAATGTCCAGGATGACGTTGTTCCTGGATTCATTTTTCTACTGAATGTTTTCAAAACCAGCTTGTGAGTAGTCTTTATTGTACGACCATGTTTTCTGCATTATACAAACGTCAAATCAATCCCACTTTGTTGTCTTATTTCTTAAGAAAATGTTCATTCAGAATTTACAGGAAATGGGAATTCGATCCTTTTGGGAAATTAAAAGGTGTACATTGTGGCTCTCTGACTATGACTGAAGTGGTAAGCAGCTTCTGGGACAGTTTAACTATGTACAACGTAACTGAGCGGGGTCAGTCATTACATATTATTCACATGTGATTATCAGGACAAAGAGGTAAAGATGCGTCAGAGAGCCACAGTCTGTTATTCGATGTCTTCTGGTCGGACTGGGTGTGGCAGCGGGATGATGGACTTCTTCTCCGTGTCTCTGGACAGCGCTTTCCTCATGTCTGCAACATGAAAGACCAAATATAAAATGTCAGTTTTTCAAACTTAAAGGTCTCTGCTTGTTCTATGGGAAACAGCTCCCTCTCCTGTTGGGTCGTATAAAGACAGATTTTCTTAACAGGAAAATGTGCAGAACAGAGGCTTTTTTGTTTCATACTACAGTTGGTGTGCTAATTGAAAGTCATTAAATAGGGCCAGGTCATCAAAAATACATGAAAAAGAATTGTTACTTCTAGTGGTATCCATCCACACAGATGGGTCTGGTGTCATTTCTCCAGGTTTTCAGGTGAATAAAATGTCAGCTGCTGCTCAAGACTTAAAAAATAAATGTGTCTTTCACAGATGTTTTGTTATAATCTGCAGAATACTGTTTCTTACCACTAAAAGTGAAATTTTATAATTTGAGTGAACTGACCCTTTAAATGGTAAATTTGTCATTTAAGATATCTATTTAAGGTGCTACAAGACTCATCCACTGTTTCCACTGTATGCATGCACACTAAGCCAGCCATATCCGAAAAGACAATTTATCATAGTTTTTACCTGCCTGCTTTTTTTACACATGAAAGCAAAGCCTGGAAATCCAGACCCAAATCTGAAAGATTAAGGGAAGTCGCCCATCTCGAGGGGCGGCACCAAGCGTGCATTTGAAAATCTCACTGCACGCAATTGGATAACACTACGACCAATCACAACCACACACAGGGTGACGTATCCAGAGTCCAATACGCTTAGCTACCAGCGGAGCTAACTGGTAGATTAAACTGTTCAGCTCGCCTCTGGCCCCGCCCACATCAGATACACAGATGTGATTGGTGCAGCTTGGCTACATGGGCATAGTTAATGAGCTGTATTACCCAATGCCAGAGTGACTCATAGTCTAGTGTGTCAGTCTGCAGTCAGCAGCTTTTTATTTTATTTTGAAAGATGCCATTCACTATTATATCTTTGGATTAGTTTTTGATCCTTTGGCTTTCGGTTTTGACAGTTACTGGATGCAACGCAGCTTTTGGTAGTTTTGCAGACAGGTGCTTACCTGAACTAAACACACCACAGTGGCAGAAGGCTCTCTATGTTACCACTCATAAGGTAAGTAAGGTTGTAAGATCTTTCAAAATAAAATCAAACTTAGCTCAGTGTTTTGACTAAATTGAGCCAGTCTCAGTGTACTGAAATAAATAAATGCAACAGCTGCCTGAAAAGGCCTTAAATGTACCTGTTGTGCCCCTTTCAAGTTTGTCTTTAAAAAGGGACTCATTTCATTTGCTT
Source organism: Etheostoma spectabile (assembly GCF_008692095.1). Lineage (NCBI taxonomy): Eukaryota > Metazoa > Chordata > Actinopteri > Perciformes > Percidae > Etheostoma > Etheostoma spectabile. Next base: position 4,001,008 of record NC_045750.1, read on the forward strand.
GACAAATCCTGTTAATTATCTGTTTGCAGTTTTGGTAACTCATCCTACCGTAGGCGTCTTCGTCCGGTTCTCCGTTGCTGGCTGAGTAATACTCGATCACCGTCCTGTAGACGCTGTAGCCCAGACGTTTGTACATGTTCACCGCCACCTGGTTGGAGACTCGCACAAAGAGATCCACGAAGAATCCGCCCTTCCTACAAGACAACGTTAAAAAGGTAACGCCATAGACCGTTAATATTAAAGGACACAGCATGTGGGACGTCACCCATTGGTTTGTGGAGAACTGCTATGAGTCATCAAGTTTGACGTGCCGATTTTAGACGTGGGGGAGGAGCCATCTAGACCGTTGGGCGGTATCTGACTTTTGACCTTAGCTGAGAGTTGGAAACGCTGCTTACACTCTACGTTATGTTACGTTACACACTTTCACTGGCAATCTGGATGCAACTGCTGCTGAAAGCTAGCCTACATAAGTCGTGATAATATTTAGCTTTGCTAGGTTTAAGATATATCTTTGTCCCATAGTTATTTAGATGTAAGACAGGCCGCAAACTGCCAATCGCATCATGTATCTCCTGTCAGCAGACACAGACTTCACTGTCCAGTACGCGTTGTGTACTTCAGGGTGAGACGCGTGTACAAACCTCTCCGAGATCTCCTCCAGCATCTCCATGAGTTTGGCTGCGAGGCCGAGTCTTCTGAACTCGGGGGCGACAGACAGAGCGGTGACGTGACCGTGCCACTCCTCCCGCGCCACAGATCCCTCCGCCTTCCCCATGACTGCACACGAGCGACAAGTCAGCCATGAGAAGAAGAGAGAGGAAAAAAAGGGTCACTGAGTTGAATTTACTACCAAAAACACAAAACTGTATGCATCTTAAACACAGCACACACTGTATAAATATTATATTATTAGGTTATTGACTGTATAAAAATGGGTTTTTTACTTTTTTTAAATGTTACAGAACAATTGATAAAAACAGAACCATATATTTCAAGGGCCAGATTGTTAAATGTTATTGGTAAAGTCCTTATGATGCGTTTGAGATACTACTTATTTTGAGGGGGTGTTTAGATATGTTTTCATTGATGCAAATGACTGTATAGGTACAGACGTGACATTTATTTTCCTTTCACAGACAACCAAGCCTCCCACACCAACAGACTACACAGATTGTCAGCCAAAATAAAAAATGAGGGAAATATTTTGAAAGCAGTAAATGTAATGTGATGAGACACTCTCTCTGTGTGTGTGTGTGTGTGTGTGTGTGTGTGTGTGTGTGTGTGTGTGTGTGTGTGTGTGTGTGTGTGTGCGCGCGCGCGCGCACTTACTGTAGCCCATCAGTTCACCACCAGGAGCCTCAGCAACGATAAAGTACTCCGGCCAGTGAGCCAGGTACTGGAGGTAAAACGGGATCCCATACTGAAGGTCAAAGGTTAAAGAAAACTACACACTTACACAAAAAAGTAAGTCTTTTGTTATGTATTACATGGTAATAACTACATGTGAAATGACAGATGGCTAATATTTCACCTAAAATAAAAGGATACTGTTTCTGTCAATGGGTCCAGGTTGCTGTTGAACAAAACACAAATAGTACGTCATGTAATCCATTTTAATTATCATTTATCTGTTTCAATAACAATTCGATTACGAGAATGTTAATGTTTTTGAATACACACATAAACCAAACTCAATCGAACAATTTGACATTTTAAAATTTGACTTAATTTATGGATATTAACCTAAATGACTAAAAGTTATGATATATTTTTTTTTTGTAAATACGGAATACCCGTGCACGGCTAAACGCCATGATTTTCATATTACGTTATTCGCTAACTTCATAGCTAGGCTAGCTAACAAACGTGAACGTCAGCTAGCGTAACTAGCAGAACAATTACATTTTTTACCGAAAAGGCAGACAGCTGACTGATTAAATGTTTGCCGATTCCTTCAGAAGACACTATTGATTTACAATATGTTTCAGTCAAGCAATAAAAAGTATCCATATTGCCGCTGACAGTGGGATTACTAATTTCTCGATTCTTTTGAACGGAGTTTGGCACAGCTTTCCCCCCTCCAGTCAGCAGTCCATCTGCTGTCACACGAGTTAGCCTGCTAAATCTGCTGAACTCCAAAAAACAGGCTGTGCAGATGACATAGCCACATGAACACAAGACAGCTGGATATTTGGAGAATCTGTATAATAAAACTGAGAAGACTTCACTCACATATTGTTAAATTTAAATAAATCATCGCAGGTAAACGGTCTTAATGTTGTCATCTTGACTTGCTGCTCTGTGTCCTTTCACCTCAGAACAAAACAGACATCGCCTTAAAAGGCATAAAGAAAAGTAGAAGCGCCCCCTATCGACACGGAGGTACAACATGCTAAAATCATTTTTAGGCACAAATACACTCAGTACAAACAGTATGTGTCTATTGATTTGGGCTTTTTTTGGTCATAAATCAAAGTATTGGACGATGACTAAGGTGCTGGAGAAAAAGTTTTAAAAAAATCACGAAAGTTATTACAAATCATCCTGAGGTGGAAATGGTGTAGCCTATGTATCTAATTTCATGGAAATCCATTCCACAATTGTTGAAATATTTCACCAAAACCCCTAAATGACACCTATATAATATAATATGTTATTGTATGGCCATGTAAGTATAAGCAGTAAGGCAAATGCAAAGCGCAGTATAGCCTGTAAAAATACCGTTTCCCCTGTTTTTCAAAAAAACAAATGTTTAGTATTCACCTCACATTGATCTATCTATTTATACCCTTTGTGGTTGAATATAATTGGATGCTTATACTTTTTTTAAGAAAAACATAAAAAGCGTTTTTTTCTCAGTTTGCCGTTTTTGCAGATACTCCTCTTTGGCTTTTTAGGGCAGTGCTGTCAGCTTCTGTTGAAATGTTAGAACACACACACACACACACACACACACACACACACACACACACACACACACACACACACACACACACACACACACACACAAGTTAATAATCAACATAACAATAAACTAACAGATGCCATGGATGGAAGAAGAATATTTCTTGAAATGTCAAATGTTTATTTGTACATTTTGAGTTTTATTCTTTCTCTGAGAAATAAAAATAAACAAAAAAGATGGGAAAATCTTTTATTCAAGTTTTTCATTTAATTGCACAATGATTCTGCACACAGATATTTTCCTGAGAAAGCCAAAATTCCCTTTCCCTTCGTTAAATATTCTGATTCGAGGTTTATTAACATTTCTGATTGACTAAGAGCAATGCAATATAATACAATAAAACCTTGCCTGATAATTTTGCACACAGTGTACTTCCGATCAATTTTCGATTCCCTTCAGTACTACGTCTTGGTTTGCGGTGTGTTCGCGGGTTTTCTCCAGCCAAATATTTGGCGATCCAATCAGCGAACACAGGCAAAACAGAGGAACATTGGGTAAGACATAGGCTACCAAATAAAGGCTGGTAAAAATGTACATCACCTATAACTCGACATGTGGCTAATGGCTCCATGAGGCAGGCCAGAATTTTTAAGAATACCAAAAATAAAGTCAGAGTGCTTGGCCTACACGACCTCATGTGAAAATACAGCTCAGTCATTTCAGTCCAACTTCACAAAAATGTAAGCTTGGCTATTGGACCCACTCACAAGGAAAATTGAAAGTAAAAAAAATAAAGTATAAATAGGAAACCTGTTAACTCCACAACAGAGGAAGCTGCAGCGAAACCATGCTAGTAAAAAAATAGAACTATGAAGACACTTAAGGACTAGACCTATGTGGCCTACTTATGATTGCATATGTAGCCTATTTGCCGACCCAGTTGACCAAAATATCTGTTGAAGCGCATCAGGAGAAGGTACTGAAGGCGTCCATTGTCAAGACGGTTGCGTTTTGGGGTGAGCATAAGACTCCTGAGACTGAAAGTATTTACTACTGGTGCACTGGATCTTTGTTTTAAGTAAATTCTTGGCCTACATTTTGAAATACATGCAGATATACATGCATGAGTAAATAAATGTTGTGTGTGTATATATATTTACATCCAATCATTTTGCTATAATCTTCATCCGTGGCTTGAGTCTTCTGTCATGATGAACTCAGCCGTTTTATAATGGTTACACACTGGCCCCTCCTTGGCCCTCCTTGTAACATTAGTCTCGAACCGCCACTGCTAAATGTCAACCTCATGGTGGCACTAAAAGGAAACGTTTGGCCATTAACAGAGTCAGTAGGATTTATCCTTTGGGGAATAAATGTTCAAAATGCAACACAATTGTTTCCCACCATGAAACTCTTGTATAGAAACTCTTTTGTCTTTGTCAAACTGACACTGGTCAGGCAGAGACATAACTGCTATATGTTATAGAAATAGATATATTATCCCATATTCTTTTGTGTAAACAGTGTTAATCTCATCAGGGTGGAAACACCCAGTCTCAGCCTCTTGACAAAGCCTCCCCGGGGGGTTCAGGTACACAGACACTGGTTCAGGTGATCGGAGGAGAAGGGAGGAGGAGGAGGAGGAGGAGGAGGAGGACACCACTATATGCAGGTATGAAGCCCATCGCAGACCTCCACCTGCTCCCAGCACTGAGTGAAGCCACTTGGAGTGAGGGTCATTCATGCAAATGGAGCGTCTCCAGGTGTGGCAATTCTTCGGTCTCATCGTCCTTGCCGGCGCCCAGAGCACCACGCACAGGTACGTATACACACACATACACACACACACACACACACACACACACACACACACACACACACACACACACACACACACACACACACACACACACACAACACAGGTAAACTTACAGGTGCAGAGCCAGGGAGATCTCTGGGATATCTGAGGTCTATTTTCTGTCAAAACCGATTTTTTTTCATATTATATAGAATGTTTACATGTTTAATGTATTTGTGGTAAACATTTTCTTAAAATATGAGTATAAGTGACAAAACATCACTCACATATTGTTTATTTGTGTGAATTTAGACAAGCCATCACATGTAAAATGTCCCGTCAATGTCAACAAAAAGGAGTTTGGTGTTAAATATGAACTAAAAGAGAAAGTAAATAACACCTTTTGATGCTTAGGATCTCAAAATTGTGCACAACAATATTCAACTACACAAGATCTAATAACAATCACAATGTATTTATTTCATGATTGTATCATTTAAAAGAAAAAGCAACAACTTATTTATAATTTCATAGAGGTTAGACACAGTCACAGTGTTTTTGGCACATGCTCTTGTCTGATTTAGAGTGGACTGTTGTGCACAAACATCCCTTGAGTCTTTTTTTGATGATTTTCCACTAAATATAATTTTTTGTAAGATGTAAGATGTTTATCATTAACATCTTTGGGCTCATCTTGACTTTTTTGACCATCTGTTTTTACTCAGCGTATCAGTGTTGTTCCTGTTCCAACCAAGAACCCTTTTTAATTAAACAGAAGGGAGGAAATTGTGCTTTTGTTTAGGACTATTTTTAGCATTAATGATTAATTAATGCATTAATCTGCATTTGGTGCTGTAGTGAGATCTTGTGGCAGCAGGACAGTGTGTGATTAAGTCAGAATAAACAGTTTTTTTTTGTTTTTTTATGACATTTTTTGGGAAGATGAAAAGATATACAATATCAGCAAACCTACACTCATAAGACAGTCCTTCAAGAAAAATGTGGAGTTTTTGTGATTGTTGCGTCATTGCATAAAATTGCATAAATATCCCGCAAATTCCATTGCATTTTTTAAGAAAACTTAGCCACATAAATCAAGGATTTTTGCCTGCAACAATCACAAAAAAACTGCATTTTTCTTGAAGGACTGTCTAATGAGTGTAGGTTTGCTAATATTGTATATTTTTTTCATCCTCCCAAAAAAATGTCATAAAAAAAAAAACGTTTTTTGTGACTTAATCACACACTGTCCTGCTGCCACAAGTTCTAGAGCACCAAATGTGGATTAATCCGCCGCTAAAAACAGTCCTAAACAAAAGCACAATTTCCTCCCATTTGTTTAATTAAAAAGGCTTCTTGGTTTGAACAACAGGTTTCTCTATAGAGCCCCTCTACAGGTTTCTCTATAAAGCCCCCCTACAGGTTTCTCTATAGAGCCCTCCTACAGATTTCTCTATAGAGCCCCCCTACAGGTTTCTCTATAGAGCCCTCCTACAGATTTCTCTATAGAGCCCTCCCTACAGGTTTCTCTATAGAGCCCCCCTACAGATTTCTTTACAGGTTTCTCTATAGCGCCTCCCCAACAGGTTTCTCTATAGAGCCCCCTTACAGGTTTTTCTATAGAGCCCCCTTACAAGTTTCTCTATAGCGCCCTCCTTGCAGGTTTCTCTATAGCGCCCTCCCAACATGTTTCTCTAAAGACCCCCCTACAGGTTTCTCTGTAGAGCCCCCTAACAGGTTTCTCTATAGACCCCCCTACAGGTTTCTCTATAGAGCCCCCTAACAGGTTTCTCTATAGCGCCCTCCCTGCAGGTTTCTCTATAGCGCCCTCCCAACAGGTTTCTCTATAGAGCCCCCCCTACAGGTTTCTCTATAGAGCCCCCCCTACAGGTTCTATGTTTACTTGTGTCTGACTCCTCCCTCGGTCAGTCTGCCGTTTTCTTGTTCTCTGTTCCTCCGACAATGCTTTCCTAGCTTTCTGCTTCTTTTTTTCCGGCTCAGCCATGACGACAGTGTGAAAACTTCCATTGCTACCCTGTTAGCCGGTTCCTGAATGTGTGTATGTGTGTAGTGCCGTGAAGCAATTCTTTACATTGTGAGACCTGATGTCGCGCCATACCTCACTTTGACGAGCCGGTGGCTCCCCGGCCCAAAGTTGCGGGGGTGGTGTTTCTGCTCACGGGCGCTAGGGGGGAGCGAGATCACCACCATTGAACTCTAAAAAAAGTAATATAACCATTCCATTGACTCAGAAGCTGTTCAGTTAAGGTATATTAAGCCAAAAAAAACTTTAATTAACAATTAAAAGCATTTATAAAAAGAAAAAAGGTCAAAATGTCTGCTGTGGAAAAGGGTCCATATCTCTGTTTGTTTTGCCCAGGGTTCTCTTAGTGTGGTTGTGTATTTAACCCAACGTGCTTGGTTTCCCAGCCCCGACCCTCAGCCCTCCTACCTGCTGCTGGCCCCCAGAGTCCTGCGCCCTGGAGTCCCAACATCAGTGTCCGTCACCATCCTGACCGCCTCCTCCGTCACTGTGTCCGCCCGCATCGTTCAGGGCAACCAGACTGTGGCCTCAGACTTCACCACTGTCCAAGGAGGTAAAACCTGTTTATGCATCATCAACCAAGGACTCTTCTGATATAAATTACAACCCCCCCCCACCCCCCAATTCAATAAAGTTGGGACATTGTGTAAATACCAACAGAATACAGTGATTTGAGAATCCTTTTCAACCTACATTCGATTGAATACACTACAAAGACAAGATATTCAATATCCAAACTGATAAACTTTATTGTTTTTTTTTGCTAACATTCACTCCTTTTGAATTTGATGCCTGTAACATGTTCCAAAAAAGCTGGGACATGGGCAACAAAAGACTGCGACTGTCGAGGAATGCTGAACACCTGTTTAGAGTATTCCACAGGTGAACTGGTTAATTGGTCATGATTGGGAATAAAAGTCGTTCACAAACAACGTTCACCTCTCTCTGAATTACTGCGTGAGTTAATAGTCCAACAGTGGTTTGTACTTTGCTATGTAATTCAAACTCTTTACTGTCAAACTCTTTTTTTCAAAGGTTCAACCAAGCTGCTGACTTTACCAGCTGTAAGTACAACATGTCTTTATATTTCCTTTATTAGCCTTGTTAGCGGTCAGTCATCAGTTTCAAACCAGGTATTTAGGAGTTGTCAATGTTCAAAAGATGATTGAGAAAGTGTAAGTAAATGATAACCAAATGTACATTTATGCATGTATTTACACCATGGATGGACGGACAGACAGACAGACAGACAGACAGGCAGACAGATAGATAGATAGATGGATAGTGGGACAGATCGATAGATATCTACATATATACATCGATAATATCAACATTGATGTATTGAGTCAAGAACAAAGCCCTTCAGCCCTAATTGAAGGAACTTTCTAAATAATCTGGTGATGTATTTTAAATCATCTATTGTTATTTATAAATATTTCAATATTTTATATTTATTTATATAGTTATTTATTGTCTGGCACTTTTACTTTTTTAAGCACTTTTAAACCTTAGCACTTAGTCCCTCACAATGCCCATCCCGGGTGTTTGTGTTGTAACCCAAATCTAACCCCTGCAGATCGGCGAGAGCGAGTCCAGCCACTGGCAGCCGTACTACCTGGAGGTTACAGGTCAAATGGGCAAGATCAAGGTATTCTCCAACTCAACACAGCTGCACTTTGATGCCAAAGGCCTGTCCACCTTCATTCAGACAGACAAACTGAACTACATGCCGGGGCAGGCGGTCAGGATCAGAGCGGTGTCCATTCACCCTGACGGGAAACCCTACGTCAGCCCTGTGAACATCATCATCAGAGTGGGTCAAACTTCAATACACAGCACAAAGTGACACACGTTAAAATGCTAGCTGCTAGCGTGGCACACCCTCATATTCTGCTTCTGACTGGCTAGTAGTCCTTACCTAGTTACTGTCAGGGCACGCCCTCATACCCTGCTTCTGACTGGCTAGTAGTCCTTACCTAGTTACTGTCAGGGCACGCCCTCATACTCTGCTTCTGACTGGCTAGTAGTCCTTACCTAGTTACTGTCAGGGCACGCCCTCATACTCTGCTTCTGACTGGCTAGTAGTCCTTACCTAGTTACTCTCAGGGCACGCCCTCATACTCTGCTTCTGACTGGCTAGTAGTCCTTACCTAGGTACTGCGCATGTGTGACTACAAATATGGAACAGAAGTGAGATGCCTCACTTTGTAGCTAAAACAGAGAGCTCAACACACAGGGTGAAAAGAGGAGCTGCAGTAATGTCTAGTACAACAAATATATGGTGTTTTTTGAAAATTAAACCATGTAAACCTATTCTAATATGACCTCTAAATATATTTATGAACCTGAAAATGAGCATAATATGAGCTCTTTAACTCAATTCAGTTTGTTAATGAAAGGTGACAGCATAAAGTAATAAAACACATGCTTTTACATGGGTTAAAATTGACAGAAAGGCCAAAAGGCTACTTTTCATCTGCAGTCCCCTGCCCTCGATTTTTAAAGGACAAAAACAAAAAGAAAGATGACATATGCAAAAAAGCAGATCAGCAACAAAACAAAGCAGAACGCAGAACTTAGCACAAAGCAAGACACAGCACCAAAGCAAAAAGACAAACAACAAAGCAAAGGATTTTTATTTAAAAGGATCTCCATAAGCTAATGCCTTAGCAGTCGGTTACCCTTCTTGGGGTCCACACTAGACACACAATACATACCCATTACATCACAAACAACCCATGACAAGAAAATATGTAAAATCCCATCAATAGGCAATACACACCCACATACAGTACATCAAATATACACGTACAAATGTACACACACGTACATTTCCCTTAAAGGTGCAGTAGGTAAGGATGCACCAATCAGGAACAGGGGGTGTGTCTAACTGCATGGGGGGAGGGTCATAGGAGACAGTATTGGGCTTTATCAGAAAGGGGGGAGGGACTGAGAAGTTCTCGATGTTCAAATATTTTGGCTAAGCCCTGGATCTTCACAATCCTACCTACAGCACCTTTAAAACGAGAGATCAAACTAACAGTCACTCAGTAACTATTACTTTACAAATAACCCACAAGCTAAAACCTTTTTGCATTAGACAAACATGTTCGTTTTAGATGAGCAAGTCCTGGGTACAACGATATGACCATCACTATCAAATGTTTTAGCGAATTATCAATGTTTTCATTTACTTGTTATTTAGGATCAAATTTCAGTTCCACTTTTGATAAGAGGACACATCTTTTGTTTTGCAGTTTATACGAATGAAGGAATATGTTTTCAGTCCTTTGTCTGCAGCTCATTCAGTTACAATACAAATCCTGAGAAAAACTTATCGTAAACTTAAAATCGTGAATGGTACGTTGAGCGTATCACTGACAGAACATCTTCCAACACAACATCGCAATGCAAAATGCTGAAATGATAAATGCTCGTTGCTTGTCTGCAGCTCTGTCCTCCAGGATAAAGCATCCTTTAATGTCTCTGTATTCATGTTGTACCTGATCCAGGATCCGAGGGGGGACTTGGTCAGACAGTGGCTGTCTCTGGACAGCGTCCTGGGGGTCGTGTCTCAAGAGTACCAGCTGTCTGAAAACCCGCCTCTGGGTGAATGGACCATCATTACTACAGTCGCTGTAAGTCTGCTACCTCTTACCCAGACCCAGCTGTTAGAAGGACTTCAGGGACTTGGCCTGTAACAACTATTACATAATTGTCTAATTGTGTTTTTTTATGTAATCCCGGTATCTTTGTTAAACCTCAAGTAATTGCTAACATTAGCTAAGGTCTTTAGGATGTGACGGCTGATGGTCGTTGATTTTAGGTATGCCAAATTAAGTGCATTAAGTGCATTAAGTCAGACTCATTGGTGAATAAAACCAAAGCAGAGGAACAGACACAGTGCTGTAGCTGAGCCAAGGTAGAACACGTTTTAATCCATTAACTTTATCGGTTATCAGGAAAATACAACATTGATACCAATCATCTGCAAACTGCTAAAAAAAAACAATAAATGCTAGGGTTGCTCACCAGGTACAGCACACGCCCATAAAGAGGTTTACTCCCCTGCGGGTTCGACTCCGACCTGCGGCCCTCTACTGCATGCCATTTCCTCTCTCTCTCTCTCTCTCTCTCTCTCGCTCGCCCCGTTTATGTATTCAACTGTCCTATAAAAAAAAAGCCCAAAATGCCCAAAAAACAATCTTTAAAAACCCACCCAATAATCAATATATCCCTAATTGTATTTATATAAGTGATTATTGGTTGGACTGTTGAGCTAAAGCTATGCTTTGGCACATGACCCTAAACACGTTCAAAACAAAAAAAATGTTTTATGATAACAAAGAGCCGTAGTTTACGTCATAGGCTGTGTGTTTGTGTTATTATAGTAAGCAGCTGTTCTGCACTCAGGCCCAGGAATATCATCTGGTGTGTGCCAGGTATGATATGGCCCCGAAAATACCCCTAATGGATATACCTTTAATCCTTTCAGGTACACGCAAAACATGGCGGCAAGTATATAAACAATGACGTTCGCGCGGCCGCCACTTGTCCAAACGTACGCAAGGTTAAAAAGCTAGGATATCTGGGCCTTTATGGTGACGCTCAAAAACCATCAAGACTGATCATGACTAAAAGTCTACAGATATATACAAATGCCCTTTTGAGAATGCTAACTCCGCACTAAAAAACAGATCTGTTAGATTAATGAAAGAAACTATATAAAGTTTGTCTTGGAGGGGGAACCAGAGCAACGGTCATGTTGTTACCTCTATGAAAAGGGTTTATTTTCTTTGTGTTTTGCAGAATTTTTCAACCGAGAAGCATTTCAACGTGGCTCGTTATGGTACGTACATTTTCTCTGACTTCACATCCTTATGTTAATATAACAAAATGTCTTGCAAAATACATTGCGATATTTGATTTTTTTTTTCATGCCTAAACCCCATTCATTGTGTGTGTTTGTTTGCAGTTCTGCCAAATTTTGAAGTTGTGATTAACGCTCCGGATGTCATGTATAAAGAGGACACTCTGTGGGGCTCCGTCACAGCAAAGTGAGAACCTTTGTTTCTAGGTTACATATTCTCAGTTTTAATACTTACTTCGTAATATTATAAATTTGTGTTTCTTGTTTGGAGAATTATTTAAGATTATTGTGTTTTCATCCTCAGGTACATGTACGGAAAGCCTGTTCAGGGACACATGAATATAACTTTCCTCCACAGTTTTTATGGTTATAACGAGGCATATAACGAAGATAGAGAGGTGTGTCATTTTTATTTAAAGCTCATAATGTGATTTGAAAGCAGACTGAGGAAAAAATGTATCCTAATCTGATTACAGCAAATATAAACATTATCTTGGGGTCATAGAACACAAACCTGGTAGATGAATAAAAGATTATCATATCATGGTAAATAGATGTTATATTATCACCTCACCTGCCCTTTTCTGTGTAAATACTTAAGGTTTTTGTCCAAAAGATTTGTAATCTACTGTATCTAGCGCTAACAAGTGTACATTTAAAGAAATTACAAATGTACAAAAAACTTTGCTGGTTATTTGACTATTTTGTTTTATCAAAAATACTTTGGAGTTTTTGGACTGTTAGACAAAAAAATAATTTTGAAGACTTGACATTTGAACTGGTTATTTATCATCACTGACTTTTTGCAGACCAATAATTAAACTAACAAATACTGTTCGGATAAAGAATGAATATGCTTAACGGCATCTGGCATCACTGTTGCTTTGATTTAGATCAGCGGCAGCACAGACTTCATGTTTGACATTCCCAGCTCCTACTTCCCCATGAGCAAACGAGCTCTCAAGATGTTCTCCTTGGACGGCTACATGGACGATCAGTATCTAATGATCGCTGTTAATGTGACTGAGCAGCTCACAGGTAATCCATTTCACCTCCAGGCTAAACTTATTCATGGCCCTTTGTATGGATAAATCGGCGAGGATAGGACACTGAGGTCCTGTCCTCAGTATTTTTTTTCTGGGAATTTTGGGTTGATTTCACACACAGAAACTTGAGTGAAAATAATTACAATCTTTTTTTTTTTCTTTCTTTTATCCTCCGTGTCCTCCTTGGCGACTAGTAGCTGTATGGAGGAAGGGTGGGGGTGGTACACATAGGGTGACACGGGAATCAATTGTCACTCAGATCCCATCCCAAGCCCACAAAAATACTCTTGGCATGTCTCGATCACGTGACTGCAAAATTAAACTGTGGATTGGACTGTGAATTTGAGCCGTTGACCAATAACACCCTATCATTGAATCTTTGAGGAAACCAGACCAAAATGAAGGAAGCTATCGAAACTTATCAGATGTGTTGCACCATCAGTTTTTATTTAACTTATTTTCTGAGTATAGACTGCTCTACAGATTAGTGATCTCATAGTTATGAGATGATGGAATCAATGTCCTTTGAATAAACAGTTTCAACAGTTCCACTGGTGACAGAGCTTGTTTATTAATGTGATAATACTGATGCTTCTCATATTTCAGGTCTCACATATAGCAGCACGGCAAAGGTGTTTTTGGCAAGGTACAGATATAAAGTTTCTTTTGATGGCTATTCCCAAATATTAAGGCCTTCTCTGAACTTCGTTGCCAGGGTAAGGAAAGCAAATATTTTTATAGTTTAATGTAATTTACGTATAATGTTTTTATGTGTTCATAATGTTTTTGTATCTTTTTTTTTTTTAATTACCGTTTTAAGTAAAATGTCTGTTTTTAGTTGTGTTGAGTGCAAATGACCTATTTGCTAACACCATCACATTAACATTACACATGAATGTAAATAACCAAACACATTTCTAACATTTATACAAACTGGTATTTCTGATAAAATGAGAAAAAATTGATTCACAATGACTAGTTCTATACAAAGTACAAAAAGTGTCATCAACATATTGAATATCGACATCTAAGGACAACGGCTTCTTATTTCAGATTCTGTACGCCACAGAATAGATTTTCCACACTGCTCTTTATTTTGACATAAGGTATTCAATTTAGAAAGCATCTTTTTAATAGTTTTCTTGTTTTTGTAGCTAAAAATATCTACATACAACGATAAGCCCCTGACACCAGAGGATCAACAGAAAACTGTTAAAGTGTCAGTGATGCAACAAAAGCAAACTCCGTGGAGTATGCAAAGGGATCAGGAGGAGGAAATGGGGCCTTGGCTGTTAAACATGTCGGACCCTTCGAAAGATGTGCATCCTGAGGAGATGCTTCCCAAAGAAATGGAATTTCTTGTCCCTGCAGATGGAGTCATACCCCTCAACATTCAGCTCATGAATGAAACAGAAACACTCACGATTGACGTAAGATGAGTTTTTTTTAATCTACTTAAAAACTTGCCCTATTCCAATTAACCAGACTGCAAACTATCTTCTGATTGCATAGTAAAAAATGACATGAGTAGGCTTAAACATGCAGAATTTAAGATAAAATTGTTAAATTTACAGCAGCGTGTCACAGTTTCATTGACATTTGTCGGTACATTTTGTAAATTTTCAATTGGTACAAACAGCAAAAGTACATTAATGTCTCGTGCAATAGTACACCACAGACATTACAATCTAGGGATGACTTTACTATTAATATTTAGCCTGGAATCTGAACACGTTAGTGTTTTTTTTTTGATAGGATTAATTTAAATGTAAAGTGGGGCATCAGCCACATAGAAGGATATTTCTGAAGCCTCCTGGAGCTAATTTTTAAATCCTCTCCAGGCATCAAAAAAGATATTCTGCTAGATTCTTTGGCACCAGGAGAGAAAACTATGGTCTTTTCACACATGTATGTTATTTCTTTTTTTCAGGCATATTTTGAGGACAGTCATAACACTCTACAAGTCTTTCGAAGCTACACATCCCCCAGTGACTCCTACCTGCAGATCCAGAAACCCTCCGAGCCTTTAGTGGTAAATATGAGGATCTTGGTTACATCTCTGTTATATTGTTCCATCTAGTAGCATTGTGGAAATACTTTTGGTCAACAGTATTAAAAACCAGATGTGCATTTACTCCATTTGTGTACTCACAATCATTTAACCTGTTATAACACAATCTTGTCTTCCTTCAGATAGGTTCACCCCTCCTGCTGCACATTGACAGGAATTTTAAAATGACTGAGATTCACTACATAGTGAGTACAATATTTTGACACTGAAAGATTCATTCATTTAATATACTGCATTTAATCAATCAATATTTGATTCAATTGTCTAATGCTTTAATTTAGAGGGACTTGCATGATGTGTAACTGTAGAATAAACTTAACTGTGTTTTTACAACTTAAGTAGCAGTTTAGCGGTATAAAACTAAAGTGCTTTATCAGTAGAGTTTGTTATTACACGTTAGTAAGTCACAATATGTCTGCCTGCTTGTTTTGGAGTTTGTCTGCCCCCTAGTGTCCAACATAAAACAAACAATAAATGCAGCTTTAAGTATACAATGTATAAAAACATTGAGAATACTTTTTTTTTTGTGTGTGAAGGTGAAGTCCAAAGGGCAGGTAGTTTCTTATGGGAAAAGCTCTGGTGTTGTAACTCTCGTCCCAGAAATCAGCTGGGCTCCTCTGGCCTGCGTCGTTGTCTACTGTGTATGTCCCCACGGAGAGATCGTCAACGACGCCATGCAGATACCCATCACCCAAACTTTAAAAAACCAGGTGATTTATTGTTTCACTTGTTTTCAATTTCTTTGCTTAATTAAAACAACAAAGTGATATTTTAATTTGAGTAATGCTGAGTATTGTGAGGATGATATGTTGCCAAGGTGGCAAAGCCAGCACACAGGAAGGTGGAGCTAATGCTAACTAGCTTTACAGTT
Organism: Etheostoma spectabile; assembly: GCF_008692095.1. Classification (NCBI taxonomy): domain Eukaryota; kingdom Metazoa; phylum Chordata; class Actinopteri; order Perciformes; family Percidae; genus Etheostoma; species Etheostoma spectabile. The sequence continues at coordinate 4,016,616 of NC_045750.1, forward strand.
GCAACTAGTTGATTTGCCTAAACCGTGACCCAATCAGAAGCCTGTGAAGGGTTTGGCTAGAGTGGAAGTTGGAGGTTATCTTTGAGTCTACTACCTGGACAGAGCAGGGACCGTTAGAGAGTCCATTCAATTTTATAATTATGAAATACACTTTTATCTGGTAACCAAACGTAATTCAACAAAAAAACATGCTATCAGAATCCGTCTGGGGTGAGATAGAAAAGTCACGTATGGGCAGCTGCAGTCCATAGTTGGAGTGTCCTTGGGCAAGACACGAAACCCCGAGTTGCGCCATCGGAGTGTAGATGTGTGTGAGTGTGTATCTGATGAGCAGGTGGCACCATGTACAGCAGCCTCAACCACAGTGTGTGGATGTGTGTGAATGGTTCCTGTACTATGTAAAAGTGCTTTGAGTAGTTGTTAAGATCAGAAAAGCGCTAAATACAAATATATAAAAAGAGTCCATTTACTTTAAGGTGGTTGGTAATTGACTTTTGAAGCGTTCCCATGCTTTTGTGTGGTTTTGCTGTTAGGTCTATCTAAACTTATTTGTCTTGAATAAAAAATGTATAGTTTGGACAAAAAATGAAATAATTCCAGAGACATAGAGACAGCATATTTATGTTAATCACCTGCAATCTTGTAACCAACTTCAATGCAAAAGAGATCATCCATCCATCCATCCATCCATGTTCATCCGCTTATCCGGTATTTGACAGCTCCTATGTTTACTTGTGTCTGATTCCTCGCCCAGTCAGTCTGCCGTTTCCTCTTTCTCTGTTCCCTTCGACAATGCTTTCCTAGCTTTCTGCTTCTTTTTTGCCGACTCAGCCATGCCGAGACAATAGCAACTCCATAGCTACCTTATTTTGGGCCAAAAATGAAACAATTCAATACTTGTGCAAGCCAGTTTCCTGTGAGAAAACCGGATGGCTACGTAGCTCAATTTAATGTCTCCTGGTGTACAGAGGTCTAAATTGATGTGATTTTGGTTCATGATTGGCAGGTGTCTCTGAGCTGGAGCGACACGACGCGGCGGCCAGCTGACGAGGTCACACTGAGGGTCGCAGTGTCGGAGCCCGCCTCTTTGGTCGGCATCCTGGTGGTCGACAAGGCGACCAAGTGGAAGAGCTCACACAATGACATCACCAAGGAAACGGTGAGAACAACGCCCGCGTCTTTGTTCACATCCTTCAACTTTTTCTCCTGTTTGATTTGATTTATCAATTTAACACATGTGAAACAACAACAGCCATAATACATACATTTACGAAACATAAGGCAAACAAATGTGCACAGGAAACCCAGAAAACCCTCAAAAGAGATTCATCTTCAAGCTTGTTTTCTACAGACAGTTAAGTGTCACATATTGGCTTTGTCATTTACACTCTATCGTGTGATGTATGAATAGGAAAAGCTCCCACATCTCCCCAGTGTCCTCTCCGGTTTAATCTTTTCCAACGGTTTTAAGGTTATATGTCCACCCATATTTTTCCCAACATCCTCAGCAGGTAATTCTATGAAACACAATCTGCTACCCCCGTCCCAGTATTGGTTTAATGCAAACTGAGGCGCTTATTTTTTTCTTTTCTTCTCTCGGTCAAACTGGTTTTAAACAATAAGTGCTCTTTTCTGTTTTGTCGCTCTGGGGATATGCTGGTGTTGCTTTCACAGGTGCTGAAAGAGATGATGGAGTATGACGTTTCCACAGCCGACGCCTACTCTCACACAATGACAATGGGAGATCCGTACTCCATCTTTGAGGTTAGCTTCCCCGGAGACACATCACATCTGACTATTCTATCACTAAATCATAATATCTGTCTGTTCGATCAGCAGAGCATTGTATTTACTCTAATCACACTCGATCATATTTCTGTCTCACCTAAAGTCAAACATTTTAAACTTCTTACCCTACTTTTATTTTGTCTTTTTGAGTACATTACCTTTAATCTTTAGTATATACATGCCCTGCCATACATGATTGTGTGTATGCTGGCACAGAGAAATGTTTGTAATGTCTTTGGGAATACAATACAATACAGACTTTATTCATTTAGCACTTTTCATACACATAAATATAGACACATAAAATTTTATATTCGGATGGTTTGTTCTTCAGTTGCATTAAATATTTTTTTAGTTTTACCTACCTGACCAGGGACTACCGGCGGAAAATAGCAATTGTACTACAACTGGTGCACTGCATCTCTCCTTGTTCCTATACAAGGTTAATGGTTAATTGTGCATTGTCCCTGTTTAAATAAAATGGCATTACATTACCACAGCACAGACTATAAATATGGCAATATGTCGATATTATATCAATATGGTGATATGAGACTAAATATTGTCTTAGATTTTGGATATTGTTATATCCTAATATTGCATGAGTGTCTTTTCCTGGTTTTAAAGGCTGCATTACAGTAAAGTGATGCCATTTTCTGAACTTACCAGACTGTTGAAACTGTGAGTCATTTATCCACATTACTGATGATTATTTATCAAAAATCTCATTGGGTAAATATTTTGGGAAAGCACTAATAGTCAACACTACAATATCGTAGCGATATTGAGGTATTTGGTCAAAAATATCATGATTTTTAATTTTTTCTCCCAGCCCAGCCCCTTGCCCAGCCCTAGATGGGGGTCGTGGTTAAAAATTGTAACCACCAGCTATCCCCAATATGTTCAAGAAAGTAATGATGATTTCATATGCACTTATCTCCACCATATTTACATGGCAATGAATCAAAAAACTCTAGTAGGTCAGAAAACGTGTTTAAGACAAACTATATTTTCCCCATCATCACACAAACCCTTGGTCTTATTGTGATAATATGGTTCATCATGTCAATTCTCTGCTGATGCATTTAATAAACTAATCTGGTATTTTTTTCTTGGTTTCTCCTACAATGTGGTGTGAAATTGGTATTTTTTTTGTGCAGAAATGCGATCTTGTTGTGCTGACTGACGCCAGTTTACACAGGATGAACCATCCCATGAGGCCTGAATTTTGTAAGTTTTAAAAATCAACAATAATCAAACGCTTGCCTTTTTCACTGTCACAGTTTTCACTATGTGATGCTAATACAGTTGACCCTTCTCTTGTTACACAGCAGGGGAGGGAATGCATCAATTGTTCCTGACAGACAAAATGGAGCAACAACAGGAGCCACGAGAGCGCTGGAACTTTCCAGAGACCTGGATATGGATGGACATGACCACAAGGTGAAGCCCCAGAAACATAGGTGTAATTTACTAGATGGATGGTGGAGGGGGTGGGGGGCTTAACCACCTCATTAATCAAAACTGGCAGGGTTAATGAAGTCAAAGCGTTTAAATGCTGTGGCAAATATTTGTTAAAATGGGATTCATCACTTAAGAAAACATCCCGAAACACGTATATAGTCTGCAGAAAGTTTTAAACAATGCATCAGATTAATTAATTAATAATATTGTCATAAAGAAAGACAATTACATGCAGGAAAGGGACAAAATGTTGCCGAAAAATTCCCCAGAATGCAGGAAATGAAGCGTCTGATGCTGAAAAAATCCAAGTGGACAACCCAGACACCCTGGTTAATGTTGGAACTAGTGTTTTTGCTACATAGGTGGAGAACATTTTGATATGGAACACATGGGGATCAGTTATATGTAAATACCCTTAAAGGGGAACTTAAGAAGAATCTAAAAAAAGGCCTTCCAACACACGATAGGCGTGAGGTAGGGCGCAGAACCAGGGAAAGTGGCGAGTAGGCCTGCACGATTAATCATCATAAAATCACGATCTCGATTCACCCTGTTCACCATTTAATTTTTGAATAACTTTGGTTATAAAAAAAGTATTAAATATACTGCAATTCTACATAATATGTAGATATATCTATATTTTTATGACTAGATTCTCATTTAATTTTTACAAACGCTGCTACTTTCTTCATTGAAGCCTTCTGTGTTTACAGGCTTGTGGTGATGTGCAATGTTCTACAGGACCCAAAAAAATCTGTTTGACAATGCCAATTTGTTCTGTTTTTGTTGGCAGAGAATCAGGATATCAATTCTAAGCTATAAAAGTCGTGATTCATATTTTCCCCAAACCGTGCAGGCCTGGTGGTGAGTGAAAGCGGAGCAGAGGGACAGACACAGAGCTGTAGCAGAGGCAAAGTAGCGCTCTTATAAAAAAAATGACCTTTTATCAGTTTTCTTTCAAATGAAACACTGATACAACTAATCGGCTAATTGCCAAATATCGGCGCCGATAATCGATTGGTTGGTTGATCCCTAGTTAATACAGTACTTGTTATTAATCATATTTTTTACCATTGTTTTTATTTTTAAATATTTTTTCTCTATCTTTTTTTTTGGCAGTAATTCAAAGTTATTGTCGATACCTCTGACTGTACCAGACAGCATCACAACCTGGACAGCCACCGCCTTCGTCATATCGGAGAACCTGGGCCTGGGCGTCGTAGAGAGGCCGGCAGAGGTATCAACCCTCACTTCAATAAGTTTTTCACCTGTAACATGCACAAAAAAAGATATATAACACAATAAAGGTAAGGAGAAAAGCATAATATGAGCATTGAGCAGTTAAAGTAAAAGTCTGTAAGTATCCTCAGGAACTAGAGTAAATGTACTTAGTTACAGTCCACCACTGCCCAAAAGCAAATGTAGTATTAGCATCCTAGAGTTTGGTCTAGATCTTGTTTGGTCTCTGTGAAGGGTCCTAAGGTACATTCTGTTAGGATTTGATGATTAATAATTTGAATGAAATTGACTTGTGCATGTTCTGTTAGTGAGTTAATGAGAAAGTATAAAGGGTCCGTGTAACCCCTCCTGCAGCTCACAGTGTTCCAGGATTTCTTCCTGTCCTTGAACCTGCCGGCCTACGTCATCCGAGGAGAGGAGCTGCTGCTGGAGATCATTCTGTTCAACTACCTCCCTCAGGACCTGGAGGTCAGTCTGCTGCTCCGTACCACCGTACACACTCTCGTTACAGGAACTCTCTTAAAGGACAACACAAAATGAACCTAGGGGTTAATAACACATGGGTACTGATGAGGCTGTCCTGTAAGCCTCTGCGTGGATGCCATGGTGTTCTCAATCCGCAGCAACAAGATTTTCCAGGCATTGATTGTCTCTCTTTGGGTGATGTTCCTGTTTATTATAAAAGTAGAAAAAATGGGTATTTCACATAAAATAGTACTTTACCCAGTGTGGCTGATTAATAATGTGCGGTGGCTTGCTGTCGGTGGAGTCGGCTACGGTAAGAACCGTGTGTTCCCCGCCATCCACACCTTCATTTCAGTGATTGCCACACCTGTAAATATACTGTACCTTATTCCCAGTGATGTGCCACACTTAGTGCAATACTCCCCCAGTGGCTAAATTAAATTATAACTAAATTAACCTAACTAAAAGGTGGCTACAAATGGCTCCTACAGGTACCAAGTCGACGTTCTCTGGGATATGTTCTCATGCTAATCAATGGGACCAGTTTTAGGGCAAACCCCTAATTAACTTATAACGCTAGTTGTCGGGGCACAAAAACTTAAAAATAAATCGCTATTTCTATACCACTAACAAAGCTCAAATTTCCACTGTAGCATAATGAGGGTCCCTACATGTAAAGTGAAGCACTGAGAACTTCGTAAGTGTACAGACAGTTTATTAAAGAGTACAGACAGTACCGTTCGGTATACAGGCAGGCGCCATCTTGGGAAAACAGTGGTGACCAGTTGAACTGCGTGCTTGTGCTATGTTACTGGTTACACGGCATTCACCGTGAATTATGTTAAAACTGTTTTTAAAGTAAACTTTTGAAGTATTTCAATTTTGACTTGTACAATTCAAAGATGTAAATATCTTAAACTCTAATTTACTACTAAGAATGTTATTGTGGATATCTTGAGTTACATTCTGACTAGTGAGGATATAATTTGAAGAGTTATTCATGTCTTGAATGTAGTTACAGATAGGAGTGTGGATTGATTAAATGTAATCACTCTGAGTCTGACCCTGGAGTATGTAGTTCACTCTGCACCATCAGTAGAATAGAGCAGGTGTTGGATTACAAGTGACTGTGGTTCCCAGGGTTGGTGCGGTTGTGTCGGATAATATAGCCAGGGTTGCTATAATCTCATATGGCATCAGTATCATCTTATCTGCAATCACGCCTGCAGACACATCAAAGACGGGACCCAGTTTCTCTTTAATCTGCAAATCCTACATCTTCTTTTGTTTGCTTGTTTTGCTCTCTGTTGTCAGGTCACGGTGATTGTTGCCGGGAGCAGCACCTTTGAGTTTGTCATCCCGGACATTGAGGGGATGTCCGTGGACATTGTTCGCGATGTGTCTGTGGGGAGTCAGAACGTAGCGTCCGTCCTCGTTCCCATCAAGCCACTGGTCCTCGGGATGATCCCCGTCTCTGTGAAAGCCAAATCGGCCGCGGCGTCCGATTTCATCCGCAGGATGGTGCTCGTCAAGGTGACAGTCATACCTGGGAAGTCATATCATTTAGAGCAATTGAAGTATTTGGTGGTACTATTACAGTATTAGAAAACATATGAAGATACATTTTTTTTCCAGAAAAAGGTCAGATTATTTTGTGTAGCAGTTATATGTTTCCTCTTCTTCTTTCCTAACCTGTTAATCTTCTAGAGCAGAATGTCCCTGGAAAAATAAATGTTGATGTTGATGAATACCGTACTTCTTGATATTCATCGTAGATAAAGCTTATGCATGTAATTTAATAGGGAAGTTTAACAGGAATTGTGCCTTGCATTGCGGAAAAAATCAGATGAACTACTTGTTGCACAAAATGGATGTTTCAGAGTCATCATGGTTAGTATTTTACAGCACTTTCAAAATAAGAGGAGGTTAAGCATGGGCCTGTCAAATACCATGGAGGGCCAAAACAAAACAAATGGGGCACAAATTTGGCCCCGCAGGCCCAAAATTGCCCAGCCTTGATCAAGAGACTCGTTAAGACTTATTTGGGGCGTAATGAAGTATGGAGTCAGAGGTTCAGCGTCAACAGAACATTATCGGCAGTGAGTGTTGAAGCTGTCATGTTGGGTTTGTACTTTTGTTTTATGTGTTGCTGTGTGCATCTGTTGCGCCACTGTAACCCACCAAAACCCTGAAGTGGTTTTACAGCTCGGCCTTTTCCCAGAAAAAGAACTCACCACGTTTGTTTGTGAGTTTATTTCTGACTGCTGTTGATTCTGCAGGCTGAAGGACTCGAGCAGTCGTTCTCCGCCTCGCTGCTGTTTGAGCATCCTCCATCGGGAAATTCATTTTCCAGTCAAGACGTCACGTTCAGCTTCCCGGCAGATGTCGTGGAGGGCAGCGAGAGAGCTTCAGTGGCGGTTGTCGGTATGTAAACACCCCCCCGAAAAACGTTGAGTCACGATCTTCCGTGAAACCCATTCAGACTCAGATCCCCTGATGTCTGATGCCTGTAAAACAGTCGATTCCTAACTAAGTTGGACAAAGCATCTCTGCAGAATCCAAATATTTATGTCACCACTCTGCTGCGACAGTGAAAAAAAATCTTCCTATTCACTGCCTGATGTGATATTTAGGCTCAGTACACACTAACCCTTCTCCCTCATCATGTCTGGTTTGTCCTGTTTCCATGGTGATGAAGGTGACATCCTGGGCCCGTCCATTAGCGGCCTGGGCTCTTTGATCCAGATGCCTTACGGCTGCGGGGAGCAGAACATGATCAACTTTGCACCAAACATCTACGTTCTGCAGTATCTGAGCGCTGTGGGACAAACGGACACAGAAACCACAGAAAGAGCAACAGGCTACATGAGGAACGGTAAACAGAGGACATTAAGTCACGTTGACATAATCATAGGCAGGGGAAATTCCAGGATTTTTTTTTTAAATGGGATGGCATAGGTAATTCTAGAAAATCTATTTAGAAATATAAGAAATGTTGGATTTTAGTCTGCTATGTTATACAAAAAACAGTTTCAGTGCTGGTTCCATGTATCAACATTTTGGATAGTGGTCATGGAAACATGAATTGGTCATGTGACAAGGTCTGGAAGCCAAGTGACAGTACTCCTTGGGCCCCTGTTCAAAGGGCTGGGTATCGTTCAAAACTTTTCGATACAGATAATAGTAGCAATACTACTAATTACAGAGTTCTTTTATCTTATAATTTGCTGCTAGAGCTAGGCAATATGGAGAAAATTTCACAATATTTTTGACCAAGTACATCAATGTTGATATTGTAGGTGCTTTCACAAAAATACACACAAACCACAAGAATGAGAGTTATGATAAATAATCATCAGTAATGTGGATATGACTTAGTGGGTAAAGGCGAACAATAGAATAGAAGTTCAGAAAATGACATCACTTTACTGTAATGCAGCCTTTAATACAAGAAAAAACAACACTGGTGTCATATCATATTACAATATCCAAAATGTAAGACTATATCTAGCCTCATATATCAATGTCAAAATATAATATTGATTTATTTCCCAGCCCTAATTTATACTGTAAAATTCTTTGATACTGGTTTCTAAATGATACCTTTTTTACACAAATTTGATAAAAATTCAATTTACTTGTAAAATGTAATGTCACTACCAAATGCAAGAAACATATATCCTCACCTGCAATTTTTTCCTTGTTTTTTCCCCTCCCTGTTAAAGGAGTTTCTGCCAATAATACGTGTGTTTCTACTTGCAAGAGTTAGCACGTCAAAAATGACACAGACTATCGCTGCACTCGTATCAAGTCTATTGAGTAAAATAATCAGCTTTCATGTTTATTTTCATTGTCTGTCTGTTTTTTATTTGACTTCTGTATCCATGTCTGGAACTTTTATGCACATACTTTGCGGATGACCTGACCGCTGTCTGTATAATCTTCGATGTTCTCGCCAGGTTATGAGCAGGAACTGTCCTTTCGGAGAGCAGACGGCTCCTTCAGTGCCTTCGGAGACCAGGACTCATCTGGAAGCACTTGGTGAGTTACCCATAGACAGTTAGGAGTTACCGGGCATTTACACCAAAAACAAAAAAAACAATCCGGCGATTTTCCGAAGGGTTGTGTGGTGTGTGGCGGCCCACTTGTGTGACATCCTGTTATGTTCCAGATCCTCCAACAAAGCACAAGTAGACTTTACATTTCTCAAGTACTGTTATCCGTCAGATCGTTTATAGATTTTGACGTTTCTGGCCACACTTGAGGGCATCTTCGTTTTACAGGAGAGAGAGAAAAGAGACAAGCGAGTGCTTTGTTGTTGCAGAAAACATTCCGCTATTAGACAAACTCCCGGGCAGTTTAAAACTTTGTTGTGACAGCGATAGAGGCAGTGATGTTTCCTGTACAGGACTCTCACACTCACCTCAAACCATAGCTCAAAACACACCATCAAGTCTATCTGGTTACATGATTGGCCACCGCAGGAAAAAAAAACGCTCTATATAAAAACAGTCCATTTACATTTACCCCCATTTAAATGAATGGAAAGACTTGCGTTTTTGCCGGACCGTTGGACGGCCGACGCAGGCTGTCCGAACGCGGCCTTATTGAGTAGTTCATTCTGTAAATGCAACAGGAACATGACTCCCCTTTAGAAACACTGACAAAAGAAATCTCTGCAGGCTCTCTGCGTTCGTGCTGAGGTGTTTCCTGCAGGCACGGCCGTTCATCAGCATCGACGACCAAGTGCTGCAGGGAGCGGCGGCCTGGTTAGGAGACCGGCAGGAGGCTGATGGGAGATACATGGAGCCCGGTCGCGTCATCCACACCGAGCTCCAGGGAGGCCTGGACGGCCCCGTCTCCCTCACGGCCTACGTCCTCATCGCCCTGCTGGAAGACAGCAACATCAGGGTGAGAGCAAGCGTCCAACTTCCGGGTGTGATAAGGGAAAGCCAATGAGGAAGCTCCTTAAACCTTTATTCTCTCTAATTTAACACAGGCGTGTATTTCAGGCCTGTGTGTAGTGATTACTAACAGAGTGTAAATTGTCATTTCCCCACTGGGGATCAATAAACGGTATATATAAAAAAAAAAGAAATTTAAAAAGAATTTCCAGCAGACGGCGACTCCACTGGCTCCAAAAGGAAGTCGGTTTCTCTAGAAGTCTATGAGAATATGAGCTTACGTCTCACTTGATTTGTTACCTCGGTAAACATTTTCACAATGAGGTCATGGTCTCAATCGCTAGTTTAAAAGTTTCTTCAATACAGCATGATGTTCATTTGATAAATGATGGTCCTATTTATTTTAAACAGACGATAAAGCAGGGGATGCTGTCAGGACAGAGACTTAGCGATGCTAACCATGCTAACGCTATGGACTTTAAAATAGACCTCAACTTGTTTTTTGCGGTTGTCTGTATTTTCATCTTTAAAAAACTCTGATCCTATCCACTGTGTGTTTTCATTTCAAAGATTTGGATGCTTAAAAATGTCTTGTTCAGCATAGTCAATCAACGCTAGCGTTAGCTGGTAACGTCAGGGATAATTTGCCGTTTATCAACAAGCTCTTTGTACTGCCATACTGCACAAGAACCCGGAGGTCTGTGTTCACCCGCCAGTAAAGCTCCGCTGCATGACTTACATCAGAAGGGTTGAAATTCGTCATTTTCCGCTCTTTAGCATTTAGCTTAGAGCAACGCCAGTGAAACCACAGAGACACTGGCTTGTCCAAATATGATCACTTCTGGCTCATAGCTCAAAAATGGCTCAAATAAAAGATTCAAACGTTAGCATGGATTCAAAACAGCAGTCCATAAACCAATGGGTGACATTTTTCTACAGTATGGGTTGAGTGAGAATCAATAAATCTCTAAATTAAAAACAAAAAATTGCGAGATGTGTCATCCTCCCCAGCTCCGCCCTTTTTCCCAAATAGGATCACTTCCGGCTCCCAAGTACCAAGATAGGAACCGCAAAAACAAATTACTGACTTAAAAATGGCAATCCACAAATCAATGGCTGACGTCACCGCTGCTACTTCCATCATGTTTACAGTCTATGGGTGTGAGTCAATGAATGTCTAAGTTCATGCTTCGTCTCGCTGCGTCTGTGTGAGACGCTGTTCCCCTCTGTCAGGCGAAGTACCACAGCCAGGTGTCTGCGGCCCTGATGTTCCTGGAGACCCGCCTGGCTCTCGGGGTGTCCAGTAACTATAGTCTCAGCCTAGTCACCTACGCTCTGGCTCTGTCCGGAAGCCCCAGCACCGACGCAGCAATCAGCCAGCTGATTGGACGAGCTGAGATGAGAGGTGCGATGGTGTGTGTGTGTGTGTGTGTGTGTGTGAACTGAGAAGATTTCTGAAATTTTCTGTAATGTACTTAAGTACAATTTTGAAATAATTTACTTTATTTTCCATTTTATGCTACTCCATACTTTACTGCACCATATGTATTTTCACATCTTTAGTTAATAGCTACTTTGAAGATTCACATTATTAAACAAAATATAATAAACTATAAATGTAATAAAGTACATTTTATGGATTAAGCTAGTCCAGCATTCAAAATTTAAAAAAAAGTATTAGCGTGAAAATGTACTTGAAGTACCAAAATTAAAAGTACTCTATATGCAATAGCAACCCATTTCAGAATAATATATATTAATGTATTTTAATTATTGATGCATTAATGTGTTGCTCACTATAATGTTGCAGCTGGCAAAGATCTAAGGAGCTAATTTATTACCTTTTATATTCAGTTGGGTAGCTTGTGGTCCCCCCCCCCCAGAAATCCCCAATAAATACTTAATAAATATTATTCCTAATTCATAAGTTATTGAATTAATGTAGTGGAGTAAAAACAACAGTATGTGCCTCTCTTTTTTTATATTCCATTAAAATCTCCTCGTACTCCTCTGCGAGTAGGTGGCGTGCCGATGTGGTCTTCCCCAGACGGTGGCCTGTCGTCGTCGTGGCAGCCGCGGTCTGCAGACATTGAGATGGTGTCGTACCTGCTGCTCGCCCAACACAAACGGGGCAACGTCACGCAGGCGCTCAGCCTCATGAAGTGGCTCAGCCAGCAGCGGAACCCAGACGGAGGATTCGGGAGCACTCAGGTGAGATTCTGATATTCAGATAAGCCCCATAAACAATGGGCCCATACAATGAATATTTCCACTAACAAAGTATTGTGTGTATCACAGTAAACCCATCAAGGAGCCACACTGTTGCACTGACCGTCATGTTCCAAATGTTATCGGACCAGAGGGATCAAATTCTGATAGTGGCACAACCCCCCCTCCTTTTGGAGGGGGGGTTGTGCCACTTGAAAAAATGTATCCACTGATTTACAGTTTTCACTGTATTAGTTAATGGGAAAAAGGATTTTTGGGCCTCATGGCATCACATTACGGACACAGAAGTTGTAATTTCACTGTTTGGATACTGTGTTCAGTTGCTCAAATTCAAAACCCAACCATTCACACATATAGCTATGAAAAGTAATGCACTGTAATTTGTATATATTCCACGTAATTATGACTGTTTGCACAACATTGACAGTTTCTGTGTAAGAGCATGAAGATCTGCGTAGGAAGGAGGTCGTGGTGGCTCACACAGGGCTTTCAAGCGGAATTTGCGTTGTAGAAGAAGTTATAAGACTTTCCCTCCTGAAACGGGTGTTTGTGTCCTGGGAATACTACTCAAACCTTGTGTTGTCTTCCCACCGACCTGGAAATTTAAAATTAAAAAACCTTTTATCAAGGTTATGGTCGTCTTTTTTGACACTTTTGTGGCTTTCCCCCAAAGACTTTGTCCACTTTTTTTTTAGCTTTTTGAAATTTTCTTGGGTTTTTCCCCAAATCTTAAAGCTTTTTTTTTTTTTTTTTTTTTTTTTGTCACTTTTTTGACCTTTTTGTTACTTTTTTCAACATCTTTTCCCATTTTTCTCTTTTTTTACACTTTTTTAAAAAGTTTTTTACCAATTGTTTTTTTTTTTCTGGTACCGGACTTATATTCACCTTCTGTCGGCTAAATCTTAACTGTAAAGACTGCTAAACTTAACTGTCACATGACTGGCCGGCAGTCACCTAATTCCGCATCACTTTTGGAACAATATTTTTTCTAGGGGAGAAACCACATTTCTCTTTTGGATCTTGAGCTGAAAATGTTGCTTTAAAGGCTTTAAGGCTCAGTCTGAAGTTGAAGACAATCATAAAGTGCATTAATGCAAAAAGAGAAATTCCCTTCAGCAGGAGTCTGTGGTTTGTGTCACATCGGCGGGAGACTGTGGCCGTCTGGGCATGTGGCGACGACAGGACAATTAACCCTGCAGCACGCATGGACACACACACACACACACACACACTGCATCAGTGGCTCCAAATACAGTATATTGAAAACAGCTTTTTCTCAGGCTTTGTCAGCCTCAGATGACTTTATTTGTTTACAAAAACAGATGTACAGACAGACATGAACACACTCGCAAAACGACACGTACACAGCTGTAAACAGGACGTCAGCGGCGACTATCAAAGCAAAAGTCTATCAGCAACAGGACTGTAACAGAATATTCCGGAGCAGATGTACAGTATGACTCCTGACTCGTGTTTCCTCTCTTAGGACACGGTCGTGGCTCTGCAGGCCTTGTCCACCTTCGCAGCCCACGGCGGCTCTCACGACTTCAACCTCACCATCAGAGTGAACGCCGACCCTTCGACCACCGTCGCCTTCTTCCACATCGTCCAGGACAACTACCTGCTGCACCAGAGCAAGCAGGTGCACAGAGACATGTCGCAATTATCAGAAACAAAAGCTGATTACAAGATGATCTGTTTTCAGTAATGATTCAGCACCCGTTGATTATCAGAAACTTTGAAGAACCAATGAGAGCTCAGGTCAAACAGAGGTGATGGAGAGCCCCTATTATACTCTTTTTTTTGTACTCCTAGAATAGGTTTACATGCTTTGATGTTCAAAAAACATGATGTTTCTCATACTGCCTATTGTTGTAGCGCCTCTGCCTGAAACACTTTAGCTGTGTTGGAAACCGTCCCCTCACTCACTCACTCACAATTCCCTATGTAATGTTTATTAAAGTGCTCATATTATGGGGGGAAAAAAATCATTTTTTTCTAGGATTTGGGGTGTTATTTTGTGTCTGTGGTGCTTCCACACGCATACATACTTGGGAAAAAAAACTACCCATGCCATTTTGGTACAAAGATTAAACAGAGCTCAACACACAGGGTGAAAAGAGGAGCTGCAGCAATGTGCAGTACAACAAAAAATATAGTGTTTTGGAAAATTAAACCTAAAATAAACTAAATACTATTATGAACCTAAAAATGAGCATAAAATGATCACTTTAAACTGTCCTTATTACTAAAAATAAGGACAGTTTAAAGTGATCATATTATTATATATATATCTATATATATATATAGATATATATATATTTATATATATATATATATATCTATATATATATCTATATATATAATAATATGATCACTGAAAGAAAGAAAGAAAGAAAGAAAGAAAGAAGAAAGAAGAAAGAAAGAAAAAGAGAAACATAACGGGGTCATTAAAATCAGTCAAACTTTTCACCCCTGCTCCGGTGTCATTTCACTTCATGTTGGAGCAGAAAATTAAACCCAAATTGATCTGCAGGTAATCTGTTGTATGTCGATCCGTTTCAGATTGAACCAAAGAAGGAGCTGAACCTGAGGGTGTCTGCAACCGGTCGTGGACTTGCCATGTTTCAGGTACCGCCACAGAAACAACAAGCAAACTTTATTCACATAAACAGCGGGGCTTCGAGTTGCCCACTCTTCAATTACATAAAGTTGAGTTTCAGGCTAATTTATGCAAATCAGGGGCGCGGCACTGCAGAGGAAGGTCTGGCTAGTCCACACAGCATTCCGGGATGGGAGAAATGTGCTCTGGTTTATCGGCATTTCTTTAAACCAATCACAAGCGTCATGGACGAAAACTCCATTGGACAGATAGTCTAGCTAGTTGTCTGGAGCTAACCTCCATTTTGTTTGACAATACAAGAACTGACGTCACCCAACGTCACTTAGAGTACCTTTAAGATGCTCAGTCCTTGTTGAAAACCATCAGATTTTTTTTTTCCTTCCGTGAACGCACCTCTTCCTCCGCCTCAGCTGAACGTGTTTTACAACATCAGGAACGAGGGGCTGATGAGGAGGCGCCGAGACGCCGGCGAGCGCGAGGCCTTTAATCTGGACGTCGAGCTGTTTGACACAGCGATGGTCTCACATCTGTACATCTGTAGCAGGTCAGCAGGTTTTTCTCTTCACATTACATCACAATAGCATGTCATACCATTTATTACGCCGCTTTACAAAACCATAAAACACAATGTGTCACATCTACTGCAGTCAGATTCATTGTGTTCACTCAGACGGCACATGGGTAGGCACTTTTAATGACATTTTGAACATGTTTAAAGTCTAAAAATAAGTTTAAAACTTGCCCTGTTTAGGCCTGTTGGGTGCTAACTCTAGCAGGAGGATAACTTGGTGTGGGCATCACCGATTGGTTTCATTTTTCTCTCTACTGGCAGGACTCCACATTTACAAACAGCAAAGCTACGTGTTGAAATTGACTTGAATTCTCCTTTAAATGTTCCTTATGTTGTTTTTTTTAACTGATGGAATTTGGTTTTGTAACGTTGTCCTGCAGTCTGTCAGAGGGTCTGGGTCTGACGGCGACGGGCATGGCCATCATGGAGGTGGGTCTGCTGAGCGGCTTCCACCTGCAGCCGAACGGCGTCCCGATCAACCAGGTCATCAAGAAAGTGGAGACGGTGCCGGGGAAAGTGGTCCTGTACCTGGACTCTGTAAGCTCGGCTGAAAACATCCTGGATCACAGACACACGGTCTGACCCGGGTCAAAGACTAAAACATGTGAATGTGTTTCCAGGTGACGACGGAGGAGATGTGTGTACGGATTCCTCTGGTCGTGGAGTTTAAAGTCGCCAAAGTCCAGGAGGCCAATGTTATCATCTATGATTATTATGAACCAAGTAAGAAGTTTCACAGTCATCTCCATTTGCACTTTTTACATGGTTTGATATACTACTAACAACACACACACACACACACACACACACACACACACACCACACACACACACACACACACACACACACACACACACACACACACACACACACACACACACACTACTACCACTTGTTTTTTAACTTCCATTTATTTACGTATGTAATACTACTACATAAAAAAACACAGCTTAGCTTTTTTTTCTTCTTCGTTTTGCAGCTTTTGTTTTATCACACACTTTTTTTAATTTTTTTTTAAGATATCTTTTGAGCATTTCGGCCTTTAATTAATAGGACAGATGTAGACAGGAAAGGGGGGGGGGAGACGGGGGTAAGAAATGCAGCAAAGGGGCACTGCGGGAAGGGATGAGGCTTAGTACATGGGGCGCACAGTCTACCAGGTGAGCCAGCAGTTAAGCATTGTCCAAAAGCTATTGTGCTTATTATAACAACCATTTCAAATTGTTTGTCATAGTATTTTTTTAATAACGATATTCAACAAATAACACCCGTAACACCATTGGTATGGTGTCGTAGAGTGAAGAAATGTTCAGATATGACACAAAGTGGTTATTAAGTGACAGGGACAAATCTAACAGAAAACGGAAGTTAAACGTAGAAAGACTCATGTTGAATGAATAAAGATATTTCATGTCAGATGCATCAAACGGGTGGTTCCATTTCAAATATAGGGGGGCCAGGTTGGGGCCACATGAGATTTTAGGGGTACCCAATATATTAGGCTTAGGTTTTACAAACCACAAACCCTTCGCAGGTTTGGATCTAAGACTAACTAACTACACACATAACAATAAACACAAGAACACTCATTCAGGGTTGACATATATATTGAAATATTAAAGTTTTATTGCCCCAGTAAGTATACTTAAATGTAAATTAAGAGACAGTGGGTGTCCGGGGCCTTGTTGGTGAGGCTGACTGCAGAGGGGAAGAAACAGTTTTATGGCGTGGGGGTTTTGGTCATGGTCCTGTATACACTTAATGATGTTGAACCGTTGACCTCTGACCTGTCCACCCTGTCTCGGTCAGGGCGGAGGACGGTGAGAACGTACACGTCGGAGTGGAGGAGCCAGATGTCCGCCTGCTCCTTCTGCGGCAGCGACTGCAGTCAGTGCAGACAAGTCGACTACGACTATTATGACACCAGCGTGATGTCACACAGCACCCAAAGCGTCCCAGTGCGTGGGTTAACCCCTGCTCTGTTCCTCCTCCTCATCATCATCGTTATGTAAATAAGTCCAACAGATGTTCAGCGTTTGCAGATGAAGTTTACATATATTGTGTGAAATGTTTTTTTTTTTCTTTTTCATATATCATTGTGTTGGTTGCATCAATTCTATAACTTGAATTATTCAGTGTGCATTTGAATACAGCTGCTAAATACTGCTGAGCTCAATGTTTTTGTCTCATGGGAACATTTATTATACATACATGCATATCAGGGAGATTCTCCTACATAAATAATCTTTTTATCATAAATGACATATATCTGGTTTTAACGGTTTATTCTGCCTGCCACCTTGCATTAATTAAAATAGGATGTGTGTTTTTAAGTGCACAACAATGTATTAAGAGATGTATAAAAGTAATTGGACACTTTAAGCAAACACTTTGTAGATTTCTGCCATAGATTAAATGGGACTGTTACATTTGTATATCCATAATCTTCTGTTAAGTTTCTTCTTTTTGTGTCTTCTGCCATGTTTTTAGGGAAAAAACAAGACAAAAAAAGTTGAAATTGGTTTAACGTTGGCTGCAACCCAATGCAACAACATCCAGCAATACACTGTGTTGGCCAATCAAATACGTGCAAGCATGCACTCCTGGTAGAGTATTCTGCAATGGGAAAGGGGGAAATCCAGAGTTGTATCGGCTGAGACCAAGTACCGATCCGATACCATTGTGTCATATTTTATTATGTTTTAACAGATGTGTACTACTGTATGGATGTGATATGATTTCTATCTTTGTTGTTCGGCCTAGCTCAGGATAAACCTTTTGTGAAACATGAACAAACAATAAATGCTGTAGAACTTTATTTTATTATCCAGTTTGACAGTCATAATGGTAAAAGAACATATAAATAAATTAAAATAGATTTTCTTTGGGGCTAAATTACGTGGTATCGGATCGTTGCATAAACTCCAGTACTTTCCGATACCGCTACCAGTATTTGAGGCAGTATAATCTTTTCTGATACTGGTATCGTAACATCTCTACTTCAAACTCCTAAATCTAATAATGACTCAAACAGGACTGCTTAAAAAACAAACAACACATGGAAACAGGACTGAAAACGTGACCTCCTTGGATTCAAAAGGCCTGTTTTTTGTGTATGCGACACATATTTCACGTAAATTCATCCTGTAATCCGCTTTGAGTCTCTCTGTGATCCTTGGCGGGGTCCTGACCCGGGAGGGGAACCAGCTGTGACGGAGAACAGTGGCCGCCTCACAGTGTAAAACATCCCCAAACAATCCATAGGAAAGATTTACTCAGTGTGTACAGTGACCTCGTAGTCACTTTACTCAAACTGTGACAAAATGAACGACCAAACATGAGCAGGAGATTCCGACAGGAACACCTCCTGTAAATCTTCACACTAAAGCAGGTATACTGCCTCGTGGTACCGAGGCCCAATAAATCCCTTTCGACAATCACAGCAATGCAGGCATTAACGCTAAAGACTACTTCAAAAGATCCCGCCATGATGGATAGCTTGAACTTTCCAGTTGAGAAAAACTGCAAGCTGAGACGAGAATATTTAACGCACATGTGGACGGGAGGAGCAGGTGGGATCGATACCGCCGGCATTTCTCTGCCTTCGGGCGTTTTACGGCCCTCAGATGTCTGCCTCATTACAGCTGACCTCCAGTTGTGGTGCACAACGCCCCGCAGCTTGCCTTTCACTCACAGTTCACACAGTTTGACATCATTCAACTGTATAACAGACTAGTAGATTGGAAATGGTGTGTACCTTTAACCCATGTTGTCCTCCCGGGTCAAAATAATTATTTTTGGCACTTGTTTCAAAATTGTCTGCACTTTTTTCCCATTACTACTAGTATAATCACCACTAGAACCAATGGATCAACACTAGTTTTTCAGGTATTTTTGGAATTCCTTGTCAATAAATCTCATTTATATGAAATTTTTGTGTTAAAAAAAGCAGATATTATGAAAGATTTTGACTAAAAGTTAAGATCAGAAGAATTACTCACAGATGTGTCAAAGTTTAGTTAGGATAATGCTATACAATTTAATAAAACACCTTAAATTCAGTGAAAGTATCCTTCATTTCACTTGTAAAGAGCCTTTTATGGAACCACCCACGTTATTTTGGGGCAACTTGATTGAAAGAAACCCCAAATGTCGGATTTAGAAACTTTTGAAAATGGGTCAAATTGGACTCGAGGACAACAGGAGGGTAAAAGCTGCATCTATTTTTTGTTTGCATTGTTCGAATCTTAAGCTCTTGGAGTTCTGAGGACTATGGTTAGCTGCTCCTCAGATCTCTGCAGGGTAAATCCAGACAGCCAGCTCTGTCCAATCTGAGTTTTCTGCACGACTAATTCCATCCTCCGCAGCGCGGTGAAGGAAGGTCTGGCAATGCGAGACTACACAGAACGTGACAAAGCATTTGTTTCGTTAATTTAAAGAAACAACTTGACCCATCCACCACTCCAACCTGCGTCCTAATTTGGCGTTTTTATATTTTTTTGCCTTACTTCCTGCTTTGCTCCCGTCATAATTACTACGGCCACGAGAGGGCGCCACCACTGTAAACATAAATATAGGTCATAATTGCTGCTTGAACAAACGTCTTATGTGGGCGTTTTTCGGAGGAGGAGTCACAGACTAACACAACCATCCGTATAGACCCAAACTGCAGCATGACAGGCTGCAAAAACAAAAATGTGAAACTCTCACTTGCTCTGTAAGAAAGAGTTTGGACTGCTTTGGATTCCAGAGGGAACAGAGATCAAAGCACCATGCCGGGGCAGCACGCTCATCATCGCTCAGCCCTGAGAGTGTATCAGATCCTGTCAGAATATGTACACAACCACAGAGGCAAAATATTTCCTCCACAGAGCTCCTAACTCCAAACACTGGCCCTTCAGTGCAGCATCTGTCAGCAGGCAAAGCTGCACCACATGTACAGTGCACTTAGTCAACACATGCACTACAGACAGCTCCACTCATTCTCATGGACATCAAACAGCGCATGCATGTCACAATTACACAACGCCGGCCGGGGCTACCATATTTCAAGACAAAGATGAGTCACTAGAATATGCAGCTGCCGACATCTGGGCTTAATCTGCAGCCGATTCTGGAACAGAGAGGTGGTTTCTATTGGATAAAAATCGGACAATAGACTCAAAAAACTCACATCCTCCTCCAAAGGACGTTTAGTCCCCAATCAGAGGAGAACAAAGGAAAGAAAGGTGGGAAGATGTGACTTTATTTTTTACTGATTGCATGATAGAAATGGGATGAGAAAATGGATGGATGGATGGATGATGTATGGATGGATGATAGGCGGATGGATGGACGGATGCATGGATGTATGGACGGATGGCTGTATGAATGGACAGATGGATGGATGGATGCCTGGATGTATGGACGGATGGCTGTATGAATGGACAGATGGATGGATGGATGGATGCCTGGATAAATGGATAGATGGATGATGCATGGATGTATGGATGGATGGTAGACGGATGGATTGACGGCGTGAAGGATGGACGGGTGGATGGATGATGCATGGGTGTATGGATGTGTGGATGTATTGATGGATAGTAGATGGATGGATTGACGGCGTGAAGGATGGACGGACGCATGGCTGCATGGATGGACGGATGGATGGATGGATGGACGCCTGGATGAATGGATGGACACATGGATGTATAGATGGATGGATGGATAGATGGATGGATAAAGGGACGGATGAATGGATGGACCGATGGACGCTTCAGAGGAAAGGACGTCTTATCCCTCTAAAAAACAAATGTCCTCTCATCTTGCATGATTTCCTCGCGTCTCTCCCATGCTCCTCGTTGGGACGGACTCATACTGTGTTCCAAACACAAGTAAATAACATAGTAGTACACAATTGTATGTGTATCGTTTTAATTACAATGTGCAGAATGACTTTACCTAGCCTATTCACCATTGTAGTTTATGTGTATGTGTGACGTCAAAAACTAGAACTGGGAATACAACAATCTGGTTCATGGGTGGTAAGTTATGGGTTTGACTGCCGTTCTAGGGCACTTTCATGGGTAGAAGGCTGTAAAAACACGGGTTACAAGTGTCCTGGATCGCAGCATAAGACGCGAGGAAGGGAAGTGCAGGAGCCGTGGAGGCAGTTTAAGTGAAGTGAGATGCTCCCAGAGACTCTTTGGTCATGTCTTGTTGGACTTCCTGCCTTGTGTGTTTTCCCGCCTTTGTGATTGTCTGATGTGTCTTGCCTGTTTTCAGTGACTAGTTTCCCACGTGGTTCAGTGTTCCTGCTTCTCTTTTGGATTTGCCTCAGTTCTCTGCCTGGATCTGGACTTTGTGCTAGTAAGTTTATTTTCTTAATCAAGTCATTTGAACTCCGCCTGCTTCATCCTATTCTGCATTTGGGTCCAAACCTGCATTCCTGAAATACTGACAGTTACGACATTAATAGTAGTTGTATTAAACATGAAAAAAATGTATAGGCTACAATACTAAACTAAACTATTAAAATAATTGCCAAAAAAGCTATACAATCGCATAATCTTTCAAATTATCCTCATTTAGAATGAAAGTAAGTAAATACTTGATATGCTTTTCCTAATTTCCTTTCCATCCTTTTAATGTGTGTTATTGATTTCCATATGTATTTCTTATTCAAAGTAAATAAACTAGACCCTCCTTTTCCCCCCCCCCAAAAAAAAACCACCTGCCATAACTTCATTTTCAAGCAGCAATTACAAGCCAAACTTACAATTTATAGTGTGCTCATTTCCAGTGGTGGAATGTAAGTACATGTAATCCAGTGAAGTACAAATATTGAGTTACTTGTACTTTCCCTGAGTTTTTCTTTTCATGCCACTTTCTACCTACTACTGCCACTTTACTCCACTACAGTCATCTGACAGTTTTAGTTACTAGAAACTTCTCACCCAAAACACATTTAGTTTATAAAATCTGTTTTATTATGAAGTAAACTAGCCAACAATGTACCGGCCTACAAGTCCAGCTGAAACGATTAGACCATTAACACACAACTGTTTGAATCCTCTACAATGGGAGGACATTTCTACACTGAGTACTTTACTTTTAATACTCAGTACATTTTCCAGATGATACTAACAGACTGTTACTTGTGTAACATTTTCAACGCAGTACTTTTACTTACAACAGAGCATTTTGTCAGTGTGGTATTAGTAATTTTACTGCACTAAAAGATCTGAATACTTCTTCCACCACTGTGGCGGCGGTTCCCAGCCCTGCCAGTAGGTGCCAGTCTTGCTCAGGGAAAGAAAATCCAGGACTCAACTCCTCCTAAGGAGAACTTTCCATGACACAAAGGTATCTACAGGAAACTTTTTATAGAGGCTGAGTAAGTTGAGTCTGAGAGAGTCGAGGCTCTCTGGCTGCCACTGTTAATGGGAGGCAGATGGACCTGGCCCGCACGCTGCAGACTAATGAGGGAAATCTGGAACCAGTGGAGGTTTCACACAAGCAGGCAGACTGGATGCTGATTGTATATTTTGCTCTGTCTCTGTCAAACTCAGAGGAGGAAGGTGGTGGTGGTGGGGGTACTCTTATTCTGCTCAGAGTAATGCAGTTTGACATCTAGAGACTATGAAAAAAGAAGCATTCATGTCGGATTATGACCCTTTAATATGTCCCAAAGCTACATCTCTAGAAATATTCCATCAGGTTTAAAGGTGATGATTGGATTATTAGATTATATTTTGTTAAAATATGTTTTATGATGCTTTCATTAAGCAGAATTTTCAAACGGGACACATGGAACATATTTTAGATGTTTTGCAGGTCAGTTTGACATATTTAATATCTCTGAGAACTTCTGGAAGCAAGATGTTGACTGTAAATCAAGCTGCTTTTTAACCTGCAGGAATTCCCAGATTTTGTTGGCCACTCATGGGCAGCAGAAACAAGTTGTGACAACCCTGTCACCTAAAAATGATTGTTCCGTGCAACTAAACTGCATTCTCAATTACGTTCCGAGGGAAACATATTTTGTACCGGATTACACTTGTCTTTGACGTAGGCTATCGTGCGTTCAATTTATCTCAGAATTTAGAAGCGTCACAACAGAGTTGAAGGGATTCCTGATTTCTTTTTTATTTTATTATGGGTATTGCTCTAGCCAGGTTAGCCACTATTAGCAATACCAGTTGATAACAACGTATTACACTGATTTAAAAAAAAAAAAAAATGATTATACAAACAGAGTAACAACCTGTCCACAGATAGAATATGGACCGGACTGTGTGTACGACTGATTTAGTCAGACACAAATAAGACCAAAGTGCTAAAAAAGTGTATGTTACTCTTGCATTCACTGTGGATACATGGGGCAGCCATGTTGGATTTTGAGCTTGGGTACTGTGAGGTTGTCAAACTTCCTAGTTTTGAAAGCTGAGGTCGGGGGGGGGCTTTCCGACTTTGTCCTCGGAAAAACCGACTTCTGAGTACAAATGGCATGCACTAGCATCCCAAACTTTAGTATCTTTATTAGTAGGCTCTGTGGGTTTAAACAGCTCTTGTCTGCACGGCACATGTTTGCGAAGAAGAAGCCGCAGGTTTCCTGCAGGAATGAAGACGTCAAATGACAGCCACTGGATGACTGATCAACACAGTGCTGCTGATTTTAAAAACTCATTTCTGTAATAAAACAGAACAAAAATGTAGGTTAACATTGACAATCAGTCCATTGGACAGTTTGGCATTTGAGTGTTGGCTTTAGGGTAAATTTGTAACCTCAGACCTCCCAAGTGGCTCTTTATTTTTAGTCTTGAACTCAGGCAGCCAACAGACACTGCAATCAGCCGGCTGTGATGTCATCTCTGAGGGACATCCAGGAGATCAGCGGTTTAAATCTGACCGTTGCGCTCAGATCATCTACACAGTTTGTTTTCTTTGGTCTCAATCAGACTGGAAAAGTTGGATTCTTTATATTTGGCTCTTTCAGCTTAGCACTGACCAACTAGGTGTGGACCATGGCTTTTAAATCAAAGTTATATTTTATTCATAGAGGAGAGAGTTTTGGGGTAATAAATCATCCTAAATGGTCGTGTTTTTAGTTGTTTTATGGAGTCCAAACCAATTTGTTTCCTGTCAAACTCAGGATGATCAGCCTGCATGTGTCCAGCGGAGAGTGTGAAGACACAGCTGGATGCTTTTGGTCTACTTGGCTTTCTAAGCATGATGAGCTGCCCTGTAAAATCCGTAGGGCCTTCATTTTGTTGAATCTGGATGGCTGGCTAAATGTAACGCCTACTTCTGGCTTTAAATGTAATACCCAATGGAAGTTCTGTGTTGGATTAACAAAGACAACCAATGTCAGGGAATTTCTCACATTTCGTGTTAGGAGTAGGTGATGTGAAAACCATTTCTGGCGAGGTTACTTAAAGTGCCCTTATTCTGCTCATTTTCAGGTTTGTAATTGTATTTTGAGGTTGTACCAGAATAGGTTTTCATTTTCTAAAAACACCATATTTTTGTTGTACTGCAGACACTGTTTCACCCTGTGTGTTGAGGTCTCTGTTTTAGCTCCAGAGTGAGACATCTCACTTCTATACTATCTTTTGTTGGGAGTTGCACATGCTCAGTAGCTAGGTAAGATCCCATCAGCTGATAACTCTTTCTCCACCTGGTCAGTCCAAGGCAGGATTAGCCGGGAGACTTCTTGTAGACGAGGGCCACTTGTGGAATACCTGCAGAACAGGGACAGGAAGTAGTTATTTTGGAGATTATGGTCAACTATTGTCTGTAGCAGTGTTTTGCCATTGGGAACAAGCTAACATGCTATGGTTAGCCAACTTGTCTCGGCTAGTGACGTAGAAAGCCGTGCAGATTTTGAACAGCTCACCCAGAGACTGAAGACAGAAGACATTGAGAAACCGTATAGCTCAAACAGCAGGTATAGTTGTTTTTTTCCCCCCCAAGTTTGTGTGTGTGTGGAAGCACCAGAGACACAATAACACCCCAAATCCCAGAAAGAGATATAGAAATAGCAGTTCTGCTTCAGGCTGTCCAGCAAATTAAATTCAAATCAGTGCACGTGAAATCCAGTCGACAGACACCAGGGTTATGGAAACTATAATCTCCATAACAGATGTCTGCATCAGAATGCAGACGCTGTAGGCAACAGGACAAGATGATTTCTTGTTTCTGTTTGTATTACTGACCGATTCTGTTGGCGCTTTGGTTGCATGCCGGTCAACAGTCCGTGTGGAGAGCAAAAGAGGCGGAACGCATTGGCTGAAATGCAATGTTGGAGCCAATCAGCTTTCATCTGACCAACAAGTCCTCAATACCCAAAATTTTTTGTTTATTCCTACCCTCTGATTTGACCCTAGGGAGAGTTTTTTTTTTTTTTTTAACGGCTTGTAGGTAACTTTATGAAATGGTTGCAGTTTATATAGGTTTAGGCACAAAAACTACTTGGTTTAGTTTTTTAAAACAATATCGATAAGTTTTTCCTCACGCACATAACTGGAATTGTTGGGACTTTATTAAATTTATAGAGTGTAGTCTAGACCTACTCTATCTGTAAAGTGTCTTGATAACTCTTATGATTTGATACTGAATCCTCGTGGTATAGATCTTTTTCACGGCAGACATGTTGACACGTCATAGTAGGAAGGTGGCTGCATTCCACGTAGAGGCCCTGGTGTTGTAAATGTTGACTCACTGAAATAGTTTACTGGGACACTTGATGGAATTAAACCATCATGAAAAAGGTCCATAGCTGCATGGCGGACGACAGAACAAAACCATAGCGCAGTTGGAACGCGGCGCATGCATGCCTGGTGGGATATAAGGGTCTGGGGTATGAGCTGATCAAATACTGGCAGGTGCCAAAGACGAGAAGAAGGATAATAAGCACTTTTGTTTTGTTCAATCATTTCAATGTTAGCTGTTTTTCTTGTAATAAATCTGATACAAAAGGTAAAAATAGGACAAAGATACTGATTCATTAGGGACAAGTGTTTGTGTGTGAACAGGACGGTTTGCGTAAATGAAAATTAACATAATTCTGGTTGAAGTAGTTTGTCAGACGTGAGTGATCATATGAACCTGGCTGATACCCGACAACACAGAAAACAGTCAGCATTACAGTAAATTACAGCTACATCTTAATCAACGCAGGCTTTCTGCTGTATGGTAGTTTGCACACACACACACACACACACACACACACACACACACACACACGTGTTAACTATTGGGAGGGATTTAATGATCAACACAAGTTTGCAGTGTGCAACTTTACAATTTTACAGTCCAGTGCTAGAGAGACCAAAATGAAGCTTTATCCCAAAATATAACTTGCAGGTAGCAGGCAGGCTGCATAGTCTTTTTATCTTTATGTATCCATGGAGCCTTTTGAAAGGATACAACCTTAAGAACAATGATGCAGCCTGCAGAAAGTCAACAGACCGAACCTCCGGTGGAGCAGCTGAGGAAAAAAGCAGCGTTGTGACTGTGCATTTCTGTTATGGGAGGGTCCACGAGTGTTGTTCAAAGACTTGCCTTAAAAAACAAACAAAAAAAAAAACAGCAAAAAACTTAAATATGACAATATTAATAATCAACTTTGCCTGCAAAAGAACAAAACATACTTCAAGTGTCAGATTATTACCAAATCCAAAGACTTGATATATAGCACTGCATGCTAACTGAAAACCATTTATCCTCTCGTGTGTAGTGCATGACAGGTTTCTTGGCATGTTAATGTTCATGAAGAAATTTTCCAAACCCAGATTGATATCAAACAATGGATCTTTATGTGTTACATGCCGTATTATTTTGTGTTGCAATCGTCTCCAGGTGCTCTGGAGACGTCCCTCCCGCTGCTGAAGCTCATCAGCGTTGGCGAGGGAGAAGCATCGAAGTTGTCAGTCCAAGCTAGAGAGTGTTTTTTTTTTTTTTATAGTATTAACCAAGGACAGTTACATTGCTAGTATGTAATGTATATATACAGAAAGCCTATACCAGAGGTGCATGTACAGAAGAAAAAACGTGCGGAAAATAAAGTAAAAAAAAAAAAAAAGTGTTGGGCAAAGGAAGTCAAATGTACCACCGGTGCATGAGAAATTTATCAAACCCAATTCCAGTCTTAATTGCCTTCTTATTCCTAATGTCTCTAATAGTGTTGCTGTATTGGTGCAGTTCTCGAAAAAAAAAATGTTCAAAGCATGGTTTGGAGTCCATCCATTTCTTCTTGTAAATGTGGAGTTGTCCCAATACCAACATTAATTGAATAAAATAAACATATTAATCCATCTCCTTTCCTAATATCTTTATCCTTACATTGAATTAATTGCCCAGCGTTCCGTCTGACAAGATGTTGAACCATCGATCCAAAATATTTTAGCATACATACAGTAAAAGAGCGAATGACAGATTGTTTCTTCGTCTAGGTCACAATGTGTACAAGAATAGTCAATATCAAGTTTGAATCTCTTTTAATGTCCATTTTGCTGGATATTTTTTTTTGTGCAAAATTTCAAAAGAAACCTCTTTTACTTTGTTATTAAGACAAAATTTGTCTCCAATTGACCAGATTTTCTTTGCCAGTTCGTTTCTTCAGAGATCGAAGTCCAAAAGAATCTACCTGAGGGCAGAGTTACCTTTTGTAAACAACTCCTGATGTGTTTATTTGAACATTTATTCTTGGTTATGTCAACTCCCCCAGGAATATACCACTACTGAGTGGATTAATCACTGTCATTACTGACCCTCTAACAAGTTGCAGCGCACATCTCGGCACAGCATCAACAACTAGTTCATTTTCTCTTGGCGTGACTGCTACCTGGAAGTTGGAGAGGAATTCATTATACGTAAGTAACTGCCCGACAGCATTAAGGAGTTGTTACCATTAGCAACTCATCTTCTATAATACAGAGATTTTTTTTTTTTTTAATCAAATATCCTTGTTATTCCAAATGTAGTAATTGGTTGGTGTAAAGTTATGCTTGCAAATTAATTTCCAGGCCAGCAGAGCTTGTTTCTGGAAATTTGATAGCTTTAAAGGTAATCTATCAATTTTATAATCACATGTTAACAGAAATTTTACTCTTCCAACTAATCCAAATACATATTTAGGTAAAGTATTCCAAATACAGTCCTTTTTCTTCAATCAAATAGGTTAACCAGTTCAGTTTGAAAGTATTAAGGTTTCAAAACCTAACCCTTCTAGACCACCCCTTCTTCTAATGTTGCGCAGGATGTCTTTTCTTAAATACTTGCATCTGTTCCTCCAAATGAAGTTGAATCAGATTTTTATCCAATTTTTTTGGGGACATTTCAGAAGGGACATTCAATGGTGATACATAGACAGACCTGGATATTCCTTCAGCTTTAGATGAAAAAACTCTACCATTCAACGACAGATCTCTCATCAACTGTGTATTGATTTTTTTTCGTTATTTGTTCAATTATAGAATTGAAATTTAGGTTATTGCAATGTTTTTCATTCTTGTCAATGATGACACCCAGGTTTGTAATTTTATTCTGCACAGAGATTCCCTTAACTTCGCATATGGTCACATTTCTCAAGTGGTAGTAAAACAGATCCATTCTCAAACCTGACACGTCAGAGAATTCCCTAATACAAATAATTGCTTTTATCACTTCATAACTGTTAGCTAGAAAAATTGTTGCATCATCTGCTAGTTGGGATAATTAAATTTCTCTACCTAAGGAAATTAAACCTTGGAAACTACCTTTTTTAAAGATGTATAGCCACAATTTGTCTAACAAGGAGGAAGAAGAATGGACAACCTTGTCTTATTTCAAAGTTCAATATCAAATCTAGGATTTGTACCATGAGCAAACTTAACTGAACTGTTGCAACCCTTACATAGCGTTCTGACAGCTTTCAAAAATTGGTTACCAAATCCAAGACACTTAACTTTAAACACACGGACGAACTAAGACCCAAGAAAGAGAAGCAAACGTGGATGCAACTTAAGAACCTGGGACGTACCCACAGTGATCTCGTACCATTAAACCTCCATGCCCTCACGCTGCAGGGTGAACAGTCAACATAACTACACCAACTTCCATTCCCCCGTTTAGACACAGTTACATCAGATCCTCCGCATCAGCAAAAAGCAGGACTGTGTTTATGACTCCACGTCAGGATGCATTATCTCTTCTATTTCTCAAAACATTGCTTGCAGCTCGACATCTGAAACGTCTGGAGAGCTCCGGTTTGAGCCAGATTCCCATGAGCGGAAGAGCTGGCGTTTGTATTCCATTTGAGCCCAGCATGGTGTTTATGTGTAGGCGGCTGCCATAGTCTTACTAGACTTACTAAATCACCAATTAGAGTAATGAGAAGCAGGCAGCGATGTTTATTCTCAGTCACGTGTCATCGGCGTACATGTTGAACGTGGAAACAAACTGGACAACGCGAAGGAATTGCAGTGAGCTCATCTCATCACGAGGAAAACGTAGAGATTTAAGAGAGTAAATCTCTTGTTGTCAGGGGGATTCAGCATCGGTACAAGCTGTACGGCTGCAGACAGGCCGGATTCAGAGGAAACATTAATAACCGGGACCAATAAACATGCAGGGTTTTGCCAAGTTGACACAATATTAGCTACTGGTTTCCCAGAATCAATGCTGAAAGATAATTGCTTCCATTTATCAGGACTGTCTCATGCAGCTCTATCAGTCACGTTGCATCATGTCGAACAAATGTCTGCACTCAAAGTGGATCGGTTTATTTCATATAACGAGTGACACAATGGGTAAATAAAGTGAAATAAAGATGTATCTTCAGCACAAATTACAGATCATGTATTTCTGACAGACTTAACCCTTGTTTTGTCTTTCTCTTGTCCATGCAATCTTCTATATCTGGGTCAAAATTTAACTTTTTTCTTTTTTCCAATGTTGTCACGTATTTTGATGTTTTGTCACTTTTCCACATTTTAAAAAAAAGCATAGTTTTTTTTTTTTTTTTGGAACGTAATTTCCCTTAAATTTCTTACGTAGTAATACAAACAAGTTCTTTTCAAGTAACATCGGTGCTGGGGTTTGCGTGAACATCCAATCCAAGGAATAGTTAAGTCAGTGCACATGAGATATCAGTTTTAATTCTATTCTTTTAGGTAAGTGAGCCCGCACGACCTCCAGACCGTCAGCAGCCAGGAACAGAAATCCACTCCTACTCGATGAGTTCACTCACTGTAAACAAGGTCAAGAGTTCTATAAATGTGGACACTAAATGATGAACCTAAGGCAATGATTGTTCTCCAAAACAAATACACATTGTTGTGGAAATGAGCTCCCCGTTTGAACAAACGAGCAGTAAAAACTTTCACTGGGTATGTGTGACCTTTTTAAAAAACTGTAATTGAAACAGAGCCGTCCACAAATGGAATCAATAAGCAGACACATGTTTCGGTTGTCGAGCGGAGGAGGAAGAAGAACCTCAAAACTTGTAAAGTATTTGCACCATGCAGGGTAGCAATACTCTATTACAAGTACAACACCTGCAGTATTTGTTTTTGAAGTAAAAGCACAGGGCTTTCATGCGGAGTTTGTTTCCCAGATGAAGCTTAAGGGAAAACACAAGACTTTCACCCAGGAAACGGGGGTTTGTGTCCTGAGAGTACTACTTAAAGGGGGCTGTTTTTTTGTTTTTTTAACCCAAGCCACAATCTTTTTTTTTCTAATCTGAAGTAGTTGTTTTGGTGCTTAAACTTGCAAATGTAAATCTTATTAATCTAATTATCAAAAGTCGATTTACAGCTCATTATTTGCCAGTGCTTGCTGTTGCTTTGGCGGATTCCAATGTCTACAAACCTCGCCGGCAGCAGGCGATTGGTTGACCAGTCCACAATTCATTTTATTTTTTATGTATTATTTTGATTTGAATTGTGCACTGTATTTTAACATGTATCATATGGTATGTTTCATGTAAAGCATTTAGTGATTTTTTTTTTTTTTTTTTTTTAAATCTGTGAAAACTTTACATTTTACTTTGCTTTGCGGATGATATCTGTATTTATGCTGAAATCCATCAGGTAGATCATGGTTTACTGAACTAGTGAAAGTGGTCTCCGGGTTGTGGTGAAGGAAAAGTCAGAATCATCAAAGCCAGTAGGATGAGGGGAACCTGAATGTCTGTAAGAAATGTCGTGTCAATCCATCCAATAGTTATTTCCATCTGGACTGACCAACCGTGCCATCCCTGAATATGCTTGTTGCTGGCGTGGCAATTTTTTTTTTTTAATATTTCCCCCCTTCCCCCGAAGTAGGGAAACTAGAAGGGGGGAAAAAATAGATTCCAAACATGGAAACAGTCAAACTGTACTGAAGTGCATCAGTGGAGGAAATCTGAAGTTACCTTGGCATTTTGTTCAGCTGTGAAAAGAGAAAAAACAATGCAGCGATGTGGATGTACCGCAAACATGTCGAGCCTTCTTCCGCCTCTGTTCCTTTTAAATTCAGAACATCTGTTGACTACATCTCACACTTCTCTGTCGATCTTTTAATCTGAGAGCACAGAGTTGCGAAATTACATCACTGCAGAGTTTCTCTTCTGTCTTTACTCAAACTGAAAAATGATCATCAGATCATCACAGTGCTGAGTGAGCTTCAGGACCGCTGGAGCCACGAAACTGCCCACATGCACGCTATGTGGAACAATCATATTACTTTAAACCTCTGAATATACTTGTCCTTTTCTTGAATATTTACCACCACCATCACTTCCAAGTATTCCTATTGGCTTTTGCATGAACTGGGGTAGATGCTCCATATTCATGCGCTATCGTAAAATACATTGTCCGCTAGGGGACATACTGCTCCACCTATCACGTTTTTGCTGTCGCATGATAAACTCCCAGGTGCGGCTAACGCTGCTAACGGGTAACATTGCTTCCCGGCCCCGGCAAGTTTGACGAAGGAAACGTGGAGGACCATACGTAATCAAAATCCAAATTTCAGGAACAGGACCTTTAGCTGTAATGCGTACTTTGAACTACATTGTGTGAGAGAGTTGATTGGGATATATGAACTCAACACTAGATGGGAGACATTCCCACACATTGGACCTTTTTTAAAGACCCCACGTTTAAATTTACAGATAGTAAAGTGACGTTCTCAGGCAGATTTACTGTATTTCACACAGGAGATGTGAGAATACAAATCCTTGTTTTGTTTTTTTCATCTTCATCATAAAGACGCTCATGTACTCTTCTCTGTCCGTGCAGCACAAGAAGCAAACCAGGAGAAATATGTCCTGTAAATCCAAAAAACAAATATCTTCATCTGTACGGCAGAAATAACTTTTCCTTTAGACACTTTTAGTTTTTCATTTGGTAAACTTGAAAGAGTTGCCCACATCTGTCCTGAGGTTATATTCAAACGTCTACAAATGTGAGCGAGGCGAGCAGTCAGGCTCACCTTGTATTTACTGGTGGTTCAGGATGATTTGTGACGTCTGGATGACTTCACGAACATCCTTTCAGCAGCTGGCCACTCAGACTCGGGGTGAGATTATCGTGTGTCAGAGATCTTTACAGACAGAAAATTGAACCCACTTATTTTCCGCGATGTTACATGAGGTGCCACATGGAGCCAGATGCCAGATTTGACAGAGTTATGTTGTCTGAGGAATTTACATTTGATGGCTTACTTCAAACATCTGAGCTCCATGTGAGAGCACTCTCTGCACAGATGAGACTGGGATTACAGTATCTTAATGCATGAAGCAAAAACTGAAGTATGGACAGTAACGGACAGAAGTGTCACATCCTGTCTCCCTGTGCCTCAAACTTCCCCGTCCCCTTTTAGTGACATTATCTTTGTTTGAGGTGAGCCAGATTGACGGGAACCTGCACAACTTCAATCGCTGTCTTGTGAGTGCATTGCATGGTTGGTAATTTTGTCTGAGTGTCGAGCTTGGATTACGTGATTTGTGAAAATCTAATGGGAGGAAGATGCCCTCAGTCTTAAGAGCAGGGATGTAGTGTTGCCGGAGCACACCGGAATGACGCTCTGCTATTTGTTTCTCCAAGTGAGGGAATAGAATATTCTCCGTTTGTATTAGCTGTTTTTTTTTTTTTTTAATAAATAAAAGAGCTTGAAGGTCAATTATACAACCAGACAATCTGATTGGTCAACTTGATATTAAGAGCATGCTCAAATCAACATAACACCCGGAGCCATCTGAGCACACCTGGTGCATGCTCATATTATGCTTTTTGGCTTTTTCCCTTTCCTTTTATTGTGTTTTATCTTATTTGTGCACGTTTATAGGTTTACAAAGTGAGGAAGCCCAAAGTACCCCCGCCCCCCCAACGGACTTACCATCTCCAACAGAAAACACCATTCACCAACTGCTCCAAACAGCTCTGTTGTAGTCCATCCTTTACTTCTGTGACATACGTGCGTCCCTTTGTAACACACGTTATAATGCTCGCCTAGCTGCTAGCGTGGCACGCCCTCATACTCTGCTGACAAGCAATACATACTTTTATAAAATAAAATTTACGAATCCTGCTATGGCCACGCCCAAGACCCGCCCTAAGAAGCAACTCGATCGGTTGGGGTTAGGCATTTGACCTTGAGTGGTTAAGATCAGGGTTAGGGGGTAAGTTGCTTCAGCTCACTGGAGACTTTTCTAACCTCCTACATGTCATTTTCTTTACAGAAAGACACACAATGCTGTTAAGTTACTAAAATGTCATTTTTTAAAAAACTAAATTAGACTTGTTGCATTCTGTTTCTTTTCTTTCACGCCGATGACTGAATCCTCGTTCTGTGGTTATGTTTAGTGGCTGTTGCATGTGTTCTGTAGATCCTGCTGTTTACACACAACACATGACTGTCAATGATCTACTCACGCATCAGTTATTCACAGATTACACAACCCAAATGTAGGTCTCTGGAAGGCTTCAATACCACCAGCCGATCCTGCAGCTCCCAGCTCTCCTCATTTCCTTGCTGGAGTGTAATGGTTGGGTGGATGTTTGTATGAAACATGCTATCCTTAAAATCTTTAAGACAAATACTACTAACCCTCATGTTTTCCATGGCACAAAAAATGGGCCGTCAAAATAAGCGCTGAAAATGTCAACATTAAAAATATCAAAAAACCTTGTCAAAAACATGAAAAAATGCACCCACAATATTGAAAAAGTGACAAAAATGTCGGAAGAAGCAACAATAATGTTGAAGAAAAAGTGACTCTTTTTTCATGGTTGACGTGAAGACAACAGAAGGGTTAACTAAGAGCAAGAAACATTCAGTGATGAAGACAGTGTGGGAAGGTGAAGAATACGTTAAAGAGGATGCTTTCAAAGTCTGGTGTGGTTTTAAGGTGATGGATGAGTCTACGTACTTTCCTCACTTTTATATAAACTGGTGTGCAAATTTCTCTTCTGACGTTTCATCTTTTTCCCCGCCAGGCAACTGAATCACCGATCTCACAGTCGGCTGAGACCAAAAATATATACACAAACCCCATAAAGTGCAGCGGGGACGTGATAAAGTATCGTCACCGTAACGGCAGAGGATGAAAAATCACAGGCCTGAGTTTTGAGATGGTTTGTGTAACCTCTCCTGTCAGCAGCAGACCTTGGAGCCACTGGCGGCTTTGCAGCTAATTTTAGTCTGCAGCAACTGTGCGTAAGGCCTCTGAACAAATGCAAAAAAGTGTCATCTCAAACTGTGAAGACCTGATGGTTATTAGAGGGAATCGGAACATTTTAGTACCCCAGGCATTGGTTTACTACATTTCTTCTCAGCAACCCATCAGGTGGAAAAGAGTAAATGTGATTGACTCCAAAGAGCGAGTAAGCCTGGTGACTGCAACAGCCTTTAAGTGTAGTTTAGTCAAGATTTCATCCAAATGTAGCACAAATTGTCACTGAACTTCCTAAGAATATTGGCAAAAAAGCATATTACTTGTTCTCTATCGTATCTAGACTATCTCTCCACTGTTACATTTTCCATATGTATGGGGGATGGTCCCCCTGAGGTCAGGTATTTGGATACTTGTTTAGGACACACCGGCTTCCTCGGCCACGCCCTATAAAGCACCTGTGCTTGCGTGGAATCACTGATTGTTTGATCGGGACCATCTTGGAGCGGCCTACAACTGGAGAGAGCCTCTTCACTCAGTTAAAACGTAACCAAGCGTTTCCATCCACTGCTACAAATATTAGGAGTTGGTTAATTCTCCAGTCACATTACAGCTTTAGTGCACAACATTTTGACATTGAATGTCTGTTACATTGACGCCATTGCCAAATGAGTTGCTACATCAGCTCCACACAACTCTCTCTCTGGATTTTCAGTATGACTACAGTATGTTCAGAAGATTGTGACTTTTGTGCCCAGAAACTCAAGTGAAGATTGTTTTTTAAATACTCCGTGTCATCCTTGGCTACTACTAACTGTGTAGAGGAGGGGTTGGGGTGGTGCGCATTCACGGAAGGCTTGTATCATGTAGATGCACAGACTGTTTTGTTATTACTTAGACTTTGTTATGGGGGAGACGGAAACTACGGACTTTAACTATAGCTATATACTATAAATTAATATCCTGGCAGTGAAGGTACGGTTAAAATTGTTTAACTGCAAACATAATAATTAGCTGGATACATGGTTAAACAGTGTTTGGTGTTATTTTTTATTTTTTATTTTTTGCCCCCAACGTCTCCTTCTAGGCAGCGCGGCAATGGTTATGTTAAGGGTTAAGGTTAGGGTTAACTGCCTGGAAGGCCACTTTGGAGGCAAAAAACACCACAGAGCTGGTTAATAAACGTAATTTGCTCTTACCATTGTATTGCCATGTGTACTTGTGCCACAGTTATCCAACCCAAAACGTCCCAGTTAGAGTAAATGCCATAAACACATTCTTTGTATATCATTCCCCGAAAGAACCAAGCAGGCCCACCTTGTTGCAGGATCCAAGTTTTCTTCAAAACTTGCCAAATTCAGCGTGGACGTTAGCTTGCAGCCTTGGAGGTTGTTCTTGTTATCCCCGTAGCAGGGATTTTGACAAAGAGATAGCAGCAGGGGAGGGGTAGAGTCTGGTTTATCCATTGAATCAAATCAAATTCAGGTATGCTGGAGATTTTGAACCTGTGGTCTTACAGGGTTAAATCCATGGATGTCATGCGGTTTTTAGATACTGCAAAACTCCAGGTTTCAAAGTTTGATAGAGTAATGAGATAATCCTCTATTTCCAACCGAGCAACAGAGATTACCTCATGCATCTGCCTGTTGAAAGGATTAAATGTGGTCATGTAGTCAGCCTGCCATGTGAACAGAGAATACCTGCTGCACATGTAAAACCAATCAATCATCATCATTTTAGTGTCATACTAGTCCATTTAGTTCAAACTCATTACAGACTGGCGGTTTGTGAACAGCGAGTAATACCACTCTGACATGAGGTCATTCATTTCATAAATGGATGTGAGTGATGGAGTCATTCTCTGAAATCTGTTCTCTGGACGTTCCTCACATAAATTCTTCACTTTATGGAGCGTCAACATGGAAAAATGTGTGAGAGAAGAATGACAAAAGCTTTTAGGAGAAAAGCCGCCTCCATCTCCCAACCCTGTCATTAGGACCGATGCAGCAACGTCGACACAGTGAAGCTCTGCGGAGACTACCAGACACTAGAAAAGAATAACACTGTTTTACATTGGTCATACTTACCAGTAGGGGTTGGTAGAAGTGGTGCCACTCTAGTTCTAAAGTAGTGGTGACTTTAATCTACAGAGCCCTAGTCTTGCATTGCCAGACCTTCCTCCACAGCGCTGCGGAGGAGGGTCTGGCTAGTCTACATAAAATTCCAGGATAGGAGAAAAACTCTGGTTTATTGGCATTTCTTTAAACCAAGCACAATCGTCTTGGGCTACGCTAAGCGCTGTACGGAGCCACGGTGCCTCTGCAAAATAGCCTCGGGAAAGAATGTTTTGTTGGAAGGTGTGTACGTTCAAAAGTTGTTTTAGTCAAGAAGAAATAATCACTCAATTGGCTACAGCCAACGTGACAGGGAGATTCAGTTTTATCCGCCAGTTTTATCACACTCATTTGGCACTGAGTCAGGTGTAGATTTCAGGCCCTGCCTCAGAACCTTTTTGTTTGACATGTTCTTGAACTCCACATTAAGGTTCTCTGATGAGCTCTCCCGGGTATTCTTACCCTAGTCTACATCGACAACTTTTTATTTCCAAGTTTGTTCAGCAGCCGCCGGATGTCCGTTTCCCTATCATTCCTATGTCTTGCCACTCTAACCTCCGGTGGATTTCTGAGGACTATGGTTACCTGGTCCTCAGATCTCTGCAGGGTAAATACAGAGAGCTAGCTAGACTATCTGTTCAATCTGAGTTTTCTGTTGCAGTCCAGCGCTTAGTGCTGCCCAAAACTATTGTGATTGGTTTAAAGAAATGCCAATAAACTACAGCCTGTTTTTGTCCCATTCCAAAAGACTGTGTGGACTAGCCAGTCCAAGGTCCGGCAATGCAAGACTATTCTCACCCTAACAATATTCAGTGTCACACCTCATGGATCTACTTATTATTACAATATTTTTGGTGCTTAAGAACCCGTATAGTAAAGTACTCTAGGCTCAATTGATCACCACAAAAGTGAACTCTTGGTACAGGTTTTTAAAGGCCCTTTCCTGCCGTGCGCATGTGGTACACATAGATCCTTCGTGATGCTGTAAAGAATCATTCAGGACTGCATGTTATTAGTAGAAATAATATAGAGCAGTTGGTCATTATATAATTATGGCATCAAAAACATCTGCATTCATGAGTCTTTTTGAACATTTCTTTTCGCAACATATTTTTGTCTCCCTACTCTCCTCGCAGTAAAATTCAAGTTATCACTTTGAAGTGAGTCGTACATCTCAATTACTGACTGAGAGACATGTCAGACATTCACTCCTCTGTGATCAGCACATCAACATGCGTGTTCACACACATACACGAGAGAGAGCAAATATTTATTTTGCTGCAACCCTGTTGAGTTTCGTGCCAGCTCTTTTTATGAAAACTGGGGTTTTTCCAATAGCCTGAGGTGTTGAAATACTTTCCAGTCGAGCTACATTAACCCTGTTCCTTTTTCGTTTAAAGGATTTGCACAAGTTAAATTTACTGTCACCTTTAATCCTCAGGTGACAAGCCTCTTCTGCTATTTAGGAATCACACTTACTTATACTGCATCACCTAATGTGAAGTTTAATGTCTTTACATTACCAAAAGAGGACATTCTTTTTAAATTACACATGTAATCAGTAACGAGCAGAACTGAGTGCCAAATTCCAAGGTTACATATCACAGATTGCTGATGTCCTGATGATGTTTTTCCATTGGTTCCTGTTGGTTTTTATATTTGTAACAGCTGTCAATTGAAGTTTTCAACAAATCTTAATCCTTTTTTGTAACACAGAAAAAACCCAGAACAACTTATAGGATGCCATATAACAAAGGGAAATGCTTATCTTCTCAGAATTTCATTTGTAAAGGACAACACACATTATGCGGTGGTGATGGAGCAGTGGATATGACACATGCCTTTGGTGTAGGAGACGTGGGTTCAATTTCCACATGCATACATTATCCAATGTGTCCCTGAGCAAGACGATTAACCCCTAGTGGCTCCAGAAGCATGTGACCTCTGACATAAATAGCAATTGTATGTTGCTTTGGATAAAAGTGTCAGCTAAATGACATGTATTTAATTGGCATTTCTGTAAATATGCCAGTGTTAGCCAGCTGGCTAATTTTCAACTGTAGTTTGTTGGTGAGATTTTTTTGAGAGCAGAGCAACAGAAACAGCAAGACATTGGTAATGGTTAAAATGTAAAGAGAGAAGTCAATTAAACACCATGAAGACAGCAAATGGTCTTTAAATGGTTGACATTTGTTTACATTCCTTTTTTATTTATTTTTTAAGTGAGAATTTAACTTTTTCCAATTGTAAAAGATTCATCACCTCTTAAAATAATGAGCCACAAAACGTATCATATTATATTGATTATTTAACAGAACTCTTGTGGTCTCTTTTACCCCAAACACAGCCCAAACTGGGTCTGGTTTGAGTAAGAATTTCAGACAGAGTTTGATGTTTTTATATTCTTAAACAAAAGAGAAAGCATGTGGAGAGCTTGCATGACACATCTTTGGGATAAGATGCAAACTGTCAACTACATAGTCGTATTTCCTGAACAACATAAACAACGAATGCCATAGAACTTTTTATCATCCACTTTGTCAGTCAGTCATAATGGAAAAAGAAAAAAGTGTTTTAAAGTAGATTTTCTTTGGTGCTTAATTATGAGGTATCGGATAGATACATCATTCCTACACTCACTGATGCAGACACCAGCATTATACTAGGGCAAGTATCAGAGTTTTTTTCCGATCGGAACATCTCTAGCTGTAACCAAGATGTCGTCATGGACTTCACAAATGTTGAAGTGCTTCTCAAGAAGCAAAAACACTTCTTTCTTGGCTCACAGATTTAATGCGGTCACCAACATTGTCCGTAATCCGGATTCATTTTAGCAGGAAACCATCCTTCATCATTCAGTCACGTCTGAGCCTGCAGTTGGTCTGACGCCTCCTCAACTCTCCGCACTCCGAATTCTCCTCGGAAAAGAGACTCCTACACATTTGGTAGCTGGATTCAAGTTGAGGTGAATTTATCTATGTCTCCTAATCCCTGATGAGTGTGTGCTTAACTGCAGTAATGACTTTTCAGTCTGCAAATCATACACACAAAGAACCATTCAGGCTGTGGATTCATATGTTGACATCATATTTTGAACAGGATGTGCACCTTTAATGCCACTTTGGGATTAGATCTAAGAAAACTTATACAAGTGAAATAATGTTCTGTCTTGTGAAACTTCTGCTGGACTCTGGGACTGTAAACGCCAGGGGAAGAAAAGAAAATATCGCTGCTTCAACATATTTGTCATGTTTTTGCAGATTTTATGGATTTGTGACTTCAGGGCTTGAAAGTTTGGTTCAAACTCCACGTTAGATAATGCAGCTGGAGGCTTTTTTTTTTTCTTCCTATATTTTGTCTAAAAACATTGAGGAGGAAGGCACTAAAGCTCCTATCTGTCCAAGACAAATTATATCTCACATTGATACAGCTGTCGAGTCACGCTGCAAAGAAATGCCAACGCGTCTTCCTAAAAAGGGAAAGTCCTGTAAAGAACAAGTACATTTTAGTTGTAATTATTGGGAACGTGGAAACTGTCTGCGTTTTAAATGGATCTCAAATAGTTTTTCCAGTTGTTAAGATTTTAAATGTTTTTCCTTTGGAAATCAACAGCTGCTTATGAACACATCTACCTTACTCAAATACCTGAAGAGCT
Source organism: Etheostoma spectabile (assembly GCF_008692095.1). Classification (NCBI taxonomy): domain Eukaryota; kingdom Metazoa; phylum Chordata; class Actinopteri; order Perciformes; family Percidae; genus Etheostoma; species Etheostoma spectabile. The sequence continues at coordinate 4,057,286 of NC_045750.1, forward strand.
TTATGTTCTCTGTCAGCCCTACATTGTTTTTTCCAGTTAAATTCCCAGGAAATTATGAGGAAATTACAGACTTGTAAATTAAAACTTTACCTTCCTCCTAAAGTATTTTTGTTTTGAATAGGAACCTTTTCTCCCCCACCCCCTGGTCTTCTCCTGCAAAATGTCACTCGAGAAGACACACTGCCCATAAAGAGATGCCAAACCACTGCAAAGGGACAAAAACTAACTTAAAGGGAAGAAACTACCAAGGACACTCAACGTGACTACAAAGAAACAGTACTACTGCAAAGAGACAAAAAAATGACCACAGAGACTGAAAAAGACCACAAAGAGACAAACAAATGACCACAGAGACTGAAAAAGACCACAAAGAGACAAACAAATGACCACAGAGACTGAAAAAGACCACAAAGAGACAAACAAATGACCACAGAGACTGAAAAAGACCACAAAGAGACAAAAACTACAGAGACAGAAAACAACAACAAAGAGACACAAAACAACAACCCCCAAAAAATGGGGCAAAAGCCTCACAAATAAGTGTCTTTCTCCTATGAAGGAAAGACCATGGGCCTTTCGAATGTCTTTGCCAAGGGAATCATGGTCTAGTAATCTGCCCATGGTCCTAATGTTGAACTGTTGAGGCAAGTAAATGGCAGTGAATTCAGATTGCCGTTGTCACAAACACACAATCTGTAGCAGCGGCGGTGGCTCAGGTGGTAGAGTGGTCGCCAACCAATCAGAAGGTTGGCGATTTCATTCCCTGGCCCTGCAGTCCCATGTCGAAGCGTCAAGACGCCAAACCCCGAATTGCTCCCAATCATTCCATCTGTGTGTGCTTGAGTGTGAGTGTTTATCTGATGAGCAGGTGTCACCTTTTGTGAGTGGTGAATTGTTCCTGATAAAGTCTGAGTTTGTGTATTTGAGAAATTCTGCCCTGCAGGCCTTTTACATAAGATAAATTAGAGCAGTTAAAGAGAATGGCTGAGAATGTCCTGCATCATTAATGAGCTGTATGTTGAAATATGTGGGGTCTCTGAGTGACATTTAAACCATTGAGGGCTCACAGTTTATTCACAGTGGGAGGTTTAAGTCTTAATTAACATAACCCTGATTTAGTTGTTTACTGGGAAAACCACAGCAGCTATTATGATGTTCCAAACTAGGAATATAAGAGTGCAAAAACATGTGCTTAACTAAGCTGTCGGGAAGTTGTTTAATTGAGGTGGTAAGCAACCGGCATCCAGATAAATCTCATCTTGTGACTAGTTCATGCAGCCACACAAAATATAATCATACATGTCTTGTGCAGGACAGAATACAAACCACAAACATGTGATGTCTGCAATATGACTGTATGTGAATTATCATCTCAATGCCGAGAAGTTTGATTCTGTGTCAGGTCTTATAGTAGTGTTACTCAAAACGTTTTCAGACCAAGGACTACTTATGAAAAAATAATCATGAACCACCTAACTGCAAAAATATTCCCCTAAACAACACAATTTTGTTTGAATATTTTTTTTTTTTAAACATAGCTTATTCATTCTTAGGGCCTATTTTAACGATCTAATTGCCCGGTGTGAAGCACCTGACACAGGTGTCAATGGCGCCATCCCTCAAGACAGCAATACGCCAAGAATGCACTTGAACACACCTCACTGTAAACCCCCTTCCCAGGTCCAATCATAGACACAGGTAACCTTCAAATGTAAAACATCAAAACTAAATGTTACTGACCGTTTCCTTTCAATCTTTAGGATTTGATATAAGTTTCTTTGTTTTATTCCTTTCTACAACAGTTTTATACTCCTATAGTTAAACAAATTCGTCCCCGTTTGCACCTGTTATTTCAAGAGTCTGTATCTGAATAAAATCCCGAGAAGATTTAAAACACATTTTATGGGATGCTTTGCCGATTTTAATCCAGCCCTGTGTCGTCTTTGTGTGGGCAGTGTTTGGCTTCCCCGCCAGTGCACGGAGGAGCGGAGGTCTGCTGTGATCCGGCGGATTACGCATCGCCCGGGGGGACCTCAGCAGACCTCCTCTGCTCTGCTCTGAAGGGAGCTCTGTGGACCGGTGCCAAGGAGGGAAGCCAAACCACATTCATCTGCACCCAATGCCATGACACAGAGCTGGATTTAAATCAGCGAAATATCTCTTTAAGTCGTCAGTGACCTTAGGAGACCCGCCCACCAGTAGATGTTCTCTCAGGGTAACGCAAACCCACTGAACCTGATAAGGAGGGGATTCCCCAATCGTCAACCTCATATTACAGTAGTGAGGAGGTCAAAGGGCGGAATCATTCTGCTCATAGAGATGATGATGATGATGATGATGATGATGATGATGATGATATGAAGGCAATTATGAAAAAAACATAAAAAAGAAAAGAGGTTTGGGAGGGTTTTCATTTGAGGCTGATGGGAACCGTTTGGTTTGTGGTTTTGTGATAAACTCAGCTGAGACTGATTCAGCAACGTGGCAAAGGAGAGATTTTACACACACACACACACACACACACACACACACACACACACACACACACACACACACACACACACACACACACACACAGGAATGTGGGGAATGCTGGGAAACAAAACTTTGAAATGAACTGGTGTTGTGAGTGCAGAGAGCAGCAGAGTGGAGGGAAACCTGTAGGCGAGATAACACATCTCTGTTTGTTAGAGCTCTGCGCCCTTTTAGGGTTTTGTTTTGGTGGAACAATTAAATTCTTCTCTTGTGTACATTTTCCCATGGCTTTGAAATAAGAGCAAGTGATGCGTTTTTTCTTTTCTTCCACCAACTGCTGTTCAGTTCAGCAATTTTTCAGTTGACTTGTATTCAACCTGCTAGTTTAAAAACATTTCTTAGCCCTTTGTAGCAAAGTTAAACTAAAAAGTTAATCTTTAACTCATGATGCAACTCCTTGTGCATCTGTCCACCTTGTTTATTCAGTTTCCTTTTTTAATGTGAGAAAAGGTTTGGGTAGAAGAGGCTTAAAAGCAAAGGAGCAGAGCCACATTGACTCAGGAAAAAGGGTGTGGGCAGATAAAGGTGGGAGTCAGGTAAAGGGACAGGTGGGAAAGTCTGAGAGAACCAGGTGGACGGATGGAGAATGACAGCAAAGCTTTATAGAGATGCAGGGTTCTGGGTAGAGTGGGAATGTGGCTGAATTTGTACTTTTCGTATGATTTCACTGTAAAAGTCAACAAACTTCTCCAACTCCACATTTGATTGTCTCAACATGTCTTCAGGGTCAAAGGTCAAAGTACTTTGTCAATACCTGGAGGTCACACAGATGCCTGAAACGTGTGTCTGGAGTTAAACACAAGGTGAAAGGTCCCTGATGCCAGTAACAGCCGTGCTGAGGAGCCTTTAGGCCACATAAGTGAAATCCAATACTAAAGCTTCTTAAACCTTCATTCTCTCTAATTTCTAGCCGGGGGCGACTCCACTGACTCCAAAAAGAAGTCTGTTTCTAAAGAAGTCTATGGGGAAAATGAGCCTATGTCTCACTTGATTTATTACCTCGGTAAACTATTTCATAATGAGGTCATGGTCTCCATCGCTAGTTTAAAGTCTTCATCATACAGCATGATGTTCATTAGGTAAATAACGGTCTTGTTTATTTTAAAATAGATGATAAAGCAGGGGATGTTTTAGGATCTGTCAATCAGTGCTGAGGGTTAGCGATGCTAACCATGCTAACACTTGACATTAAAATAACTGATAAACTGGTTTTTGGCTGTTGTCTGTTATCATCTTAATCTTTGACCCTCCCACTTTTTGTTTTAACTTTATTAAAGTTAATTTGAAAATTTTGGTCACCTAATAATGTCTTGTTTAGCGTTCTGCCAACCAAGCTAGCTAGCTAGCGGGGGACGGTTAAGGACACACGCGGTACATGAATCAATTCAAACAAACCTAGATGGCCAAATTTGAAGCTTTAAAATGGAAGTCCTCAAACCAATGGGTGATGTCACAGATGCTATGTTCGACTATTTTTACAGTCTGTGCTCTGTACTAGAGTGGAAAACTTGTTTACACTGTTTACGGCCTGTAATCCAGAGATGTTGGTAGTGTGTTGTATTGTTGCAACTATTTACATTTTTGACAATTTATCTGGAGGGTTGTATTGTACGTTTTTATTGTATATTTGTATTTGATTGTTTGCACGTGTATAGTTGCCCTATTAAGACCCTGAAACGTAGCCTTTTTAAGATCAGTACAGTTTGTGTGTAGCTACTACATTTTTTTTTTTTTTCCTCGAATGTAAAGACACCTCTTTCAAATTTTAAGTATTTGCTGTTTTGTTGTTTTGAATCATGTTGCACGAAATGAAGTTACTTTGTTAACTCAGGTTCGGGAGCAGGGCCACGCCTAAACCACACCTCTAATCACCAGATTAGCCTACAGAAACCGTGCTGCGCAGCCTGCCTTGTGTATCTCTGATTGCTAGACCCCCCCCCCCCCCCCTCATCCATCCATCTTCCCCTCATCCCTTCCTGTTCATACCAGTGCACACCTCTCCTGTTTCATCTAGGTACTGCCCGGGGGTCTGTAAACTATTTGGGTCAAATCTGCTTCCGAGACGTAACCCCCACTCTGAGTCTCCTCCACCCGGTCATCATCCGTCCTCCCAGACCAGCCATCAGGCGACATCCACAGCTATTCATCTATCTGCACATTCATGTTGTTCATTAAATCTTTAACACATGGTCCTTGCTAGTGAAGCAGCGTCAACATGGGTTGTTTTTTTTTTAGAAGAAAACTCCACAAAACATTTACCGTTATGTATGTTTTTTGCACTTTGTACAAAATCAATCAACTTGAAGTTCAAATGAACTTTTTTATGTAGAAATAAAGAGGTAATTATAAAATATGTGCACAATGAGACATCATTAAACTGTAACAACTTATACATATAGACATCAAAATGTTTTTCTTCTTGTAGAGCACGTGTCAAACTCAAGGTCAATTTGGGTTCTTAATACATCTTGGCCTCGCCTAGTTGTGCGCCGAACCAAAAAGACGGGAAACTGTTTTTCAAACTGTAATTGTGCGACACTCAAAGCAAAATTTTAGCAGATTTGCTGACTCCCAAAACTTTGCGTATTCAGGCTGTGAAACGGGTTGCTGTGTGGCAGCGTCTCTTAATAAATAAAAATGTAATCATTGTTTTGCTTGATTGCTAAGATGGCTAATGAACTTTTTTAGGGCTTTACGTCGACCAAACCGTAAGTGAGAAGACTGTACTAAACATCCAATAAGGTCACAAATAGGTAAATTCTTTTATTAAATAAAAGCTTAGTTATTGAACTATACACGTCTGGCCCTTGATGTGATTCTCAGTGGCTCTTAGTGAAGTTGAGTTTGACGCCCCTTTATCAGGGTTGGCCCGGGGTCTTATAACGTCTAACATTTCAAAATTAAGTCTAACATCAGCTGAAGTATTGTGTTCTAGGTCTTAAATTGTTTGAAACGGGTCTTAATTTCCCTATGTCCATGCAATGATACCTCTACTGCTTTTTTTTTGCTTAAAAAAAAAAAAAAAAATGATTCTGTTGTGTTTTAGTTCTTTCTTTTGTTAGTCCAAATATAATTTTGCTGTTTTTCGACTACAAATGAGACAAGCATGCAACTTATATTGCAGCCAACTAGCTTTAGCTTTGTCAAAGTCTCTTTCGGATTGTACCACAGACAACTGAATATAGGGCTTAGTTGATGTTGTGAACAAGGTCATGAATTTCAATCATAATGGTCTTATAGAGTCTTAAATTTCACTTAGTGAAACCTGCAGAAACTGGTTATAGAGACATAACTCTTTAATTCTACATTTACTGTTTCTTGCTCCTCCAGCTGCCTTTAGGGGTCAGCAGAGCTCTCTACGGAGCCTCCCCATGTGCAGAGGGGGAGTGGGGGGCAGTCAGTGTGTCGCTGGTGGTGGTGGTAATGGAGGGGCTGATGGGTAGTGGTCCACGGTGATATCATTTTCCATCAGTTCCTCTACCTCCTTGTTGCTCCGACAGGCAGCAGCAGAACAGATGAGGTGAGGTGGAGGAGGAGGTGGGGGAGGAGATTTTTCCACTACTACATTTCACCTCCGGGCGACCGCGTCTGGAAAGATAATATCTCCAGAAAGGAGGTCATCAGTCAGAGTGAGCAACATTTAACCCAACGACAGAGTGCAGTGAATCCTGTCTGAAGGAGGCTTACAGCATGCCGGGAGACGTTAAAGTGAAACTCATAAGCAGAAATTGTTGATGGGTGACGAAACTGTCGGCGACGTCCAAACATCTTTAAAGAAAAAACAACTTTCCATTTCCCCTAAAGGATAAATGTTTCTCCTGGTTGTCAGGATGAAGATTTAACTGCGTCACCGGTCTGTGGCTCAGAGCAGAACTGCCAAGCAGACGTCCCAACATTCACATCATCGGCACTGAGCTGCTGTAGGAGAGCTTAACGAAACGCTACAGTCTTCCATCATGACAAACATGACACTGAGGCAGATGTTATGTAACTGACAGGTGCAGAGGTTGGACATGTTGAAGCTTTAGGATCCTCCAGTAACATTTCACTTCAAGTTACTTTTACTGTTTAATATATGGGGTCTATACTTGTAAAAGACAAGGAACTGAATATGCTCTCTCAATCATATCTTCGACGACATTTATAGATATCTACTGAAGCTATTAAAACGAAGGTTAACAAGACCACGCCCCAAAAGACACTCCCATAGGTTGTTTGTGCCAGCAGTAGTCTGGATCAGCGGAAGTACATTTCCAAGATAAGAGCTTGTCATCGCTCTCTTTCCGTTCTCTGTGTGTTGCTGTTCTCAAATTCCCTTAGTTTGAATCGTGCAACAAGGCAGCCCTGCTTGGTTCTTTCAGTGAATGACTGTAAAAAAATTTCAAAGAACATTTTTACGGCATATCCATTCTAACTGTTGGACCTTTTGGGACTGATTGGTGGGATTGCTGTGGACAAAGTACACACAGATGCACTGGTAAGAGCTAATGAGATTTAACCATGTAGCCATCTCATTTAAATAGCTCACGTTACTGTATTGTGTCAATTAACCCCCGTGTTGTCCTCGGGTCAAGTTTGACCTGTTTTCAGAAATGCATGTAAATTAGGTTTGTTGACCATAAATTCCAAAAAGAAGTGTAACACTAGTGGTAATAATTATGAAGTTGGCTAAGAAGATGTATTGGTTGATAATTTGTAGGATACTTTATGCATTGTCAACAGGCAAACCAAATCAGAGGACAACAAGTGCATGGTTGACAGGAAGAATACGTGAGGGTTAATTTAAATTAATATTGCATGTGGCTTTTTCTTCTGCGGGGTGCAAATTTTACACCAAAACAAGTTCCTGAGACTATTTAGCAGAGCCCCCATCGCTGCGTCCAGAGCTTAGCCCAGCCCAAGACGATTCTGATTGGTTTAAAGAAATGCAAACAACCCTATCCCAGAATGCATCCTTGGTGTAGCCAGCCAAATTGTACTAGCAATGCGAAACAAGTGGACAACAAAAACAGCTAAGAAAAGAGAGAATATTGGACTGACGTTCATCAGGCGGACAGAGAGACAAAGACTGCTAATGAATCATTATGTCAGTCTCTGTAACTCTTCTGTCTTCTAAAACCATTCTTTGTAATTATTAGTATAGGCTGTATGGATTATCAGAATTAAGTGGTGTGTCAACACACTCATTCTTTATCAAAAACCAACATCTGTGCAACATGCACTTGTATTGTGTTGCATTACAACATCTTACAAGTTTATAATAAATCATGCGCCAAAATGAAAACAATAGTGCAACAAATGAAAGACATTCCAGCCGCTTATAATCAAGTGTTAATGATAAGTGAAGGACTCAGTATGACTCATAAAGTGTCTCTTTATATTCTACATATGCGTTGAATAATTTTTAACGTCAATTGTTACCACAAATAATTTATTTCGGTCTATGTGTGTCCCTGCTGGTCCTGTCCCCAAATCATTTGAATGTCTGTGCTTCCTGCATAGACATAGTATGTGTGGCCTGTTCTGAGGGTTTTTCCTCATCTTGTTTGTTTTGAATTAATAGAACAAAGGCAGATTAATGTCGATTGACAGATCATTCGCGGATGTAGTGTATGATATTTGTCTGCATCTTCATTTCGTTGTTGTTGTTTGATACTACCAACGATCATAACAACTTAAAGGGTAACTATGGTATTTTATAGTGGTGGGTGGCTCGATCCAAATATCGATTTAATATTCAACATTGGTATTGATCAATATCACTGTAATGAGATGGATACTTTCAGTTTCTCTCCAGTATGCACTGCTGCGGTTTCATCAAAGAGGCGACCTGGCTGTCTGTGTCTGTGTAAGTCCTGTCACAGCGCGGAGCAGGCCCACACTGCTCCTCAACCCCCCCTCATGTGATTTGATGTTGTATCGTTAGGTGACACACACATACACAAGCAGGACAGGTCCAGTATTTAGTAAGATCACTGCAGTCGGAAGCAGCAAAACAAGCGAAAACGTAATTTTAACGGGCAATTGTGCCCCTTCAATTTCCATCCACGAAAAGTGTTTTTTTTGCAGCTGACACGCCCAGATTATGGATTTTGTGGCGGTTTCATGTTGAACAAAAAGGATCTTACTTTTTAACCAAAAGCTCTATCTCGGTAGTGATCATTTCCAGAATATACAATTACGTAACAGAGTTAGAAAACCCATGAGGAAATGAAATGGGGGAGATCAAGGGGGAATGACACGCAGCGAAGGGCCACAGGTCTGATCCGAACCCGGGGCCCGATGCGCCGAAGAGCAAACCCATATGTGCACCCGCTCTACCAACTGAGCTTGCCGAGCGCCGAAACCTGTGAGTTTTTATTCCTAGTGACATGTCTCTGCTTAGGTCCCGCTCTCTATATATCAGAGGTGACGTCATTATTTCACTGCAGCTCGCTGCTCTGAGCCCCGCAGCAGTGGAAAACGAAGATAACAAGTTTCATTTGAGAACGCAGGTTAAACGGCAGCAGCCAACACTGATGGAGAGTTTGGAAGTCACAATGAATACAGTGAAGCACTCTGAGGTCAGAGCAGATGTGAGGTGTGTAGTGTCGGAAATTAAAACATAACACAGCTGAAGCATCTGTTAAGCAGTGAGTGGAAGAGATAAAGCATGAAACACTTCATATCGATCAACTTCATTTGACAGAATGTCAGCAGCCATTTTGCGAAAGTTATTGGAAGAGATTTTCTTTTGGGTGACAATGAACACATACACTAGTTATTTTGACTCAGTCCCACACACACACTGTCCTGCTGCCACAAATACTCACTAGGCAACCAAATGTGGATTATTATGCTGCTGATAGTCCCCAACAAATGCACTTCCTGTTTGATCAAAAAGCAGCTATTTTAGCAAATTATTGAGACTTTTAAAAATGAAACTACATACTTGCGTTTGAGAATGATCCAATGGGCTTGGAGCTCAGAGCCAGGCTAGCTGTTTCCAGACTTTATGCTAAGCTAACTGTCTTTAGAGTGGTACCAATCTTCTTATCTAACTCTGGGTCACCAGAGGGTGCTGCTACTTTAAACGTAAATATGAGTTGTAATTGTTGCTTCAATAGTCTTTTGCCGTCTTTTGCCGAGGACGGGGTACCGCGGTCGAACCAAGGCGAGTCGAGCAGGTACCATTAATAGAAAAATGCCATTTGTTGTTGTTGTTGTGTTGTTGTCTTGCGAAGCAAACAGAGTTTAAGAAGGCAACACACACAGAGCAGAAGGCAAAGTGAAGTCCTCCAAACCATACTACGGTAGGATTGTTCATTCCTCTACTCTATTACGACCGACAGGAGTGGTTCATAAATTGGAGCAGGAAATACAACCTCATATCTCAACCAGAGGACGTAGCAGTCACAGTTTTAAACACTTCGTAAATGTTGTGAAACGTCACAGTTTGGTTAGGTTTAGGTACCAAATCTACATAGTTAAGTTCAGAAAAATATCGTGGTTTGGGTTCAAATCAGACGTTACTTCACTTTTGGTTACGCATGTGGCGCAGAACGCGACGTAGCTCCATTTTTCTCCATAAGAAAAAAAACAAAAAACAACTTGCTGTTTACAATTACATTTGAACGGGACATGAAAGTCCTGTGTCTGTTTGACCCATGTACCACCTTCCCTAACCCCAGTAATCCTTAAGCCACCACCCTAACCTGCCTCCTTGTACTTCCTGCTTTGCTTCCATCATAACGGCCACTTGTAGTAAATAAGGTTGTAATTGCTGCTTGAACAAACAACTTATGTGGGTGTGTTTTTTTTAGGGGGGTAGGACAGTCTCTTTCGGAAAATTTATCAGACTTGAAAGACACTTTACGTTGCAGTGACGTGCGACAAAACTTGCAGTCTGAGCCGGTACAGACAGCCGTGCATGTTAAAATGAAAACTTATGTTTCAAAAGACATAGTCCGAGGACATTTTTGGGTCCCATTTTAGTTGAGACAAAGCTTCAGTCCTTTTGTGTTCAACCTCTAATTTCCTTTCAGTGGAATTCGAGGAATATTTTCTGCCCTAAAGGGTCTCTGGGGCAGCCTGATGTGGTGTCGGCCATGTTACGAAAGGCTTCGTGGTTGGAGTGTCTGGTGCAGAGAGACCTCCGCTGTGAATTCCCCACCAGGGGCTGTGTTCTCTGAAACAGCTGAGGCTTTATATCTTCCACCTTTTTCTTCACAAAATGTTCCTGCAGGCTGTTTTCTTCGCCCAGTCTGACTCCACTCCAAAACCTTCTTATCATCTCTTCCTGTTTCTCAGCCTTTACTGGAGCTGGCTACTGGGCTGTAATCGAAGCCGTAACTTTTGGGTTCAACATGGGGAGGGGGGGTGGGATCGGTGTTGAGATCTCCACTATTGAGCAAAATTGAAATTTTTAATGCCAAACACTTCATTTTCTGCATTCTGGTGAATTCCAATGCAACAATTTGTGCCTTTACTGCATCAATTTATGGTGCAAATGTCTTTGTTTACAAGTTTTTATGGTGGGTTGCACCGACCAGTTTTGTATTACCCCCCCCTCCTCCCTGTGAACTACACCTATGGCTGCAATAACCACCAAATTTGCCCTATATGACACCAAGGAATGCACTAAAGGAAAGCCAACCAACCCTAGCAAATAGGACTCTCTCTAGAAAAACATAATTTTATCATTATTAGCTCCCCAAATAGACTCTCCGCTGCTACTGTACCAGGGTACCCCTAACCCCACTCAAAACCTAACAGCTGCAGAAACATCTGCAGGTCGTAGCTGTTATTTGGATGATTATTCTACAGTAAAATACTTTAGGGAGAGCCTTTACTGAGCCCTGCTACAGCCCTATGCTATCTGATCAGGGCTCAAACTAACCATGATGGATCGGCTGACATAAGTACAAATTAGGGACGGGGCTCAGAACATTGCTATTGAATCCTTTTAAAAATCCCTTATTGAATGTGACAGATCGAATCAGGTGTGCTACAGCTGCAGAAGTCACAGAAGCTAAAGTAATAACAAAACAGTGGAAATATTATCATATGTAATTTAAACTAGGCAAGGCAGTCTTATTTGTATAGCACAGCAAAAACGCAATTTAAAGTGCTTTATATATAAAACATGAAAAACTGTTAAAAACTGTTTAAAAACATCCATTATGGAGAAACAGTAGTGTTGGTAAGTTTACTCATCTCTTTATAAAAAACGTATAGTGTAAGGTCTTTGATAAGCGGCAACTGGTAAGGGCACAAATGTTATGATTAGGACATGAAAAAAGTGAAGCAGACATAGTACAACATAGTACAATTATGTCACTATTACATCAACATCCATGAATGCAATTGTGACCAAAATGTGCATATTTTTCTGCCAATTTTCAAAGAACCCCACTCAATGAACTTTACAAAGTGCCATTACTATTTCGTTTTTTTTACTTTTCTCTTAGTGAAGCAGACATGGTAACAAAACGCATGCAAGCGCAACGTGATGTCACTATTTGGCATGTCATGTGCAAAATAGGCCCTTGCAGTTTGGTGTGTAGTTCATTCATTAGTGCAGTCACATCAACAGCAAAAGATCAGCCACCCAGTTTACATCTGAGAGCTCTGGGATGTCTTTGCCTTTCATATCACAAAACTCTGGAATCCCTGCTCTCAGGTCCCTTACTCTTTAGAGCACCTTGCCCAGGCTGAGCCACATCTCTGGTCTTGCTTTGCCAGACCCTCCTCCAAAGCGCGCTGAAGGTAATTCTGGCTATTCCACATGGAATACGGGGATGGGAGGAAAACCTCTCTGGTTTAATGGCATTTCTTTAAACCAATCACAATCGTCTTGGGCGGTGCTACACTCCGCACAGAGCCACTATGAAACAGTCATGTGAGAGAAAAGTCAGATTGGACAGATAGTCTAGCTAGCTGTCTGGATTTACCCTGCAGAGATCTGAGGACCAGGTAACCATAGTCCTCAGAAATCCACCGGAGGTTAGAACGCCAGCACAAAGTAAGAGGAAGGTAACACAAAATGCATGCAACTGGCGGAATTACCTGCAGCACCGGGGCAATCCCGGAAGTGTAACGTCGAGGATGTAGACTAAAACCTCTCCAGGAACATCGTGGCTGATGAATTCACCGCTGCATCGTATAATCAACACAACAAATAACGATGTTCTGAAGAAAATATGAAGGTTTGTCTCGCCCAAGTTAAGATGCAATTATCTCTCTTATACTGGTTTAGGAAGAAGTGATTTCATGTGCAATTTTGTTTATTTTAGACTTAAACGGCTCTTGTGAAAGTTTATGACGGCAGTATTTATTTTGATGATGCTGGGTTTAGTGTGTGCATCAGTTTTTTTTTTCAACAGGAAAAAATACTTTAGATGTTAAATTTTGATCCACTCCATCATTTATTTGTGTTTTTGTGCTTCGTTTGTTGCTTGTGTAAAACACATTGTGACAAACCAGCTGGATTAAATGTTCCTTTATGAATAGGATCTGTCAGTTATTATAAAAACTCATGCTTAGTTTGGGGAAAGATTACATCAAAACAACAGTTTGTAATTCAATTTTGTCTTGACAGAAGTCCTGAAGCAAAGCTCAGAAAATAGAAAATATCGAAAGGATGAGTTTCTTATTAAGAACAATAGACAAAAGTGTGTTTTGACTGTCTGTTGTTCAGATTGAACTCTCTGAAGAAGGGATACGGTCTGTTGGCGCTGTATATCTGTTATTCTAAAGTGCTCCTGCTCTCCTAAATAACTGAAATATTGGGTCCTCCTAAAGGTTCCCTGTGGAGGTTTGGACCATTAACAGCACAATGGTGCAATATTTTTTACAAGTGGATCCCTGTTGGGTTTGTGTTGTGCAGCCATTACAGTCCTGCTGATGGCTTCAAGCTGTTTAAAAAGCTAAAGTCAAGCTAAAGTTTCTTCCTCAGTGCCAAACTACATAAAAGTCTTTTTGCCGTCGGAAATTCCTCCGGATGTCCGTCCCCTTCCTCTGTCTTTATGTTGGCGTTCTAACCTCCGGTGGATTTCTGAGGACTATGGCTAACTGCTCCTCAGGTCTCTGCAGGGTAAATCCAGACAGCTAGCTAGACTATCTGTCCTATCTCAGTTTTCAGTCAAACATACACCACATGTTGCATGACTTGCACTTTACAGTTAAAACAACAAGCTCAGTTTTATGAATAATGTAATCCTGAGTGAGGTGAAGGTTTGGAGTGTGGTTCAATCCCTGGCCCTGCAGTCCCAAGTCGAAGTGACAAGACACTGAGCCTTGAGTGTAGAAGACTGTGAGATCTGATGAGCAGGTGGCACCATGTACGGCAGCCTCGGCCACACTGTATGAATGTGTGTGAATGGCAAATGGTTTCTGTACTATAAAAAAGCACTTTGAGTCGTTGTTAAGACTAGAAAAGATCTGTATGAATACAGTCCATTTAGTCCACCAAAACAAGTTCCTTCCCGAGGCTATTTTGCAGAGGCACCGTGGCTCTGTCTGTCTGTTAACGCCGCTCAAGACGATAAGGATTGGTTTAAAGAACTGCCAACAACCTAGAGCATGTTATTCTCCCATCCCGGAACGCGGTGTGGACCAGTCGGACCCTAATTTTATTTCAATGACAGTTGTGAACTGATCATTTATTTTCACTTGTGAAGAGCTTTGTATGGAACCATCCACGTTATTTTGCTGGACAATGTGTTGAAAGAAATTTCTGATATAGAAACTAGTTGAAAATGGGTCAAATTTGACCCAAGAACAACAGGAGTGTTGAGCGTTCGAGTGAGAATATATAAATTTATACTGTGTGTAAAAACAACAACAACAAAAACACTAAATTTCCAGTATGTTTTACACTATAGGAGGAAACCGCTTTTTTAACAGCCTTGAAATTCCCCAAATCCCGACATGAATACAGAAACAATCACTTCTATAAATGTTCCTTCTCTGATGTTCTCAGATCCAGACTGTCATCAACAGTAAGCCATTCCTCTGCTGAAGAAAGTCTGGCGAATGAGCACCTGAAAGCAGATGAGGGTGGAAGAGTTCACTCAGATAATAAATTATCCAATTTGGGAATTCCTTTCTTTCAGACAGAAGCACAGAGAAGTAAGTCCAACGTCACCGTATATTATCACGCCGGGAGAAAACAAAAGAGATTAATTGAGGCTTTTATGTTGGCCCTAGGGGAAGCCAGATAAAGTCCAAATACAAACTTAATGGAAGGTAATTATCCTGACAACTACCTCATTTCTCCTTTTATTATATTCCCCATATTCGTGGATCTTTGCCCAGATGAAACTGAATATCGCTGCACTGATCTTCAGGGATCTTTTGTGTTATTTCCTGTGTTAGTCAGTCAAATTATCTTAAAGGTTAATGATTGAAAGTTAAGTTCCTCACATACTTTGTAATATTATCTCTCCTTTTTAGACACGAAGCAGAACTTAAATAGAGACACAAGTTTCCCTTCATCAATCAAACCATTCTCATTACAATTATTTTGTTAAATTTACACTGGATAGCAGTTGGTTCAGAACTCTGTTAGAACAGTAGATGGCTCAATTTACCCAAAACTGTGAGTTGTGTGAGTGTGTCTCAAAGTGCAGCTGGGGAGATCCATCCTGCAAGATGTCGTCCTCAAAACCCTATCTTGTCTGAAAAAAAGAAAAAAAGACCTCTTGTGAAAACATTTATCATCGGGGTTGTCAGAAGTTTGGACGCGTCAGGTTAGATTTGTTGCAGTTTATGAAGCTGTCAGCTGTCAAGAACCGAGAGCAACAAGACGGAGGACTGTTTTTACAGGAGGTGAAGAAACCAACGACAAACACATACGTGACGTTACAAAAAACACTGAAACACCAGGAAACGGAGGAGCTCCTCACATCTGATGAGAATTTTAACTCAGCAACAGTGTCCAACCGCTGGCTGTGTGTAACTCTATGAACATCCTGGAAAACAAAAGAACTGAAATCCATTTTTGTTTAAGTCAAGAAGAATACAATGTTAAAAAGTTGGAAAAAAAGACATTTTAACAAGTTTTAACAGTCCATCCATCCATCCATCCATCCATCTTTGTCCGCTTATCCGGTATCGGGTCGGGGGGGCATCAGCTGCAGCAGGGGACCCCAAACTTCCCTTTCCCAAGCCCCATCAACCAGACCCGACTGGGGGATCCCAAGGCGTTCCCAGGCCAGGTTGGAGATATAATCTCTCCACCTAGTCCTGGGTCTTCCCCGAGGCCTCCTCCCAGCTGGACGTCCCTGGAACACCTCCCCAGGGGGCATTTTTTACATTTTTTATCAGATGTCCAAACCACCTCAACTGCAAAGGAGCAGCACCTCTACTCTGAGTTCTTCATGGATGACTGAGCTTCTCCCCCTTTCTCTAAGGGAGACGCCAGCCCCCCCTCCAGAGGAAACCCATTTTGGCTGCTTGTAACCTGGAATGATTCCATGGTCCATCGGTGGATGGCTTTTACACATTACACATTACATTACACTGTAAAATACCGTAGATTTACAACAATAAACTGGCTGCAGCTTCACCAGTAAACTACTGTTTACTCTGTTTGTTTTTAAAGTTTAAGATGTTTTACTGTAAATAGACATTTTTTATCTTTATTATTTGAATTCACAATAAGATACTAACTGCAGTGTAATTCCTGCCTTTTCCTTTATTTTCCCAAGATGCATTGGTATTAACAGTAAATACCTGTAATCTGTAACACTTGCAGGTAGTGGTGTAATATTAATTTCTCCCAGACTGCATTGCCCTTTACTGTATGATCCAGTATAACATTAAAACGGTAAGATACTGTGATGTTTAGCAGTAAGTTTACATCAAAGCTTTACAGTGAACATTAAAGCATACATATTCTTCAATATGCATCACTGTCAGCTAATCTCAATGTATTAGCCTTGAAATGCCAACTCAGACGCAGATTTGTGCAGTGTCTCTGATTCTGTTCCTCATTACGGTCTAAACAATATGCCATCAACTAAGGTGTAATAAACAGACTGTACTACCCGCTGAAAAGCACACAAACACAGTTGGAGAGCTGGTGAACATAGTGGAGCATTTAGAAGATAATGAGACAGATATTTCCCTCAGTGGTTAGAAGAGACTAAAAACACCCTCTAATCACTTCCCACATGCTTGAATAATCGACCAAACCAAAAGATTTATTATAGCATCTAATATTTGAGTGGTCACAGAACATTTCAATAATTAAAGGGTAACTTTGTTTTGTTTTTTAACCTTGTGTCTGTGACTAATGCGAACGCCAATCTTTGACATTGGTCCGGTATTAAGCAAGACCGCTGCAGTTGGGAGTCAACAAAACAAGCTAAGTTTACAAAAGTGCTTTATTATGCCACTGACAGGCTCAGATTATCATTCTAAGTGTCTGACAACATTATGGAAAAGATTTCTAAAGGAGGTCGACCTTTGACATCTGCGAAATTGCCACCAGACTCCATTTACATAAACAGTAATTTTAGGATCAGAAAATACACTTCATTCAAAGTCAACATAAACTATATTAAACTATCACAAGCTGTTTTGGGTTGTCTTTCCACTTTTCCAACAATCACAACTCTAGTTTTGGTTGAAATGAACACATAGTTGACCAATTTACAAATGAAAATATGTTGGCTCTGTACACACTAAAAGTATTATTTTAAATGGAGTCTGGTGGGTTTAGTGCTGGCGACGTCAGAGCTGTTTCTGGTTAAACCGAAAAGTCTTGAAGAGGTTTTTAAAAGATCTATCTCTGAGGGGATGTTGTCAGACACTTAAAACAACAATCTGAGCCTGTCAGGGGCCAAAAAAACAATGTACATTTGCCCCATATGGTTACATTGCAGCCAACATTTTCCTTCTATCCTGGTGTGTATTTGTACATTTATTTTGTGTCTGGACCTCCTGTTGCACTTTTAAGATGTTGTGCAGAGCAGATGCAATACGTACCAGGATGCAAAGTTGCTCAGTGTTAAAGAACAGATGGATGCAGCTCTCGACTGAGTTCGATTCATCTCCTGCCAAGTTGGCCATTAACCTCACAGTGTGACCTGTCAAGGTTGGTTTCTGCCCACATTTGGTTGGTGTGTTGGCAATTGTGCATTTAGACACTGCACACACACACATACACACAGATAGGTATACTGATGGCAGGAGGCCACATTATTTCATCTGAAATGCTATAGAAACACAATAGTTTACCATTAGCATGGAATGCTAAGATATCCTTAAACTTCAAGAACAGTAGGCTATGAGCATGCATAGTTTAAGTCCTGAATTAACCAATGAAGATAGAGTCTGAACATGTAGGAGAAATCCCTTTTTAAACCATGAGGGTTAGATGTTAGAGATTGGAAATATTCCTGTGTTTATGAATTGCAACTTGTCAAATCACGAGGGTTGTATGATTGTAGAGCTGGGGGTTAAAAATACTGTGCATCAACAATACATCATTTTGAAGTGGAGTTTTACTTAATATGAACATTAGATTTTGGTTAGGTGTTTGTTTGGTTTTCAAACTCTTTGTATTTCCGTATTAAAGATATAGTGCGTAGTTTCTGTCGCCTCACTGAGGAATTCTAAGTAATGACAACAACACTGTCACCGCATCCACATGATACAAGCCTTCTGTGCTCCCACACCGCCCGTAGCCAAGGAGGACACGGAGGATTAAAAAAGCAAAAATATGATGGACTCTTCAGAAGAGGTCATTATCTTCACTTGAGCTTCTGCGCGGGAAAGTAGCCGGACGCCACAGTCTTCGGAACATAGTCGTACTGAGAATCACAGAGAGAGCTGTGTGGAGCCGATAGTCTTAATTAGCTTTGTAGCAACTCGTTTGGCAGTAGCATCAATGTAGCGGATGTTCATTGATATCAAATAGTTACGCACTAAAGCTTTTTCCAACAAGTAAGAAAAATGTGAGTTTCCTTGGCTGTTTTACAAGTGTGAAACTGGTTATAACACTGACTCTTAATGAGATGAATATGTTGAGCGTTTTGGATATCTGTAGCTTCTACACCCTCCGGACAACCTTGTTCAAAGAACAGCAAAGTTGTCTCTCTATTTTTCATCAAGACAAGTTTTTGATTTTAGGCTAAAGAGCATTACAGCTCCATCAGGCATCTGGTGTGCATGGCTAAAGACACGCCAGAGTCTTTCTCAGTGTTTACTTCACTGTGATTTCTTATTTACCACCTTTATTTCCAGCTGTTTCCTTTCTAATGTGCAAGCAGACCTTTGATCTGAAATCTCTGAGTGGAAAAAGATGAATGTCTACTGTGGCTGCAAATACAATGTTGCACACAACTTACAGGGATAACACATGCGCACACACACACACACACACACACACACACACACACACACACACACACACACACACACACACACACACACACACAGTCGGTTTAAAGAGCAGAACATTTCTCAGAATTTGTTATTGTGGCAATTTATTTTACAGACATGTGATACAAGCAGGATTTCAGTGCGAAGGGACAGGTGTGCGATGACAGACAGTGACAGTTGCAGCTGGAACCATCACAGAGGCAAAAGTCCAATGGCTCCCAAATTCTTGGCCCAGAACATGTGCTACTGGTCTGCAAGGAAAGCACAATTTGTCCAACAACAAGAAAAGGGAAATAGAAAAAGGGATGTGTGTGTCTGCATAACACAAATAGAATCCATCATCTACTCGACCTGTGTTTCTGCTGCAACAGCACTAAATAATAATAACATGAGAAGAAAAAACAAAAATACCCAATTTATATAAGTTTTGATGCTTTTATCATAATTATTTTAGGGTTAGGGTTAGCTTAGGGACCGTCTACAAACTACAACAAACAAAAAATATATAGGCTATCAATTTAATGATTAAATAAGGTAGTGTCTCCAAAATTACCTCAATTATACCTTGTCTCCTGCTAGTTGTTTTTCAGTTGATACAAAAACGATCATTCCATCCAATATCGTGAATCATATCACAATATTAGTCAAAATAATCGCAATTAGATAATTTTCCTCATGTTGTGCAGCCCTAGTTCCCCTCAGTCCCTTAGACACAAAGACACGGGAAGGTCCAGGTTTAAAACAAAAATGCCAAAGTTACCCTAAACCCATAAAAGCTGCAAACAAAAAAATGACCCTTTAAGACTTATAAATAATAGTAAATAAAGTACTGAAACTCAAAAACAAGGTTTTCCAAGCTCCCAACTTAGAGAGCAACTAAATCCAAAGTTTTCAGTCTGTATGTTGTTCTGAACATGGATAAATATTTGATGGCTGCTCTGCTGTCGGGACTTTTGACGAGTTAATCTCTGATGATGAGAGCCTGGACACGTGACTGACAATCTATCAGATAAAATGTTTGAGGAGCTTACATTTATAATCCGTGTTGATTCAGGTTTGTCTGTTTGACTGACAGTTCACTTAAGACTTGACACAGAGAGCTCCAGGCCGGGTTGCCATTTTGCAGTGTTTTCTTCTCTTATCGCTTTACAGCAAAACTCATATGAAACCTGGATTGAGCCGTTGAGTATTTCCTCCGAGACGCAGGTGTGCGTGTTTGCAGACCCAACAACAACAACAACAACAGAAACAACAGGAAAAAAAGCCCAAAATGATCACAATTACAGCGTAATGATGGCAAGGTAAAACATCAATATTATGATGTATTTGTAATCCTTTAAATTACAGTTAAAAGCCTGTGATATTACTGAAGTTATGCATGTAGAAATATGACTCATTAGGCTCGTTGGAGTTGAGCCAGGTCTGCGTAGAATTGATCACCGGCGATCGCCGCCCAATGCATGCTGGTTAGATTTGTGTCCGACTTGATCTGATGTCATGCACACTTGGGCAACGATGACCTCACGAGATCTAGGCGGCCGCCGGTTTGAGATGCGGACCAGCTGCTTTTCACCAACAGCAAGACACACGCTGACCCAGATCCATTTCTTCATCATTTTTTCTGTCGGAAGTTGGTGTCACTGCCCGATGTAAGTCGAGTGCAGATTTGAGTTGCCCGTGCTCAGATTTAAACGGTTAACGTGTCATACCCGATGAGAGTCGAGTCAGACCGGCTCTGGTCTGACGTGTCATACTGAAATATAAGTATGGTCCTGAAAGGGGTTGTTTTGAGCTGTGATAAGCAATTTCCCGAAGATTTCCCTTTAAAGTCGGGGAGGAATTTTGGCGCCGTTTTGACAGATTTCATGAAAAACACACGGCCAATCTCTTAGAAAAGTCATAGCACACCATTCCCGATCATTACACACATGTTGATATATTCATGTGCATGTGTTGGCAACTCTCCGTGACTTGTAGCGGGACAAAAATATGGCAGAAGATGAAGAATAAGTGGGCAGGAAAACAGTCATTCTTCTCATATCTGCGATTGCATGATCAGAAAAAGTGTGACAGTGTTGACTGGTTTTTCAAACATGCATCGCTGTTTCAACATGTCAGATTCACGAAGAAGCCAAAACTCAATCAGACAGACAGAGGGCTACAGAGAAATGTTCTCTGGTCATGAAGAATGTCACAGATGAGGATGCTGGTCATTACATCTGCAGAAAGTGCAGATCAGGACAACTACACGTTGAAGACACTCAGGTTTTTCTGAATGTATTTACATAGTGATGTACTGTAACTGTTTTGTCAGAACAGTGTACTGAAGCATTGCAATAATTAGGAATAAGTACTTTAAAAAAAGCATCTCAAAATATCCTCATCTTCACCAGTGACTGAGCAAAGGAATAATGATGCCGTCACCTTGATCTGCTCCGTGTCACACTATTTTGGGTGTGGACACACAATGAGTTATGAGTTATTATGAGTTATTGAAATGTGAAGTGACAGATTACAACAGAAATGTTTAGCCCTCCTCAGTCCACATGTGAGAATATGACCTTTTTTCAGAGCAGAACTGCATTTACAGTCAGAAAAGACATGCAGGCAAAAGAGACTTTGTTCATTCAACACGCTAACAAGTAGCTCATCTTCTAAACAACACCTCTGACTATATTTAACACTTCTAACTTCCTGTTTCAGGCAGGTGGAGGATCATTGTCGTGTCTCTGGGTTTCGCAAAACTCATAACAAGTGTTGTGGTGGTCAACAGTTAAAAGTGAGAACATTGGAAAAAAAAAAAAAAACAGCTACACATGTAGGGATGCAAATTTGAGGTAAACATGAAAAAACACAGGTTGCATGTTGACTCACTGTGTGTGTATGTGTGTGTATGTGTGTGCGTGCGTGCATGCATGCGTGTGTGTGTGTGTGTGTGTGTATGTGTGTGCACGTGCACACAAACACACACACGCATTTGGGTAATTACAATTGGGTAGTTAAAATGAACATTGACATAGGAAAATGAGTCAATTTGACCCAGGGACAACATGACAACATGTTGGACTAAGGAAGGGTTTGGATTTAATGATTGTTGAGTCTAACTGGAATTTGTTACAATCGTGTCTTTGTTGTGGCTGATAATAATATGATATGCACATGAAAGCGTTTCAATCAGGAGAGACTTTGTTGCAGATATAAGATGTATTGTACATGTGCATAATAAGAATTGTACAGTCTTTGGGTTTAGACTCCATCATTAAAAACATTTTAAAGGGGTAGAGAAGCTAGACATATTTTAGTAGTTTTCTCTCTTGTCAGCTCACAGACCACATTTCAGCTCGCCTCTGATCAGCGGACCTGTTCTTGTTCTCTCAGCTCTCGTAGTAAACCTTCCCACTGGTTGGTTGAACACTTCTGTTTGCACTGGGCTCGAACATTTGTCAATGCAACATGTAAATGCGTCTAAAATAATCTCTCAGGCTACGTTCAGAAGAGATTTTCATGAGAATAATAATGAAAAGTCAGGGGATTATCACAGAGAGAATAAGACTATTACATATCACTTCATCAGGTAACAGAGGAGATGAAATCATTGTTAGGAAGTGACTCCATCATTACCACAGGAAGTAGATGCTATATTCATTTTTAGGACGCAGCGCATCAGACAGTTTGACATCTGAGAGTGTGAGACCAGGAGAGAATCACGATGGATCGGATCAGATGGATTATGTCTTCATTGCTGATGCTGCAGGTTCAGTTCAGGGGTAAGAGAATACAAGTTTTGTTGTAACGTGGTGCGTTTAGTGAACTTTTGTAAACCAAACATGAGACACATTTACAAACTTAACTGAAATGATCGTCCCACTAAACATGAACATAACCTTTACATTTCTCTCTTTTTCTCAGCAGCAGCAGCTGGGACGTATTCCTCCTCCACTGTCAGAGTTGGAGATGAAGTCACTTTGTCTTGTTTGAATGTGACAGATGATCAGGATCAGTGTGACAGTACTGAATGGCTCTTCACTGGTTCAGGGAACAGAGTAACGCTGTTTGAACACGGGAGGATTCAGGAAGAAGCCAAAGCTAAATCAGACAGACTGAGAGTTACAGAGAAATGTTCTCTGGTCATAAAGAATGTCGCAGATGAAGATATTGGTCGGTATATCTGCAAACAGTTCAGATCAGGAGAACTAGATGGTGAATGCACAGTGGTTTATCTGTCTGTTGTTACCAGTGAGTATTTACATCCAACTGTTTTGTTAGAACAATATACTGAAACATTACAATAAATATGATTACAGTGATGAAGTTATTTTGACCATTGTTGTCTGTCTCTCTTAATGTCTCCGTCTTCACCAGTGACTGAACAGAAGAACGATGATACGGTCACCTTGTTCTGCTCCGTGCTGACATATGGTGGGTGTGTACACACAGTGAAATGGCTGTGTGAAGGCAATAAGACTGACATGAAGACGACACAGCTTGACTGTTCAGGCACTGTGACATTTACAACATCTCACCTTCATCAGAAGTCAGAGCATTACGAGTTATTGAAATGCGAAGTAACACATGATCAAGATGTGCAGCTCTCCAGCTTCATCCGTCTTCAGTCCTCCGGTGAGAAACCCGGTGAGAATACGATGAAGTGTTTAAAATCCAGCCTGGCCTCACAGAATGATCACAAACTGTTAGCAGCGCATTACGTGGTGGTGGCACAGAACAATCCTAAACCCAACCCGCCTGCCATGGCCGTACCGTTCTTCTTTTCCTAAACCCAACCCGCCTGCCATGGCCGCCTTGTTCTTTTTTTCCTAAAGCCAACCCGTTGTTGTCCCACCCACGACCTTTTCATTGACTTAAGGTGCCGTGTTCATTTCATGGAATTCATCCGTGGGACCATCACGGAATTTTCCGCAATTTCATGAAACTGCAACAGATTTTTGAGTTAAGGGGCCGTGCTCATTTCCCGGAGTTCTGTGATATCAGGTTGTTAAAATCACTATGTGGATAATTACACTAAGTATTTGTTTCAATCCGAAGTTTTAATATTTCACCATTCTGTCATTTGTTTTGTGCAGATTTTTTTTTCTCACTGAACAGTTTGACATTTTCTTTCCTTTTATTTATTTTCTTTTTTCTACCTGTAGCACTTTGAGATTTATTGATGAAAAGTGCATTATAAATAAAATGTATTATTATTATTATTATTATTGTGGTTAAGGTGATGATCCAACAACTACAATATCTCAGACTACCAATTAATCACCAATGACAAGTAGTAGGTAACTGAAGAGAACAGAACTACATTAACAGTCAGAAAAAGACATACAGGCACAAGAGACTTTGTTCATTCAGACATTAGAGGTATAGAGACAGCACAAGAACACGCTTACAAGTAGCTCGTCATCTTAACACCTCGGACTATATTTAACACTTCTAACTTCCTGTTTCAGGCAGGTGGAGGATCATCGTCGTGTCTCTGGGTTTAGCAGCACTCATAACAAGTGTTGTGGTGGTCAATGTGGACAAGAGCTAAAGGTGAGAGACTTTTACTTTGGTTTTTAAGCAAAAAAAACATCAAGGAAGACAACGTTGTGAGTTCAAACAGCGAATGACTGAAAGTTTGTACAATTATAACTTTACAGAGTTTGTGATATTTGTTGTTCACTTTTAACTGTGCACATACAAAAGCCAGAATTAGACCATTGAAAATAGACCATGTGTTGTATTGAAGTGGTTAGGACAGCAAAGGATTCATTGATAAAAGCAAAATAGCAATCTAAAAATCACAGATGTAAAACGGCTATGAAATAAATAAATAACAAATAACAGGATATAAAAATGTAAAATCGTCAGTGATGGACCTGTGGTCATAAGGCGTTGCGAGTCTTATCAGACACCCTGGTCCAGGTGACCTTGCCAGGGGTGATCCGTCCCTGACTTGTGTCTAGGCAGCTTACTCCGCCACTCATCACCCCTCTTAACCCACAGCCAACAGGAAGTCCTTTCAATGGCGTCCAGGGTGTTCTTGATGGCTCTACGTGTTTGCAGCTCACAGATCCCCGAGAGTCCCCAGACCTTGTGTAGAGATCACCCTGTTAAGCCCCCGATTGTGTCAAAGTTGATTACTTGGCCACTCCCCTCTTAATCCAGAGCCAATAGGACGCCTTTTCAGCGGCTTCCAAGATGTTCTTGACGTCTCTTTGCGTCTGCAGTATAAAGAGTCCCAGGACCCGATGTAGAGATTGCCCTTTTGAAGCCCCCATGTAATGGAGTTTAATACAACACCAGCACAAACAAGAGCCTCCAAAGTGAACATGGAGTTGAGTCAACACCTCTTTATGTGTGTTGCTAATCTAATACAATGGAGCTGAATGAGAAGTGTCAGGTTAATTGGGATTTCCTGAATGTAAAGTAGTGTGAGCTGGAGAGTCAATCAAAAGTGTTTAAAAGAAATAGAGGTTTGACTGTGTGGACTCACAGGTTTGGAGTGTGTTAGGAAAGTAATCCAATAACTGCTCCAGTTACCATTACTCTGTTTGCTTGAGCAAGGCAGTACAACCCAGCTGTTTCTGGGATCTGTGTATCAAGATTTATTTTGCTCCATGTTCACAGGAGCTGTATAATAAAGATGAAGGTACGGTGACCTATGAAAACTCTGCAGAGCCTTCTACCGCTGTCTGACTCCACTGATCAACATCATCAACCCACCACAGAGTTCTCTGCTGTTAAACATCATCTCATCATATTTTACACAAGTAGATAACAAAATGATATGTTGATGGATGACTGATGGTGTGTTTTCTGAGCTGTTTTTTAAGTCTGAGCTAGACAAATGTACTCCAGTCTTGATCTGATCTCATATTAAGAAGCTCCCTGTGAGTCAGTCCAGAATCTTACCTTCATATAAAACAGATCACTTGGTAGATTCATTTCTTCCTTATTTTGCTATATTGCTCTGCCTACTGATCCAACCTGGCCACATATAATACTATTCGAATGTTAGTCTGTCTGTTACTGTTTTTTTGCACTTAACTAAGATCGACCTTGTCATACTTACATGACAAAGAATGGCATCTCTGATTCATGATTTAATAATTTTATAACCGTAATGAGTAGAAACACATCGTCTTCTGCAGCTAAAAGCTAACACTTGCGCCGTTCAGCTGACGTCTTTGGTGTCTTCGCACCCCTTTTAGAAGGTTTGGTATCTAGCCTGGAATTCCAGAGTTTATCGTGGTCTTTGTGCAACAAATCCGCAAGCACAAGTACACACTCTTTTAAAAAGATGACAAGAGTATAAGGGACGTGATTTCTTACCTAGATTAGATGGAGGCTGCAAGGCCGGCCCTCCCTCCTCCATGTTGTTTTTGCTCTCCAGCAGCTGTGCACCAGGCAGCCGCTCCCAAGAGGGCATCACCATGAAAGAGCTGTTTGGACTTCAGCTTTCATCACTTAAACTATCATAGGGACACAGACTAAATGAGGGTGGAGGAATGATGACCCCTGTGTTGCTGCTCCCCGTCATGCCATCTTCTTTTTTTCCCGTCGTGCTTGCACAGATGTGTGAAAAACAGCATAGGACACACACACACACACACACACACACACACACACACACACACGCACACACACACACACACACACACAGAGAAGAACATGTTCAGCAGGTGAAACACAGAGACACAGAAACACACACACACACAGGTGTGTGAAGAACTGGTTCACCAGGGGACACACACAGACACAGACACGCACACAGATGTACATAAACACACACACACATGCACACATACACACACACAAACAGGTGTGTGTGAAGAATAGGTTCAGCGGGGGAGGGCGAAACGAGAGGAAACGTTATCAGCTCTGCAGCGTTCACATCATAGAGCACCTCCAGGTTCAGGAGAGGCATTTCTAACAAATAGTCAGGAAGATGAATAGATAAAAGATAAAGTTTAAGAGCCTTCACGCAGCGTCGACCATCGCTGCTATCCATGTGATGCTCGTCTGTTTGCACTCAGATAGCAGCAGGTGTTCACTGACACGTTTTATTCCAAAACACTATAAATCTGTTTTGGAAAAGATAAATAAGACGTGTTCCATGAACAGTTTAGATCTTTGAAAGAACTCCACAGAGGGAAATGGCCTCTTAAAATGTGGCTATTTTGAGAGCAGATGTCTGAATATGTTTCATAACTTTAACTAATATGATGCTGTTTCGCTTTCAAGATGTAAATCTTGCCTTTTTTCCCAAGCTGGATAACAGAAAATAAATTTTTACTCCTAAACAGTCAGGGTTGACTTGAGTTAAAAAAAGTGCCTCTCCTAATCCAATGAGAGTTTATTTAAAGATTTAAGACATATTTCTGATATCATTACAGACTTTTAGTGTCACATTTTAGGCTGTACGCTGTTTTCTTTTTCTTTTATCTATTCTCTTTCACAAAAATAATCTTTTTAATGAAGGAAACGTACATTTGTTTTATAAAAGATTTTTAAAAATCTCCTTTGTAGCTGTATTATCATAATATGAATAATATTGAATGTTTTTTGTATGATAAAGAGCACTTTTGTTCGTTTATCTAGAAATAACTGAAGAAATTACCATCTCTGTTTGGAGGAGCTTTTGGCTTGTAGACCTGAGTCTTGTTGGATTCTTGATGCGCTCTTGCAGGACAAAGAAACTGTGTTTTATTGTTGTTAAGTTGTGCTTTTTGGATGCGTTTGTGTCCCTGAGTTGAGAGCTGTGCTGTGGTCCACGGCCGGCCGGAGTGACAGTTAAACAGACTCTCCTCCTGAGTTCTAAGTGAGTCAGATGTTGTTTGTTTGAAGAGACATGTTCTCTCTGACAAAAAGCTGTCATGTTACCGAGCCATCTGTTCATGTGTCACACAGATGTTCCACTCCGAACAACTAGAGGGGGTTGAGTTAGCAACCAAAAGTCCAAAGACAGATTCAAACCTGATGTAACTCTGTGTACACACTTTGGTAGTACTCACACACAGGCCTGAAATACACACACGAGTGGGCTGCCAGCTAAGCCAGCTCCCTGAGTGGTTGGGGGGGTTGTAGTGCCTTGCTCAAGAGCACCTGGCAGTGCCCAGGTATCTCTCTAGTCACCAATCAAAACTCTGTATTTTTTGGTCCACATGGGGACTTGAACCAGTGACCTTCTGGTTCCCAACCCAACTCCCTACGGACTGAGCTACTGCCACCCGCTTGGTGCTTGCCCACTTAGGCCTTTGTACATAAGGAGCAGTGTCGGAATGTGACTGTGTACATTTACCTGTTGAGCCAATAATATAAAAGCCCACAAGTACATCTGAAGTGACTAGACCATTAAACACAAAACTGTTTGGATCGTTTTCAGTTTCTAAACAGAGGATTTTTCAGCATTCAGTACTTTTACTTTTTCAAGCCAGGACTTACTTGTACTTGTAACACAGTATTGTTATGTGTTATTAGTACTTTTACTTAACCCTCATGCTGTCCTTGGGTCAAATTGACCCAATTTCAGTAAAACAAAATTGTCATGAAAATGTCATTAAACAATAAAATGTCAAAAACCTTTGAAAAAGAAAAAACACAGTTTTAAAAAAGCACCCACAACATTGAAAAAGTGACAAATGTGGGAAAAAGCGATAATAATGTTGAAAATTTGTTTTTTTTCTTGGTTGACGGGAAGACAACACAATGGATAAGTAAAGGATCTGAATACTTCTTCCACCACTGATAAAGAGGAAGACCAGTAAATCATTTCTAAATGTTACAGGACACAGTGCATTTGGTGCAGTGTTGTTGTTTCTTAAGGTGGTTATGTGGCTGTTCGCCTCTCTTATGACGCACACATCCTAATATTTAGACATGGATGGAGACTCGTCCACTCAGAAACGGAAACAAGAACGTCATCTGATTGTGATTTCTCGTTGACTCTAGCTGATCCCTATCATGGTAAATGAATTCATTCTATAACAGCGTACATTACAAGAACTTCTGCCCTTTGTTGATAATGACATCATGGGTAAAGATGTATGAACGCATGTAAACAATGGGCGGTGCATGCCTCAGATTAAAGCAAATTGTCCAACTGCTGTGAAGGGAATCTTTTATTTGTACCCTTTTGAAAATTATATAAACACAACACATAAAGTTTAATGGTTCCATCATGCACCATTCTTCAGACGTCCTCCTGACACTCGCCTTGTTTCCATGAGCTCCCCAGCCCACGGGGCGGCACGGCGGGCTGGTCATACCAGCCATATCCTACTGAGACTCTCTCTTCTTTGGGCACATCTGACCAAAGCCATGTGCACATTTAAATCTTCAAACAGCAGGGTCCTTTTCCTCTGGGCAGGAACACAGTGAAGACTTTGTGTTGAATCAAAGAGGTTTCTCAGCACAGACAAACACAAAGGGGCAGTTCTGTAGCTCACGCAGACACACATTATCTTCTTCAGCTGCCTCACTATGCTGCCCTACTTTTGCATAAAACAACCAGCTGTAACCTTATCAAGATTCCTGACACCGTAAGGTGCTTTAGTAGGCGAGCAGTTGTTGTGCGTACTATTGAATAGAATCCTGGCGGCACCACTGAGGTTGCTTTCAGACCTGAGCTGTTTGGTTTGTTTTTATCGAGAGAGAGAGAGAGAAGTTGGTTGGTTGGTTGGTCGGTTGGTCGGTCGGTCGGTCGGTCGGTCGGTCGGTCGGTTGGTCAGTCGGTTGGTCGGTCGGTTGGTTGGTTGTTCGGTCGGTTGGTCGGTTGGTTGATTGGTTCGTTTGGGGCGGTGTGAAAAGCTCATTTGAACTCTGGTTCGGACCAAAGAAGCATTCAGATCCTTTACTTAAGTCAAAGTAAGTGTCTTAGTGTTTACCAAGTGAATCAACTTCAAATTGCTTTATTCATTTGTAGCTCTATAAAAAAGTTATTTCCCTAGCAAATTTGGAATATTTTTACTTTTAATAATAAATTTCACCAGTATGCAACTCGTACTAGTTTAGTGCATTATACAGAGGGTCGAAAATATGGAACAGTCTTCCCATATCACTCATTGAGGTTTCTAAAGAACAGTTTAAACAGAGAGTAACATTGTTGCTCCTAAGTTGTCTGAATTTTCCACATGTCGTAAGTAAAGGGTCAAGTGAAGACATACCGTTTACAGCTTTCTTTAGAAAGAATGCAGTGATTCCCCTTGATATCTTTAGGTAGTGTGTTCCATAGCTTTGGTTCACAAGTGACAAAGGCTTCATCCCTGATTTTCTTTCAGCTGGTGCTGGGAACTTCCAATAAACCAGCCGCAGATGATCGCTGTGTTCTTGAGAGTGAACATCAACCAAGGCAGTTAGCAATGTTGCTGTGTTTGGTGCGTTTGACAAAGTGCAGTGTGAACACAAACCAAACCTACTAAATGTTGCAACTTTTCCCCCAAATTGCACCGAGTCTATTGAACTACAGGTGTGAGAGTGCCCTATGTGTCATTGTTGGCTTTTATCTTATCCATCAGCAGTGTGTGCATCAACTCATAACTTTCTCAGGCCTTGTATTTCATTAATGACGCCAAAGAAAAAGAATTTCAAAGCCCCCTTTTACTTTTGTGTCTTTGTTCCAATCTGTCAATAGCTATCACACTCAGTCGGGACTGTTGCCACATGAGATTTAACAGCTTGAATCGGATGAACTGATTTAATTGTTTGCATCCGAGAAAAGGGAGAGTTCTCGCTTCAATCGCTTGCAGCAGCACTTTCATTCAGTGCCAACAGCTGAACTCAAAATCCATTCAGTCTTGATTTTGCTCATTTCCAGGTTTGTTTGTTTGTTTGCTACCTCATTTATGTTCCCCCCTAATTAACCTGCCTAATAAAACAGCACATTGAATTTATTTAAACCAAATATGTCTTGGCTGTACATGAGGGTTGCAAAAGAAAAATACGTTGTAGTAACTGTTACTTTGCACCACTGACGTTGTTAGGCCTATTCAGGGGTGCTGAAGCCACCCTAAAATGTTCCTAAGCTCCCCTAAATAATAATAAGAACAACAATATTTTTTTACATTGCACTCTGTATCACTTACTGCGGTGAATCAATCTTCCTTCACCATTCATCTGTGTGTGTCGTGTGTCTGTTTTAATTCTACTTTACAACTGTCAGGTGGTCAAAATGGCAGTGTTAACGCAGTAAAGGTTGTGTGCGCCAATGTGACAACAAAGTGGCGTCGATTTCAGTGGCGCGCCAAGATTTCGAGTGCTCGTCCAGAGGGCACCGAGCGAACTGAATGAGCTCCTAGGCAACCGGATGCCAGGACTCTCAGAGTGACTGCAAGTCTCTCTTAGACTCACTGGGTTAAGATGAGTTCTTTTATTGTGAATGAAAGGCTCGATCCAACCAAGTAGGTCATCCAATCAAATCAAAGCATTGACGGCAATGGTGCTGCCAGCTCTGTCCGTGTGGTTTGAAAGCTTATAAGAAAGTCTTTTCCTGTTCAAAATTGTTGACTCCCTGAAGAAGGCTTGTGTGCCGAAACGTGTCAGAGTTGGTTTTAAAGGTTAAAGATGACTAAGCCATAACAATAAAAGTTGTTTGGTTTTTACAGTGAGTTTTGCCACATGTGATTGGCCCATCCAAAAAGCACCTCAAACAAACAATTTGAGTCCTGGAAGCGCTCCTCTAAAGAAATTTTTGCAATATCATTCCCCATTGGATGTTGTTGTCACTGAAAACGAGATGCCATAGGGTCCCTGTTGATGCTTTTGTGTTTGACCATTTACATTACATGTCATTCAGCTGACGCTTTTATCCAAAGCAACTTACAATTGCTTTATATCAAACATCGTACGCTGGAGCTTGGGGTAAAGTGCTCAGTGACACGTTGCCTGACACGTTGCAGTGGGATTCAAACCCAAGTCTCCCGCACCAGAGGCACGCGTCATCTTGACTGCACCATCACCACCATTCGAACTCACAACGGACACAAATAAATATTCATTATGGCTCCCAAACAGGTCTTAGCCTAAGCATTTCCATATTCAATTTGTATGGTTCATATAGGAACCTTTATACCATAATAATGTAATAAGACAAATCAATTAGCAGTCCATGGCCTTAACCTCTCTGCCACCTTGTCTGGTGTCTATGGAGAAGTAACTCACACAACCACACTTAAAAAGATCCAAACTATCCCTTTTAAGGTTAGCTGCAAGTTTTACCTTCATGTAGTTCCTTCTGAAACAAAAACTTCTCCATATTCTGCATCACAGATTCGATCCCGACTGAACCAAACTTCATTCGAGCTGCTCTGTGTTTTATCTCCCCCAAAAATTCTGTGTGGCGGCCATGCTTTTATTGGGATAATGTCTGTGACTTGTTTTGACGGAAGAACATTTTGTGTTTGGTCACCCTTTAAGAACCAAGACGTCACAGTTGTGTATGATGTTTGTTCTCTGTTGTATAATGCAAAGATCAGAATACGGTGACAGGAAACAAAAACCCAGCAGTTTGGCACGAGTATAAAAGGGGAGGAGTCCCGTCAGCAAACACATTGTTAGGATGTTTTAAGAATTCATTTTTCAAATGTTTTCACCAGAAACTCATTATGCGAATGCTTTGCACACCGTCAGGCTGAGCTTTGCTCTGTGGTATCCAGGTTTGGTATGGCTGCTTTCGGGCCATTTTGATACCAGATGTTGAGTTTTACAACCTCATTAGAGTTTCCTTTGAAAGTAGGATTTCTTTTCAGATTGGGGGAAATAAAACCCCATGCTGGTGTTTCCCACTGATTCAACATATTTCTTCCTGGAGGTCAGTCATTGTTACGTATTCCTATGTAGGAATCCTGGTTTCGTGTTTAGTTTTTGGCTTGTGAGGGAAATCTAATCTAGCCACTATTTTACCAGCACTTGCCTGGTAGATGGAGCTAAATTTGGACCCTAATTTAATTATCTCGTCACATGATCAAATAGAGACTCAATTCGACAAAATTAACTACACATGTACAGTATGGATAGATTTTTTTCCAAGTGTGTATGCATGTGGAAGCACCAGAGTCACAAAATAACCCAAACCCCCAAATCCCAGAAAAAAATTGATTTATTTTTAAAAATATGGACACTTTACAGAAATGCCAACAAAGCAGATTTTTCTCCCATCGCAGAATGCTGCGTGGACTACCTAGACCTTCGACCGCAGCTCCGTGGAGGAAGGTCCGGCAACGTAAGACTATTCGTTGGATAACACACAAACAATTGCAATCATTTTGTAAGATATACCACAAACCTTTGTCTGAGGAGACTTAGCTCTTTGCCACCATCATCAAAACACCCAGAGAGGGAATATCTTTTGATAGAATGGTGTTCATCCCTCCATCAGAGTTCAAAGACTTGGAGGCTCGATGACAAGAAGCACTGAAGCTGTTCTGGACCTTTCCTTTAATTTGTCACCTGTGTCAATATCATATTCACATAAGCTACAAAAAAACAACTTTCCCCTGGCGAGTTATTTTCTGGCCGATCTTTCTTCCATTGCAAAGGAAAACTGTGCAACATGTAAATTATAACTTCTTGGAAAGAAAAGGTGATGCAATGAAGTTTTGTAACCAATAAAAAACGGAAACGTTGAGCAACTCTTCAGTAATTCTAAAGATGAATCAGCCCCATCGGTACGTTTTGATGTTGTGCAATGGGATATCCATAAAATAAAAGCATTTTCTTTTACAACTTGTTTTCCTGCTTTGAGTTTAAGGCCCATAAAACAATGTATAATTTGCAAAGATTCTCCTCTACTTATAAAACCACGGCACGCTGTGAAAGATGGAACGTGCACTTCCCTCGTCAGATTCTTCAGCGCTTTTATTCACTTTATTACTGGTGCAGGCAGATGTACGATGGTAGATAGTGTTTGTGGGATTGAGTCTGAACAATCGTGTGTGTGTGTGTGTGTGTGTGTGTGTGTGTGTGTGTGTGTGTGTGTGTGTGTATGGTGGTGAAGGAACATGTCACCCGGTGCAACAGTGTTGCTCATTGCTGTGTAGTTGCAGTATGGCTCAGAGGAAGAAGAGATGTCAGGCTGTCAGGCTTTGATGAAGACAGAATACTTGTTAGTAGATACAGTGTATTAGTGGAGCAAGTATTAAGTAGCATAAAAAAATAAAAAAATACAACTAGAAATTGTATGTCAGTATATTTGAACAGAAATTGTTCATAGAAAGTGATTCACAGATGTATTTTAGGTTTTTGTTACATTTCGAACTGCATGATTTCTGCCCCAACAACTTTTATCTGCAATGGAGTGTTTCGCAAGATTAAATAATTCCACGTTGTCACATTTCTAGGATGTTTTTAATGTTTTTTTTCAAAGATTTTGATGCTTTATTTTGAAAATTTGGGGTGATTTTTTTTGTCCACTGCATTTTTTGTCAATGTTTTGGGTTTTTTTACCTTTTGGAAAAAAAATCATGTTTTCAGAAGTGTAATAATTGAGAGAATTTATACATAGGCCCAACAGAAAATGTTCTGTATTTTAACTGTAGCGACACACATCATTTCCGTTTTTTTTTTTTTTAAATTCTGGGCAAAATCTTGGGAATGACCATAACTTTTTCTGTTATTTTACAGATTTATTTCTTAGTTTTGCAACAAACTGAGACTTTCTTGACTCGCAAAAGGATCTTTGAAATTGACAAACATTGTGGCTCAATTCAAACGACATCTCTCTATCGTATATATTCTCTCCAAAAATAAGGTCCCATGGTGGAAGGGGGGGAGGGACTTTGCCTCTATAAACTACATAAGTATAAGTACTTGTTTCACATAAAATGTGTAAAGTTTAGTGAAAACAGGTTTTTATGACTTGGCAGTTTGACAGAATAATTTTAAGCACAAATATTCCTCCGTATATAAACACCCACTGAAAGAAATGAGCCTTTTTATTGTATGTACTGTATATGTAATGATAACAATGATAGTAATAATTTATGCTGTTTATTGATCCCCAGCGGGGAAATTACAATTTACACTCTGTTTTGTTAGTAATCACTACACACCAGCCTGAAACACACACACATGCTCAGGATCTATTCATGCACAAATGGAGAGATGTCAGAGTGGGGGGGCTGCCAGTGCCCTGAGCAGTTGGGGGGGGCGGGCGACAGACCTACAGGGTATTAAACCTGTTTCAAGCCCTTTGAACCTGTAATTGTCTGTCCTCTGTGACTAACAGATGAGTTTGCAAACTCTAACTTGAAACAATAAAAGTTGTTGTTTTTAAAATGTTTTCATTATTATAATTTTCAGTGGGGCTGAGATGAAAATTAGGGGCTAGACCACCTCTAAAAAAGGTCTCAAATTGCCAATATTGCATTGTGAAGACTTTTAGTACACAACACAGAGGATATTACATAATATAACTTTATTACATCTTTAAAACCAGCAACATAAACACAACGTAAAGATACCTTTTACAGCCATGGAGTCTGAGCTGTGAGGACACACAGGCGGGAGGATGTTTTTATTACACTTTGTTCATTTCTACTTCATGGTTCTGTTCCTGTAAGTACTCAAATCGTTTGCTTCAGCAAAAAGTAGATACGAGTTTAAAGGCAGGGTGATTCATTTCATTTTCACTTTTCAGTTATTCAATAGCAAATAAAAAAAGAACATTAACAGAGCAAAAGGAAATAATATGCAAGGGATGCCAAAAGCCTGAATGGGATCTCACCAAGTTTTAAATCTAAAAAATGAATCTAAATAAAATATACCAGTGTGTGTATACATGTATGTATGTGTGTATGTATATATATATATATATATATATATATATATATATATATATATATATGTGTGTATATATGTATGTATGTATATATTTGTGTATATATATATGTATGTATATATGTATTAAATCTGTCACACTTTTTTTTCTTCAACATTTGACATTTTCAATGCATTTTTTGTTGTTGTTTTACTAACACCCCTAGTTTTACACTACTTTTTGGAATCCATGGTCATTAACCAACCAACTTTTGTATAGAATTATACCTAATACTTGAGTTAATAAAGCAGAAATTATGAGTTATTTTGACTAATAGTCAAGATCAGAGGAAGGTATGTTGAGTGGATGAGTTTGGTCAGGATGCTGATTTAAAAACCATTTCAGTTTTCACCAGAAATTCAATGAAAGTAATTAACTGTATTTGCAAAGCGTGTTGCATGGAATCCATCCTTTTTTGGGGTAATTTGGTTAAAAAGAATGCCATATTTCTAATATAGACATTTTTAAAAGGGGTAATTGACCCAAGGACAAATTTGACCTGAGGACAACAGGAGGGTTAAGATGCTTTCTTGTTCTGAAGGGTATTTCCCTGGTCTTTACCAGTGATGACATGTCTGCACTGACCTTGAGCATTAACCTAAAACTCTTTTTTTTTTTTTTTTTTTTAAACCTAATCCAGTAATTTATGGCGAGTGTGTGGTCAAACACTGGATAATCTTCCATGAGTCAGGCCCCATGTTTCTGACCAGGTAGAGTGTTTCTGAAGTTGTTTTGGAGGTTTGGTCTCCATGGAAAGTTAGCTTTTATTGAAAGTGTTTCAGCAACAGAGAGCCACTCAGAGTCTCGGTTAATGTCCTGCTGTTTAAAACCTGACTCAGGCTCTCGGAGAAGTTCACTCAGCAGTTCAGAGTTTAAATCACAACGTCAGGGCGCAGACCAACTCAAATGGAAGTCTGGAGACCCACTGTGTGTCTGTGCCTGTGTGTAAATCTAATCTTATTGCGTCATTAAGCTTTAATACATTGTAACATAAACAGTTGAATTCCGTATGAATGTCAGCACGGACATTTACTCAAGTGTTTCCATTTCAGAGGAAAAGACTGCACATTTTTTCAAAAGACAGAATAACACATAGACCTCTCAAATGCAATATGTTGACTGTCTTTGGGAGAAAAACCTGCTGGATCTTGTGCAATAATTACTCTTATTCTCGTAATGTTTAATTTTCTTATTATATATATATTGTTTATTACTTTATGCACCACAATGATGTACAAGAGTGTGAATGACTTGATTGACAGGCTGTTGTCATGAAGCCTTCATACACATAGTGTAGCTTTGAGCACTATATCTCCTATGTAAGTATTCCAGGTATTCTTTGCTGTTTGCCCCACATTGACCACTGCTGCTGTGTAAGAATGTTCTGGACCACTGAAACACAGGGATTTTAACCTGGGGAGTGGAGTTTGTGTTGCAAAGGAAACACAAGATTTTCACCCAGGAAACGTGTGTTTGGGTCCGGGGAGTGTTTTAATCCAAACTACCATTTTTTTCTAATCTTAAAGGTCCCATGGCACTAAATAATTTCCCTTTATGCTGTATTTTAACATTAATGTGCGTTCTGCCAGTGGCTAGAAATGGTGATAGGTGTAAACCGAGTCCTGGGTATCCTGCTCTGCCTTTGAGAAAATGAAAGCTCAGATGGGCCGATCTGGAATCTTGTTCCTTATGAGGTCATAAGGGGCAAGATTACCTCCCCTTTCTCTGCTTTGCCCACTCAGAGAATGAGAGACATCATGGCTCAAGCGAGCAATGTGACAGTTGGTCGAGGCCACACCCCCAGCCTCCACCTTGCCCCCCCCCCCTCAAAAGCTACAGACTCAGAAATGGCACATCCTAAGGAAAGCTCATTGTGGGACTGGCTCTAGTGGCTGGAATTCTATGCAAGATTGTGTATCACCTTTTTTTTAGCATGCCTCAAACATTTTCTTATAGGTGCACAAAGTAAGTTGTGTAGATTGTTGATACATTTGAAGTGGGGGGGGGGGGGGGGGGGGAGTCTTTCAGACCACCCGGGCCTGCTTTTTGTCGGCTAAACTTAACTGTAACGTCCGCTTAAACAACCGTCATCACACGATGCCTTGAACCCAGCTCACTGCCCCATTTCATGGAACATAATACTAATTGTTGTGCATACTGTATGTTTTCAGGCAATATATCCGACGCACCCGTTCATGAGAGAGCGTTGATCTCTGCAGCCAGGTTAAACATCTGGAATAAAGCCTGACACCAGGAGAGAGGAGGCTGTTAGAGACACAGATTAAGGCTCATGGTTTGGGGGATAATGATGTGGGTTTATTATTCATGCGGTCGAGACACTTTAACACTGGCTTTGCAATAAATACCTTGTTCTCACAGTAGTAGATAAAGTAAGTGCCTGTCTTGCAAAGATACAAACATCTACTTAAGAACGTGCATTCAATAAAAAGAAAATAGATTTTCCCGCACTGGTATATTTAGACTTTTAAATGTCGTGGGATTTCATTAAATCACAAGTAGAAAGTAGAGGAAAATACGGACCATAAACAGTTGTTTATGACATTTGAAAAAAATACAAATATAAAGTAATTTACATATAATTACACATATAAAAAGGAGCAAATTGTTGAAAGACGTTCTCGCTTTTTAAATCTAGGTCATCCTGTTTTTTCAGGACTTTATATTCAGTAACTTTTCTGCAGAAGTGCAGCTTATGTGACATTGTTCCCCAACTTCTCAATGTAATAAACCAAAGTATAAAAGTGACATCAACCTTATGCAATACCTAAAGAATAGATGCACATCTCTATAGTGTGAGACAGTATTGAGGAAGTATTCTCATGAGTAATGCTGCTGACAGTGAAACAGTGAGTTGTGAGTGGTTAGAAATCACCGGTGGAGTTGTTTTATGTATTTTCCAAACGGCTGCTGAGTCTGCATGAGAGGTTTCCATGAACACACACATTCACACTCATGCATTCACACAAATAAGCTGCACAGTCACAGCTGGAGGGGGGAGAGTGCCTTGCTCAAAGACTCTGTATATCAAAGCTGTAAACCTTGGCGACCTTTGCTTTTTCATGATGTTTTACCTCCATCTAAACACAGAGCTTCATGTGAGTTAAGTCCTCCTTTTCTCTAAAACACACCATAAAAAATCTGACCTCAAGTTCAAGTCCTTCATTCATCATTCATATGCGTAACAATTACTAGATCTTAAGTCTCTGGCTCGCTCCCTCACTGCTAATTTAATATCTATCAAAAGAAAAAGATCACACTAGTAAAAACAACATGAGACATAAAATAAGAAAAGTAGGGAAAATGACTCGATGTCTTGGAGTTCTTGTTTAACTTGATGACTTTTGTTGCCCGCTGAGGTTGGTTTGGGGATTAAAGAAGTTCACCTTTCAACATTTTTGAATTTTTTTTCAATGTTTTATTGGCTTTTTTCCCAACCTTTCGTGATACTTTTCACAACCTTTTGAGTTTGATTTCCTTACTAAAATCGCTTGAAACCCTGTTCTCTTACATACCATCCAGATGAGAAGAGCTCTAACTTGATAAAAGAAATTCACGTGTTCATCTTGGTCACTTTTAGATATTTCTTTAAAGCGGGGCTGTCAAACTCAACTTCACTAAGGGTTCACACTGGAATATGAGAATCACATCAAGGGCCAGACATTGTTATTATTTTTTGACACGCTTTTTAATTAATCAAAAAGTCAATTATCTTTGATTGTATTATTGCATGTCCCATTTAGCCTTCTCGCTTACAGTTTGGTTGACATGAAGCCCTTAAAAAGTTATCAAAAAAAGTTACTTAGCCATCGTAGAGTTTAGAACATCAAGTAAAACAATGATTACATTTTTAAAAGTAGGCTTCCACACAGCCGACTCAAAGCAGCCTGTTTCACAGCCTCATTATGTAAACTCTCTACTTCTTTGGGAGTCTCAAAGTTGGAAAATCTGATGAGTGTCGCATATTCGCAGTTTGAAAAACATATTTTTGGTTTGGTGCGCAACTAGGCTGGCCAAAATCTATTGTGAACCTAAAGTGATATGCGGGCCGGATCAAAATGTGCGAGGAGCCAAATTTAACCCGCGGGCCTCAGGTTTGACACATGTGCTTTAAGGCCACAGCAAAAAAGCTTTAAGACCTACAGCAAGTGGTGGGAGCAAAATCCCACAGGGCTAAAACGTCATTCTGAAACCACTACATGTTTTTTGGGGGATGTAAATCATCTATTTTTTTTTTATTTGCAGGCCAAAGTCAATGATGTGTGTGTAGTCCTACACCCGCTGTGGATAGAAAACTTTTGGAAAAACTCGTGCAGGTGGCTGCGGTCCATCAGGACCAAAACCTCCCGTTACAAAAACATTTTCTTCCAGACTGCAGCTGGCCTCATCAACACGCCCGGGACCCCCACTGACACGGACTCTCCTCTTGCCTCATGGACACGACACGTTACATCAACGCAAGGGGGAGGGGGGGGGGGTCCTTCCCCATAAAATATTGAGTGTCAAACACCTTTTTTTGTCTGCTTTCTGGTGAATTTTATTACAATTTATATTGCAAATGTTTTCATTTAAAGGAAACGATTGTTCCCCCGTAATGTTCAAAACTTTCTGTACATTCATGACATCATCACAGATGTTTTGGGATATTTTTTAAGGAATCATTTCAACAACAAATCTGTTAGAGAACAAGACCCACAGAAGAAATTATAGGAAATTACATCTGTGTTTTTCACGCTCCAACGGAGCAATCCTGGAAGTAGAACGTTGTGGATGTAGACTAGGCTCAGTGTAATACATAATTAATCTGTCATAATATCAGGAAATCTTTCTGTCTGACACATTACATTAATGCTTGTTTTATTTTTTACATTTAAACATTGACACACACACTCCCTGTCCATATTTTGTTCATCAATCCTCTTTGTTAATAGAGCTATTTATAATATTACACTTTATTTATAAAGCACTTATATAGCAAAGTGCTTTTTTTATAAAAAAAAAACAGCAGATATAATAATAAAACAATACTTTAAAGTACAAAAAAACACTGAACAACACAGATTCTGATTATGTTATTTTTCCTAAAAAAACACCATCAATCAAAGAAGGGTGCTCCATTTAATAAAAAAGCAAAAACATTATTATTTGACATTTAGTCTCTATCAGAGAAACTAAAGGCATTATTGAATTAACAATACAGTTATTCTTGCAGCGTTCATAAATATTTTATTAGACTGCCATTACTATGGAAGAACCATGTTAAATATATTTATTCGTTTCTCAAACCCCTGTGACAAAAAAGTCTCTTCTTCTGTTTTCAATGTCTCTGCAAATTGGGGAAATAGCGCTCCTCTGGTTCGTTTGGCCTGTAGTGGTGGGACGTGGTATTGCACTCCAACGTGTTGAATCCACCTGAAGGAAAGACAGGTGAAACGTACATCCTTTGATTAAAGAGTACTTTAAAACAATTACATACGGTCACTGCAAAGCCACAAAGAAACTGTGAACTATGGAAAACAACTGGGAAGTAAAACTACCAAGTTGGCAAAGAATTTCAAATGAAATAGCTAGTTTTAAAGTGTTTCTTGTCACCTTTCTCGTGGTTTAAAGCTAGGTAACGTTAGCTCGTGTAGTCGCAGCAGCAGGAGCAATGGAGGCCGAACAAAGCAATTCAGCGTTTGTCGTTGCAGCATACGTAGTGCGGCCACATGGGACCATTTCACTTCCGTTAATAAGGGCGAAACGCCTCCACAAATACCGTGAGTCAAATGCAGTTTCCATTTTTTATTATCTAGCTTATAATATTTGTCTCTTTGTGGTTGCCTTGTGGCTTTACTGATGTTAAAATGGCCCGCCGTGGCTACGTAATGTCTAATTTCACTTGCAATTTATGCTAGTAGCTAGTTGATTTTACGGAGGTAAACCTGCTGATATATGCTATTTTATTGCTGGGATTAAATGCATTTTGTTTATTATTATGGGGGTTATATATTGCTTAAATACATGAATTGCATTGGGTTCATAGTGTAGTAGCAGATCAGAAATGTATTTTGGCCCGAAACCATTTAGTGATTTATAAAAGTATTTTGGAATCAATTCTTTGAGGCCCTGGCATCCAGTGTAAAGACTTCAGAACTTGGGGTGTGATCCACTTTCTTGGTTTTAGGGAGGACTTGAGCAGCAGCGGTCTGATTGATTGAATACCTGCCCTTTTTTTTATTTACATCTTATTTTTTTCTTTCACTTTATTTATCTGACCAAATGCTGCCCTTGCTCCTCTGGGGCTTAGTGAATGTTTCTCTTCTCTTAATTGGAGGTTGGACTTTGATATTTAGAGATGTTATTGCTTAAGTGGCATGTTGTTTATTGAAAAGGTCACTTTTAATTAGGGCTCAAATCTCACCTTTCAGTTTACGACCCCTCAATCTCTGTCCCCTGCTCTGCTGTTTTTGACCAGGTTCAGCCTGTGACTCTTTCCTATTTACAGGACATTTTTGGTCATTTGAAGCCCTCAGGTTCTCCAAATGATGCGGTCCCTCCTCGACTTTTTAAGGAGGTTTTCCCCCAACCTGCAGGGGGAAAAGTGCTTACAGTACAGTACAGGTGCTGGTTGACAAGTAACTAATGCTAATGGGATTCTTAGTGGGTAACGTAAGATTACAACACTGTTCAACACGCTCAATTCATTTTTAGTAGGATTGTTTTGACCACGGTTAACAACTCTGGGACTAACCCACAAATTCATCAGTAATGTTAACTGACAACAAATTTAATGGTAATTTATTACACGGTGTAATAGTAATTAATAGTAACAGGCGCCATCTTGGGCAAACAGTCATGACCTTGCAACCAGTAATCAAAACGGTCAACTTGGTAACCATGTGTTATTAACCCCTAGGCTCATTTTGCGCCAACAATTGTCCTTTAAGCCACTTTTCAGTTATTGTCACTTAACCTAACACTGTACTATGTGGTCTCCACCCGACTGGATCGTCCCGCTGCTACAAGCAAGTAAATGTCTTCTTTAATCAGAGAGGCGTATGTGCAGTACATACATGCACTTGGCTGAAGTCCTTGTTGTGTTGAGGGAAGTTGAGTTTTGTCCAATAAAAGTCACAAATGCAGCATATAAAACAGCGTGCCGCCTCACAAGTGTCACCCTGACACCAAGGATTATTAAAAAGGCCACAGGTCTACTTTAACAGTAAGTTTTTCTTATGGATGTTTATCACATAATGGACCGAAGTCGGGAATCCAAAGGGTGGTCAGTAAACTTCTCCTT
Organism: Etheostoma spectabile; assembly: GCF_008692095.1. Lineage (NCBI taxonomy): Eukaryota > Metazoa > Chordata > Actinopteri > Perciformes > Percidae > Etheostoma > Etheostoma spectabile. The sequence continues at coordinate 4,100,296 of NC_045750.1, forward strand.
TTTCTTGTTTTTGGCAATTCAAGATTGTAGGTTATAGGCTGTTTGCACAGACCAATACGGTTGTTTTCTGGTAGTCGATCAGCACAAAAAAAATTGAATTGGTTGTTAAAGTAATTCTTCCCTTTTAAAAAGGGCAGAAAATAAATGTTTTGGGAATACATATGTTTTCAGCCTCAAATATGGAAACATCCTGCATTATTTCTGTTTTATATCATATTCAACTGAATTTATTTTGGTTTTGGACAAAACAAGATACTTGCACGTGCGGTGTGTTTCAGCTGTAAGACTTTTGAAATGCTCCGCAGCGAGTGTTTCACGGTGACTTGACATCTGTCATATAATGTGAATTAGGAAATCAGGGAATTGTGTCAATGTTTCCGGAGTCTGACATCTGACTTTTTTTCTTTTTTTTTCTGTTTTTTTGGCGGTCTAGGTCTTAAATTTCCTTCATAATCGTCTTAAATTTGACTTGGTGAAACTTGCAGTAAACCTGGATAATTAAAGTAGTCGTTGGTTGCAGCCCTAGTTTCTTCCCATTCTTCTGACGTGGCTTGAATATAATATATTGCTGCCTATAAATAGAACTTGTGTAGTTGTATTTCTCTGGTAAATCCACTACACGGTATTCATGGTATGCACGCTGTGTTAATTATGAGACAAAACATATGTCGTCTTGTTTGGTATTTAATTCTGCATTTAAGTGGCGTGGCAGGTGCAAAAAAAACCTTAACAAAGTAATTATTGACAAACCTTCAAAAAGTAGCTTTAAAAAAAAATTCCACCTAGTTTACAACTCATGAACTTTCTCTTAAAATGTTGTGTATACCACATGAGTAGGTAATGGAAATGTCTTCCAGTAAACACTAAACCACTTGAAGGCAACATATGACTCAGCGAGATGCCATGGGCCTTCTGGGAAATGTAGTCCATTAAATGATAAGACCGTTGAATGAACATATTTACAAGCAGTGAAATACATTCATTTGTCTAAACCTGTTATAAGGTGTCTTTGTATATGTGAGTGTTTGGTATTACACAGGTGTTCACACATGGTGTTTGAAAGAGTCCAAATCAGCACGGGTTATGTGAGGAGCCACTCTGAGCCAATGCTCGCCACATGGTGCAGAGCGAGCATGTTTATCTGCTGCATAAATAACAACAGAGCAGAATTTATTTCAACGGTGTGAACATGCTGAACTGATCAGTCGAGCCCTGTGTGTCCAGAAAGTCCCAACAGGTACAGGAGGTGCAAAACAATGAATGTCTGTGAGGATGTGGACGGAATTAAATCCTCCAAAGTTAACTGTGCTTATTGTCAAACCCCAGACTTGAAAGGGAAAAGGTAAAACAGTGATATATTGATAGTTTATCAATGCTATCAATATAGTCAATGTGAGCATCAAAATTAACTGAATTAAACTCAGATACTCAGATTTGTTGATTGTAGTTGGTCCCCTGTGGACTTCTTTAGCGTTTGTTAGTGTGTGTGTGTGTGTGTGTGTGTCTTCTATAAGTGTTATTTATTATCTAATCTAGCTTTTCAAATGTTTTAGACACAGATATAATTTTAATACTGGACAGAAAACATGTCAAGTTGCATTTTGTTGTTGTTGAAAAACATAAAATTTTCTTGACGGAGGACCCCTAAACCCCTCTGCCAAATATGCGCACCCAAGTCTTTGACAAACCCAGGGAAAATGCTCCAGGGTGACTGGATAGTTGATATTGCAAAGAACTAATCACGTGAATCTAGTGCTGCAACTAACAATTATTTACATTGTTGATTACTTGGTAGATTATTTTCCGGATGAATGGAATAGTTTGGTCTTTAAAATGTCAAATTGTGAAAAATGTAGGTCAGTGTTTCCCAAAAAGCCCAAGATGACCTCCTCAAATGTCTTTAGTCGACAACTCAAAGATATTCACTTTACTGTTACAGAGGAGAGAAGAAACTAGAAAATATTCACATTTAACAACCTAGACACAGATGTTTTATCTTAAAAAAAAAAAAAATCAAACCGGAAACCATTGTTTTGCATTGTATTGATGACTGCTGTATTTTCTCAAAGACTCTCCTATTGTCTCGCTTACTGTTGATGCAATGCTCCTTTTGTTCAGATTTATTCTCAGACCTAGCTTTCTTCTTATATTGTTCCAGCTGCAGCTTTGTTTTTCAGTGGAAAAAGAGACCGTAAGAAGTGTCTTAACACAGCCCATCATCACACTTATCAATGCAAGAGGTTTGCTAGGGATGTGCAACATCTGGCATTTAATACGGCTCCTGCAGCGCTCCAAATTACTATCCTTTGCTGCATTTCCAGCTGTTTTTTCCACTGAAATCCAAAATCTGATCGGATCAGAAAGGTTAAAAAAAAAAAAAAAAAGGAGAAATTTCCCCTGGAGATTTGATATTTCCATCCAACCGCTCTTTGATCTGATGGTGAGCGGGAATCTTTAATTTCAACTCACAAAGCAGCACAGACTCAATTTAAGCACGATAAACTGAAACAAATACACATTAAATATCCAATAGTAAATGGTTTCATAGACCTTAAGGTCTTTTTTTTATAGAGCTGACGATGATAAAATGCTCTGCCAATGGTTTTGTTTCTTCAAATTTAATGCCAAAAAATGACACATTTGCTTTGGCAGGAGTCGTCATTATTTCCCAGCCTTGTCTCTTGACATCAAAGTTTCAATCTTCCTGACCGATGCACCTGCTGTTTGGATTTAGTCTCTGTGGATTGTCTTTGTCTGACTTACGTATGCAGCACCAATTGCTAGAATTACTTAATGCTGATAACAACCCCAATATCTAATAATGAATATGCCCTTGTCCTTTCGACTTCAGCCGTTCCGCAACAAATCCGGACGTTGTGGGAAGGACGGTGGAGCACGGGCCAACTGTGGCCTCATCCTGTCTTTGCTTTGTTGTTGTTGTTGTTAAAGAAATCAATTGTGTATTCAAATACAAAACAACTGAATGCAGTGCGACATTTTGGGACCTCTGCATTCTTGTTCCATACTTGGCAGCAGGTCCATGATGCAGCTGGAGGGGTGGGGGGGTGTTAAGAGGTGTTGCCCCCCTGTCATACTGCTGCTCTGAACTTCGTCAGCCCCGTCTGCAGGGACTCAGAAGCCGGCTCCTCCTGGGTGCTCGGCTGTTTGCCTTTGGCAGCGAGTTCAGGAGAGGAAACGGGGATGACACAGAGCCACACTGTTGTTGTTTTCTCTCACACTATGCATGGCAACTAACTGTAGTTAAATTGAGTATAATACAATACAACCTTTTAAGTATTCCAACGTTGAGACTTTAGACCAAATTTGATTTGAGCCAGCACATCTTGATCCTTTGAGATAATATCTACCAGCTCACTGGAAGGAGTTGTAAGTGTCATCAGTGAGCGTGAGTCATCACTAAGAGAGCCTGCGAATTGTAGAGAAGAGGCTCATTAATCACCTAAACAGCTCTCTGAATGGGCGTAATGACCCACAAGAGTAGAGAGGTGGTGATCAGGCAGCGGCATAAGTGAAAACAGAGCTGCAGGCATTTATGCAGTACAGATGAGGGATCTGGGGACCGATAACAGATATTCAATTAAATCAAAAAGCCTTGGACAAGACCAGGGATGTCTCTCAAATCCATATGTTTTGAATTTTCAAAATACACAAACTGCTTTTCCCTGTTTACCAAAATCTACATAATGCTCCAAATTGATGAGGCTTAATAACGCAGGGTAAGAGGACGAGTTGGACTGAATCTAAAACCTCTGCTGAGAGGGAATAAACGCCTCATCCACATTACATCCAAACCCACACGCTCGCCCTGACATTTCAGACCTGAACCACCAACAGTAAATCCAACCAACAGTAAATATGGCTGGAAGTTTGACCCAAACTGGCCTCCCACAACTGATCCACACCCAAGGTTTCTGTAAATCTGGGAACCAGCGGGACTAACTTGCTTGTACTTATGAACCCTGAGTAGAAATGTAAAGATTCGCCAAATGCCGGGATGCTGCACTCAGTTGTGTCTCTAAAATGACAGAAAAATGTAAAAATTACGCTCTCTTACATTTCACCACGTAAACTAATGGTTGGACCTTTTTTTTTTTTTTTTTTTTTTTTTCTTCTTCTTTTTTTTTTAATATGAACCATCAGAATAGCATGGTTCAGGATAGTTATGGTAGATTATGAAGTGAGTCCATTACATGCATATTTTTTGAAAGATTTTAGATTATTCCTGTCGTTTGGTCTTTTTGTTTGTTTTCTATTTTGTCTTCATTTTTGTCCCTCAGAGCCAAATGCTGTGGTGTTTCCTAGATAAATCAATCAATCAATCAATCAATCAATCAATCAATGAATGTTTGGGCTCCAGTTTGACATTAGTTTGACTGTCAGTAGGATTTTAGCGATGTTGCTCTGGGGATGACATTGGCTGAAATATCTCAACTGTGAATCTCCAAAAATTCTTTGGTTCAAATGTTTGCTCTTATGTTTTTCGTTTGATATTATTATAAACTGAATAACTTTAGTTTTTAGACCGCGATGCTAGGGCTGCACAATTAATCCTTATAAAATCGTGTTCATGTGTCCAAGAAACATTCGTGCACTTTGTGAGAAAAAAATTGTGGCAGAGAATCGTGATTGGGATTCAAATTTTTCCCCAAATCGCGCATGCCTGCCATGGGGCTCTGGGAAATTGTGACAGGCATCGTTCAGTTTCTGGCCTTTTTTGAATGACAATTGTTTGATTGATTGAGAAAGTAATTGTCAGATAAAGTGATCATTTAATGATTTTAATGAATTCATTAGCTGCAGCCATAATTCTAAAAGTGGCTTTGTTAGCGTTAAAATCTTTTTTATTTATTTTTTATTTTTTTTATTAACTGAGGTGTTTTGACTAGTACATTTTTTTTTTTTTTTTTTTGGCCTCCTGGCCATGCAAGATAAAAAGTCAGAGGATCACCAAAGTCATCAGGATACATCCTCTGGGGAATATGAATGCCTGTGTCAAAGTTCATGTCCATGCCTTTAACAGTTTTAGAGAAATTTAACAGATCTCACAAACGACAGATGTTAAAACCAACATGAATCATTCCTTCTGGCTTTAATGTCACCATGAATAATGTTTTGGTTGTAAAAGCATATTTGTATTGACCTTTTATGTTAAGTGAGTGAGTTGAATGAGATCCGTCATGATGCAATAACACACATTCCTGTTAACGCCACTTTCCAAACGTGACTTCATTACAGCAGGAGCAGTCAATCTGCCAGTTTTCTCTTTATGGAAAGTAGGCGTAAAACTTTTGACAGAAGAAAAAAAAAAAAACATTAGGTAATCGCTTTAACCACACTTTATTGGGAAATAAAACCCAGAGTATATTTACCTGCACTTTGTCACGTCCATTTGCAGTCTGGGTGTTGTGATCAGGCAGGAATGTGAGGCGTCTGTCAGCCGCCGCTCACATTATGACGACGGGCTGTAAATGATAATGGACAAAATACACCGCCGTTAAATGCTCCCCATTTGTTTAATATCAACATTTGATAGGCTGCTGTGTTAACCCTATATGAGCTTTTAAACGGAATCTCATAAACACAACTGCAGGAAGAGAAGCCAGTGGTTTACCTTAAATACCCCGAAACCTGCAGGAGCTTAATGCTGCAGGAAAAAATTATGACTTTTTATTAAATGTTTTTCAATATATGATCCTTGTTCAATATATGATCGTTGTGTTGTTAGAAAGACGGCTCACTCAGCAGTTATACCCAGTATTTGGGTTCCTCTGCCCCCCTGCTGCAGGAGACTGTATTACTCCGACATGCTGTATTAACGTTAGCTACTGTTTTAAAACCATTTTCCAGGTCAGTGGGGGAGCATACCGCTCAAAACCAACATGAAAACGTATCACTCAGTTTTGAAAAGAAAGCTGAGATATACTTGTGTAGTACCTGCAGCTCTTTTAAAAGTCTTAAGTAGGATTTATGCGTCTGCGTTAAATCTATGCTGTGGCTATGTAAGTAGGTACGTGGAGATACCGACCCTACGTCGTAGCCTGACGTGCACCTCCTTAAACATGAAATCAAGGAGAGGGTTAACTTCCTGCTACAGATTTCCCACCATGGTCAGAAAGCACAGAGGAGACACTTTGTTTCTCCCACTCAACCTCAAAAGCTAATCCCCGTCACTCTCTCACTCGCTCTTCCACATACTCCTCACACATATACACATGCCAGCCCTGCTGTTCTCTTAAAGAAATCGACGTTGTGCATGGAGCCTCTGTAGAACCATGAATCACGCTTTTTAAAGCACCAAATGCTCATGGGCCATAGTGTCTTCTCCCTATAGCTTGTGACTGTCGTCAGTGTCATCTTAGTCAGATGTTGAATAAAATGCTTTGCTGTGTTTGCTTTACATATGTTTTGCTGTTTGACGGGGGTAATTGTGTTGCCTGTGAGGAGGCTCTGCCTTGAAAGTCTTTTGTGCGCAGATTACAGGAAGGACTATAATTATGATTGCCTGCAGCCTTGCTTTGAAAGATGGAAAGTAATATGTATATCTGGCTATTATGTAGGTTTTTGATAAATCCCTCTTCCCAGAAATTAATATACTGTACACCCGCTTACTGTATAAGCACCACTATGCCTCTAAGTTTTTTTTCAATATTACAGAGTCTCTGTAACACGTCTGGATTGTTCAGGCCACAGACATTTTCTTCAAAGAGAGGAGCGTCCCATGTGGCAGTCATTAGAAGTTCTTTGATTCTTTTTTTTTGAGGTTTTTGGGAAATTTTGGATAACCCCTGTTTTGGTACAGTGAAAATCCATCGGACATTTTGTCCAAAAACAGGATAGATTTACTTATTTATGGGCACTTTTCTTGTGTTTTTTCGTATTTCTTAGATCTGATGGAGACAATTTTAGACTAAAATTTTTTTGAGGGCCCAGTTTTTTTTTCTTTTGGGGTCAACAAAAGGGCCCAATCGGGAAATTTTCCCCCTGTTTTTACTTTTGAGTTTATCAATGACAAATTTCAAAAATGTTTTTTTTTGGCTTCCCCCAAAAGGATGGGGCGGCGTCGAAATTTAAGTGAGAGTATTTAAAATCTCCTATTTTCCCCGGCCCACTTCTTTTGTTCCTAACTTTGTTTCTTTTTTTTGGAAAAAGGCGTTTTCAATTAGGAAACACCAACATCGGGCCGGGGCAAATTCTTGACAGTGTCAGGGTTTATTATGTCCGATTTTAAAATTGTTGTTGTAGCCTGCAAGAACTCAGGGTCACCGCCCTGGTACTTATTTTTTCGGTCCTCTTTTTTTTTATTTTTTTTTTTTGGGGTTTATCCTGTTTTTGTTTTAGACTTGCATTGAAATTTAAATTGACATTTATTTTTTTTTTGGGTTGTCCCCCATTTTTAATACCATAAAAACGATCCCCAAAGACACTTGCCCAATACTGACACAGAAACTTCTAAAAATTTTCATTTTTACTGGGGTTTAAAAAAAAAAATTTGACTAAACCCCCGTTTTCCCGCCCTCAAACTTTGCCTCCTTTTTATGCCCTTAACGGGACAAGCACAGTTAATTTTAAACAGCCAACCCAAAGAAACATCTTTCAACAAAATATTGAAGGGGCTCTATCGTTCATTTTTAAAAAATGTTTCTTGGGCCCTTTCCTTTTAAAAAGTAATACTGTCTGTGTGTGATAAAGCCAGAGATTAAAGGGAAGCCCCCTCTTCCTCTTCTCAAAGGGAAAAAAACCCCCCCCAAAACACGGGCCAGGCCCTGCTGCTCCCTCCGTTTCCTTTTTCCACGGGCACGAAGACAGAAAAACACTTTTTTTGGGGCTGGGTCCCACCTGTTTTTTGCTTCCATCCCCCCAAATTTCCCAATGAAGCAAAAAAATTTTTAAAAACTTAAACCCTACATACGTTTTTTGGGAACTTTGACTCAAAGGCCTGGGGAAACAAGGAGGTAAACCCTCAAATTTTAATTTATTTAATTGCAATTTTAAATTTTCCCCTTTTTTTTTGGGAAAATTTGGTTTAACCCAATTTTTGAAAAAGAAACTCTTCAGAATTTTTTAAAAGACCCAAAAACCAAACCCCTTTTTCCCCAAAGGCATGTCTGCGAAAAAGTTTTATCCAGTCATTTTAAAACCCAAAGTCACCTCCCCAATGTGTAAATTTTTCTCCACAAAAACACCACGGACAAAAGGGTTTTCCCCTTTTGGGAAGGTCAAAAAACAAAAGACAAACCCATCTAAAAGGAAGGCAGGAGTTTAAGGGCAGGTTTGCTTGAAGTGAGGTTGATTCTAGCAAATAAACACCAATTGTTTTTTCTTGAAAGACCTACATCAACTCGGGCAGGAAAGACCTCCGTTTCTGAGATTTGTGGTGGGTAGGGCGCATGACGGGGCCGAAACAGAACTGGGGCGCAGCCCAATTTCAGCACGGACGCCCTGGGGGAAATCCGGGAATCCTTCATTTTGGGTAAATTTTTCCCCAAAATTTCCCAACATGCATCTCTGTGAAAATCTTTTTCAGTATTCCCGCTAAAAAAACACTGGTCTGATTTTTTTATCAAACTTTTGTTTTTCGGGATCCTGTTAGTTGCACCATTGCTAGGAGGGCTAATTTTATTTGTTTTTTTCATTGGGGGCCGTCCTTTTGAAACCAAATCCCTCTAGCCAATCCCTTTTGGGCATTTCTATAAAGCGTTGCTTGATCCCTGAATACCCGGGGGGGGGGAAAAACAAAATTGAAAAAACGTTTTCCCAGACAATCTGATTCAAATGACCAAGTTTGGAGTCGGGAAATTTAATAACTATTGGATTTTTTAATTTATCCCAAATGCATCATTTTTTTCAAAGAGTCATATGTTTTAAATTTTAGATTTTAAAACTGCAAAGGAACTTGTGATTTTGGAGAGGTCGATTGGTTCGGGTCCTCAAATAGTGCAGTATTTTAAAAATGAACTTTGTTCCCTTCAATGTTACCAAAAAATATTTTGTGACCCGGGCGAAACCTGACCAAAAAAAATTTTTAAAACCGAGACTGTTTATCTCTCATGGAAAAAGTGCCTTTTTTTTTTAAAATGCTTTGTTTTGTTCCTAGACAACATGACTGTTTCAAAACCCCCCCAGAGTGAAAACACAAAAAGTGTGTTTTGGCAACTAGAAAATGTAATTATTCTTCGATTGGGGGATTTCAGGGTTTTGTTTGAAAAATCTCATATTGAACTGAATTTTCTCCTTCCAAAATTTCCTTTTGAATCGCTGATTTTTTTTGACTAGCTACAGCTGCTGATTTGCCTCATTTAGGGGTTAAATTTCTTACGTTATCATTTTTAAAGTGCAAACCCAGAACTTTTCCGGGTCGGGCTTCCAGTTTTTTACCTGAAATTACTTTCGGGGCCCCAAACCCAAAAAAAACTACCCGGATACAGCATGGGGCGAAAACTATTTCCATCCGCAGACTCCAACTCTCAAAACAAATTTTGGAAACGCAATTTTGGCATATGTGTTACTTCTGCAAAACAAAATTGATCGCAGCCCAAATTGGTCTTCATTTTTTAAAGATATTTTTTTAAGGGATTTAAAGGCCTTTATTTCGACAGGACGGGTTGAGAGAGAGAGAGAGAGAGAGAGAGAGGAGAGAGAGAGGAGAGAAGAGAGAGAGAGAGAGAGAGAAGGGGAGAGAGAGAGAGAAGGAGAGAGAGAGAGAGAGGAGAGAGAGAGAGAGAGAGAGGAGGAGAGAGAGAGAGAGAGAGAGAGAGGATAGAGAGAGGGGAGAGAGAGAGAAAGGAGAGGAGGAAGGAGAGAGAGAGAGAGAACATGTAGGTTTTTTAGCAATATATTGATATTTTCAAAATTGCTGTATTGTAGAGCCAATAATATTAGGCATTTCCCGACCTATCGGTCTCAGCATTAATAATGGCCGATTATAAAAAAAGAAACTGAATTAAAACTGATTTGTCCGACTGACAATCTGAAAATCAGATGTTTCTGTTACAATCATAAACGAGAAATATAGCAAATCTTTAAATTTGAAGCCGATGTTGTGTTTAATGAGTGGTGTGAATGTGACATTACCAGGGAAATGGTGACGGCAGCGCTAGTTCAGTTTATGGAACGGGTTCTTTCTTCTTTTTGATGAGTTTTCATGATATTCCAGTGACACTGACGACATCTCCCAATAAATGCTGAGTCAGCTTCAGCACTTCTGAGGGCTGTGGGTTGCAGACACTCCTCCAAGGCTCTCCCCACTGTATGAAGTCATGTGTTGGTTTGTCAGTGTTTGCAATCACTTGGATGAAAAGACCTACGTTTTCTCTATTTCTCTGATGAGCAATAAACATCGCAGCCACATTGCATATGTTTATTATTGTTCGGATAATGACACTGTGCCGACCAGCATCTCGCAACAAGTGTCCTTTTTCCAAGAATAACCTTTGTGACTAATTTATGACTTACTGTAAAGCACAGGGTCAGTTAGAGGAAAGCCACAAGGTAATGATGTGTAAGTGAAATGTAACAATAACATGCAGACATGAATCGGCTCAGTAAAACAAGCGCCGACACAACTGCTGACATTTAGCATGTTAAAAGTAGATTTTTTGCCAAGTTCTTTTTTGTTTTTCCGTGTTGTTTTTTTTTGGAGGCGCAAGTAGGTTGGATAGAGAGAAAATGAAATGTGGGAGTATTTTTTTTGAAAATCAAAAATTTTTCTTCAAAGGGTCCCCCCACATTTCTAGAAAAATAAGGAAGTAGTGGTTATCACAAAAATTAAGTCCTTGATCACATTTATGTATACCCTGTTAAAAGCAGTCTTTTGTGGGGGCTGGACCCGACAATTGGGATTTTGTTGTGGGAGGTATTAGTTTTTTCTGATGTTTAAATTTGCTTGGCATTTTTTAAAAAATGTTTTTGTTACTTTTGTTAAAATGAAACGTCGTAATGGTGAGAATGAACCCTTTTTAAAGGTTTAAAACCTTATAAAAAAATTTAAATAAAATTTGCAAACTCCCTTTTATCAATACAACCAAAATATAAAAGTATAGTAAAAGAAATCAGTAAAATTTCCCCTCTCACCCCCATGTTTAATACATAAAAACAAAAATTTAGCGATTAAACAGCTTTTTTTTAAAAACGTCAGGGGGTTAACCTTTTAATTTTACTTTACTTGTGCCTTTTTAAAGTTTTCCCAAAGAGATCCTCTTTTCCCTAAATATCTCACCCCTAATTGTTCTACCCCATTGTTTGACCCTGATCGTCTGCCCGCTTTGGCCCCACGGGACAGACCCCTCCAAAAAACATGTAGTTATGGACGGATTGACAGGTTTTGCCCCTAAAACTGAGAAAACCCACGCTGTTGCCAAAACTTTCAGGAGGTCACCCTTTAGCCAGGGGCCCGAGTTTATAGTTCTGGGAGAGCCTCAAAGTAGCTGGAGGTTTTTTTTTTACGCACTTAACACGAAAATAAACACTGGCCAGCTTCTTTGGGAACCCCCCCTGATCGCAGAAAGGTGCATTAAAAAATCCGGTTTTGGGTAAAAATGTTACTTCATGGGTTCCAAAAATTTACTCCTTTCTGTGCATTTTTGAACAAAATGAAATCGGTTTTTGGTGCCCAAATCAATCAAAGGTCCCCGGTGCCAAATGAGGCGGCGTCACTCCAAAAATTTTACATTAAAATTATTTTTAAACCAAAAATGTGTTAAGGGGGCAAAAAGTGGCGCCCTCCCAGCTCCCAAACACTTTTTTTTCTCAGCAAAATTTTCCTGTAAAAACCCCCTAACAACGGCCATGGCCCTGCCGGGGGAAAAACCGATGTTGTAGGCTATCACAAAAAGGTTTTTGCATACTTTTGTACGAGATAAAAATTTGGTTAAGGGAATGTGTTGTCCAGAAAAAGCAGCTGTTTCACTTGCTGAAACAACTTGAAAAAACCCCGCTGGGCAGAAGACAGGGTTAGACTAAAAAATTCCGCTTCTAAAATTGTAAATTTTTTTTTTTCTCATACTAGAATATTTTTGGGGGTTAGGGTTTGTTTGCCCGAAGTAGTTGAGCTCACTTTTCACTTCCCCCAAACTCAGAATAAAATTGGGGGCCATTTTTAAGGAAAATTTATGAAAATTTTCCCTTAAACCCTCTTTTGGCCCAGGTAAAATTTTGCCCCTTTTCATTTTTGGGTAATACTAAAAGGGCCCTTTTTGAAAAAAAAGCTGAAAAAATTAAACTTAGAAATATCAAATATTTTGGGAAAAAAAACATCAAAAGCAACCAAAACTTTAAAAAAGTGACAAAAGCCCGAAAAAGTGATAACTTTTTTTAGGTTTTTGGGGGGAACAACAAGTCCCACGAAAAAGCTCGGGATGGTTTCATTGGGCCACAATTTGGAGGGGCCCTTAGCCAAAAACCAGACTAAATTGGGCATTACGTTTACGATCCCCTTCCCTCGCCTGTGGATAGGGGCGGGGTTGGTTTAAAAGTTTTCCTGTTAGCCCAAAAATTTTAATTATTAAAATTTTATTTTAGAGCATTTTTTACTGAAAAGGAGTTTGTAAAGCTCCTGCTGAAATTTCCCAAAAAAAAAATCCTTTTTAACATTTTTTTTAAGGTTTACAAAGTTGAAAAACTTTTAATTTTTTTTGTGAAACACTTCTCTGATTGCAGCTTGAATGAAGGGAATATTTCATTAAAATGAATATCTTTTAGTTGGGAACCAAAAAAAAAGGGGAAAATTTTTTTGGGCGTCATGGGGTTTTGGGGGAAAAACGGGTTTCCCCTTTTTTTTTTAAAACCCTTTTTTGACATTTTTGAGACCAAACAACTCCAAAAATTAAACGGGAAAAAAATTTACAGAATTTTAAAAACAATAAAAAATAATCGTTTTGAGCCCAATGTTTTTCCTCCCTTTTGAATGGGAAAGGAAAACCCCAAAAGGGAAAAAAAGCAAAGGGCCTTTTTTGGAACCGGGAAAAAAACAACAACCAGGGGAAAATTTTGGGGTTTTTCTGAATCATTTAAAACCCCTTTTATTTTTTTGACGTTATGAAGATATGTGGTGGGGAAAATTTAAGGGGCCTCCCCTTCCTGAAAAGTTTCCTAGTAAGTCTTTAATCAAATTTTCCCCTCACAGGGGGAAACGGGAAAAATATGCTTGAAGTTTACCGTTTATTTCTATTGACCTTCAGTTGTCAGCAGTGAAGAAGAAGAAAAAAATGTCCCAAAACATTTCATCATGCTCAGATATGTTTTGAATTTGGCCACCATCAAAGATCGTATCTCGGTCTGTTTTCTTTTGCAAGGCCGAGGGAGGAACTTCAAAGCTGCTGATAAACTTGAGGCTTGGGGGGGGGGGGGGGTCGGGGAGACAAGGCTGTTCCGCCATCCTCATTCCTTTTCAATTAGACCGCAGGAGGTTTCTGATTAAAATCACCACAAACTACGGTTCCTTTTCTTTCTCCTGATGCTTCACCTGCTACGTTTTAACTCAACAAGTGAGCAGAAAGCTCTTGTAAAGTCTTGATTTAACGAGCCACCATGTCAATTATCCTCCTCCAGAAGACAGTTTACTTTAGTTTCACTTTACACATTATTACCGCAGGGCTAGAATTTAATCTGCAGATTATTTTCTCAATTTAATGAAACCTCAAAAAGTGGTATAAAACAGCCTCAGCAGCTTCCCAAAGTCATGTCTTTCAGTTCCTTGTTTGATCCGACCAATAGTCCAAAAAACTACAAATATTATCTAAATGATACAAATCCACATATTCAAGAAGTTTAAACATGTAAATTTCTGGCATTTTTGCTTGGAAAATGACTTATAGTAAACTGCACACTGAATATATTTGAGTTGTGGACAAAACATTTACATTTTTTTTTGCCTTTTTCTGACATTTTGTAAAACGTCAGTCAGCAACAATTCCACCATGTTTTTATACGTTCAGCAGTTAATCCAAGTAAAGATAATCTGTTAAATGAGGATTATTTTGAAGTACAGAAGCAGTAGATCCACACTATTCATGTTCAATAAACACATCCTTGCCTAATAGCATCTGGCTAGGGGACTGCCGATGAAAACTAGCCTACGGCTAACTCGGGTACGCTTACATTTGCTTCGAATGTTGATCAGTGTACATTGTCCCCTTTTCAAATAAACAAATAAAATGAAATGACAAACATGATGTGATGTTGAGGCCATAAACATAATTTCTCCTTACTGATAATCTAAGATGTCTTCGTGGGATTGTTGCCTTGTGTCTGGTAGCTACAGATGAGTCACACTCCAGTAGAGATGAACTCATCTGTGCAGCCGATCGTCGGTGATGAGGTGTTTCCATGCTGGTGATTTGATGTTTACAGCTTAAAGATGATTAGTGCCTCTCACTCATGTGCTCAGCTATTAAGCCACTTTATGTTTGTGGCGGTGATTCAGGGGGAAAGTATCTGAAGAGAAAATAGCAGCGAGCGAGTCGGGCCAGGGGAGTTAGCCAATCCTCAGCCGCTCCAGAGTTCAGGGTCGGAAATAAATCCTGACTCATACCTGCAAACTTGTCACCTATTGTCGAAATTTGTTTTGAATTATAAAATGTCCTCCATGTAAATCATGTAGATCAGTAGAGCTTTTATTTTGGGGTGGGGGTTGCCAGCCAGCCAGCCAGCCAGCCAGCCAGCCAGCCAGCCAGCCAGCCAGCCACCATTTCCCAGACCGGGGTGAGAGAAAAGGTTTGATGTTGCGATCTTCACAATAAAATCTCTTTGATGTGACATCTTGAGTATTGGCCAATCAGCTCCAGGGTGTCTACACCGTCTCCATCTTCTCATTCCCTCCAAATTCTCAACCCTCACTCCAAAGTAGAGCAATTAAGGCCGATTGGTCGATAAAAATATTTTGGTGATCAGATATATCGATAGGTAGGTAGATGGATGGATGGATGGATATCTTCAGAACTAATTTCCCTAACAACGGGCGTGTTAGATCGCCCTCTGGTGGACAAACTATGCAACGCCAACACTTATAACATTTTTATTTTGTTCATTACTATAGCAATGAATACTACTTTTGAGGTCCGTCTTGTTTGCTGGGATTACAGTGTAACATGCTGTTTAACTAACGTAACATTAGGTAACTAGTCAGTAACCTTCCAAATAAAGTTGTCTCGTAATATGATCAAATCTGAGCGGCAATTGCTGGTTGTATTTCGCCGGTACAGAGCTCCGGAACGTCAGCTACCAGCAGCAGTTATAGGTGGAACGGGTGACTGCAAGACCGGTACAGGCAGCGCCGGATTACAGTCCTTATAGGAGCCCCGGTAACGCTCTATACTTAATTAAGTAAGAGAATAAGTATATTGTTTGTCAGAGAATCTCAAAAATTGAACCAGGTGTATGTGAGATTCTGAACACCAATAAAATACAAATTAAAAAAGAACTACATGTGCAGTGTTGACGTCGGTTTATAAATGACGAGAATTGGATCATGATGATAAAAACAGTTAGCCTGCAATGGCCCGATAAATCCCGATAAATTCCTGAAGTAAATCTAGTTCTCCTCCTAAATTCTCTTCTAAGAATACACCAGAGTGCTAAATTTTAAAGCTTATATTTCAAAAAAAAATCTTGTCCCAGGGGAGCCTGCCCCCGACACCCCTTGAGGGTTCAAGTGGTTGTCACCTTTTTCACCTCTTAAGAGTTTGCAGGTGTGCTTGGCTTTCCCTGTTCCCCCTCCAGGACGGAGGCTTTCCTTTCCCCAGGGACCTGCTCTGCTCTGGGGGCTGAACCTTTTGCCTGGTCTGTCTTTGTATTTTTAAAGCTTACTTTTTATCACTTGATTTGCTTGTTGAATTTAAAACAAACAAAAGGAAATCCTTTTCAGCTTTCTGTTATTAAACAAAATTAAATCAAATTGAACATAAAAGGCACCGCTAAGTGACCTTTACACTACTGATGTTTTGTATCAACTAATATGAAAAATCAGTGACATTTTGACGTTAAAAAAAACAAACAAATAAAGTGAGCAACCCTACCGTAGACCACCGTAGTCGGCCCCAGTACGTCTCCTGGGCTACTTTTTTTTGTTAATATTCAAAAACCAGGTTTATTGCCAAGTAGGTTTTCACATTATTTTTCCCCTGGTGCATCATATAATATTGATATCTTTCATACTTATACTGACTTTTTGTGAAATTAATGACAGACAATACTATGGATTTTATATTTTTTGACGTACTATACTATGACTTTTTATTTTTTTAAGACATACTATGACTTTTTGTGATATTTTTCCAACATAAGTACACCAAAAGTTGTGGTATAGTCCCACTTTTACATTCTATACTGTGATTTGTGATATTTTGTCAACATACTATACTATGACTTTTTTGATATTTTTTTGACATACTATGACTTTCTGCCAATTTGTACAACATACTATACAATGACTTTTTTTTGGACGTACTATGACTATTTTTTTGTGACATACTATAACGTTTTATATTTTTATGACATACTATACTATGACTTATGTAATTTTATATTTTTTGTGACATACTATAATGTTTTATATTTTTATGACATACTATACTATGACTTATGTAATTTTATATTTTTATGACATACTATACTATGACTTATGTAATTTTATATTTTTATGACATACTATACTATGACTTATGTAATTTTATATTTTTATGATATACTATGACTTTTTTTCGACTTGGTATACTATGAATTTGTGTGAAATACTGACTTGTTTGGTGATTTTTTTTTTTTTTTACATACTATTGACTTTTTATATTTTGACATACTATACTTTGATTATTTATATTATTGACTTTCTTCAAATTTTACGACATACTGTGACTTTTTATGTTTCTAGACATACTATACCATGATTTTTAAAATTATATCGACATACTATACCTTTTTGTGATGTTTTTTTGACATACTATTCCATGACTTTTCATATATTTTTGACATGCTATAACTGAATATTTATATTTTTGCAATATACTATGATGTGATATTTTCTTGACATACTATTACTTTCAATCATATTTTATGACATTCTATATGAATTTTTTTCAACCTATTATGATTTTTATATTTGTGTGAAATAATGACTTTTTATTTTTTTTGACATACTATACTATGACTTTTTTTTGTGATATTTTTGCAACATACTATTACTTTATATTTATATATTTTTTTGGACATATTATAGTATGACTTTATATCTTTGTGATATACTGTCTAATATTTCTAATTTTTAGACATACTATGAATTTTTCATATTTTTACGACATACTATAACTTTTTATGACATTTTTCAACACACCATACCGTGACTTTTTTCCGTGTTTTTACAACATACTATGCCTTTTTATATTTTTCAACATACTCTATTATGACTTTTTCGTGTTTTTACGACACTTCTAGACATACTATACCATGACTTTAAAAAAAATGTCAACATACTATACTATGACTTTTTGTGATGTTTTCATGTCATACTATTTTAATATTTTTATGACATAGTATACTATAACTTATGTTTTTCCCACTTACTATACTATGAATTTTTATATTTGTGTGACATACTATGAGTATTTTGGTGATAATTTTGCGACATACTATACTATGTCTTATGTAATTTTATATTTTTATGATATACTATGACTTTTTTGACTTGGTATACTATGAATTTGTGTGAAATACTGACTTTTTTTGGTGATTTCGTTTTGACATGCTAATTGACTTTTTATATTTTTTGACATACTATACTTATTTATATTTTTGACTTTTCTCATATTTTTACGACATACTTTGACTTTGTTTTTCTACATACTATGCTATGATTATTTATATTTTTCTAGACATACTATACCATAACTTTTAATTATTTCGACATACTATACCTTTTTGTGATGTTTTTTTGACATACTATACCATGACTTTTCATATATTTTTGACATGCTATAACTGAATATTTATTTATATTTTTGCTAAATACTATGACGTGATATTTTCTTGACTTACTATTACTGTTCAATCATATTTTTATGACATTCTATATGAATTTTTTTCAACCTATTAGGAATTTTTATATTTGTGTGAAATACTGACTTTTTTTTTTGACATACTATACTATGACTTTAATATTTTTGTGACATACTATCTAAACTTCTAATTTTTTGACATACTATACTATGACTTTTTCGTGTTTTTTACGACACTTCAAATTTTTCTAGACATACTATACCATGACTTAAAAAAAATCAACATACTATACTATGACTTTTTTGTCATTTTCATGTCATACTATTTTAATATTTTTATGACATAGCATATGTAAATGTAATAGTATACTATAACTTATGTTTTTTTCCACTTACTATACTATGAATTTTCATATTTGTGTGACATACTATGAGTTTTTTGGTGATAATTTTGCGACATACTATACTATGAATTATGTAATTATGTATTTTTTTACATACTTTACTATGACTTTTTATATTTTTGTGACGTACTATATATCATGATTATTTCTATTTTTTTGCAACATACTTATACTATGACTTGTGATATTTTTTGGACATACTATGCTTTGACCTTTTATATTTTATTACATACTTAACTGACTTTTTGGTATTTTTATGACATACTATACTATAACTTGTGAAATTTTTTTGAATCAACTATATGACTTATTCCTTATTTTTACGACATACTATACTATTACTTTTTATGATATTTTTGGAACATACTACATTATGACTTGTTTTATTTTTGACATACTATACTATGATTGTTTTTTTTTGTGATATTTTCATGTCATACTATGACTTTTTCATATTTGTATGACATACCATGACTTTTTAAATTTTTTCCACTTGCTATACTATGTAAATTTATATTTATGTGAAATATTTTTTGGTGATATTTTTTCAACATTCTATACTACCACTTTTTTTGACATACTATACTATAACTTATATTTTAATAATATTTTTGGACATACTATACTTTGACTTTTTATGATATTTCTTTCGACGGACTGCATTTTTATTTTCATATTCACATACAATACTTTGACCTTTTTAGATTTTTTATGACATACCAAACTATGACATTTTTTATATTTTTCCACATACTAGACAATGACTTTTTCGTGTTTTTACGACACTTCATATTTTTCTAGACATACCATACCATGACTTTTCATATATTTTTACTATATATATACTATACTAGAACTAGAACTATGAATATTTATATTTTTGCAACATACCTTACAGAATACCCTTTTGTGATATTTTTCAACATAGTATATACTTGTGATATTTTTATGACATTCTACATGATTTTTTTCAACCTAATTATGAATTTTTATATTTGTGTAAAATACTAACCTTTTATTTTTTTGACATACTATGACTTTTTATATTATATGATATTTTTGGACATACTATACTATGACTTTTTTTATATTTTATATTATTTGACACACCATACTTTGACTATATTGTTTTGATTTACTATATACTATGATTATTTCTATTTTTTTTGGACATACTATGACTTTTTTGTATTTTTATGACATACTTTTCTAGACCATGACTTTAAAAAACATTTCAACATACTATACTATGACTTTTTTGTGATGTTTTTTCGACATACTATACTATGACTTTTTTGTGATGTTTTTTCGACATACTATAACTATGAATATTAATATTTTTGCAACATACTATATACTATGACGTGATATTTTGCAACATACTATACTGTGACCTTTTTTGTGATATTTTTCAACATAGTATATACTTGTGGTATTTTTATGACATTCTATGAGTTTTTTTCAACCTATTATATTTTATATTTGTGTGAAATACTGACTTTTTTAATTTTTTTGACATACTACACTATGACTT
The DNA here is from genome assembly GCF_008692095.1 of Etheostoma spectabile. Taxonomy (NCBI): domain Eukaryota; kingdom Metazoa; phylum Chordata; class Actinopteri; order Perciformes; family Percidae; genus Etheostoma; species Etheostoma spectabile. The sequence goes on from NC_045750.1 coordinate 4,120,236, forward strand.
TTTATATTTTTATATTTTTGACACATCATACTATGACTTCATATTTTTTGACCTACTATATACTATGATTTTTCTATTTTTTGGGACATACTATGACTTTTTTAGTATTTTTACAACATACAATGATTTTAGATATTCTTGCAACATACTGTATAGACTGTAACTTGTGATATTTTTCAAACCTACTATACCATTACTTTTTTGTTATTTTTCAACATACTATATTATGACTTTTTTGTGTTTTTACGACATTTTTCTAGACCATGACTTTAAAAAAAATTCAACATACTATACTATGACTTTTTCAATATTTTTTTCATATTTTTGAAACATACTATATTATGACTTTTTTGTGTTTATACAACATACTATACTATGACTTTATATATTGTTATGATATACTAAATCATGACTTTTTTGTATTTTTTGACATACGTATTTTGTATTTTTTTTATATGTATTTTTTCTTCCCCCTGTCTCTTACAGAGTCTGTGCAGACTCCTGAGAAAATGCTTACAAAAAGCACACAGATGTAAATTTTCAGTAGTTTTATTGAAAAATGCCTCTTCTGTTTTCAGAAATAAATAAGAAAATAAGGCTGTGGAATTCACAATCTGCAGTTTAAACATGAAGCAGCAATACCACTTCCATGGTGTTGCACACAGGTTTTGACTGCATTCGATACTGAGAAAATTACAAGAATTACAACAACTATATTCTGATTAAAACAAAATGAAATGTACCAAAAACATGTACTAAATATACACCACAGACATGCAATTCCACCTTTTGTTAAAATTAGCTGTGACTGAATAAAGAACTGATAAATATTAAGTCTAGAGATAAAAAATGAAAGCTGTGTTTAACTGCCATAATGAAACTGAACCTCCGTTAGAAGACAACACTGAATGAGAAGGATTATATTTAACGTACTGGATGATCTGTGAACAACCATTCTTTCTTTTTTCTTTAGCTTTGTTACAATGAGTGCAGTTAAAACAAACTGGATGCAAATATGTTACAAGCAAAAGACACAAGTTTTTTTTTTTTCTTCCATCTTTTTTTAAACACTCGTGCCAAAACTCCCTCCCCTCTGTCCACACCCTTCACAAAAATGAATATTCACATACATTTTAAGGCATTTAAAGGCATTTGTTCCAATAAAGTCGAGGTGTCAAACCCCGTTTTTGTGTGTGTGTGTGTATAATGTGCATAAATCCAAACAACAAACCGGTTGAACAAGACAAAAAAATAAAGAAAAAGAGAACATGGCTTGTCTTATGATGTTAGCCTGTTGGATGCCTTTCTTGATAGTGATCTCTTTCGACGCTGGTTATTCGACAGTTCTTCCTCCACGGGGTCTGGGACTACTTGGGTGTCGGGTTCAGGTGGATATTGGCCTGCTCGGAGATAGCGTTTGGGCCAAGTGAGCATACGTTTCGCAGTTTGTCTCAACATGCACAAACAGGCTGAAAATGTTCTGTCTGTTCTGACTGCTGGCTAAAGCACTGATGGTTAGTAAACAGCAGGGGCGTGTCCACTGGACAGTTTGGGACATCACTAGTTAGTCTTTTTTTTTTTTAATTCTTTCTTTGGATCACATGTTGCTCTATTTAAAGATTTTTAACTAACACATTGCAGCAGTTCTTAGAGCAACCGGCTGCAGGTTATTATAATTACAAGTTGTACAGTTCAAATTACACAGTTTCTTTTGAATTCTTGATGCTAAAAGAAAGCTAGCAAGCTAAATCAGGAGTGCATTTAAACGTTGATTGGTTAATTAGCTCTTGTGAATTTGGCAAATCAACTGTCAGATTCTAGTGGGTGTGGGATCAGGTTGAACACGCCCCTGCTAAACTCTCAGTGCGGTTATGTTTTCCCTTCTATTAGAAGGCATCAGTCACTCAACCATTGTCAACGCTGTCAATCCCCCACAACTCATACATTTTCTACATAAAAGTCAAGTTCTTCTACCACCAGCCTGGAGAAGCATTTGGGATATTTACTGCTAGCATTTTATATAACATACAGTGGTGCTCAAAATTAACATACACTGCTTAAGTTGATAAAAAAGGAATAAAAAATCTTTTTTTGGAAATTTATTTTAAACCTAATTAAAAAATGAGGAAAAATCCAACTTTAAGGACCCCAAATTTCTTTTAAATAAATATTGTAAAAAATAAATGTTCTTATTTAAAACGGGCAATATCTACCCTAGTTAAATTCCCTAGAGGCAGGCAGTTTTTTATTATTAAAGGCCAGTTATTTCCTGGATTCAGATATTATGCATCCTGAAAAGTTCCCTTGCTTTGAATTAAACTAGCCCCACATCATCAATTTCACCATGCTTAAGAAGGAGGGGATACTTTCTATAAAATCATCTTCATGAAAATCAAACCGGTATTGTTACTAAAATAACCATGCTATCTCTAACATGGTGAAGAGTATGTGAGGAGTGGGGCTATTTTAATTCTAAACCCCCAAAGGGAACTTTCAGATGCAAAATCCTAATCCAGAAATAACTGCCTTTTAATAATAAAATTCCTGCTCTATGGAATTTACGGGTATTTTAACTTTGACCCGTATTTTAAATAAGAACCTTTTTATTTACAACTATCATCACAAGAAATTGGGCCTAAAGGTGATTTACCATTTTATTAGGATTAAAATAATTTCCAAAATGATTTTTTATTCCCCTTTTAGGTCAACTTAAGCATGTTTATGTAACCTTTTGGCACCACTGTACGACAGTATAGCTGGTTGGGTGAAAAAATAAAATAAAACAAAAAAAGGAAAAGAGAAGTGTCAAATCTAAACATCCAGGCTCACAGGTGCAGAAGTGATTGAGTGTGGCCCTGAGCAGTTAAACAGCTACAAACACGTGGGCAGTAAAACAAAATAATCATCCAAAAAAAGAGGCGTTTTTGTTGGCATTCAGCAAGCAGCAGGTTGTTGATTTGCAAGGCACAAGCTTTAAAACTACAGATGTTAAAGACTAAATGTAGTGGACTTGATTTAAACCTCATTTACAAGGCACAAATTAGTTTATTTACACGTCACGTCGAGAGAAGTGCTGTTAACAGAGTTGTTGCTGTTGCTGGTGATGCTGCACGGGTTTCTCTGTTACAAATCCACCTTTGTTAGTATTTGTTTGGGTTGTTGCTGTTGTTGGGTGCATGCTCCTCCAATGAACACGTTTTCTTTGTTTTGGTCTTTGGCTTCAAGATGCAAACAGGCCACTTAACAGGTCGGTGCCATCACCACCCCCACCGCTGCTGCTGCTGCTGCTGCTTTGTTCTACTGGCTGTGAGTTGTGTTGTTGTTAGTTTCCCTCTTTGTTGTTGTGGTGTTTTTTTCAGCATAGTTTGTTAATGGTTTCCTTCAGCGGTTATCCTTTTAAACAAAAGAGTGTTTCAGTTACAGGACTTTAGTTTTGTTCAGTGAAAGCAGCACAGGGGCATAGAAAGTGTGCTATGGTGAACCTGAAACAGGCCAAAGATGGAAGGTGTCAGTTAGCTCAAAGCAGAGAACACGGCGAATAAACAACTTCTGAGTGTCTATAGTGATTAGTGACTTTTCACACATGCGTTAATCCTCAGGAAGCATTCCAACATTTTGGGAGGTCTTCATATGCTGTCTTAAAGTCCCGATACACTGAAACCACTGCTGCTACGTTCTACAAACTAACCTGAAAAAGACATTATGTGACAGAGTATACGGGCTGAGTGGGGTTTTCTTTACTCTGTAAATGTAGTAATATCACAGTGTAGAAATACTGTGTTACAACTAGAAGTCCTGCTTTCAAAATTTTGAGTTTTGGCATTAAATATAAAAGTTTACTTAGATTTTATTAGACAGCGTATTTTTAATCTTAATCTTTAACCAGAGTCTGATCGTTCCATCATTAGCCTAGCTTAGCACAAAGATTGGGAGCAGATGAAAACTGCTAGACTACTCCACCCAGAGGAAGATTTACATGTCATATGTTCTTCATTAAACTGGTGAAGAACTAGAATGAAAAGGTTTTCTTTCTTTCTCTATTTAAATAATAATAGTCTCAACACAAGCAGCTATGCAATCGCTTTAACTATTTAATATATTCATTTAAATCAGGGACAATCTTATCAAGACTCCACTTCTCCATTTTATCTGACACCAAAGCAATCAGACGGCTGTAAAGTTGTTGGAAGGTGTATTATTTTTTTTTTCTCTTTTGATGGAGCTAGGATAGCAGTTTCTCCCCAGCCTTGAGTCTTTGTGCTAAGCTAGGCTAAACACGTCCTGCTGTCTGGGTACTGGACTCATGTTCTCATTTGATTTAGAGCGGAGACAAAACAATAAGTGAGTCTCTCAAAATGTTGGAGTGTTCCTTTACAGTTTGGTCCCAAATTGAAAAACCCAACACCAGTTGATAGGAACAATTGGCAAGATGTTATTGAATGAAACCAGGCTAAATCGTGTGCAGCTGTAGCTACGTACCTCCGTATCCCTGGCCGTTGTAAGGAATACCGACACACTGAGAAGAGTCACAGTATCCAGGAGGTCCAGGAGGCCCGCGGACTCCGGCATAGCCTGGTCGCCCGGGGGGACCACGAGGTCCGGCAGAGCCTGGAGGGCCAGTGGGTCCTGTTCTGCTTTCTCCAGGTGGACCTAGTGGGGGAAGGAGAGAGAGAGAGAGAGAGAGACACACACAGATAGTAACACATTACGTACTGGAGGAAATAAGGCAGGAGACACCTAATCCTCAGCTGATATTCGCCTTGTTGACTGATAAACATCTGGAAAATTGCAGAAAGTTCAGTGGCAGTGTTGGTTGGTTAGTATGCTGCTGCTACTGCAGCTGCTGATTGGCTGCACACAACTGGAATGGTGTAAGAACGCAACAAGTGCACTTGGTTTTATTTGTGTTTGGTTTTAAGGTTCAAGGAGTCTTTATTATCCCCTGGGGCAATTTGTTGTGCAGCAGCAGATTTATTATTGGTTTTACCAATTAAAGTTAAAGGAAACGTCTGTGTTTTACACTGACTCAGAGAAAGATCAGCAACAAAAGGTGGGGCACCCAGACCGCTCAGTTGGTAGAGCGGGCGCCCATACTCAGTGGGGAGAACAAGTATTTGATACATTGCTGATTTTGCAGGTTTTCCTACTTACAAAGCATGTAGAAGTCTTTAATTTGTATTCTAGGTACACTTCAACTATGGAATCTAAAACAAAAATCCATAAAATCACATTGTATGATTTTTATTTTTTTATAAGTAAATTTGCATTTTATTGCATGAGATAAGTATTTGATCACCTACCAACCTGTTAGTTTTTCTTTAAGAAGCCCTCCTGTTCTCCACTCATTACCTGTATTAACTATTTGTACTCGTTACCTGTATAAAAGACACCTGTCCACACACTCATCAGACTCCAACCTCTCCACAATGGCCAAGACCAGAGAGCTATGTAAGGACATCAGGGATAAAATTGTAGACCTGCACAAGGCTGGCTTGGTCTACAGGACAATAGGCAAGCAGCTTGGTGAGAAGGCAACAACTGTTGGCGCAAATATTAGAAAATGGAAGAAATTCAAGATGACGGTCAATCTCCCTCGGTCTGGGGCTCCATGCAAGCTCTCACCTTGTGGGGCATCAATGATCATGAGGAAGGTGAGGGATCAGCCCAGAACTACACGGCAGAACCTGGTCAGTGACCTGAAGAGAGCTGGGACCACAGTCTCAAAGAAAACTAACATTAATAACACATTACGCCGTCATGGATTAAAATCTTGCAGCGCAAGGTCCCCCTGCTGAAGCCAGTCCATGCCCAGGCCCGTCTGAAGTTTACCTATGAACATCTGGATGATCCAGAGGAGGAATGGGAGAAGGTCATGTGGTCTGAGACAAAAATAGTATGCATCGTGAGATCTTGGCCAACAACCTCCTTCCCTCAGTAAGAGCAGTGGAGATGGGTTGTGGCTGGGTCTTCCAGCATGACAACAACCGCTCCGTAAAAAGCATCTCGATGTCCTGGAGTGGCCTAGCTTGACTCCAGACCTGAACCCAATAGAAAATCTTTGGAGGGAGCTGAAAGTCCGTATTGCCCAGCAACGGCCCTCAAAACCTGAAGGATCTGGAGAAGGTCTGTATGGAGGAGTGGGCCAAAATCCCTGCTCAGTGTGTGCAAACTAGGCCAAGAACTACAGGAAACGTATGATCTCTGGAATCTCAAACAAAGGTTTCTCTACCAAATATTACGTTCTGCTTTTCTGATGTATCAAATACGGCAATAAAGTGCAAATTAATTACAAATCATACAATGTGATTTTCTGGACATTTGTTTTAGATTCCGTCTCTCACAGTTGAAGTGTACCTATGATTAAAAATTACAGACCTCTACATGCTTTGTAAGTAGGAAACCTACATTCGTCAAATAACTTAAAGATTAAATCATCCCAACTGCAAAGCCTGTTTATCAAGTAGATAGAGCAATAGAGCAAGTTTATTTGGAAAAAAAAATGATTCTCCAAAACATTGAGTGATTCTCCTCCATGTGTTTGGGTTTTTATTATCATTTGAACAATAGAAAACCATTTATAACGATCGTTATTTCACTGATATGTTATATTCTTGCAAAGCTGTCCAAAGTTAAAACCCCAGGGAGTGTTTTGTGATCTTTAAACCAAACCAGATAATTAATGGCTTCGTGTCATCACGCTCACATTTCAGCTGGAAATAAAACAAATTAAAAGCTGTTGCATCTGCTGCACACAGTCTTGGGCACAACATTTGGAACATAGAGAAAAAAAAAAAAAAGTAAACTATGAGAGAGAAAACAAATGGAAGGGCTGATGCTTTTTCCCTCTCTGCGTTCTGTCTAGACACGGACAAAGTGGGCTTGGAAAGGTTTTCCTCCTCCTCCTCCTCCTCCTCCTCCTCCTCAGCAGCATGTGTTGTGAATGAATGAGTCACTGCTGTTCACTTCCTCCTTCTCCAGGACCTTTCCCTCTCTACTCCGGCTGTTTCCACTACTTGACCTTGTGTGCTTCAGACTGGATTGTGGGCTGAGTGGTGGGGCTGCTGGATGGATGTGTGATTAGCGGAGCGGAGCTCAGGCTCCGGGCACGATGACGACATGATTTCTGTGGTTGTTTGAGCTAATTTTAGCTGCTGCTGGGGGGGGGGGGGAGAGGAGATCACGGAAGGCTTGTATCATGTGGACGCGCTGACAGTTTTGTCAGAAATTAGAATTCCTCATGGAGAAGACAGAAACCACACACACTATAGATTAAATCATAGTTAGAGCTGCAAAGATAAATCGATTAATCGCCAAATGTTATGATAATTAGTTAGTTTCACTAATTTTCCTATGGAAAAAATGTAAAACTTCTCTTTCTTAAATGTGAATATGTTCTAGTTTCTTTTCTTAGACCGTAAACTGAGTTTCTTTTGAGTTGTGGCCAAAACGAGACATTTGAGGACGTCTTGGGCTTTATGGAACAACCAATCCATTCATCGGTAGTTGCAGCCCTAATCCTATGGGTAACAATCTCCTCCGTTTATAACGCGTTCTACAGTATGAGATGATCTGAAACAATTAGTTAATCAATCCATAATTTGATCAACTAAATATCTATCAAATGTGGTTATTGTTTCAACCATTTTCAAAAATCTCCTAATTATCCCAGATTCAACCTTCTCAAATGTGAGGATGTTATTCTTTTAGACTATCTGGGTTTTTACTTGTTTGTTAATCAGATTCTGTGCTTGCACCATTAGAAACAACTTTTAAAAAAAAGAAAAGGATTCACTTAGGAGCACTTAGGTTCAAAGTCTTTCTTTTTATACGTTGACATGTGGCTGGATTTAACTGCCTACCTTGTGGTTTGGGGGCAAACACTCAATTTACAAGTCCATATGTATGGCTTTGCATGTTTTAGCGCATTAACAGCAGGCACTTTATGTTACCACTGACCAGGTTGTACTGTAAAAAGAACTGTTTTTGATTTGGAAACTATATTCCCCCTTTTTCTTGAGTGATATCAAACATCAGCCTTCGCAGCAGACGGTGAGATTAAAATGAAGTGGGAGACATACCAGCAGGTCCTCTCGGCCCTTTCTGTCCGATTCCTGATGTTCCTCGTTCACCTTTCTCTCCTGCGAGACCTGAAGGAAATACACAGCATCACAATCCGTCTGGTCACAATATTCCTGTTAGTTATAGATTAATAATTATAAAAACACAAATGCAAACGGCATCCTAAATTAGTGTTGATACAGACCGAGATGGAGGACAGAGGACAACAATAAGAGCTTTTCTTCGCATAATCATGGTCAAGGGTCAACTTTTAAAACACTTGGACTCCTCATCAGGGATGTAAACACCCTTAACTTTAACCTCATTGTTTCATCTCTTATTTAAAGTATTGGCCTTCTAACCGATAAACGTCTGACTGCACTTGTTAGATGTTGAATAATCACTTGATGTGATGATCGTTGTGCTGTAAACACACTGATGGTTCTGTAGTAGGATAAGTGATATAAAGTATTAGGGAAAACAACATTCAGATTCTCTACACCAACTTATTGCATAAATAAAAGCTTCCACTTCTAGCAAGCCTCGTCCTCCAGTGTGTTGAACTTCATGTGATGCAGCTTTATCGTCTCGATTTTCTGCACAGATAGTTTTATTTGGAATTCTGCAGATTAGTTTTATGCTTTTGTTCAGGAGACTCTAAATCTAAACTTGCTTGTTGAAGGTTTAGTGATGGAGCTTTGTGATGGTTTTGTGCTTTTTAAATAATCCTGCTGCAGCCAGTCCTCATGATGAAGTTGTGTTCTCGCTCTCAGAATTACAGTCGTACCTCTCTCTCCTGGCTGGCCGGGGGATCCTGGACTTCCAGGGAAACCGTTCCTTCCTGCGGCGCCGGGCTCTCCGCGGGGTCCCTGCCTGCCGTCGGCCCCTGGAGGCCCCGGAGGGCCCTGGTTGTTGCGGTTGTCCTTGTCGTTGGGGATCTGGTTCAGTAAAGTGTTGATGCGAGTCATTTGTGCTGCAACAACAGAGGAGAGACCAGTAAGTGTCAGGACTCTGAATCCACAACGACTGTTTGGAGCCACAAACGCTTCCAGCCTTACCGCCGACTAGCTGCTCGCAAACTTGTCTGGCAATGGATCGCATCATGTTCTGAGGAGCAAAGTCGCCCTGCGGACAAGGAAGGAGGTTGAGATAAAGACATGTTACCTGAGGTTTACTAGAAAAGTTTGTTGTTTCCTTCAAAATATGACTGTTTCCTGATGTTTGTTTCCTCCGCTTCCTGGTTGCTTTCTGTATTGATTCATCTTCAACAATTGTTTGAAAGTGTTGCTGCATTTTCACTGCATGGCTCAACTCGCTCTTTTTTTGGTTCCAAGTGAGTCGAGCAGGTGGAGTTAAAACACTGCAGATCACTGATTGGTTAAAGAGAATCGCTACTAGTGTAACATGAGTCATTCTGCACAATCTCTCCTTTTTATAAAAAGCCAAGTTGCCGTCAACTGGCAACTGCAACTGTTTATTAACTCAATCCACAATAAAACAAATGGCAGCCTGCAAAACTACCCCGTACAGTTGACAAAGTGCAGTAGGTTGCTGATTAAAGGATCCAGTGAGTGTCATGTAGAAAATGTTACGGCAGTTTCATGCGGCGTAGCTATGGCGACCAGCTGAGAATCCTGCCTACACTGAGGAGGAACTAGCCGTAGTGGAAAACAGAAAAGTACTAGTACCAAAAAAGTGAGTCGAGCCGAACCATGCGGTAGAATGATTCATATGTTGTATCTGTGGCGCTTCTATTGTGTGTTGGAACTTTGATTGTGAACTACATTTCCCATGAGTAAAAAAAAAAAAAAGCCCTGTTTAGGAGATCTGAGGTTCCCTTTTGTCAAACAGTAATCCATGACTGAAAGTTTTCTGATAAAAGAATTAGATATATGTATGATTGCAGTGATCCTCTCAGAAACACGCACACCGAGAAAAGTCATTTAATAAGTTCAGATGTACTCACTCTCTCTCCCTTGTCTCCCTTTGGACCGACAGCACCCTGAAAACAGACAAATAAAACCGCTCAGTTGTCAGAAAACCATTTACTATCTGGCTGGTCGTACGAAGCCGCCATGACAGTGAGGACACTTACATTAACACCGGGGTCGCCGGGGTTTCCTGGTTTTCCTGCACTACCTGCTACTCCAGGAGATCCTGGAGGTCCCTGCAAGCAAACACAGAAAATTACCACAAGGTTGAGAGGACAAAAACAAAAGCTGGAATATAATCGTCACATTAGCCAATAAAAAAGCCTCTTCTCTGCTCAGAGCACGAAGCCCTTTCTGTTGCGATAAAAATCTTCTTTGTTATCAGAACAATGAGAGTTCACTCGACACCTCGAGCTTGTTAAATGTGACTCATGTTTTCTGCTCTCTAAACACCAACGCCAGTTTGTCCTTGAGCAAGGCACTTAAATGCTTAATTGTTTCAGCTGGGTTGACGCGCCTCAACGCCCTGCCAACGGTGCATACATGCTACAAACCGTTTAAAACTCTTACCATGGGTCCGGCGGGGCCTCTGGGTCCTGCTGCTCCTTCCTTTCCTTGAGGGCCCTGGGAATAAAAGATCCGGACTGAGAAGCCGAGCTGATTCTGTTGGTGTGTGTGAAGGATTCCGAGCATGGTTGCTATTAAAAGCAGCCTGTCGTACTCACCCTGACTCCAGCTGGTCCGATGGGGCCGACAGCACCGCGTTGACCCGGTAAACCCTGCAAACACAAGAACACAAATCAAAGCTGCGTTTTCTTTGCTCCGACTGAATATTCAAACTGGTTTGTTTCAGCACTGGACTTCTGCGTGTCAAACACTAAAATCTCATTTGCTCAGAAACCCCGCTTGCTACTTTTATTACTGGTCCGCTTTGGTCTTTGATGCCTCTGCATCAGATTTACAGGCAACATAATTTATTCCAGATCGGTTTTATCGGCCAATATAAACCAGAACCTGCGTGGTCTGCATGTCATTAAATGCATGTTGCTATAGCATCTGCTCCAACATGCTCACCTACAGCCCGCTCCGTCAACAACGTCCACGTGGAGTTACACTCACTGTCAGTCATGACTCCACAGTGTGCAGCTCTGCATGAAGCTGTCGACTTAATCACCGTGACGACACGCTAAGACAAATCACTTCCATGGAGACAAGCGGCCGGTGATTTGAATTGTGGAGTTTTATTGAATCTGCAAACTTTGTTTCTTTCGGTTGTCATTTTCAGCAGATTAATCTCATGAAATGGCAAATGTATGACACGCCAAATTGGCGCGTTATCAAGACGCATACGCGCTTTTTAGCGTGTTTATCAACGCCGTTTGGCCTCCATTGACTTACATTATATTACAATAGCATTTAGCGTTTCCTAAACTCAACCGTTGCTTTCTTCTCACGATAACGCGGCAAGTGGCTTGTAGGTTTAAAATTTCCCAATCATATTCGACTCTCCTCCTGAAGTTCTGCTTCTGAGAAATCTTTGTGTAATTACAACTCTGTTGGGTAAAAGCAAGAACACGTATAGGCCGATTAACAGTCGACGCGTCTGAGCTTGTGCCCACCGACGTGACGTGAAAATGACGTAGATCTCAGTGGCGTGCCAGGATCTTGAGTGCATGTCCACAGGTCACCAGTCTATTCTTTTCAGCGGCGCGACAAAGTGGAAACAGGAACCCTGAACGAGCTCTGGGCAACCAAAAGCCAGGACTTTTAGAGGGACTGCAGGTCTCTCTGGTAAACTCACTGGGTTAAAATGAGTTCTTGTATGGTGAACAAAAGGCTTGATCCGACCAATCAATCATCCAATCAAATCGAAGCATTGACGTCATTGCTGCTGCCAGTTCTGCCGTTGTTGACCTTTTTCTTCTTCTTCTAGTCCGTAGAAATAGCAATGTCTGTAGCCTATGCTCATTAGCGCCACCTCTGTTCAGGAGAAGACAGAAACTAGCTCGAGTATAAACAGTTACCCCGCTCCCATCCCGTCACACTGGCGCATGACAGCTCGGCTGCGGCGAGTATACCGGACGTTTATCTCTCCTTCGTCCATGTAAAGAAGAAAAGCTTCACTCTACATTTAAGGGTTAGGGTTCTTTGAAAATCCACTGAAGCAAAAGTCAAAAAGGATGTAGAAGGCCAACACTAAACCAGCGCTGTTAATCAGGGGGTCTTGTTCTTGGCTTGTTCTCTGCAGAAATTGAATTTAAAAGTAATGTTTTAAAATATATCCCCTCTTTCTGCTCTGAATCCTCTCTAGCTGAAGAACTGTCTCAGTCGGATTGGACGCCAGACTAGTAGTCAATCTGTAAATTTTCCTCGTCACTGTTTAAAATCCCAAAAAACTATATAATTTTTTTCCAGCCAGAGTTGCACTTACTTTCTGTCCAGGTAAGCCCGAGTCACCACGGTCTCCCTTCGGTCCAGGGCGGCCCTGAAGGCAGAAAACAACATGAATGAACTTCATGAAGAACAGAAGAATAACACAAGATTTAGAAGCCACGTGTTCTGCCAGCGTGTTCATCCAAGAGAAACAATTCATCCAATTTAAAAATCCCTTCTGCAAGGGAAGGCTTGCTAACGTCAGCTAGCACTCGTAGCTTGCTTATGATAGCAGTAGGAGGCAGAGGTAAGTGATCCCAAGTCAGAAAGTCAGATGTAAAGTAGTAGAAGTAAAGTGCCATCTTGTGTGACCTTCCTAGAGACAGATGGTTTAATCTCAGTGCTTCCTCATCTCATAGATGGAAATCCAAACTGTGATTTATGAACATGCGCTGATACTAAAGCCTCAGGTCTTTGTGGTATCACTTCTTTCCCTCAGACATGAAGGAATGTGAATCTCTGCTACAGATATTCTCCCCACCTTGTAAATTCTGATCATGATAAATCGCCAAATAATCCCTGCTGCGGTGCGCTGAGTAATGCTGGGATTTATGTTTAGCCGCTGAAAAGGGCATTGCAAGGAGTGTGTGTTTGTGTCTGGTGTGTTTAGAGACGTACAGCTTCTCCTGGAATCGAAAGCCCACTGGGTCCTTGAGGGCCGGGCAGACCCATGGGCCCAGGTGGTCCGTTATCTCCACGCGGGCCAATCGGTCCCTGTAAAATAACCGGAGATGAGGAATGCTGCTGCAGACCGAACAGAACCCTTCATATCAGGCAGGGAAAAAAACACTCATTCAATAAGTGGAATCAGATGTGTTCAAAGCTTTCGTACTGTTTTTGTTTTTATCAAGGGCTGAGAGCTGAAGAGTGATCCAGTACAGAACAAACTGGCAGGGATTTCTTTTGTGTAATCTTAATTCAATAATTAATAAAAGGTACTCACAGCGGGACCAGCCTCTCCTCTTTCACCTCGGGGACCTTTGTTGCCGGGGGCACCCTGAGGAAGACAAACATTAATCACGTTAACACAACAAAGATGAGACCAGAATGTGCATCTGTCAACTCTAAAAAATATCAGGGGCTAAAGTATTCCAGTATCACTTTAAAAAGTTCCTGATAAGTAGTCGAGTCACAAAAATAACTATCATTTATTTATTAATTGTTTAACGTTAATCTGGTTAAACAGGACTGTGTGGGTTTAGTTTGATATGATTGAAAGTAACCAAAAACATCTTCCAACTGATATAAAAGAAGAAAATAGTGCAGGATCGTATCACTTACAGTAAGGAGCTGCTTAAGAGCTTTTCAGGCCTTTAACATGTTAATTAATCTTATATTCAGTCCTAATATCTTATTTAGTAAGTGGAGATTGTAGGTGTGAGAATGTTAATGATGAGCCTGGTGAAATGTTTCTTATTAAGTCTACAAATCCCATTCAAAGACCAAATTATGATTAATCCATATTGTTACATCAGTGGGGAGGAGGGGATCAGAGGGGAGTCTGAAGGTTTATTCATCGACTGTGAGACAGGTTGGCCTCCTGCCCTCTCTTAAAAGAATTTATAAGGCTTTGAGAAGAGGCGTCCCAGTGTCTCAGGGTGCAATATTCTCCTTTGTACAACATATAGTATATAAATACTCATAAATAACCAGACAGGGAAAAGCTTTTACTGTCGTGTAAGAATACTGCAGTGGAAACATGTTCCATTACTGAATACTAAAAGCATGAAAATCCCACTACAAGTAAACACACCGACTCTCTGACAGAACTGTCAGCGGTCGAGTTGCATTGTCAAATAATAATAATACAAAAAGTGTACTTAACCGATAGTGGCCTCCAACCTCTATCAATACGGTATGTTACAGAATTTTCTTTGTTTCTTCTCCAGACAGACTCTTACCATCGGTCCCAAAGGTCCCGGCGGCCCGGAGCCCGCTGAGGTGCAGGTGCAGGAGTTGGGAAGAGACGGACACTTCAGCTCATCTCTCTGGTGGAGAAGGAAACGGAACAACAATCAGAGATATAAAGACAGTTGCAGAGTGAATCGTATGAGCCAAAGGAACTCCATTCCAAGTTTCATCTGATTTCCCGGGGGGGGGGGGGTTCAACTTCAGCAGCAGATGATTGATGCAGTCATGGTTAAAAAACCTTAACACACCTAAACTGTGAGTGAGCGTCCTGATGTGTGGAGCAGATCTGCAGTGTTCCCTTTAAATCAGCATAGACTAGTGCTACACAGAATTCAAGTTTGTCCCTGAAAAATATTTGAACCCTTCAAACAGTCCAGACATTTGTGTTAGGTTGAACGCCTGCACAAAACGAGCAGAGCCAAAACTGATCTGACGTTTCTCACTACCAGAACAAATCTGTGGGCACAGGGACGACCCCCTGGGTGGTTTTTCCGTTGGAGGAGGCACATTTTCTGGTTCAGAGAATTCAGCACAAACATGAAAAGAAGCCCAAGAAGTCCAACTCCCAGAGAGGAGGACTTTCAAGGACACCCAAACAGGAAGAGACGGATACTGTAAAGAAGTCAAACTTCCTGGTCAGTTAACAGCAGGCTTCCTTGCAAATAAAGAACTATAAATGTCACTTTAATCTGAAGTTTTAACACCAATAAATCATTTCCTGAGTGTGGAATTTCATTAGTGGCCTAATTTTGTGACAACAGAAAAAGTTGTGTACACAAAGAAACATGTGCATCCCTGTAGTTTATAGGTTGTAGTTGTTTTAAGGAGTAGTCCCAGAAGAAAGTTGATGAAATCTTTAGTTATCAATCACAAACTGGTCCTGGATTACACTGAGTGTAAGTTTGGGTTTATTTTTAGGATTCTCCACTGACACTCTGGATCTCATTTCTTTGCCTCCTGTGATGCATGTCAACATGAATAATACTGATGATCATGTCTTAATCTTTGCTTCATTTTCTCCTAACAAGTGGAAGTAATTAAGCATCAGCTTAAGGTCTAAAAAGTGCTCATAAATTAGACAGGCACCCAATGTTGTTTTGGATATATTTAGTTCCGCTCTATATTTCCACGCTTATCGCCTCAGTTTGGATCATTTAATAATTGTCAACAGAGCAGCCCAATCAAACAGCTGTCTTTGCTTCGCAGCTATTGAGATAATAATTCACCAGAGTTGAATCCTTTTCAAAAATCCTTTTGGACGTCCAACTTGTAGACATGCTGCGCTCGGACAAAGCTTTTATTTGTTACGATGTCTCCAGGGGTCCCTGCTGGGACAGAAGTGGGAGAGACCCGCCCCTAAACAACAGCCAGCTCTGTGCTGCATTTTAAAAACACTCATCCTGTCACTGCTGCCCAAATATTTAACAGCATGCAAACAAATGTCCCTCTCTTTTCAGCCTCGCTGGGGTCTTGAGAAACACCAGAGGTTCATGTAAGAGGGGAGAGAAGATGAAGACAGAAGGGAACTTTTCTACAATGTTTGTGTGTATTATGTTACTGCCCACAGGTTATAATCAGTCTCTTCAGCTTTTCTATTTCCTTTCTCATCACCCTGCTATACATCCAACTATGTTCCTACACAGCTGCACATACAGCTGAGTAAAGTACATTTATTAGAGTACGATACCTATGTACTTGTACTATTTTTTTTTACACAGAAAACCTACAATGAGTTTCTAAAATACACTGTACATAGAGATGTTATGTACAGTGTGTTATTGCTACTTTTACTTAAGCAAAGGATCTCAGTATTTCTTTCACTGTTGCTAAAAGGCAACTGTTAATTAAAAATTAAAGGAATCTGCACACATCAGCCAAATTAATGCTAAACTGGAGCCTCGACAGACAGATCAATGAGATAGGATCAGAAACAAACATATTGGCATATCAAAATGTGTTTTGTATTATATTGCACGCCCTCTTGTATTTTGGCTCACACTCCTGCGTATCATATAATATGCTGTTTATGTTCCCTTTTTGATTTGACGTGTGATTCTGATTATGCTGCTTTGTGCTTTTGATCTGCTACTAAGTCTGAAATATCCAGGACCCAGTCCGTCTGGTCAGAGCTGTTTGGACCTGGCTGGGCCTTTTAACTCTCAGGAGGCTGGGATTACTTCCGCTCTTAGTTGCAACTAAAATGAGCCATTGAAATGTGTTTGCATTGTCCTAAAGTGTGGATTCTTTCTTCTACGTAAAATAAGTTTGAGAAAAACCAGGTGGCCTGAGAGGTTTAGTTTAATAAGATCCGTTAACACATCCAGGATGCTCCACAGATGTCAAAACAAACAGCAAAAATGCACTTACACAGAAGCAGATGTGAGTTTTTAGAGAGTTGGGGGGGGGGGGGGCTGCTTAACACCGATATAATCCGTTTAAAACGAAATCTGCCCCATATCAGGATGACCTTCTACAGCCACAAGCGTTGGCATTTTCTTCCAGTTTAGAAAACTGGAAACATTGCTTGCATTAAAAGCATATGTCTAAAATCAGACCTTGAAAATACAAAAAGACCTTTGCTTTATTTAGCAAATAGCAAAGGAAAATCTTTAGATGCTCCTCCCAGCACATTATCTGGATACTAAAGTCAAAGCTACAGACAAAAATGTACCGCTGTTAGCTGCAGGTTATTGTCTGTTAAGCATGTTGGGTTAAAAGAACCTGTGTCCGTGTTTCCCTTACCATAGACGGGAGGTCACAACATCTGTCCCGGCTGGTCCAGCCCAAGCTGCAGACAATATCGAACATCTGGAGCTGGAACTGCGGACAGAAAGGGAACAAAAAGAAAACATGGGCATGGTGTGGTACATGTTTCTCTAAACCGCCTTCACAGCTCCCAGAAGACAAATAGAAAGACAACAGAGAAATGCAGCACAGCCGAGTCCCATCAGCCCCCAAAAGACAGGAAACGGCTCATTTTGTTGCGATGTTGATGGCGTAACATACCGCACCGATTATGTTCATTTTAAAAGGTCCATTTTGATTAAATTCAATCCCCGATTCGGTTAGAGAACTTCTGATATTGTGAAACACTGACCTGTGCTCGCTCAGATTTAAACATTAACTGATGTTACAGAGAGCTGGGAAGGAGTTCAAGGATGCTACAACATTGCGTGTTTTTGATCGTTGTTTCAAATTGACTGTGAATTGCCACATCTCCCAAAAAGAAGGCTGAATTAGGGTCCGAACCAGCAGCTAATGTTAGCTAATGTGATCAACCACTGCTGTGCATGCGGCTGAGTCAAGTTAAAGGGGAACGATGCAGTTTGTTTCAGCTTAAAATACCTTAACTGCACAGTTTTGAAATCATTGGAATGGTTATATAATAATAATAACAAATTTTATTTATAATGCCCTTTACATTTCAAAAAAGAAATCTCAAAGTGCTACAATTAATAGGGAGTTAAAAACAGTTTCCAGAGTAAGATACAATTGACAAGCATATGACTTTTTTGGAGTTGAATGGTGGTGGTCTCGCTCCCCCCTAGCGCCTATGACCCTCGCAACTTTGGGCCGGGGAGCCACCGGCCTTGTTGGCTGGCAGTCTCGCAGTGTAAAGAATTGCTTCACGGCACTGCATACATACAACCATTCAGGAACTGGCTAACAAGGTGGAGGATGGAGGGAGTTTTTCACACTATCGTCATGGCTGAGCCGACAAAAAAAGAAGCAGAAAGCTAGGAAAGCATTGTCGGAGGAACAGAGAAAGAGGTAACGACAGACTGACCAAAGGAGGAGTCAGACACAAGTAAACATAGGAGCTGCCAAATATGTATTCCGAAGCTGTAGGGGGGGGGGGGTCTATAGAGAAACCTGTTGGGGGGGCGGGGTCTATAAGAAACCTGCAAGAAAACAGCGAAGAAATGGCCAAAACTGCATAGCGCCCCTAAAACAACTTTAGGGAATTGTTCAAATGTTTTTATCACAAGTTGTATGTATATTATGCTGTATTCATGTGGTGTTGGAATGATTGGAACAGTGAGTTCCTGGCTGTTTAACACATATCTTATTTGTAGTGTCCATGTTTTCCACATTACACATATTACGAGCTCATCACCACACCAAAGTCAGAAGAAGGACTTTCAAACTGGGGAAATGCGCCTGAATTGTTTGAAATATTTAAAACATTTATGTTGCTGGCATTCAAAAACTGCAGCTCCCATGATGCTTTGAACAGGGCGATCCCCACTGGCAGCATATTTTGAAGCTTTTCGGACATTACGCTTTGTTACATTTGATAAAAATATGTGCACATGATTTGCTCTTATCAAGTTTTGCTACAAACGGCCTGTGCTCTCCCATCGCATGGTGAGCCACATGCACTCACTGCAATGGGTCAGCTCTTGTGGTTTTGCTCAGTTGAAATCTGATTTATTTTCATGGTTTCAACTGTTGTTTGGGTTTTTGTTGTATTTGCAGACTGCCAAACATAATTTTCCTCGAGGCCTTAGCACATCATCCAAATACTAGATAGACAAATTTACAAATAAAAGTAAAATCCGTTATAAATTCACACTTGAGTATTTCCTTCCTCCTCTCCTGTCTGTGTGAGCGCAGCAGGATCAGAGTTCACTTACAGTTGCTGATTCTCCTTTGGAGCCGATGGACTTGGACATCTTGCCCAGAACCTGGTAGCCATCGCTGGATGTGTTTCCTGCCTCCTTAATCTCTTTTTCAGCCACTTCTTGGCAGTCGATGTTGAGTTTGACGCCGGTGGACGAAACCAGGATATGGAGCTTCAGAGAGAAAGGGAAAGGAAGAAAGAAGGAAAAAAAAAGAGAGTAGATTTTATTGGCACATTCTTTTTTCTACAACCAAGTCTTATGTCTGGTTTTTATCCTGATGGCCTGCAAATTATTAGGTTATGTTGAGTCTGAGCTTAGGGAGGACGTCCTCTGTCGTCTCCGCTGTAGTTAGCTGCTGGAATGTAAGAGAGGGAAAACCAGCGCTTCTTTCTGTTCATTCAGAAGAAAAACTACTCCATCAGAGCTGCTGCAGAGAGAAGGAAATCACAGTTTGGATCCAATGCTTTAAACTCCTGTTCCTATTCGCAATCTGGGAATTTACAACAAAATGAAACTCATTCCCCTTGTTATGCTATTTCCCATGTTGATGTGTGCTACAATTTAAAGATGCCAAATGCCCTGAATACTGCAGCTTTTAGAAGACAGGAGAGCATTTTAAAGAGGTTACTTCACAACATACCAGTGCTGATGTAACATTACAACACTTTTTTGTCCCAACTCCAAAAACTCTGAAGAAATTTCTGATAAATGCTCTTTTTGTCACAAATTTTAAATCTGTGTAACGTAACTCATGAACACCATGAACTCGTCTAAAGCAACAGTAAGATTACTGGTGGTGGATCAGAGTCCACGCTGCACTCGTCCTTTGTGTCCATATCGAATTACCTTTAATTATTTTAATTGCATGCTCCTGCATCTTGTCTTTATTTCTCCTCGTTCCTTATGAAATAAAAGCAAACTTCCAAAAATCTTAGAGAGCTCTTCCAAAGTGTTTTTTCTACCCCAGTTGCTGAAGGTTTATTGTAAATTAGGAGGGCACAAGACCATGGCCTATTGTTAATGAAAGTGAAAATGACTCTGTGTATCCGCCCTGTCGTAATGGGCCTTTCTTTGGTCAATGCTACACCCTTCCACTAAGTTTCATGATTATCAGGCCAGGAGGTTTAGTTTTTTTTGTAACCCGGCTGACAGACAAACTGGAAACATAACCGCCTCGGTGGGGGTAATAAGATGTATCGTTATTCTTGTGCAATTATTCAAAACAACTTTCCCACAAGAAGTGGAAAAAATGTACTTTTTCAAAAATCTGTTTTTGGTGAAGGATCCACCGATGCAACACAAACGGCATTGATGCCACGACATAAGTGATCCACATTAAGTATTGTTTCTTTGTCAATTTCATTATTGAGTTCAGAGTTTCAGACTGACTGTCTTTAGTTTCATAGCACTGCAGCGATCCCTGACCTCATGTTACCTCACATTAGAAAAGATGCCGGTACAGATTTTAAATTGTGGAAATGAAGAAAAGCGCTTATGTGGAATCAGAACTTGGCATTTTCAGATACTCTGAGGTGAGGTGTTGGAATCAGACAATGTCCTCTGCTAAAAAAACACTCCCATAGGTCGTTTGTTCAAGCAGCAATTACAACTCGTATTAATGTTTATAGGGATGGTGCCCTTTAGGTCAGATCATTACTCTTACGAGAGCAAAGCTGGGAGATAGGTGACGCAACACACACAGGAATTTCACCAAGGAAAGCGGGGCAAACGGAACTACATCACGTTCTATATCCAGTTAAGTAACGTAACAGGATTTTAACCCAAACCACAAACTTCTTTCTAGACTTAACTAAGTAGTTAACATGTAACCAAACCGTGATCCTTTGACAACGTTAACAGCGTGCCTTAACTTTTAGTTGTTTAGATATGAAGACTGAAAACGCTCCTGTGGGTCCTATTGGAGGGGAGGGATACACGACCGATTTCATCGTATGGCTTAAATGAGTCAAGAAAGAAAATATATCAATGTTCTTCAACTGTATTTATATTAAAGTTTCCTGAACTGATGACGTAGAAGCAGGAGTTTCACATGGAAAAGAAAACGGTTTGCTGTGGATTCATCGTGTCTGGCTGATGCCTCATCCTCTTAATAAGGTCAGTATCGGGGCCGGGCTGAAGCGTCCTTTCATACCAGCAGCTATATCTTTGTTGATCTTTTCTGCTCAGCCACATCTCAAAGATTCCTCCCTTTCCCACATAAAAAACTAGAAATGCAAGACATTTTTGGGAGCTAAATCTCCCAAAATTCCTTTCTTCTCATCTCATTGGAAGGCAAATAAAGGGATCTTACAGAACTTCAACTTTTATTTGTAAAGGAAGTGAGGCAGCAATGTTATATTGTTATATATGTGTCAGAGGTCACACCCGTCTGGAGCAACTAGGGGTGTGTCTAAGTGTCTTGCTTAGGGACACAGTGGTTGACGTATCTCAGCGAACCCATGTCTTCCACACCAAAGGCACGTGACATATCCACTGGACCATCCCCACACACACAATACCACAATGCAATTCTCCTGACTATCTCCCTCGCCAAATCTCCTCATGATGTCATTTTGCGGTAAACCTTTACAACAACTATTCCTCGAAGCCAGTCAGAACGAGTCCAGCTGTATGGAGGGATAACATCGCTTTTCCAACCCGCCGGCAGCCGTGGCTCGCTACTTGTGGTCAGTCAGCGTCCGCAGAAATGCAGAGTCATGTTTAACAGACCGCAGGGAGCAGACACACTGAGACGTCCAGGAGAGAAGCCCAGCAGCGTTTCCTCTTACACTTTTTTCAGACATTTTATCTGATGCTCAGCAGCTTTCAAAAAGTTAGCAGATACTGAGGAAGTTTCAGTGTGTTGCTCTCAAAACTTTAACACCTTATCAGGGACGAGCACAAAAAAAGAAACAAAGAAAAGTGAATTTAGGCAACAATAGTCCGTCTATTGTTGCCTTAATTCACTTTTCTTTGTTTAATTTTTTGCTGTTGTGGCTGCATCAATACGATAACAATGCCCTTGGCCCCCAGTCACGTGACTTTGTTTCTATCCTCACACCCAGAGCAGCGCAAGTCTTTCTGCCTTCACGTGAGTTTTTACAGCAGATTATGACAAATGCCCTGTGAATAGTAACCAAAACAAGTGCAGCTTCAGCTTGTAACGTGTCCATCACACCGCGCAGCATTGCCTTATATTAAGGTAAAAATGCTACGTTATCATCCAAAGCTAATGGCATAATGTATGTTGCAGCAGCAGGCTGACGTAGCTAACGTAGCTACGTAACGTCCATTACGTGGGTGTGCGTTCTGTAGAAAAGAGAGAGGCTTTACGGGGATGAGATGGTTTGGGCTCTTGAGTCATTCTGTTTACAACACAGTTTTCAACCAACAATCAGACGTGACATTAGTGAAAAAGTTGCCTTACTTTGTTATGAGATGTTAAATGAATGTCCCAATTGGTTAATGTCATGTAATATAATGTAATGTAAGTATGCCTTCACAACAAAGACGACTGAAGAAGAGAGAAAGAGCTCAATGAAGCAGCTAAAAGATATATACCTATAGATATATACCTTACACTTGTCTGTATGGCTGCTGATTATGTCTGTTGATTATTTTCTCGATGAATGGATTAGTTGTTTGGTCTATCAAATTTCAGAAAACTGTGAAAGATGTCGATCAGTGTTTCCCAAAGCCCAAGTTGACGTCCTTAAAAGTCTTGTCTTGTCCACAACTCAAAGATATTCAGTTTATTGTCACAGAGGAGAGAAGAAACTTGAACATATTCACATTTAACAAGCTGGAATTTGCTTTTTTTCTAAAAAAGAGGACTGAAGACGATTAATTGATTATCCAAATAGTTGGCGATTGATTTAATAGTTGACAACTAATCAACTAATTGATTAATCATATCAGCTCTACATGTCTGCAGGAGTTTAAAAGATATGAGTATCCAATAACAGCAATGATATGGTTGTATTGAAACTGTTAATATTTAAATGTGATCAGGTCCACAGCTTTCACTCACATCTTTATTCTTGTCAGGCTGGAAAATCCTCTGAGATTTACAAGAAACTCTGAGACACTGTTCCTGTAAAACACAAACTGATGGATTGGCCTCTTGATTTTATCTGGCATTACTGGCATTCAACCCGCCAAAATAAAGGCGGTTCTCAATCCAGAACTTCGCTCAGTTTTCAAGCCAACCTATGTCGGATTGCAGGGACCCAGGTTCCATTCAGCCCAAGTATATTTGTTCTGGGAGACGGGTCAATCATAAGTGGGACAGATAAGCACATAAGAAGCTGGGTCCAGACTAGTTTAATGATCGCCAGACAGATTCTTTTAAGAGGATGGAAGAATGAACGGGTGCCGTCAAATTAAAAGTGGGCTCATGAGATAGCTAGGGTGGCGGAGTAAAATGTTAGCGTTTGGCAGATTGTATGTCTACACTAGAAAACGGTGAAATGTGGCAAGTAGAATGTTAAAAAATAAAATTTAGTACTCACGAAAAAAGAAGGTCAGTACTTATTTTCCCATGCCTTAATGTGACTACCATTTGCGGCTTCTACCATCCTTCAAAAAGGAATGTTTGAGCTCTGATGTTGATGTCTGGAATCAGTGTTTGAGTTACAGGCTGCAATACGAGGATGTTTATCCAAGTAAAGATGAAAGTGGCCACGATGCCTGTGAGGTCATACACACTGCAGATGGAACCTCGGGTCAGTAGGACAGATTTATCTGCAGTCGCCCTGAAGCTCTCCGGCCTCTGGACCGGGGAAGTGAAAGAGTAATATTTCCCCATCTCCTCGCTCTCTCTCTCTCTCTCTCGCTCTCTCTCTTTCGCTCTCTCTTTCGCTCTCTCTTTCGCTCTCTCTCTCGCCGACTTGGCACTAGCGATGTCCTGATCCAGCTCTTTTAAGCCTGACCCAAATCCAAATCTCTCCTCTCATTTTTTTTGACCTGTTTCTGATATAATTTTAAGACTTTAAAAATCTTGTAATCTAAATAATCATCATCTCTCTCATTACTTTGTTTTGAAACTTTGAGCTCTGAATTGCCCTCTGGATCAAATGTCTCGCAGATGTCCCCATCACTCAAAGCATATTTATTTCCGTTTTTGTTGCTGCTCTCTGAGTCTGTTGAAAGTCACTGGCGGGACTGTTAATCCATTTCTCTGCAGGTGGAGCGGATCATTCACCGTTTACACAGAGGTCACATAGAGGATCTTTCCTTTAATCCTTGTTTTGTCCCATGGGACCAACAAGATGCTGAGAAACCATTTGGCTATCCACAACAGATCTCAGACACAACTGCGGGGGGATTTCACTGATCCATACTGTGCCGATTTAGCTGGTTGATAAAATGTCGCGAGGGGAAGGAGAATTAGCCGAGTCAGACGTGGACCCTGACATGTCTCAGTTTGGTTCTGACAACAGACCCAAACATCCAGCTTCAGCAGACTTTCTAAATCATGTTCTATTCTGCAATGCGCTGACAGCAAGTTCAAAATATCCAAGTCAGCAGCGAACGTTCTCCAGCCCCGCTGCCTGACAGGCTTTTAAATCTTTAAGTTTACAAAACGATTCTTCAGTCCAGTTTTATTATCGCCTGAGGTTCAGCCTTCATGACGCACACATGTCCTCCCTGCAGCAATGTCCTTGAGCTTGGCACTGATCTCCAGACAGCTACCAGGTTTATGGCCCACTCTGACCTCTCTGTGGAGGGAGGGGGGGAGGGAGGGAGGGAGGGAGGGAGGAAGGGAGGGATGAGGGCAGGTAAAGGACGTATTTCACCCTCAGGGATCAATCCTGCATCACTTTCTCTCTGAAGCTCCTGAGAATGTCATCACGACTGAAACAAACGCGTCCACAAGTTTATCCAGAAGCTCCCCTTCTGAAAATGCCTTTTTTAATTTAGAGCTGCGTGTAATAACTCAAATATTTTCTCAAAAGCCTTTTTTTCCCATTCCACTCTAACTTTCATTTTTTCTGCCTGAGGGCAGAAAGAGATTGCATGAGATTAATACCTTCTGCGTCAAATATGAATCATGGCTAAACCTGCCCAGAGGAGCAGCTGTCGCCACAGTAGAGAAGCTAATATTTAAATCACAGACAAGAAAAACTGTCCAATGAGAGACAGACTTCCTGCTTAGTCTGACTGCCCAGCAGTTGCAGCGTGCAGAGGCATGCTGGGAGGTAAAACCCAACCTCAGAGCAGCAAGAACTCCTTTGTGGTGGGCTACCAGAGGCCAGGCCGAGGGCCTTTCCTCCAAAACCGCTCGTAAGCCGAGAGCGGAGACGGATGGCGGAGAAGCACCGCCTTCCTGCTGGCGCTCCTCAGCCGTTCTGATGTCATTCTTTAATAGCTATAGCGGTGACCCAACATTTTCCAGGCGAGCTTCCCAGCAGGGACTGCAGTGCATTATTTAGCACTCTCCCCCTCTCAGAAGAGCTTATGAATCCTTGTGAAACTTTGTGATTGTTGCACAGCTGTCCACACGGTTTCCCCACAGCAGTACACCAAGAGTGTAAATGAGTGTCACTCTTGGTGTCACTACACCGACTGTATAACACATTTTCTCTGATAGGAAACTGTCCTTATGGCTTCGCTGCAGAATCTCTCTTCCATCATCACCATCAAGCCAAAGGCTCTGTGTTGGACAGTGTATTAAAATCACGCTGACAAAAAAGAGAGTTAAATGAGACATTCCTCAACAAAAAGGCAGGCATCATAATACATTTTCATCTTTTCGACCACTTAAACCTTAAAAAATATGGTGACTCCCCGTCTTTATGTACAAATCAACAAGTCCCCAAACCAAACCCATTTTTAAACTCCTAACTTTTAAAGTTTCTGTGATGAATGACAGACCAATTCAACGAGAATCCGACTGACTTTCTAATTTCCAGAAGATGCAGATGGCAGTCTCATTTTGTGGCGCTTAAGCTTCATGTGGACCCTGCAGCTTACAGCCTGCAGGGGACCATCTGTATGTCTGAGCCTACATAACTCTTAGGAACACGTCTGTAGCTGCACCTGAGGGGCTCTGCCTGTAATAGACGACACATTTGGAATCTCAGGCATCCGCAGGATCTGTATGACCCCGGGACGTCCAGCGGGAACAAAAACAGAACTATTTGGCTGCTGTGTGACGCTGCGGTCATGCCTCAAACTAAAGGATATTTGATTTAGTCAATTCAACCAACACATTTGACTTTCTGTATTGTTCAGTTCGACGTAATTATGATTGAAACCCAAAATACCCAAACAAACTGCTTTCTGCACGATGAAGGGTTTCTATTTGATGCAGCAGGTTTGTCAGTTCAGCCCCGAGTGTCTCATAATCTTTGGGAGTTAACCCGGCAGATAAACCACATGCAGCTTTAGTATGGGGCCTCAACACTCTGCTGGTTCTTACCTTGTGGAAGCTGCCGTGGAATATCCTCTTCACTTGATCGTTGTTGAAGGTGACCCTCTGGATCTCACCACGCGTGTCTTTGTTGTAGAAGGACACCGTCTGGCTGAAGGCTGAGCAGAGAGACAGGGACAGACATGTTACACACTCATCCTTCTTGTATGAACACTGAGGTCAACACCCTCGACTAAGAGTGTAAAGTTTGTTTTTTACTTATTAACAAAAACATTATGCAGATGATTCTGCTAACAGGCTCCGGAAAGTACAGACAGCTTTTATCTGAGGCTTGAAGGTAATCATGCAAAACATGTTTAGATGTACAGTATATAAATATACACATCGTCTCTGTAGCACTTTGAGATTTCTTTTTGAAATGTAAAGGGCATTATAAATAAAATGTATTATTGTTATTATTACATCAGGCCATAAGGTGAATGAAGAGGAAGCACTGTTACTAAAGCCTAGTTCTACTTTTAGGGTTTGGGAATCAGTGATCCTGCGTTTTAAGCCTCTAAACAATCAGAACCATATTTACATACTGGATAAATCTGCACATACTCCTGCAGGACCCAGCTCAGCACTACGATGATGTGATTCCTATTTTGTAACTTGAATTAAGTCAAGGGACTTGCAAGAGACAGATAGTAAAAAGAATGGTCAAAACTGTGGTAGCAGAGATATTCTAACTTTTAGTTACTTGTATGAATCAAGCTCAAAAAACACTGGATCCTACACATTCTATAATGCAAATATTATTATTCCATAATGCAATGAGCATTATGGAATAACAACAAAGCTCCTCCAGAAGACATCACAGAAGACATCATACAGCTACTTCCACAGGCCAAAAAGTTCTCTTCAGTGTGTCCCTTTAAAAGCTTTTACTCGAGGGAAGAGTATTACATAGTAGTGGGACACCGTTAAATGCACTGAATATCAAGTTGATGATTTCAAATGTGATTTAAAATCCGCTCAGCACTAGTTCTCAGCTTTAGAGTAAAAAATTGACACTGGGAAATTCTTATTCTGATGTAAAGTTAGATGAAGAAGTTTGATGCCAATCTCACATCTGTCATTACATATGAAACAGAAGGCAGGAGATTAGGGATGTAACGGTAAACCACAATAAAAATGTTGAAAAAAATAATTACCATTCCAATTTAAAATCTCATTATTATCATGGTGCATTACCACGGTGTGGAAACCGCGTGTTTAATCCTTCCCAGCTTCATCTGAGTCTCCTGAAGTTGCTGCGCAGGCGCACTGCGCAGCCTACAAGTCTGAAGCATGGGCATGTTTTGGTTATTATAAGAATGCCGAAGGACAGTTGATTGAAGATAGTTATCCTGTCTGCAGAACGTGCAGGAAAAAAGTTGCTGCTAAAGGCATTGAAGATACTTTTTAAAAAAAAGGCCGCGATACGACCAAAAACCGTGATCTTTTTGGTCACTATAACCACATTTTCATTCCGTTACATCCCTACTTAGCACAAAGTCAGGAAACAGCAGGAAACAGTTACCATTGGCATTGTCATCTAAGTCTCTGCCAGGAAGCAAATATGCATAATTCCCAAAATGTCAAACTATTCCTTTAATAATCCAGATTGTTTCTCCCTCTGGACTAGTATCTGAACCTCGGGTGTCGTCCAAGTTGTGTTACACAAGAACCAGAACAATCCTCTTTGGAGGATTTCCATTGAAGCCCAGCAGAAATTCCTGCTGACAGACTAAAAGCGAGTCTTTACCAAGACGGAAGATTCTTGTGGTAAAAAAAAGGAGTCGGCTCGGTTATCAACTGAGACCGAAGCAGCCGGGGGGCCACAGCCGGCTCATTACACCCCACTCAACTCTTTTCATGAACAGACACAATGAGGCACAGCTGCTCAGCATCCACACATCACACATTTCCATGCCAGTACCTATTACGCATACACGCACACAGACACAAACACATCGCTGAATCAGAATAGAGAATGATATTTACGGTCGATGGTGACGCCGGTCTCTGGCTTGTGATCTTTGTTAGACACCTGCCAGATGTCGAAGGCCTCGGTGGGCGAGTTGGGCAGGAGGCGGAGCATCAGGATGATGGTGTAGGCGTGGGGAAGACCGTCAGGGTGGACATCTCTGTTCAGGAAAAGACACAGAGAGATGACATGTTACAGGATACCAAAGTCAAAAATATCATCCATGTAAAAATCAGTGTTCAAAAATGACGAGTGAAGTCCGCACAACAGCTGAATGCTTCGGAAAAATACTTAATTGTACAGATAAGGCACACTCAACGTTTTAGCCGACAGAGGCCTTTATGATGTTACATGATGGTGCCCCCAGGAAGTTACATTTTGGACTTGAAGATCTTTTTAATACCACCATGAAATATAATGCCAACTTCATAGCCATATAATGTAAAATCAGTGTAAATTTCAAGCCTGAGATAAGTATTTACAAAGTCACGTTACCGTAATTCAATAAAACATTTAATGAAGTTATATGATTGTACTCTTATAACATAAAATGAATAAAATATTAGTCACATTTAGAGCTCTCATGCTATGAAATTAAAAATACAGACTGTTTTTCCTGACACCATGAAAAGTTGTGAAACTTTTTAAAGACACATGGTTCTCAAAGGACAGCGATGCTGCAAACATATGATGATCTTATAGAATATGATGCATCGCTGTAGATTTATCAACCGAACAGTATAGCAGGAATATGAATCCAGAAACATCAGACAGAAGAGGAAAAAAGGTGAAAAACCTAATGAAAAGCAGATGCATTCATATGGAACGTATAAATTCTTTTGCAATGAGTGTTGCTACTTCTACATGAGTAAAAGGACTTAAATAATGTTTCCATAACTGGCATATATATCAGAGCAGGATGTTTTCTCATGTGCCCCTCTGATGTCACTACACATTTTGGGAAGTCACACTTGGTAAACAGTCATCATCAAGCTGTTTTCCACCCCTTTGGTGTTGCATGCAATGTTCTAGATACAGGACGCCTATGTTGGGTGGCGGGTGGCCAGCATTCACAGTTGTTTTGCGGTTGGGTTTGCACTCAGTGGCCTGACGAAGGCTTCAGAGAGAGAGAGAAAGAGAGAGAGAGAGAGAAAGAGAGAGAGAGAGAGAGAGAGAGAGAGAGAGAGAGAGAGTGCTGCTTGACCTCACAGAGCGTCGTAAATCCACTGACCCAGTTCGTAAAGAGAATGAGCTCGAACACAGCGGGGCAGTGTGTGATTCTCATGCATCTTCAATAAAAAAATGGTAGACAACAAAAACTATTGACAAAAAAAGAATGAGTGAATCATTCAAATGGCATCTTCCAACCTTATCGGTTGAGTTGTTACACGAGGGGAGGGACTGAAACAATGTACACTAGTCGTACTAAGTAATATTTGTTAGAGTGCTAACAGCTGACTGTCCATGTTACTCATTTCCAAGCTAGCCACTGTTCCACTAGCATCCTACATACGGTTTCTCATAAAGTGTTTCTTTCTTAAACGCTGCATAAAAATGATGTGTAGGTTTTCTGTCCTAAGATAAATCTGCATCTTCCTCTGTACTGGGCAACATAAATTTGAACATCTCACCAATTTAAATCAGATAAAACGTTTTTTGTTGAGTTTCCTATGTTCCTCAGTTTAATATGTTTTTAATATGACACATTTAGGAGACTTTTTAAAGGGTTTTATAATCTCAGGTAAAATGTTCAATGTATGTTTCCCTATATCAACATGTTGAAATCACCTTTGATATCACCTCTGAACTGATAATTACCATTCAAACTGCGTTTTAAACATCCTCCTCCCTTTGTTCTTTTCCAGTCTGAACAGTGAAGACAGCCTTTACCAAACTCGTAAATTGTTTACTTAAAGAGACACAGGGACGCCCCGCTTTTTAATCATTGATCATCAGCAGCTCAGATGAGTATTGGGTTTATTAACAAAACTATGTCAGAGTTGTTATTTTTATTTCCCAGTACAGCTGAAAATACCTATTTATCTTAGATTTGGGCAGAACCCCTTCGAACCATAATAAAAACATGGATAAAAGAGATTTCCGTGAGAACAGAAAGTTACCGGAAAAAATCTTAAGCATAATTTATCGTTGTGTGGAGACTCCATGCAGAGCTTTCCCGTAGCCTACGTAAATTACAAGAAAATGATTCCATGAGTAAGTAAAATATAAACACATTCAGATGTGTTGAATAAATGCAACTGCTACCAGCAGTTCTTGGATTAGCTGAGATGTAATCTCAGGCCCCAGAGTAACTTTAAGTGACCCTGGACATACTTTAGTCTCAAATCTACAATCCAAAGCAGGTCGATGCTGGAAAAACATCGATCACACAACCGTCCATAAAGAAAAGAGGTTGGTCAACCAAACTTCAGACAAAACAGAAGTTATATCCTGTGAGACTCACGATGTGGGCTGAGTCAGGAAGGCGTTTTTGTGGAGTCGGTATGCTGTGTAGCTGTTGAAGGAGCCCGGCTCCATGGAGACACCTTTAACGTAACCGTAGGTCTTCTCTGTCAGGTTGAACGCCTCGAGCATCCGGAAGCCTGAAACACAGCAGATCAGGAGCTTTGTCTTTAAATGAGACATCTCACGGACATCTGCCTAAGGAATGCCAGACAAATTTTAAAGGACAAGAGTGATTTCTGTGCTTGGTAAGTGATGATTTTTTCCCTTAAAAATTCGTCAGTATTTGCACTAACCAGGTGAAGTAAATCCATTCAGGAAAATCAGGGGACACGCTGTGGAACAAGAAAGAAAAAAGACCACAAATTCAGCAACGGTGAACACTGAAGAGCACCCTGACCCTCCTGTTGTCCTCAGGTCAAATTTGACCTTTTTTAAAAAACTTTCTACATCAGAAATGTTGGGTTTCTTTTAACCATATTGTCGAAAAAAAGTGACGTTCTTCACAAGTAAAACAAACGATCAGTTCACTTTTTTCGTTAAATTTGTGTGTTTTGATAAAAGAACGTTGAAATAGATGACAAAAATCTCAAAAAAAGCTATAAAAAACGTGGGAATAAAACCTCAAAAAAGCGCAGAAAAAAAGTGATTAAAACATCGGGAAAAGTGACAAAAGTGTCGGAAAGTCAAAAAAAACGCTGACAAAAAACAAAAGTACTTTTTAGATTTTGACCCAGAAAAACTAAACGTTGCATCGTCGACGGGAACACAAGGGTTGAACAGAAACCCATTTTTCTGATGATTTTTCTAATTTGACCCGAGACAGCATGAGGGTGAAACAAGCTATAAACAGGCTGTATTGTTGCACTAGATATGGTGCTAACTCACTTGATGAGGCGGTCTCACAAATGAAGTTAATCAGGTTTTCTTTGATGGTGTCAAAAGCGTCAAAGTCGTCCACAACAAAGACGTATCTGTCGCTGGGTTTGCTGCCGATCTCCTGCAGCTCCACAAAGTCCACATCAGCAACACCGATGGCAAAAACACTGTAACCTGAAGACAGCACATAGAAATACACTCAGAATATCATTAAAACCAGATTGGTTGGCACGTTGAGAGGTAATATATTAGTTTACTGCTTCGATTTCTCTGCCTCCAGTTGCACCTAATTCTGTGAAATTATCCCAGAGCGGAAAAAGGGAAACTATCCACACACATCTGAACCAGGGTATTTTCAGTAATGTGGTATTCAGATTGGTACAAGCTGTTTCTCTTCAGTGTGTTAACAGAATTTACTGTCCAACAAATAGTTGAAACGGGATCAGTAGATGCTAAAAGTTCACACTGCACTGACCAAACTTCAGTGGTCATGGGGAATACAGTACTACAGTCATCAGAAACTGGTAGAAATTAGACGATAACTGAATACTCTAATAGCTTTTTAACATTTTCTTTGAGTTTGGACTTTGATTTCCTTTTAGTCTAGTTTTGGTTAGTTTCCAAAGTGTGTCTAGTTTCAGTTTAGTCTCAGTTTTTCAGATTTTTTTTATTTTTTATTTATATAGTTTTTAAATTTCTTTTCTTTTCTTTTTTTTATTGAAGGAATTGCACAATACAAGTTATATATGTCAAACAATACATTTCCCTTCAGTTTTTCTTTTAGTTTTTTCAATTTCTGTGGTTCATGACTCGACTGGAATTCGTGGTGTCCCCTGCTTTTCAGTCGTGAAATATTATAGCTAAGAAACTAAAACATCTGCGTTCATTTGTATTTCATCTTTAGTCGTTTTTCAAGCTCACAATATAGTTTCAGTTTAGTTTTTCTTGAAGGTTTTAGTTTTTGTATACCGTAGTTTCAGTTTACTAAAAAAAGCTTTTCAGTTTTAGATTTTGGTTTCCTATAATAACCCCCATCCTTGTGGGCCGTTACCTGCGTGCTGCAGCTTGGCAGCGTTCTTCTTCACCTCATCCTGAGAGCGTCCGTCAGTGATTGCTACGACCACTTTGGGAACGTTTCTCCTCATTCCATTTTCGACCGAAAAGGCCTTCTCGTAGGTGTGTTTCAGCGCCGCTCCTGCTCAACAGAGGAAAACTGTATCAGCGAAACGTCTGTCTGTCTGTCTGTCTGTCTGTCTGTCTGTCTGTCTGTCTGTCTGTCTGTCTGTCTGTCTGTCTGTCTGTCTGTCTGTCTCACTGTTTGTCTCACTGTCTGTCTGTTTAACTGTCTGTCTCTCTGTCTGTCTTTGTGACTGATGGATTGTGTGTCCGAGATCTAACCTGTCTTGGTGTTTCCTCCTCGGTAAGGGATGAGTTTAAGTGCAGCCATGGCAACGCCTTTGTCTTGATAAGCGTTCAGCCTGAACTCTGTCTTTGCTTCGTCGCTGTACTGCACAAATGACACCTGTTTGGAAAGTCACATCACTGACATTAGTAGGAAATCAGGAACAGTGTCGGAAGATATATACAAGAGCCCCGAATAACAGTTTTACCATAAAATAAAGCATATGACAACCTTAATATTAGTGCCTTGATTTAAAGTAAAACACACATGTGGCTACTCTACTCTACTATCAGTTCAGTTACAAGAGCATGGTTGTATAATGCAAGAAAAAGACAATCATGTGAAGTTAAGTTTGATTTTACGCAAGTGTCACTGCTGAAAATTGAATATACTGGAGAACTAAATTAATATTGATAAATATATCTGATAAGCTTTTTAAATTGTTTCATGGCATTATAAATCAAAAACCTTCCAGCTTTGTTTTTTTCTGGATTGGTGAACAAAGTCGCAACTCGGAAAACAGGTTAAAAATATTTCTTATTTAGCAGCAATATTATAGACTGTATAGCAATGTTTCTTTAGCCTGATGGACAGATGAGTTTTATGGAAGTATTTTTGAACAACTTTCTGTCTGTCAGAAAGACCGTCGATAAGGAAAAAACTACTTATAGACTAAATATATAAACACAATGTAGTATAAATACAGATTTAAAAACCAAAGGTTTCAAGCAGTGTAAACATGTAGGAAGTTGTCCCACTGAAATTGTTTGGATGTCAATCAGACATCTGCCATGGTTTTTATTTTCATCATGTCTCCCTGCCTGAGGATTTTCAAAACATTTGAATCAACTCTCAGACCTTTGTACTAATTAGACATTTTATTTCATTAAAATGTTGTTCTTACTTTTATTTATTTTTAGTATTTTCTTCTCTATTTGTCTGTACTTACTTTCCCCTCTGGAGACTGATTCCTGTTTTGCTATAAAAGGACTTCCATTTAACTTGCACATCTTGGTCTCAATCTACAAGTCACTCTGTCTGGAACAGTTTAAAAGTAGAAAGTCATCTACTCATCTGGTCATCACACAGCTGCAGGACTCAGTTGAAAAACCTTTAATTAACCTTTGAATAACTTGTTTTCCCCTTATTCAACTCTCTTTTGTTGTTTCTTGTTTTGCTATTAGTCTAGTAGTCTGATGCTTATGATTCAACTTTATGATTTAATCTTTTTTATATGTGTGTGAGCCCCCATGGCTTCCCCTTCCTTTCCTGGACACATCCACTGATCTTTATTACTGTAGGTTTTAATTGTGAAAATAAAAACAAAACTTGTGTATATTGTATTGTTTGTCAGAGAGCTACCCTGTCTTGCTATTGAATGAATACCAACCTGCATTCCTGAGGGTCCGATGACATCGAAGGCAGCCACCATGCCGGAGACAAAGTGCACGACTTTGGTGAAGCTCTCCTCGCCGATACTCCAGGAGCCGTCGATGAGGAACACCACATCTGCTTTGGCACCTCTGCAAACTGAGGCAAGAAAAACAAGTCAACGTGGAGCTTTAAAGTCCGCCGACCAGGCCGCAGGGCACCATCACAATCACCAGCAGGGAATAGGGCATCACACACTGAAATGAGTCAGATCCAGAAAGAGTCGGCGCTCAAGGCATCGCCCGGGCCAAATCACCAGGGTTTCACACAAAGAGGTTTTTGGGAGAGCGGCTAGGTCGGACCTGCTGTTTCTGAATGTGGCATGAGTCCTGGGAAGATGTTTTAATGTCTTTTACAAACAGCAGCAAACCTTTTACTAAATCGGATCTGTAAAGATTCAATTGAAATTTGATATATCATCCACAATGAATTAGAAAAGCGACTAACGGTTATTTTCATTAGAGCTGCAAAGACGAATTGATTAGTTGTAAGCTGTTAAATTAATCATTAACTCTTTTGATAATCGATAAATCGGTTTGAGTCATTTGTTATGGAAAAGTCAATATTCATTGATTCCATCTTGTTATATGTGAATATTTTTCTAGTGTCTTCTGTTCCCTGTGACGTGTGACGTAAACTTAATATCTTTTGAGCTGTGGAAAAACAAGACATTTGTGGACGTCATCTTGGTCGGTGGGAAACACTGATCCACATTTTTCACCGCTTTCTGACATTTTATAGGCCAAACAACTTATATATTGATCCAGAAAATGATCAACAGAGAAATCAACACTGAAAAGTATCCTCACTTTAGCCAAAATGTTGAAACTGGAACATTTTGGTTGCCTAAAAATGTCATTAGTTCAGTGTTTGGTAACACCTGGTCAACCAAAGCTGGCTAGCATGTACGGTAGCACAGAGAGCTGGTTTTAAATCTGCAGACTGTAACGGGAAGTCTGCAGATTTCCAAACAGCTCTGTGTTCCCCTACATGCAGATGAAAGGCGGCATTACCTGGAGATCCGTGTTTACCCACCCAAAGGATTCTGGATGCCTTTAGACACTAACCTGCCCATCCTGGGGGGATGGTGGGTGGAGCGGTTGGGGCTGGGGGGAGCGTTGGAACTGGAGTTGGCTTCACCACTGTGAGAAAGACAAAACACGTCACAAACTGCCATCAACATATTTGTAATAAATACAGAACAGTAAACACGGTGAAGTCATTGTTTTGGATCGCTGAAGTAACATGTTGTAAATCAAGTGTTTGGATAACGCAGAGTGTTTGAATCTCAGACACTTTACAGTTCACATTCTGACCGGACGTGGAGCACGTCACTACATACATGTTTTTCGTTTACAAATTTAAGGCGAGGAGCATTCCACAGGCTTGTCTTTGTGTTTTTTTCCATTGCGGATGTGAAGGCTACACAAGCATATCATTGCAGTCTGGCAGCATCTGAAAACGTTTAACCATTATATGTGTCGTATAATATCTGCACTAAACAATTCAGCCTCTTTTTTATGTTAAACAGCTACTTTGCTTATATTTGTTTGTGTATATAATGTTTATTTCATATTAATGTTTAATATGTTTGTTCATGTATGCACCAACCACCAAGGCAAATTTCAAAGTGTTACATACTTGGTTTTAAATTATTTTCTGATTCTGATCTCAAATATGTCCAGTGTCCAAGGAAAAAAAAAAAATCTGCAATTTGGGTTTGCATTTTTATATTAAAACATGGACATGTCTAGTTGTTTCAGGAGCTGTGTAAACTACATTCACTTCACCCATTGAGTTTTAAGTGAAGTAATTGATCAAGTAGACCTAATGAGTGTGATGACAGAAAACACAGCACCAGCAAGTTGTGTCAAATTTCAGATTTGCAAACTGTGACTTATCCTACAATTCAGCAGACGTGTCTTTAGCTAAAAACAGTTCTTTTAAAGGTTCCTTGAGAAAGATCTGTAGAAAAGATTAAAAACCTTCATTCTGAAGAGTTACATCCAAATGCCACACTTACATGTTCTCTCTTTTGTGCTGACTCCTGGACCCTCCAGGTTTGGGGTCTGAACGAAGACCGTGGCGTGGTACAGAGCATCAGGAGAGAGTCCATCAAAGCAGTACTGAGGCAGACCGGCGGGGATGGTGATCTCGTGTTGTCCTCTACTGGAGGCTGCAGGAGAAAGGGAAGATTTGTATTCCACCAATCATCAGCATCAGATCTAACATATATATGTATACATCAAAGTCAGATTAACTGGATTATTCTGAATGAAATTTCACTCTATGCTAAATAATTATTTTCTATATCACCCCTCAGAAATGGAGATTTGTCAAGTAAACCCTCTTAAATGAAGTCAAAGACGGTTCATTGGAAAGATCCTTCACTCTCTTGTCTTTTGTTCGACTGTTATCTCAACCTTTGAGAGTGGTAAGTCTTGCCAGAGTCAGAAACCTTCTTTAAACAAGCAATGTTAATAATTTTGGCGGGATAAAACAGGCCCCCAGAAGGGCGCTCGGATTTAAAGCCAATTTGAAGAGATGTCTGTAAATCAGTGGATACGTTTTTTTTGAGCGTTTGACTCGTTTCACTATCAGAATCTGATAGACCATAAGGTACAATAACATTGGGAAAGGCTAGAAGAGCCGCACGATTAAATCATTAAATCCCCATTCAAAATAGCGGAGTGCTTAACGTGGAAGTAGCCGGCTCGGCCGGCGGAAGTTTCAAGTGCGACTGCTCTATGGGTCAAACAGTGTGGAAGCACCTCTGATCATCCGGGTAGTTTTATACATGGCAGTTGAATTTCTCTGGCTTCAAGCACCACTGAGCATCTCTGTCAACGCTGTATCCAGGTTTTATACATTTATGGGATAAACAAACATTTCACCCCCTCTGTTTAATTACTGCAGCGACAGTATATCCTTATCCTACATTAAGAGGCAGAATGTGCATTAAAACACCTCGGTGGATAGTTTTTTGCTTATTAAAACATTTTCATGGAACTCATTGATCACATTGAAGACACTCAAAGGAAAGCATGTCTGTCTGTACGGTAACTGTAGCCTCTAAGTAACAGAGGCCAGGACACTGCGAGGCAGAAAAGCTCCAGAGTTCGTACTGGATGGCTGAAAATTCACAGTTCCAGCCTTGTAAACCACACCCAGTGGGTTTTATACCATTTTTCAGCTCTGAATCATCATGAAAGATTAATCTAAGTGCTGAAAACTACTCCGATAATTATTCATTGTAGGTATCTCCAGGGGTATGATAGCATTAACGATAATTACATTATTATGTATTATTATGACTCAAAGATTACTTCCCCAGGTGCTTACACTTCTGACTTTTAAGAATAACAGGCCCGCTGGAATATAATGTTGGCAACTTCAGGCTGACGAAAAAGATTTTTATTTTACAGCATATTTCTGTTTCTGTGGTCCATTAAAGTCTATATATTTCAGTTTTTTTAAATAAAAACTTGGTTTGTTAAACAAATCTGGCATCTTTAGAGTTACTTATAAAACCTTTGAAAGGGGCCTTTAAGTTGAAGCTCTTAATTGCTTTTCTTGTTAATTATTTTCAATTTATCTCATCTTTGCTGCAAATCATTTTCCTATCTTATGTTTTAAAAACAGCTTGACGAATAAAGTTAAAATAAAACTACTGGTGACAACAGTTGTGTCTGTTCCAAGTCACCATGAGTGAAGAGAAAGACTATGTTAGAGCCTTTGGGCGTGCGTTCATGTTTGTAGTTCTGTCAGTGTTGCTGTATTTTTCTATTATGTTGCTAACGCAGGAAAATAAAATGCCGCTTAAACTGTGACGAACAAAGCCCAGAAACTGACCTTTCCACTGAAATGTTTGCATGTATGTACGTCTGGGCAGTGATTCATTGATAATAAGGTTTCCTATTTACACTGCACGTTCTAGAAAGCACAAACAAACAAAGCGTGTTTATTGCAGAGGCAGCTGCCGTGGTTGATGATTGCTGCTTTTCAGTGTTTTGGGCGCGACAACTCTTAAGTTAGAAGGATTCCA
The DNA here is from genome assembly GCF_008692095.1 of Etheostoma spectabile. NCBI lineage: Eukaryota > Metazoa > Chordata > Actinopteri > Perciformes > Percidae > Etheostoma > Etheostoma spectabile. The sequence goes on from NC_045750.1 coordinate 4,158,800, forward strand.
TCGTTCTCTGTCAAATGGCAGAATCCAGCATCTCCGGTGATGTAATATTTTCAGAATGAGCTCAGTAATATCAACAAGTTTTGATTGAAGTCACCTAATACAAATTGTTCTGGGAAAACACACATGCCTCTCGCTCAGATCTACTCCAAAACAGTGGCCCTCATTTATCAAGACAGCAGACACACGCAGATTTGTTCAAGACTGATGTGGACAAAATATAACCACTGAAATATTTCAGCTGGATATTTGAATTCTTTAAAACTGGCAGCCACATCTTGTTCTTCTAACTAGCTTTCATGGCTTTTTCATATGGAAGCCCATTTCTGCCAACGTGATGAAAAAAAGATCCTGTAAATCATTATGTGAAACTGGAAGTAATAAGTTAGTATCTTTTAATCTCAAAATAATGCAAAACTTATTTTAAGATATTTAAGTCAATATTTTGAATTACTAAGTCATTAATGTCAGATACTAACTCATTATTTTAAAATACTAAGTCATTATTTTGAGATAATATCTCATTATTTTGAGGTATCTTATTATATACTGTTTATTTTTTTAAGTTTTTTTTTACAATGACTTAAAGGATCTTTTTTGTTCAATCACAATACTTTTTTTATCCTATTCTCCTCTCTTAATGGTGGAAATGGGCTTCCATACTTTTGAAATATGAAGAAAATATGAGCGGAAAAGACCCGTAGCCTCACAGTTTTTCCGCTTCTCACGACCGACTCAGAACCATTGTTTGCGTTTCCACTTGAGAAGAAACAGTTGACTGATTTAATGACCTAAAAGCACCGTGTGCTGCCTTTCACTGGGACGGATTCTCAGGCAGAGGATTTCTGATCTTCTGGTAGTGGTTACAGCTATCATCTGTCTCACGCTAGCAGACCCATATTTGTTCTGGCAACCCGTCATAGCAGCTTAAATGGCTAATGACTACCATATAGATATTTAAATATTGGATGCTCCCTCCTCAGGTTTTCCTTTCTCTTTAACTGCTAGCCCGTGTCCATGTGTGAATACATACCAGATGAATTCAAAGACCCTTCAGTTATTGAAAAGGATGTAATCTTAGCAGACAGAAACCCAATTAAAGCTTGGTGGTCGGACGCTTTCAATCTCCGCCAGAGCTTTCTGCATTCTGCTTCGAGTAATAATCACAAGGAGGAGGTCGAAAGATAAACAGTCCCCGAGAGGAAAAAAAAGTCTAGACGCGATCCCAACAGTCAACATAGCTAAATGCTGTGAAGGATCTGCAAGCAACCACTATAGCAACCCCAGCCACAGGGGTGACCTCATCTGGAGATATGCCTTCAAAACATCTGCTGGGAGTCTTATTGCACACATTACTGCATGCATCACCTCAAACAAGTCACCTCCGATCAGGATCTGAGTGTTAAAGTGGACCACACCATCGCCATCAGGTGCACACATGACTCTAAAGCAGCTGTAGCAGGTAGTAGTATCAGTAGGGTCATAGCAACGCGTTCTTTTATCTCGTTTATTATGAAATGCTTTGTGAGATTTGGTAATGAGAACAAAGTCTGTTGTGGCTGTGCAGGTTTTCTTTCCTGTAACTTATTGAAAGTGGAATAAAAGCACCGTTAAATAGAAAGTAATCAGCCACAATTTTGATAATTATTTACCTCCTTAAAAGTCTTTAAGAAATAAAAATGCAAAAATATATATATATATAAATATATATATAGTTCTCAAAAGTGAGGATTTGCTCACTGTAAAGAGTCTGTTAATTGATAATATCATATAGAAATCAATGGAAATCAATGGCTGGAACTGTGAAAAAATCTATTAAAAACAAGTAAAAAATATTAGTATATAGTATCTCCCCTAAACTATCAAACCAGTGTATAAATTTAGTAAACTTAGTAAAGTTACTTAATAAAGCAGCAAAAACTAGACTACCAGACCTCGAAAGAAAAGAAAGAAAAAAGCAACAGAAAACTAATCTGAATGGTAAGAAGCAAGTGGCAAGTTTGGCAATAAACAATTTAACTTAAAAACAAATCCTCTGGCTTTTTATTGTTGCTGGTCACAAGGTTGAGCCAAATTCTTTGGTTGTGGCAGTTAAAAGGCATTAACAAATGGTCCTAAAACAACAGCGTGTATGGGATGTAGTGTAAATGGAGGAGACTTACGGTCGGCAGGGTTGAGTTTGATGCGGTACGACGTGGCCGCTCTGTGAGCGGTCCATTTGATGCAGAACTTGTCGTGGTCGACATTGAAAGTTTCAATGTTGGTCACGTTCAGGTAGACTGCAGAGGACAGAAATTCCCAATTCAACCAATCAAACGTATCCAAAAGGCAGGCTTGTGGAGTAACAAAATACATGGAACGCTGTTTTGTAATTAGGAAATAAATAAAACATAACTGTTTTCTGTTAAAGTGACAGGAGAAACATTTATCAATAGAAGGATTTTTTTCTCCACACAGTTACTGTACGTACGTGTTGTTCCCTGTCCTGGGAGCGGGGCACTCATGCCGCTGGTGTACTGAGCCACCACTTTAAGATCGTAGGTGGTTCCAGGTAGCAGGTTGTGCAGAGTGTATGAGGTCACATCCCCCACAAAGAAATCAATGGTCTGGTCTGTGCCTGGAAAGACAACAGATTAAATAATAATAAAGAGGGATTAGATTGTGCAAGACTGAATCATGAATAATTACCGTCACTGAAGTGCAGAACAATCACAACTAGCTGGGAAGCATTTAGCAGTTTGGGACAGAAGCCAAGTTCAACATCAATCCGTTCAAGAACAAATTTTTTAACAATCTGAGTGAAACAATCCCACTTTAAGGTCTATTTATTAGCATTTTCCTGAGTAGGATGCGGTCTTTAACCTCAGACTTTGAGCCAACACAGAGGAGAAAGGTATGGAGGACATCCTAAGAGCTACTGAACTTGCTTGTCAACAGATCCATCTGCAACTGAGAAAATGCAAACCTCTGATGAACGGGAGAACGGGAGTGATAATAGTGAACAAGATAAGAAGGTAGAAACAAGATAAGATAATGAACACTCAAAAAGGTATTGCACAACAAGTTAAATGCATGTAACAAGGTGTTATGTTGCATTAGCAGCATGCTAACATGTTACAATGAAAAAATCTGCTGATAGTTCATCAACATACACAACCAACATATGCTTTGCTTGAAAAGGTAAACAGCCAAAAAGGTTGGAACCTGTGCCTCAAATCCTTAATTCACCTTCATCCTAATCTTTAAACAGCCGAGAGCAGTGAGATGTGTTCGTAGACTGTGTGGATGTGACATATAGTCTCACCTGCAGGAGTGTACATGAGTTTGTATCCCTGTACCGGAGCAGCCACCGGGTCCCAGGCCACCCTGAATCTGGTGTACCACTCATCTGAGACACGGAGGTTCCTGGGACTCAACAGGCCAACTGCGACAGAGAGGAGACACGTGTGAAACACGCAGGCCGAGGAAACAACACGGGTGCATCTCTATTTCCACATTACGTGAGTTACAGAGAACTAAAATTAATCTTGAGATGTTTAAGGAGTTCTACCTGTCAGAAGTAAAACTATATTTTTCTTGCAATCAGTGGAAGTGGTTAAAATCTGTTGCCTGTTGATGTAGTGTCACTTGTTTTTTTTCATAGGATTTCAATTTAATGTCTTTTTTTATTTACATTAATATCACTTCATTTCAGAAAACAGGAGTTATATTATATAAAAAGTTATTGTCTGAAACTCATCAACATCACCAAAATATCAAAGACCTAGTCTGTGGCAGCTGACGCATTTTAAAGCTATGGTTTCAATAATTGTGCACATCTTTTAAAGTTTAACTTCAGTGTGGTTGACACAGCACATAGGGGCAGAAAACTGTCAAACAGCCGAAAAACTTTGTAAAACTCATTACATTTAATCAAAAAACAAATAACTGGCATCTGGCTAGTGTCAAATTACTGTCACACTAATAATCTTGTTAAAATCCGTGACATTTTCTTAGCTTTTAAAAAAATCAAACATAAAAACTGAACACTAAACCACTTCCAGGATGAACATTTCTACCTCCTAAGTATTGAATCACTGCTAATTCATGTCCCTCTGTTAATAAAATCCATTATATTTAATACAAGTGTTTATATTTGGGTCTTTGAGCGAGCCTGCCAGCCGGCCGCTGAGTTCTGACTTGGAGCGACACCTGAAAGTGCCTGGCACACTTTCTTCTAGTCTGTATTGTTTGTTTTACTAATGCCACTGCTCCCACAGTTTGGCTCATGTGAGATCCCAGTGGTCGGATCCCCTCACACTAACACGTGTTGGCACTGTCGACTAATGTATGTCTGCAGCACCGCTGGCCCGTAGAGCTGTGAGCTGTCGGTGTGTTTCACTTAAATGTTGCATCAGCAGAAGGGGGATCAGCGAGAGCGAGCCGTGACACAACGTTCGCAGGTTCAACTCCTGCAGCAGACTGTGACCGCAGCAATACAAACTGAGAAGACTAACTTCTAACTACTTTCAATCTTATAGAAACATTTTGAAAAGCAGACTGGAGAGGAGTTTCTCTCTGACACTTTTAGGATAAAATTCTTTCCTCTTAAAAGTTTGAAAGTTGTGCTCTGAAGTGAAGAGGTGAGAATTTCCCTTCTTGCTCACAAAGCTGTTCGTTTCCTACACCCCACAGATCAAATTAAATTCAATTCCATGTTATTTATAGTATTAAATCAAAACAAAAGTTATCTTGAGACACTATACAGATAGAGTAGGTCTAGACCACACTTTATAATTTACAAAGGCCCAACAATTCCAGTAATTCCTCCAAGAGCAAGCATTTAGTGCGATAGTGGCGAGGAAAAACTCCCTTTTAGGGAGAAACCTCGGACCGATCCAGGCTCTTGGTAGACGGTGTCTGACGGTGCCGGTTGGGGGTGTGATGAACACTAGCAATAACAGTCACAATAAAGATAATCAAAGCCGCTCCCTACTGCTTTCCTCAATATCACTCATCTCTCTCTCCACAAAAGAATAAAAACTGAGTTGTATTTTTCAGATGAACCTTCATGCCCAGAGCTCTCCCAGGAGAGGGAGGGCGGGCAGCGATCATCTGCCTGTTCTGTGCTGCAGTAACACAGAGACGGGCTCTTGCAGGCTTCGAAGTTGTGGTGTGAGTGATGCCGGAGGGGGAGGATAAGGCGATGCTCCAAGATTTCAAAACTTTGCGTTCTATTTAAAATCCTCCCGCTTGCTCACATGACTCTACTTCTGTGATGCCCAATCACCTCCTCATAGCTCCAAAGCTCCACTGGAAGTAGTCTGTTTGTAATTGGCAGTGCTACAGATTGATGGTGGAGAAGTGGATTTTGCTGCAGGAGCAGATCAAGATGTTTCTCTTGATATCTTGTGATTTTTTTTATTTTGCAGTGACTTTAGGTCACTTAAAATTGATGGAGGCCACAACAGTAAAGGTCCAACTAAAGGGGATTTTTTTCTGTTTGACTGGAAGCTAGTTAAACCTTTTATGCTCCCCAACATTAGTACACAGTATGGCGCCTTCGTTGTGTTGCTGTAAGGCTGGAATCTGTAACTTGTAACACATTATCACCTTCTCCAGGAGCTTGTTAAAGACCAAAGACTGCAGACGTGTTGAAAAACCTGCTGTGTATTTAAATCAGCCGCTGCAAAACTAGTGAAGGCTCGTCTCCATAAGAGTCTTTCTTCTCTTTCAAACAAAACAAAAACTTCACTTTTAAATCTCTAACAAAGTGTCAACACAGCCTTTTTTCTCCTCTTTTAAGCACTAAACCACAGTGATTATGTGCTGGGTCTCAGATTACATCTACTCTACTAGATTTTATTTTCAACATAGATTTCTCCCCGATCTACTAGCAGAACTAATTTCCACATTAACACGTCTGACAACGCATCACATGACCATTTGCATGCATTGGGAGCAGAGCTTCTTCTGTCGTTTCTGAAAATCCTGAATCTGTGCTACTAATCTGCGGCTGCCTCACCTGTACGTCCATTTCCATTGAGGGAGCCCCCGGGACCCTCGGCGTAGATGGCCTCCACAGTGATGTTGTATGGGGTGTCGGGGAAGAGATTCTGCAACATGGCGTTGTTTCTGTTCCCTGGAACCACAGTCTGAGGATCAAAACACCAAAGAGTCAGAGGTTTCAAACAATGAAGCAACAATGAGTGTTTTTACATCCAGAGAATCTGAGTAACAGGGAGGTTGTTTCTAAAAAGATGTTGTGATGCAGGTAGTGGTAGGCAGGGCTGTTCATTTAGACTCATTTAGCACCTGGGCTATGTGCTCCCTGCCATTTCTCCTTTCATGGTTTGTACATCCTTGCCTTCTGTCCTTGCATCTAAGTCCCTCCCAACTGAGATGCAAATGGAAGAGGCGAAGACGAGGAATTTGACAAAATGAGACATCCATGCTTCTGAGCCATTGTTAAATTAAAAATGACATACATTCCAGCTCTTTTATACGTCAAGGTGGCTGAAAAGACTTCTACAAATGATTCACCTGTACATCCTCACTCATAGCTCCTCTGGCAAGCCTCCTCTCTCATGGAGATGCATTTTAGGAATAGAGACATCCTTAAAGTATGAGTGCTGAGATTCATTTCCGGGTCACAGGCAGGAAGACGGGGGAGAGACAAGAAATAGGGTACGTCCCATAGCATTTAAAATGCCTCCTCAAAGCCTACACTTGCCCCCCTTCCTCCCATCGTAGTCCCTCCCACCATGGAGGACCGGGAGAGACGCAAGGAAATCATCGGACAAGAGAGGCAACAAGCAAATGTGTTTTTAGAGGGATGAGACGTCCTTTCCTCGAAAGCGTCACATGAATTCTTCAGCTGTTTGGTCGGAGTTAGCAACTCCTTCAGCTGCACGGCTTCCAGGAAGGCTGCTGTCGTGTATCCTCGGCTATCTCCTCGATGATCCCACCTCGCTCCTCTGGGCTAAAATAAGAGCTTTGAGCTGGCCTTCACCGAGGAGGGACAGAACAACTTCTGGTTAAGCCGAGGACCGAGGAGTCAAGGAGCTATCAAGTAAGGGTGATGAGATTCAGCCATAGAGACATGAGAAGAGCCCTTAGACCTCGTGGAGAGGTCCTCATGTGTTACGTTTGTTTTCTTACTAACCTTCTACTGACATCTACTTCTCATCTCTTTTGCAATTTGTTTTTGTTAATTTAATTTTTTCAAAGACCAGTTCATTTAGGTACTTTTTTTGGTGTTTCTTGGTCAAATGGCAAATAGAGGGCTTTTAGATTTTAACCAGCAAAAAAACTAAATAAAGTCAGTACAAGAGAGTGACTCACACACATCTGTCCTTAAGACATTTTAGTGTGCAAGAACTCTTTACTTCTTATCTGGGTCCCCTCGTACTTTGCACACTGGTTAAACATTGCTATGAGTTCATACCCCATTCAGCCAAGACATGTATTCAAATCTACATGTATTGCATAAATTCCTCTAAACATCCCCTTTTAGTTATTTATGGTAACTATAAAGGGAAGGCATTAGACTGTAATGTGTCTACATTTTGAGAGAGTTGTAGGTGTTATGAAATGTTGAATCTATTGACTTGCTTTCTGTTTTATGAATATATTTGAAACCTGATGTTTTTATAACTGGCTTGTTTTGAGAAACAAATTGTAACTTGAAAAGTGCTCTATAAATAAAGATTATTATTGTTAATATTACATTTATTATTTTACCTTCTAGGCCTTAAAAACTGTTTTCCATTCCTTTAGCAGATTAATCTCTAAATGACAGGAAGGAATTGTTTTCCGTCCTGAAGCAGAAAATTGCTGTTGAATTGGCTTTTGGAAGCTGTGTACAAAACACAAATCTATATTAGCCACAGATGCTAAATTGTAATAATTGCATGCATTTATTAATGGTTAGAAGTTCCCCACGTCAGTCCCTGTCTGGAGAAATCCTCTCATCTCTGTCCCTCAGCTGCAGTTGATGACTCATACAGAACAGGTGTTTCGCTAACAAGTGGAGGGGGAGCACAGCTGGGCCGTCTCCGCCCTTCCCCGCCAGTCCAACTCGTTAGTTATAACTATTAATATCGTCATTACGGCCCAAATTGCAGTCGCGTTTGTTTAACAGGGCCTGTAATTAGTCTCACTAATCGGTGATTTATAACCTGAGCGGGCCAAGGGAATCCTGAGATATGACTTCATCGCATACTTTGCATGAAACATCACGGTGAGAGGTGGATGGCGAGAGTGTATGAAGAGTTTATCCAAAATAAAATAAAAATGTCATAACCTGAAATTAATCTCTCATCATTGCTTAAACGTAGAGGCCAGAGTTTATGGAATAATAATTTTGTATTTTCTTTGTCTTAACAAACGGTCTGTCTCAATATCTGCTTCTTAAAGGTGCACCATGAGCTCCTGCGTGGTCACTTCTGTTGACGTTCCGAGTAAATTCCAAGAAAAACAGAGCAAGCTCGCCCCTCCCCCCATGTTTCCGTAACTGTCATGAAAGTCACCTTTTCTCACAGTAATCTTCCATGTCAGAGGTTCAGTCATGTTTAAAGGTGGAAAGTTGGCTTCTTAGAACATTAAACAAGAGGTGGTCAGATGTAATGTGATAAAGTAGACCAACAGCCTATATGTGCTTTGTCTAATTATTTTATGCATGTCTTATTAGATCATGCAAAACTTTTTTCTTTTTGGCCATTTTTTTTCTGCACTCTTGCCTAAACTCTAAGTTGTTGTCCATTATCCCATCCCTTTTCAGTCCCTCTGTTTTATGATTTGTACATGTCTGGAGACGGCAAGTTTTAAATAAAAATCAACACATTTAAAAAAAAAAGTAGAAAAGAACTTGAACGGTTAGTTAGTTAGTTGGTGTTATTGTGTAACTTTATCGTGGTGTTTTAAAGCTTTAGTTAGATCAGATCCACCAAAGTCAATACTTACAAACTCAGTGATGGGGTCGCCGGTCATGGGAGCATAGGCGATCCTGTACTGGCTCACGGGACCCTCTGCGTGGTCCCAGCCGATGGTGAGGGTGCTGGTGGTGGCATCAAACACACGCATGTTCCTGGGACCGGCGCGAGGCACTGCAGCACACACACATCAAGTTACCTTGTGCAACAACTGTACACACTTAATGTGTACAGAGCAGACAGCAAAACCATATCAAAACATCAGCTGGAAAGACACAACTGGATAAATGAGACCCGGATTTAACTGCATGAGTTGTGTTAGAGTTTGTAAACGGAAGATGTAATGCAGTTTTGCTTTTGTAAATGTGGCCATCGATTACTTCAGTTCCTCAAGACTTTTCTCCATTTTTGGATTCTGCGTTGGCAGTGGAGGCATGCGACAAAAACAACGTTTTCCTTATAAATTCAAGGCAACACTCAGAGTAATTCATATACAATCAATACACATATACAATGTGCAACTTTAGGATAAAGTAGGCTTTTTTGGTCCTGTTTTGTCTATGTAGTAGTTGTTTGTTTTATGACTACCTCCAAAAGAAATTAAATAGTTTTGACATAACACAGAATTATAAACCGCCTCTCATAAAAAGAGATGTTTTCTTAGGCATTCATCCATATGGGTCAATGTGGATGTTTACGATGGCCAGCATGGTCACTTGGTCATACACAGTGTCAGCAAGTGAGATTGTACTCACGTGTTCTGCCTTTGTCTTTGACTGCTGATCCCTCTCCGTCGGCGTACAGAGCCGTGACACTGACCGAATAAGGAGTATCTGGGATCAGGTTGTCCAGGAAGGCATTGTGGATATTTCCTGAAACCAGGACCTTTGTGGAGAAGAAACCCAAGGTTCAAAAGAATATACAGACGTCATCATCGTGACAGCCACAACGGGAAGGCTTTGCCTATTCTAATCAGCCTCTTCATGCATTACATAAAGATCTGGCAGTGGTAATGTACATAATGACCTCACTGCTCATCCCATTCTGCTGCCAGAGTTTTTTCTGAAACACTAACAAAGGCCTGGGAGGTTAGACGGCAAACATATCATTCATTCAGTAAGTGGACTAACGGATAAACAGTTTGTGCTAGGAAGCGGCTGGAGAGTTCGGGGTCTGTCAGCGAGTTAGAGCAGGTTCAGACATGTAGCTCAACGTGTTTTCCAACAGCAGGGATAACTGCAGATTGCCTCTTGTCACTGGGATTATCACAGCATTCGTCCTTGTTTGTTGGATATGAAAATCGGAGCTGTTATGGGAAATATGTTATCATGGGAAACATATCGGCTGAACTCGAGTCCACCCTCATCCACAGCTTTTGTTTTGGTTAAAGCGAATATGTCAGAGGGTTTTGGACCCAAAGCTTTTGGCACACCCCACCATGAAATGGGTTTCTCAGTGATGATGGTGTTGAGTCGAGATCCCACAAATGGAAGCATATATACGCCTGCTGGAATGGTCTCAAATCCCTCCAGTTAACTCCACAGTAATGCGAATGGATCGTCTGTTGTCCTTTTTAAACATGATGAATGACGTTAGGACTGGAGGTCTTTAGTCATTTCCTAAAGGCAGAGTTGTTTTGAGGGTTGAGATGTAGCTCACTGATTGAGGTAAATCTCAGTGAATAAATGGAGCCAAAGAATCTCAGTTCTTCTGGGTAATTAATGGGCTTTAACGAGGTATTGTGTTGACTGTGTCAAAGTCGTCTTTAATGATCCACTGAGAAGGTATTCATGTCTTTGTAAGTACAAACATTTTGAAAGCTCTAAGATCCTATCAAAAAGAAAAGTATTTTCACTGATGACTTTTTGTTTTCTAAGCTTTCCTAATTCACACAGTTTGTTTTAAAACAGAACAAGTTGTTCTCTATTAATATTGTCAGTCACGTAGCAATAGTGTACTTACAAGTTATGTAAACCACTCAAATGTCGTGCATATTGTGAACTTGACTTCCCGGGAAAATACAATATCATTTGATGTCAGCATAATAATAAAATATGAGGATTGTATTATAAAGTATATAGTGCTTTGCTGGTACCTTTGAAATGTTATCTAATCCTGATAAGGTTAGCTAGTTGGCCTAGATGACACGTTATTAAAAATCCCACCACGCATAGCAGCCCGATTAGTTGAGGTTAGGCATGACCTCCAGTGGTTAAGGTCAGAACAGCCCACTGGTCAGGGGATAGGACCTGAACAAATGTGGTTCTGGTACCTTGCACGAGTATTAACGCCTACCCAATTCTAGGGCTTGAATGTTACACAGGGTTTCCACATAGTTATATCCATAAAGTGCTGAACCTTCTATTCTGGCATCTCTTTTGTTGGCTGAGCCCACTTAAGTTTAACTCAACCAACAATACCAACCTAGAATTGTCTCTTCAAAGCAGCAATGTCTCTTAGAAGTGAAGTAAAGTAAAGTAATTTCACTGTTGATTAATATGCTCAAGCAGCTTCTACATGTGTAATGTAAAATGAGGCCAGTTTGAACTGAGTTGTCATCAAGAGTTTATTCTTTATATTCTTGAGCTCATCTTTGTGTCTTCTCTGTGTCTCTGTCAAACCAACTTCCTCTCAGACAAAAACAGTGTCTGAGTGGTCAGTATGGAGGAGTATGAACTGTACAGTAATCATCATCTAAGCAGATCCTTATCATCAAATTGGCCCAATTACATTACAGCCGTATGGCTCCAAAACATCCACCATAAGAGCTTGCACTGATGTCAGTCACAGATGTGTACGCTGTGCAATACTTCCAAACTTCAGTCATTGAGTTCAGACTCTTTCTGGGGAAATAAAGCCCCCTTTTGTCTTCACGCGATCCAGATATTTGCACTGGTGCATGAAATCAGTGCTGATGGAGAAATACAAAAAGCTGACAAGTCAGGATTCCCATTTTTAAAGGCATCACTCTAATAACTGCTGCTCAAACATCTGTGCAACATCAACGCAAACACTTAGTGAAACTTAGTAACAGGAACGGCCAAAACAGACAATTTTAGTTTACATGAAATATGCTGACCCAGTGAAAGGTTTGACCGTGCGTTGCACTGAATTAATCAGATGGGGAGAAGAGATGGATAGCTGTACATTTTGGAAAAAATAATCCAGGGGTGGGAAAAAGTCCTACAAGTTTCAACTATAGTCTTAAGTCAGGTCCAACTAGTCCTGATCCAAGAACAATGTTAAAGCCAAAATGTCCCAAGTCAAGAACAAAGTCAAGAACAAAATGTTCAAGAACCAAGTCCCGACTAAAACATCCCAAGTCAAGAAATAAAAGTCATACAAGTCCCAAGTCAGGTACAACAAGTCACAATTCAAGTACCAAGTCAAGGACAGTATCAAGAACAAAGTCAAGACCAAAATGTCCCAGGTCAAGAACAAAGTCGAGACCAAAAAGTCCAAGAACCAAGTCAAGACTAAAACATCCCAAGTCAAGTCATACAAGTCCCAAGTCAGGTACAACAAGTCCCAATTTAAGTACCAAGTCAAGAGACAAACCCACCTTCACCTTCTGCTCCAGTACGTGCTATCAGATGGATCTGAAGTGATTGGCTGCTATCAGATTGATTTAAAGTATATCTATTTTCTGTGAAATGAAGAATTCATTTGCTGCACACTTTAACTTGGGGAAGACATTAAGTCAAAAGGCTAAAGTCCAGGTGAAGTCATGAGTTATAAGTCTTTTTTTTTTGCCAAATCTAAAGTGACTGGACCCCTAGCTCAAGTCTTACTTGAGTCCAAACCTCTGCTAAAATCCATCTAATTTATATCACTGGAAATTGAATATCTTTGGGTTTTGGACTGTTTGGACAAAACGAGCCATCTGAAGATGTCACTTTGTGCTCAGGGACATTTATAATGTTTTTGGTATTTTATAGACTAAATAAACAATTGAATAGTAGATTTTGTTATTTAAAGATAATGAATGATAGCTGATAATGAAAATGATAATAATACAAACGTGAAAATAATCATTAGACGCAGCCCTATCTGTCATGATATCTTCTTTATCTTAAAACAAGCAAGACAAGAACTGCTTGGGGGATGAGATAATTGTATTATATGTAATGTATTTCCTCTTTGTTTTGGAGGGAAACAGTTGATCGCAAGGAAGGATTGTGTAAAAGGTGCACTGTGCCTTCTTCTGTGTGTAGTGTACTTTTCTGTATGTTGTCATCTAGACCAATGTTTTGCCGTTTTGTTTGGCTGTTAAAAAAAAAAAAATTATCACAAAACATTTCCTGGAGATACTGTACATCACATCAAACAAGGGTAAACCAGCAGCCTTTGCAGGTTGATTTGCAATTAAAAAAGATTATCTATTCTCACTAGCAAATATTTTAAAGTAAAATAACATGCCAAAGTTTCTTATTTTGTGGTCTTTAAATTTGTAGCAGTAATCCTTTGAGAGCAGGGAACTCAGCGGAAGCCACCTCTTCCTGCCCTTGAGGCAAGTTCTGCCGCTAATGACAGTTTGTGTTGTAACAGCCTGCAAAGTTACTCACCGACTCAGAGGGTCTCGCTCCATCCAGGGTGGAATACGTCACCCTGTACTGCTGAACCTGGCCTGATGCGGGCTCCCAGCGCACGTTCAGGCTGTTGGGGCTGGGGTTGTACACCTGGATGTTCCTGGGTGGCGTGCGTGGGACTGTGAGGTCACAAAGGTTAAGAGAAAGTGAATTGAGGGTGGGGGAGTGTTGACTTTCTTCACTTAGCAACCAAACATCAAAATGAAGGGTTTCTTCCAAGTGCGTCCCATTTAAGGACCCAGAAAATGACGGCTAATGCCGATGGATTTACAAACACAAGTGATTACATTCCTGAAAATGTCCCTGTTAGTAAGTTGTGCTAAACAAAAACTTTTTTTATTTTAAATTAGTTTTCCAGTTGCATTTTTAAAAAGCTACAGAACCAATGTGAAACCAAATAATTCAAACTCTTGTACTTTTACCCATGTGAACTTTTTAGTTAATTCAAAAGAAGAAAAAAATCAGTTACTGTCTGTTGTGCACAGTTAAAGTTTAGGATTAAAACAAGCTGACTTTTTGTCGGAATAACTTACAAAACGTCTGGTTTTTATCAAGAAAAAAAAACATTTAATGGAAGAATAAATTGTATTTGCAGTGGGAGACAATGCATCACAGTCAACCTCGGGGTTGAACTCAAATGCTGAGTGCAGCAGAAGTCTACTGCAAGAGAGTCATTTTATAGTGTCTGAAGGTGTAGAGAGAAGTAGCACAGTTTGGGGTTTATGCAAAAGCCCTTGAGTTCCATTTTAAACCAAACCAGATGTGCATATCCCCATGGTATTTGGAGCCTTACCTAATAAAATAAAACTAGATGCAGTAGGTAGATTTAAAATTCCTAATGTATAACCACAGTGAAGAAATTGCCATTTAATACCTTTGAAATACAGAGGGCACAGTCTGTCAGACTGTTTTACTTCTATCATCCAAGGATAAAATTAACTTCTATCCTTCATAGAGATTAGGTAATCTTGTTCTAATTTAGCGTTATTAATCGTTTTATTGCAGTAAGCACAAATTCTCACCACATATTAAAACACTGTTTTTGTCCAGACAAATTGTGACAAATTCATCATGTGACGGAAACGTGAAAACTGGACGGAGTTACTGGTAATAAACGATCATTAACATCACACACAGGTTCATATTTATTGAGAGACGGACTCCCAAAGAGGGCAGTCATGTCACGGCTGTGATGGAGATGTCACCTAGCCTGCCAACAGACAGACATCACTGGTTCATCTCTCGCTGCGGCCAAAACATGTGGCTCTTAACAAGTTCTATTCATTAGTCCTCAATGTCATTTTGTATAAGTTAAGCTTTCATCAAACCAATAAAAACCTTTTCAAATAAATAAATGACAAATCGGCATTTAGCATGAGCAGTGATCATTTCTGCGGGCATTCAAACCCGGAAAAAACACTGCTTTCAAAACACGCAAGGGTTTTACTGTGGTGTGTTAGTGGCAGACAAAGAGAAAATGTCCTCAGAATTGCTCTTCAGATCTCTGCAGGGTAAATCCAGACAGCTAGCTAGACTATCTGTCCAATCAAAGTTTTCTTCAGCTTTTCCGGGTGCTTAGAGCCGCCCAAGACGATTGTGATTGGTTTAAAGAAATGGCAATAAACCAGAACACACTTTCCTCCATTCCCATATTCTATGTGGAGTAGTCAGACCCTCCTCCATCGTGCTTTGGAGGTGGGTCTGGCAAAGTGAGACTTCTTCAGTTGATACCTTAACATGTATTGAGTAACGATACCGGGCCCAGCGGTGGTTTTCATTTTGATAAAAGATTTTACTTAACTTTAACATGAACCCAAACGTAACGCCAGGCCCAACCATTTATCTCTGCAACGGCTAATGATAACCTACTGTAACTCAAGCCCTAACCCAACCACAAAGGGCATTGGTAACTATTTCCTAAAGGGACATAGAATAAATCCATGAGGTTGAAGGTTTAACAGAACCCAAACAACTGCACAATTATCATGTTTCTTAACATGGCTAACCCATCGGCTACCACAGTGGGAGGCCAGATGAGTCCACTGTGATCTCTCTGAAAGGAATAAGGGGAATGAGTTCTTAACATCTCTGAGAAATAAAGTGAAGGAACACAGCACCACTGAGCCCTAAAACATTTTGTAATAAAGCCCCAAAAATTCTAATTGAGTATAAACTGTCCACAAATTTCCTCAAAACTGACTTACAAACAAAGACATTAAATCTGGATGATTTGTTGATGAAGCCTCCTCATTATCCTGAGAAATGAAAATATTCAGGCTTATGTTTTTATCCGGCTGGAGCACTCTGTGGAATCACAGTCTTGCCTCACCCGCAGCTTGCCACTTACTTAACCCCAGGATGCATTTCTGCTGACTGAGCATGGCACGCCATCTGGGCAGAAACAGAACCAACACAAACGGGACATCAAACCACCCAGACGACTCAACCCTCCAAAACACAGAACGTTAGTTTAAAAGTTCCACATCATCTCTGCTTTATTATCTGCCATCAATCACTTTGAAAGTCTGAGCATGGCACGCCGTCTGGGCAGAAACAAAACCAACACACACAACGGGACATCAAACCACCCAGACAACTCAACCCTCCAAAACATGGAACGTTACCCCATCCGGACTCTTAACTGTAGTTTAAAAGTTCCACATTATCTCTGCTTTATTATCTGCCATCAATCACTTTGAAAGTCTTGAGCTTCTTTTTTTGTTCCATTGCCTCATCCTGAGGTTTTAAGACTTTTGGTTATTTAGGTGTTTTGGCTCATTACAGTATTTTTTCCACTGAGGGTTCACCTGGAAGATACGGTTTGACTATAAAGATGTTTGTGCTGTCAAACTTTGCAAAAAGATTTAAAAAAATAAATAAATTCTGAAGATAGTGAGTGGCTTTAGTCCAGGATAATCAGATTTAGGTTCACTTCAGGAAAGCACATAGACATAAAGTTTAAACATTTATTTCCATAAAAGGAATGACTGCTAAGTTTCTCTTCTGTCCTGTACTGCTGGCCACTGGCAGCTGCTCCATAATACTGTGACCTTTGACCTGTATCTCACCGCAGGAGGAGATGGTTAAAAAGGAAGTTCAGCAGAGGGCCACTCTCATGGCTGTCATTTTAAAAACCAATATGAGCAAACGCCGGTGTCAAAAATACAAATGTTAAAGATGCTAAACGTGGGTTTAAACATCCACTTCTTTCATTTTAACTGTGTTAGACAGCCAAAAACTGTCCCAAATATACAGCAAAAAAAGATACTTCTCTGGATTAACAGTTGAAAAGGTGTGAATCATATTATATTTAAGGACTGGAGGTTGACATCTTTAAGTTACAAATGTTTTCTTTGAAGAAAACAGTGAGTGTGTACTGGTCCATCCATTACAGGGGGAGACTGTTGCATTAAGAAAGTGTTGCATTATGGGTTGTTTTTAGCCTTAATGTTGGTATAATAGCAAGGTAAAAGGGAATTTAAAAGTTGCTGTTTATAGTGCATCTTTAACACCTAATTTCCACCAGTTGCGGAATGGCTGCAGATCAGCTCTGGAACAGCGGCAGAGTCATTAGGTTTCCATTAAAGTCAATGTCACATTCATTTCCGGGTTGACACTCCACCAATCAGATTGGTCATTTAAATCTGACTGCCGGCAATGCCCGCCTTACGACGGCCCGGAACAGACTCGAGTCAGCGACCTCGCCAGACGGCGGCCGGTTATCGGGTTAGTGTGTCAGGGCCTTCAGATGCTGAACCTGGTTTTGTAGCTCGGCTTCTCCCATTTTTAACTGCCTCAAATGAGTTTCTGGATTTTTTTTTAACTTTTATTTATTCAGGGTAGATTCACTGAGAGGAAGACCCTTTTTTGTAGGAACGCCCTGATCACATTCACACAGTTCCACATTCCTACCTGGAAGCTGCCCAGTACAACCACAGTCTGACCTGCTTTACAACAGCAAATTATTTCCCCCACTATTTTTTTTCTTTAGTTAAATAACAAGAGTTTCTAATTTGTGCCCTGATGAGTGAAAATGTCTTGACTGCAGAAATGGGCCACGGACCAAATTATCTGTCAACTGCAAAGAAGCAGGTTTCACAGAATATATCAAAGAAACCCTTTTAAAGAACTGAGAAGAGCCTGTGATCATGTGACTAATATACAGGATGAGGAATTAGCTGCACTTGAACACACATTTGGAAAAGCCAAACAAATGTGGGATTTACCTTCCACTTTGATGGAAGTATTTCATGTTTCACTTTTACGAGAGAAAACATTTCAAAGATGAATACTGAGAATGTATTTCCCCAAAGGACTATTCTGATTAAATGTTTTTTATTTTTTGTTTTGTATCGAGTGGGTTGCTTTATAATCAGGAGAAGAAGGTGTTTTAATGCTGCTACAATAGGGAGTTTCTTACTGTCCATCTAAATGTAGTAAGCCCAGTTTAACCCCCAGGAGTTTTATGATGCTTCTGTAAATGTTTGCTGTGAGCGTCCAATGGGTGCACAGCCTGTTCAGATCCAGAAATCTGAGGCCCAAGATTTTTTTTGGAGGGCGTCTTCCATTCTTCCATTCCTAGTTGTGTCACTTCTGTCATAACTGTCACCAAAATCTAAATTGGTGTCTTCATCTGCGGCGGGAAAGCAGTTCCATCTGTTGTCAGATATCCACTGAGGTCTAATCAGACAGTGGGAGGAGAGTGGAGGACTTACGTGTCTTCCCGTTGTCAGACTGGCGCAGACCTTCTCCCTCTGGGTAAACTGGGACCACGGTCACCGTGTAGGCAGTGTCCGACAGCAGGTTTCTCAGTATGGTGTTGGTGGTGCCGCCTGAAACCTGCTCCTGCTCACACACACACACACACACACACACACACACACACACACACACACACACACACACACACCACACACACACACACACACACACACACATTGTATACTTCTCTCTACATACCGTTACATGTAATGATCTGTCAAGGGACTACGCAAGTAAATTAGCTATTACTTGCTACTATGGCATGTTTAGAGCCTGTATTTGTTAATTAACGGGCTTTGGCTCCGTCCGGAAAACGTTTAATTATATTTTTTAAAATCTTGAATATTCCTGGACTGACACCTTAACCTACAAACACTCCTAACACTCTTGTTGACGTTCATCTTTCCGTGCAAAAAAACCTGATGCCTCACCATGTCCTCGGCGCCTCCGGCTGCAGGAACATAGAAGATGCGATACTGGCGGACGTTGCCCTCCGCCGGCTCCCAGCGCACCTTCAAGGAGCTGGTGGTGGGATCAGTAACCAGCAGATTCTTCACACCGCCCAGAGCCTCTGTCAACACAACACAACTATTACATGATTGTCAATTTCCTGTTTGAGTTACAGTAACAGATAGGTAAGCTTTAACGCATGGCGGAGGTTTAACAACATCAAGTGTCAATTACAGGCCAGTGACATCTACTGACTTAGCACAATTCCAATGCATCTTTTGCTAACGAGAACAGATAATAAACTTTGAAGTGAGTGTTGGTTAACGGCAAACTTTTGGTTGACTGACTTTCACATAATTACCGGTACTGGTGTGAGAAAAAGTTACCACAGGTAAACCCAGTAGTGTGAGTATAGCATGTTGAAGCACAAACTGAAAAATGGTAGTTGAGCTCACTGCAAAAGCACTTGATGATAAATTGGACAGGTTGCAAAATACTAGAAAGGTTAAGGTACACAAAGCAAGCCTCTTAAAAAATCAATATGAGGGTTGATATTAAAGGATGATCAAATACAGGTATTGAATTCAAAGCATTCTCTCCCTGTGTAATTTTTTTAAGCTAATGACGTCATCTATTGACTTGACTTTCATCACAACAGAGTCAACTTTTAAGAATCTGTAGTCATGCAACCGCTAGTGTGCTTTAGGTTGGATTAAACCCATTTTAGTGAGCTACTTTACTGTGGACAAACTCACTTGTCTTTCCGTTTTCCGATGCACGTTTCCCCTCCACGTCAGGGTAAATAGGCACCAGCGTCACTTTGTACTCGGTGTCAGGCCGCAGGTCTCTCAGCACCGTGTTGGTCGTCATTCCAGAAACCTGAGTCTGGAAAGCACAAAATAACAAAATAACACATGCGTAGAGGAATCTCAACCGTGGGAACAAGACAATCGCATCATACGATCTTTATCAGCAAGTGGAGTTTGCTCAGTTTTCACAGAATTGTAGATGTTTCATCTGCCGAGGAAGATCTGGGGACTCAATCGGAAGCTCAAGGACAGCTGCTAAATGGACCTTGTCGCGAGATTGTTTTGTCAGCTAGTTTAATTCAATTTAGTTGGCTTTCGTCTGACACATAAAAAAAAGAAATAAAATGAATAAACTAGCAGCTATTAGAGTATATGAAGTATAGAAGTAAAGCAACTCGATATATTTGATATTTTTTTTCTTTAACAGGAATAGCAGTTGACAAACAACCAACATATCTCAATAGAAAATAGGGCTGCATGATCCGATTGGGATTATTTTGACTGATATCGCGACTGCGATATGATTCACGATATTTGAGGGAATGATCCTTTTTGTTTCATTATTAACATTTTTATTGAAAAAGATTAAAAGAAATTAAAATTGTTACAGTGTGATTTCTGAGAGGATCTGTACCAAACAAAGATGTTTGCGTTAGTCGGTACACTTGGTTTGACATATATTTTTGCCTTTAACAAATATTGCGCCCGCCTGCGAATTGGATATTGCCCTAGTCTAGATTGCAATTTCGATATAATTGCGCTTAATTGTGCAGCCCTGATTGAAAACCTACCATGCGGGCGCCTGGGCAGCTCACCTGGTAGAGCGTGCGCCCATTCATAGAGGGCCACTTCTCCACGCAGCGGCTGCTGGTTCAACGCAGACCTGCGGCCCTTTGCTGCTTGTCATGCCCCCCTCTCTCTCCCTTTTCATGTCTTCAGCTGTCCTATATATATATATAAATGCCTAACATGCCCGGAAAATCATCTTTAAAAAAGAAAACCTACCATGCTCTCGGCTCCGCCGCTGACAGGGACGTAGATGATTTGGTACTGCCTGACATCGCCCTCGGCGGGCTCCCAGCGCACCCGGAGAGAGTTGGTGGTGGGGTCGATCACCTGCAGATTCTTCACGCCACCCAGAGGTTCTGAAAAACCAGGCAAGACACATCACAGGCTGAAACAACTGCTGCACATAATCCTCACTGTGTGTTTCATCCTGCAGGGTGGACCGGACGGGTGGGGTTTGCCTCATCAGGACTGTCCAGATGTCTCAAAACTGGGTAGGTTTTCTACCACAGAGGAGTGTCTTTTCCTTTACTCACAGTGTCTAAACGTTCTGGTATTCTATGAGGCGATTTAAAACATCCCTATTAGACAGTAATTAAACTTAAAAGAATTTCTACAAGGACAAAAAAACTGCTGCGAATAATCCTGAGCATTTGTTTTATCCTGCAGGGTGCCCCAGATGGGTGGGTTTACCACATCAGGAGTGTCCAGATGTATCAGAGTCAAGAGACTTTCTGGCACTCATTATGTTGTTTTGTGAGCCACAAATGTCCAAATAAAGAAGGTCGGTATTCTCATTCTCCATCTTAAAGGACCATACCGGTGGTTATCTTGCACGTTTTAGCCCATTAAATTCAGAGTTGACTTTACATTACTGGCAGATTTTCAGTCTCTCAGGCTGCCTGGGGTTTTATTTCACTACTCTGGCATAAAAAAGTACATTTTCTCAAACGTATTTTACTGTAGTGTGGTAATGCTGTTTCCTGCAGAGACAGTTTTCAAAATTGTCGTCTAGGTAGTAGAATCAAGAACGCTGTAATAACCACGAGTCCGCTGCTAAAAGGGTGTATATCTACCAGCTATGCTGTTAGGAAGACATCAATTAAGATTTCTATGAAAGGTTAAAAACATGATCACAATCTCCTGGTTAAAGACAAAACCTCCAAATATTGAGCATTAGAGCGAAGGAGTCAGGGCATCCTGGTTTTCTGTGGGCTTCACAACCCAAAAGGCATATTATTATTTATTTTTAAATCACCAAAATGACATTAGTTGTTGTAGCCAGAAACTGTAAAAACAGAAATTATTGACGGATTTCCAAATTTCTGAATGCTTCTATCAGGAAAAGTTACCAAATCTAATCTTATTATTGTGATATTTCATCAAAACCACTTTACTCTTTATGTCTAAAAAATAAACCGTTTGCGTGAAGCAGATGTGGTAAAAAAACAAAAAAACATTCCATTCTGAGATCCTCGGGGCAACTGGAAAGCCAGGATGGACTTGGCTGAGACAGTCACGTCAACTTGTCCTGAACTGCAGGATGTTTACACGGAGCAGAGAGGATAAGAGAGGTTGGATGTAGAGGTTGTAAAAAATGTAAAATGTCAATATGAACAGCATGTAGAGCCCCTTTTTTCCAATATTGGTTAACATCTGCGGGAACCTTTTAAAATGTTGTATGTATAAGGGTTATCTTCTTCCAACTTTTGTAAAGAAATTATCAAAGAAATTGTTTCCAAAACTTGCGTTTCTTTCTTTTTTTAAAGATCAACGGCACTACAACTGTGTTATACTGCACAGAAGACATGTCTAGGGTTATAGTTAGGTTATCTTTATAGTTAGGACTTTATAGTGCAGTGATCAATGAACCCGTAGCGAGATGACAAAAGCAAAGAATCGCTAAGAAACTGCTTGGGGTTCTGAGGGTTAATTGTAAGCATCATCTTCACCTCACCTGATGCAAAGAGCGTCTCTGACAACATCAAAAGAAAATATACAATTTGATGAAATATAAGGCTTATTAAGCTTCAAGAGAAGCCAGCAGTGGAGCTTCATCCCACAGCAAATGCCACATATTTAATGAGTGAGGTGAAAGGGAACAGTCTTAAACAGTCTTAAGAGAGACAGGAAAATTCTGTTGTATGTGAACCTTCAATGATAATAAAGACATTCATACATTCATTTATTCATTCCAACATTCAAGCAGAGGCTGTGATTCATTTGCCAATGGTTATGTGGCGGCAAGACACATCGTTAACAAATGTCTGGTTTGAGCATTGGCCGGGGAACCTTTGTAGTATGTCATGCCCTATTTTTCTGTCAGCTTTGTTCTGAACTGTCTCGTTAACGTAGAAAATGTCCCAAAATATGCTCTCCTGTTACAGAGAACAGAAATATTTATACAGAGATGGGTTATACCCCACTATGTACCTAAGATTAATAGCACCTGTTGTTTTGTTTCTGATTAATTTTCTATTTTTTTCTGTTCTCTGTGGATCACATCTCCTCTGTGAGTCGCAATAAAAACAAAGAGCCAATAAACAAATAAATCATGCAAACATCAATGGCATAAAAAAGAATAATGGGAGTTTTATAGTTGTGTAGTCTTGCAATATTGCATTAATAAAACATCAGCTCTTTGGATGTCAGATAGTGCTCAAATGCACAAACAAGGAATGATTTCCCAAACCAGTTCAAACTGCTTAGCATCCTTTGGAAAGGTATATGCAGTTTTTAAAGACTTGGACTTCTAGGACAGTGAACAATGGGTACATTTAATTTCCCTTTACTGCATCCACATTTTCCTCACTTATATAAACGTATATTCTGATTCTTAGTTTCTCCCACTGACAACACAGGAGGAGAGATTTTCTCTCTTTCCTCTCAGGATTCATCTGAAGCGAAGGGCAAAGACCAATCTAATAAGAGAATCAGCACGTACAAATTGTCCTCATCACATGAAAACCCCATCAATAGGACCATATCTACATTTCAAACAAATGCCACCGCTCTGCCTTCTTTACCTAGCTTAATACCCCACTGGTTTACGGTTTAGAATGACCATGAACATTGTGTTTTAACAGGAAACATATCACTTTAATGAGGTAAAGATGAAATTTCATACTTTTTTTCCATTTTTTAATGGCCCAGAACCGGTAGGATCCTTTTAGAGCAGCAAAGATTAGTCAGTTAATCGAATAGTTAATCGTCAACTATTTAGATAATCGATTGATTGGTTTGAGTCATTTCTTTCTTTTCGTTTTTTTCTCTCCTCTGTGAGATTAAACTGAATATCCTTTGAGTTGTGCGTAAAACGAGACGTTTGAGGACGTTATCTTGGGAAAAACACTGATTTTATGACATTTTTTATAGACCAAACAACAAATCCTATAATTGAGAAAAAAAATCCACATATTGGTGTTAAAAGAAAATAGTCGGTAGTTTCAGCCCTAGATCCTTTAAAGTTGTATAGAATGAGTGGAAGTAAATGGCTGCCAGTGAAGTGAAATGTCCTAAGTCTGGAACAGACCAACTCTCTGTTTGTTCAGACCTGCAGGGTGCACCAGATTACAGTAAAGATGCAGATACGTTCCTGCCTTAGTCCTATCTGCTAAACTCCCATCTGACACAAACAATCCAAGGAAGGCATAGTTTGAGATTGGATTATTTGACCCTTGTGTTTTCAAGTATGTAAGCTCTGTCCACTGTTGCACTCATTGTGCATCCACTTGGACGAGAGCTGAATGTCTTTGAATGTAAACCCCAGACACTCACTTGTCTTTCCCTTCTCAGCCTGCCGAATGCCCTCCACGTCCGGGTACACAGGAACAACAGCCACATTGTAGACGGTGTCGGCGACCAGGTTCCTCAGGATGGTGGTGGTGGTGCCTCCTGACACCTCCTCCTGTTCGGTGAAATGGTAAAACCGCCGTCAGTTTGATAACAATTTAATATGATAATGGTGAAAATGTCTGAGTCCACAGTGAAGCGAACAGAAGTGGAGCTATACGGAAACCTTTGTAGGGTTCAACGTTAAGGTTTTTTTTCACTTGTGTGGTAGGGCGAGTAAAAAAACAAAATTGCCCTAATTAAATTTTTACTCACAAAAAAAAGTCTAGCTCTCGCAAAACAAAGTCACGATACCGCTATTCATGATATGATGAAGCCCAAACAGGCAAGTGGGTTGTTAATATTATTAATATTTAATTCCCTGTTGTGGCGTTTTGCTTGCCCTGGGCCTTTGGGCAACCCTCATCGTTGAACCCTGCTCTCGAGGCCTGGATACAATCTTAGGAATCGGTCGGAAACTTGAAAAAACTCATCATTTAACAAAAGCAGCGTGTACCATTTGTTCTTCCCCCCCTGGTTGAGCAGCGTAGAAGACTTTGTAGCTGCGGACGTTTCCCACGGCTGGATCCCAGCGGGCCGTCAGGCTGCTGGTGGTCGGGTCGATCACCTGCAAGTTCTTCACTCCACCCAAAGGATCTACGGAGGAACAATTACAGACAAAAGCAATTTATAGATTAATCATCTAGGTAATTTTGTAACATTGTGATGAATGTCTCCTCAAAGCATGACCCTGGTTTATTACATCTTTCCAGAGCTGCAAAGATGAATTGTTTAGTTGTCAACTATTATATTAATCGCCTAACTATTTGAAAAAATTGATCTGAGTGTTTTTTGTAAAGAAAAAGTTACAAAATCTCTGATTCCTGCTTCCTAAATGTGAACATGTTCTAGTTTCCTTTCTCCTTTGTGACAGTAAACTGAGCTGTGGACAAAACAAGACATCTGAGGACATCCACTTGGGTTATGGGGAAACACCATCCACATTTTTCACCATTTTCTGACATTTTATAGACCAGACAAACTGAGCGATTAATCGAGAAAATACTAAACAGATTAATTGACGATAAAAAATAATGGTTATATTTTTCTCTCACTTTTCAGTGATTTTGTTAAACCTGCGCCCAACCTTGAGGGGAGGGTTTAGATCGACCACCGAAGCAGGTTGTGTAACTCAGTCGGTCTAAATGGGGCATTATTTGCATTTACATAAAGGTTCAATGTTGAGTAAGTAATAATACATACCGTTGTGTATTGATATACTGATTTATTTTCTATATAAGTACTCATTACTGTATATTATCTTGCTTTTACCGCAACCACTTAACAACAGAAAACAAGCTCATAGGGCTCAAATCAAAGCTGGAACATGGCAAAAGCAGTTTTCCAGTGTATTTTAAAAGAGCCCTTGCTACATACAGTAAATTTACGGTTGAAATGTTGAAATTGTGATATTTAATGTATCATTAACCAGACGCCAATAAACAATCGCATCCTGCTCATGTTTACAAACCTGACTGGTCTCAGATACTTTTTAAGTGTTGGATTGTTTGGGAAATGTTTTCATTTTTTTACATGTTCTATGAAATGCTGCGTTTTGGATTCTTTTATATAAACCTTAACAGTAACAGTGTCACGATTCCGGTGCCACATCACTAACATCTGTCCGATAGAAAAATGTATTTATAGCTGTTCTAGTTGTTTTGAAGAAGTCTATAATCCCGCTCTAAAAACGACCTGCAAGAACTGCTCTATTTTATGGTTTGGTCTTATTTCTTCTTGCTGCACTTACTTTTAATATTTTTATAGCACCCTGTCAATCTATAAGTCACGTCTTTGTTGTCTTTATTAGTTCATCTCTGAGATTTAGAGAGTTTAAGGTTTTTGGCCTATGTGGGTTATAAAGTTGTATTTTACACTAGAGTATTTTATTCTTTTTCCACATCCAAAAGAAAAACACATTCATAAATTCTGGCTTAGCCCTATTCTTCTTTCAGGATCCAGGCCACTTCCTGCAGCTCCAAATCGATCAACAGACTCATCTGAACTCACTTGTCTTCCCGTTTGCAGACTGCGATTTTCCCTCCATCTCATGGTAGACCGGCACAACGGTCACGGTGTACTCGGTGTTGGGCTCCAGGTTTTTCAGAACAGTGGAGGTGGTGGTTCCAGACACCTGGTCCTGGTTGCGGAGAGAGGAAACAACTTTGAACTTGGCAAACTCTAAGAATTGGGACAACTCTTAGAAAAAGAAAAGAGGGGTTTTGACAGATGCAGAAAGACTCTCAGACTGAACCATGTCACAGTTTAATGTGTTCTGAGCCCAGTTTTCTTGGATGCAGTTTTGTCTGTCTTTTGTCAGCTCACTAACAGGAACAGTAGAAGCTTGGAGATAAAGGCGGATCTAAGCAGAATGCTTCCACTCTGTCCTGAGACAGTCTGGGCCTTTGAGCAAAGCACCAAACTGGCAACAAGAAGGAGTGCATGCAAATTTGATATTTATCCATTTAATCCAATAGTAAGTCCTGAAATCTGTCAGTGAAATGAGATAACTTCAGTTGTTTCCAAATCCAATCATCTCATTGCATTACTGGAACCAAGTTACATAATCTTGAGGGTAATGAAATGGACCCCCTCGAGACTGTCACTGCTTCATAGAAAACTGTTGAAACTGCCATGGAGATGAGTTAAACCATCCCACATCACTCTCAAATGTTTTCCATTAGATGTAAGTCAATGTAAAACATACTGCGGTATTCATCTTTCGATAACGCTATATTGCTCTTTTTCCGGTACAAAAAAAGAAAAACTGTTCTTTCATGAAAATGCTTTGGAAACAAGTGTAATCATATCACGCTACTGGCTTTTCTTGTGTTTAGGGAAATTGAATTTGAGGCCAAAAATGAGACTAACCAATTTGCACTCACAGTACTGAAGAAGAATAAAATGTCCCCATTCAACCAGACAACATGAGAGAGAGCGGGCATAAACAGCCAAAAGGACACTTCTCCAGAACAGTAAAATCCGGTAGCAGTCTGGTCCTACACATGTTGCTCCTTAAAATAAAGGTGTTATGCTTTGTATATTTTAACCTAATCTTACAGTGACCATCAGCTATTAGATTGATTTCAAATTTGGTTTGTTTAACTCATTTAAACACAGTTTTTCACCTTTAGTAGCTTTAAGGTTGGAAGCATTAACAGTCAGTGGTGCCGCTGTATAAATGCCTAATCTCTGGTGAAGTTTGGTCCTTTAATTAAGCATGCAACACAGAGGCTTCTAAAAACAACACATTATTCACAGTGGACTGAAGTCACAAAGAAACCACAATCAAAGACAGATGCATTTACAATAATACAAAATAAATACCAGTCAGTTACAGAGGGCCAGAAACAGAGGATTTTAAATAAAGGTCTCTTCTAGCTGCCACCGAACAATCATTTTTACTTTAAGAGAGCTAAAATACCTCCAAGTAGCAAAATAAACATATCTAATTTCACATTCCAGGCAATCATAAAACAAAGATACTAATGGGGCATGGATGAAGTTTTCAGTTTTTGGTAAAAACCCAACATCTTGAACAAGCAAAGCCTGACAGTTAGATAAAACTGGTTGAGTTCTGCCCACTATGCTGCCATTAAGTACAATTGTTTCAATACCGATACCAGTATGGGAAATACCTCCAAAACTGCTTAAAATGCTGGTATCTATATCAGTATGAGAGCCTATGCACCGATGCAATACTGGGTAATTTAGCCCAGAAAAAAAATATACTCTAAAGTAGTTTATTTATCTTCTTTTTTGTTATGACTTATGATTGTCAAAGTAGATAAGAAAAGAAAGTTCTTTGGGTTTCATTCTCTGTGACCTGAGCCAGGTCATACGAACAATAGTCGGGATCGACGACAGGTCATTTACTGGACAGTCGGTGGAACATCCAGACGTCCCTCTCCTCGCAAAACTGGTTTGTTTCAAGAAACAACAACAAACAAGCTAGTGAGCTACACGTAAAAAAATCTCACGTTTTAAAGAAAATTTGGATGGTGCAACAAGGCAGGCCTGCTTGGTTCTTTCAGGGAAGGATTGTAAAGATTTCCAGAGAATATGAGTATATAACGGGTGGTGATGGGGCAGTAAATATGACACATGCCTTTGGTGTGGCAGACCTGGGTTTTGATTTCTACTGCGATACATCAGCCAATAAATCCTTGGGCAAGACCCCTAGTTGCTCATTTAAATAGATCACATTACTGTATTGTGTCAACAGTTAACTTAATCTAATATTGTATGTGGCGTTTTCTTTTGTGGGGTACAAATGTTTCACCAAAAAAGTTCCTTCCTGAGACTATTTAGTAGAGTCACCACCGCTTCGTCTGGAACTTAGCGCCGCCCAAGACGATTGTGATTGGTTTAGAGAAATGTAAACAAACTAAAACATTTTTTTTCTTCTATTCAGGAGTGTATGTGTAAAGAGGCTACTGTAACCTGACCCAGGTCACACTAACAATCATAGCAGTACATAATGCACATGTAACGGATCATGCTTGGTATCGGCCGATATGCAAGTTCAGGTATCAGGAAGGAAAAGATGGTGTTGATCATCTCTACCATTAAGTGTCTCTTACTTAGCAGTAAATACCAACTTAGGAAAAGTGTTAAACCTGGTGACATAACATATGGAGTTATGGAGTCTTAACCAGATGCAGACTTACCACATCCTGCTCTCCTCCAGCAGTGGGCACCCAAATCACGATGTACTCGCGTACGTTTCCCTCCGCAGCGTCCCAACGGACGTTCAGGGTACTGGTGGTGGGATCGGTAACCTTCAGGTTTCTCGCAAAACCCAGTGGCTCTGAGCAACGACACAAAACAGGAAGTAAGATCCAGCGCTTGGATCGGAGCGCCACACAGCTGCTGTCTAGTCAGAAGTTACTGGAGTCCAGGGGGCAGTTTATCCAGATGTTGGACGGCAAAAAAGTGGTTCTTCTCTGGCATATTATTCCTTTAGGTCTCAGTTTTACTCTGCTGTTAGTGAGACTGTTGCTGTTGAATACAGTGTTGCACAACTCTTTATTTTTATTAGTGTCACTTGGGCTTCTCTGTGACACCAGTAGAAATCACTGTTCCTGACAATCTCAAGGGATTTGATTTGACACTGTCCACTTTTCAAGTGATGACATTTTTTTCAGTCAATCTGTGGGTTGTGTTTAATGTTTTGTGCTGTGTTTATTGTGTTGTTATTTTTGTTGTTTGTTGAACCTCCAACTGCAAATCAAATTTCCCCTTGAGGGACAATAAAGAACTTTGAACTAAACTGAACTCTGAACTGAACAATTGGGAAGCTAATAACACTATAGCAATGAGGTCTGTTGGTAGCATTGGTGGCCGCATAGGGCAAAATATATCCACAACCAACATTTATATCAACTAGAAAAGGCTATGTTTACTGTACAAAATGTACGGTGGCAGAAAATCTGAAATCTGAATATGAAAGTTATTGATTTAAAAATTGAAGTTGAAGTCAGAATATATTTAGCTGAAATAGCCACCCTTAAGACAACCTGTACATTTTTAGCTCCACTTCTGCAAAGGTTTAAAGAATAGCTACCTTTAGTATGTCTCTTTGTTCCCCTCTTTTTTCTGTCTCTTTTTCTTAGCGATTGACTAATCAGTAGCCTTCAACTGTTCCTTAGTAAGACTTAGAGAGGGAGTTATGTGTTTAATGATTTCTTGAAGACTCAGGTGCTTTTTAAAGGTTAATTTAAGCCCTTGAACCTGAGTAAAATGTTAAATACCAAACAACCAATAGCACGTGACCACAGATACTCACTTGTCTTCCCTTCGTCGGTCAGGCTGGGTCCGTCTCCCTCTGCGTAGACGGGGACCACAGTGATGGTGTAGCGGGTGTCGGGCAAAAGCTTCTCTAGGATAGTTTTGGTGGTGCTCTCCGACACTTGCTCCTGCAAAGGCACAGTGAGTGAATCCAAATAGGGTTCCCACGCGTCTTCCAGCAGCATGCAGCTAAATCTCTCTCAGGACAGAGAATTTCCAACAGAAGCATGCTGATTGATTTGCAGCCTTCTTGCAAAGAGACCAACGTTACGACAGTACTGTGTCTTTATCAGAGTTAAGCACACAATTGGTGAACTAAACACCCTGCCCAACTGTCCTTTACCAAGAGGCTAAATTTCCACTAGCACCCAAGAGCCCTGACCTTTGACTTGCGGCAAAAGACAAACTTTCCTCTTGAGGAGCAGCAAGTTTACTGCACTTGTGATTCAACTACTGTTGAACTGCTTTTTTAGTGTTAAAGTTCCAAATGTTGAGGGATTCAAATGTCTTCTTTTGCTCTAAAATTTGTGTTGTGTTGTTTAAGGACAGAACAGCTTCTTAAAACAGACCATCATAGGATTTCAAACTAAAACCAGTTAACCTCCTTAAAAACTGTCTACATTTTTACATTTCTGAAAAATTGAACACTTATTCAAAAGATATATTAAACTTGAATATGAATAATTACTTACAGACATGACAATAAAACCTGTAAGAGGTTTTAAAAATAAAAGTTTTTGAACTGTTATAATAAAATTACATATAAAAGGAACTGTAACGTAAAAATAGTGAAAACCGTTGTTTTTATGGTATCTTTTTTACACATTGTCCTGGCAACTTTTTTCCATTTTCAGTATTAAAACTGTGAAATTTTACAAACGTAATCATAAATCAAACTAACAAAAAAAATTAATTTATTCCCGGATGTGCATTGATTGTTGTTCATTCCTCTGTAGAATTGACTTTGACGTACTAATGGGGGTAACTGTTATGTCATTGGCAGAGACAAATGAAGCATTTCTAAACAGCTGAGCAGCCAAATCATCAGTCAGCTGTTATTTCACGGCTCTTTACAGCCTGAACGAGCATTTCATTAACAGGATTTACACGTACTTATTTTCTACGAGTTGCTCCAGAAAACATAAACCCCACGTTTTCAACGATGACGGATGCCCTCTTGCCAAAGAATTTAGGCGCTATTGTGAGGCATGACGGGATTATCCTGTCAAAGAGGCATGACATCACTAAATCCCTGTTGAGCGCTTTGATCATTTGGTTTCTTTTGAAGAATTCAAATTGAGTCTAAAAGGTTCTCTTATTAACTTCTGCTGCGAAACCTATTACATTTCAAAGTGCGGCTCTTGTTTCTTATATATTTTCTATTGACGGGATAAAAAAAAAGGAGCAAAGAGGATCTTACCACAATCTCCAGTCCTCCATCCACAGGTTTGTAGATCACTTTGTAGCCCTGAACGTTTCCGTCGGCGGGATTCCAGGTCACAGTGAGAGTGGTGATGGTCGGGTTGGTCACCTTCATGTTGCCCACTCCAGCCAAAGGCACTGCGAGCGGGACAATCGTTTTGAATCTTTACATTCTTTAAATCAATCAATATTTATTCATATACCCCATTACAGCAACCAGCAGGTATCCAAAGTGCTTTACATGATGTAACAACAAAAAAACATAACATACAGTAAAATCAGAAAAGAATAAAACATACAGTAAAATCAGAAAAGAATAAAACATACAGTAAAATCAGAAAAAGAAACATAAAAGCAGGTTGAAAGGGAGATCACCTGACATTGACATTGGGACTTCTAGGACCACAATGACCTTTTGTTTTAAATACCTTTTGAATAACTGAACAGTCCCACAGTAACTTACATGTCTTTCCGTTCTCTGACTGGCGTTTCCCCTCCCTGGCTGGGTAGACGGGTAACACTGACACTGTGTACGGGGTGTCGGGCATCAAGTTCCTGAGAATGATGGAGGTGGTGCCTGTAGGAACTTGCTCCTGTTTGTAGAGATTCAAAATAATAAAAAAGTCATTTAGATGCTTAGTTAATCCCTGAGCTGGCTGCATGATCTGTTTTTGTGAAGCGGGTGTGAAAGAGTCTCACCATCTCCTCTCGACCACCAGCCACCGGCACAAAGAAGACCTTGTAGAGGCGAACGGCTCCGTCAGCTGGGTCCCAGTTCACAGTCAGAGAGGTCATGGTGGGGTCCGTCACCCTCAGGTTCTTCACTCCTCCCAGTGGCCCTAAACAAGAGCACAGGTCAGGCTGCTGATAAGGTTTTAAGACCAGCATCTACAATTTCAATATTTTTAAAGGATATGAATCTGTTTTGTTTTAATACTGACTGAAGTATGTTGAAGAGTCACACTAAAATTACGTTTGTTTACAAGAACTTCCAGGTAGAAAACCCATGTATCCCGTAAATACAATATACAAACACTATTTAACACCTGTTGACGTGTTGTTAGACAGAAAAAAAATGAATCACTGAGTACATTTCAACTTCATCTTTTACTCAAACAGAAGACTGAAACATTTATTTAAACATTTCAGTAAAATGTGTGTTTATTTGTATGGAAAAATTAAATAGTTTCAACTACTGTGCAGTTCAGTGTTGAGTCTTACTTGTCTTTCCATTCTCAGACATCATCTTTCCCTCTCGGCCAGCGTAAACCGGAACCAGAGAGACGGTGTAGAGGGTGTCGGGTTGCAGGCTTCGCAGAGTGGTGCTGGTTGTGCCTGCAGACACTGTTTCCTACGTTCAACGACAAATTACACAAATTAGCTGCTTTCGAAACCCAGACAGAGAACCAAGGTTGCAACTAGAAATAAGCAGTCTTGTATCAACTCTCTACTTATCTCCACCAGAACAACCTTCTTGATCCCCACTAGTGTAGCTGGCCACTCAACAGAAACTGCCCTCCGTGCTATCACTGAGCATCTTCACATCACTAGAGCAACCTCTCTCTCTTACGTCGTCATCCTTCTGGAGCTTTCTGCTGCCTTTGACACAGTGAACCACCAGATCCTTATTTTGACACTCCTGGATCTGGTTGTCTCAGGCTCTGCGCTCTCTTTGCTCACATCTTACCTGACAGACCGAACCAACCAGGTAACTTGGAGAGGATCTACCTCAGAACAGGAAGGGCCAAAGCCGTCTCTATTTTCTGAGGAGGCTGAGGTTCTTTAACATCTGCAGGACGATGCTGAGGATGTTTTATGAGTCGGTGGTGGCCAGTGCTATCCTGTTTGCAAGTGCATGCTGGGGCAGAAGGCTGAGGGTAGCGGACACTAACAGACTCAACAAATAAGAAGAACCTACCTGCTTTGCCTACCCAGACAGTTTGGCCCACCCATGAGAGAGAGAGACATCATGGCTTTCAAATAGGCAAAATGGCAAGTGGTCAAGGCCACACCCCCAGCCTCCACCTTGCCCCCCCTTCTCTCCTCCTCAAAAGCTACAGACTTAGAAATGGCACATACTAAGGAAAGCTCATTGCAAGACTGGCTCTAGTGGCTGTAATACTGCACCATGGCTGAATTTTGAGAAAGAGACTTCAGATACAGTATTAGGGGACCACTGGGGTCTATATAAAAGAGACTTCAGATACAGTATTAGGGGACCACTAAGGTCTAAATAAAAGAGACTTCAGATACAGTATTAGGGGACCACTAAGGTCTATATAAAAGAGACTTCAGATACAGTATTAGGGGACCACTAAGGTCTAAATAAAAGAGACTTCAGATACAGTATTAGGGACCACTAAGGTCTATATAAAAGAGACTTCAGATACAGTATTAGGGGACCACTTAGGTCTATATAAAGCATCCAAAGAGCACCATGTCACGGGGCCTTTAAGAACAAATTTAAGAAAAAACTTGGGAAGATATTGGTGAATGAATGGAGTAAAAGTAAAGATTATCTTTAGGAAATGCAGTGGAGTAAAAGTAAAAATTTCCATAAATTTAAATAACGAAGTTAAGTACAGATACGTGAAAGTTCTACTTAAGTACAATGCATTACAACACTGGAAATAACTGTAGAAGGTTGTTTAGGATGCTCAGCGTCAGCAGCTGTCAGTTTGCCTCTGAGCAGTGCAGTTAACCCTAACTGTCCACTTAAATTATGCTCCAACAGAAAAAGACTGCTTGTTGCGGTTAAGCCTGAGGGCTGTTTGACAAAGAAGGATAAACACATTAGCCAAATGAAAACTGAAAAATATCTTATTAAATTTGCTAACATGAATTACTAAATCAAAGGTGTGGTGGTTGTGGCACATGATAAGAAAGAGAAAAAGAGTGTGAGTTTGTGCCTTCTCCATAACTTTTATGGTGAAGCACATTTTTGAGTCTAAAGGAGCATTAAGGATTTAAAAGTGCCAGACGTGTTCAGACACATGGGTGAGTAATATAGTTTCAACGCTGCACAGTGCCAGTCGACAGGAAGTGGATGATGGTCCTACCAGTCCTACCATGCTCTCAGCTCCTCCAGCAGCTGGGGCATAAATGACTTTGTACTCCTTCACTCGGCCCTCGGCGGGCTCCCATCGCACGTTCAGGGTGGTCATGGTGGGGTTCAACACCTGCAGGTTCCTCACTCCACCCAGAGGCTCTGGCAGCAGAAAAACAGATGTTTCATTAGCAGCAAGTCTCTTTATTTACTCCACTTACTGAACTGTACTAAACTACTAATAATTTATCTGTTAGTACATTCTCTACTGTCCTTTTTTACAGTATTACAATTTTCTCAAAGCTGCAGTGTCAGGGTCATTTTGCAGGAAAAGACATAAAATATCACCATTACAATATGCCTCTTTAATTTCTTTCTTGCTACTTTCATTCATTCTTTCTTATCCTTTTTGTCACTGTCCTGTTTAAACCATGCCATCATCTCCCACACATCAACTTTCTATGATCAAAAAAAAAAAAAACTAATAAAAAAATAACAAATCAGTTTCTTGGCTGAGATTTTTCAGATAATCCAATGAGTTTTTTAAGAGTTTATTAACCGTAAAAGCTGAAATTCCCCTAATATTGTATCTTGGCATGAAAATTTCACTTTATGAGGTTTTTTAACGGTAATATGCGTTCCCCAGCCTGCCTATGGTCCCCCAGTGGCTAGAATATTTTTTCAGTAGCTAATTTGATTTCTGCAAATTTAATGTTTGATGCTGATTCATTAACTTAAATATATGCATTACTTTTCCACTGGAAACTACTTCCTTCCCCACTGGGAGATACAGAAGTAGCAGAAAGTAGCATATGCAGCACAGTAAGAACTATTTCCGACTCTTACTGGTTTGTCCTTCGCCACTGATGTCTTTGCTGAGGCCGGTGGGATACACGGCGGCCACGGTGACGGAGTACAGAGTGTCAGGCTCCAGCTTCGGCAGGATGACAGTGGTCTTCTTCCCCCCAACCTGCGTCTGTTCACAGGAAACATGTCAGCAAGTGAGACTCACTGGCGGAGACAGAAACATTTTCTCTTCACAGCGACACAGCAGTTTATCAAAGTGGCTGACGCATGAACAAGACTGACACAGCCAATAGACACGTCTCTGGCAGTGAGTCATGTGTCGGGCTCATCCATATGTTCCCATGGTCCTATGTTCCCAGGCAAGTGTGTCTCTTGTTATAAACTAACAAGCGCCAAAAACAGCAGAAAAAAAAACGCTGAAAAAACGTTGAAGAAAAGCATCAAACTAACTAAAAGATTTTTCTCAGGTCTAATGATCGTTGGACTTCATTAGCAAGCTTTGTCTTTGGCTTTTTAAGTGTTAGTTATTTACTGTCTGCTCTAGCTTTTCCAAAGTTTTAGACACATGTATGGGGATAATAATGGTCCAAAATTATGTCAAATTGCATATTGTTTTCCTTGTTATGGATAACCAGAGTACAAAGTCACATGATCCTGCGGGGCCCGTAGTGGATGAGATGGTAGGGACAGATGGTTCTGCCTGTAAAGAAGGCCTACCGTATTGGTCAACAAAGTTTGGGTTTCCACAAAATGGTTATTGCGCTCCAATAACGTGTGTGGGGCAGCAACACACACACTGTCCCATACTAGCTGCCTGAAATCTGCTTTTTTATCTGCTTTTATGTTTAACTGTTTTAATTGCTCTTTAATGTTTAATTTCTTATACTGCAATGTAACTTTTATTTTTGTATTCTATTTTGACTGTTTTAAACTGCTCTTTAATGTTTACTTTCTTGTAGTGCACTGTAACTTTTATTATTTTAATCTTTTTATGTAAAGCACTTTGAATTGCCCTGTTGCTGAAATGTGCTATGCAAATAAAGCTGCCTTGCCTTCAAAAACATCACATTTTATTGAGGAAAGACCCTTAAACCCCTCGGCCAAATATGCGCACCTAAGTCTTTGATGAACCCAGGGAAGCTACTGGGGGGCAGATGTACGTTTTTGCGCCCACTTGAGGCATTTTTGTTTTGCAACGTGCACATAAAAGCATGGCGAGGTATGTACAGGCAACACTGAGGTAAAAGTGCAGACTGTTGCGGGGACTGAAAATGGCAAATTGCGCTTTTCCGTATCATGCATATGCATTTACGAGAGGGTGAAGGGGAAAGTGGGAGTTTCCCATAAAGAGATGGAAGGGGAAGCGTAAAGTGGGCCCAATTATGTATTCCACGGTATGTACAGAAACAGCCTGAGATAGCGCGTCTCTATTTTGCAGTGAAAATTCTCCGCCTCTTAAAAGCAGGTGTAATCTATCTATCTATCTATCTATCTATCTATCTATCTATCTATCTATCTATTTATTTCCTCACATACACCTGGTGAAATGGCAGCAGTAATCCGAGCAAGACAAAGACATAGGCCAAGGAGACAAGCTGAAACACTTTTTCAGTTGAGTTGTTAAGCGTTACAGATTAAGCAGCCAATACTATGCAATATTACAGTCACTGTAAGAAATCAAAGTTGACATTGAATCTCCGACTCTCGTTCACATTCCATTCCAGCAGTTGGTAAACTCCTCGCTACATTACAAATGTATCATAGCATCCGAATTAGGAATATCACGGTCTGCACTCAGCCGTATCATAGCACAAGGACTTAATGCTTTCATTCAATTGTGCTTTTAAATGCTCACAATTAATATACAGTGGGTGGAGAAAGGCGCTGATTACCCGATGAACTGCAGGTTTGGTAAATACGGCATAAGCTGATGTATCACAGTGTGCGCTTTCTGCGGGTTGGCCATGGCGCTGATAATGCTGCGTTCAGCGCTAGACCGGAAACAAAACAACAGGCACGCTGCACACACTTGTTTGGGCTTGCGAGCCGGCCATAGTATAGTAACGTTACGTCTTGAGTGGATGGCGAGCGTGAGACGCCGAAATGGATGCCAATAAGAATCTGAATGGAAAGTTTACTTTTTTTAAAGTTGCCAAATATTCCATTGACAAGACCAAAGTGATCTGGGTGTTTTGTCGCCCTCAAAGTATTTTTATTTACCCTTTAATTAATAATAAAAAAATAACGTGACCAAAAGAAATCAAGGAACATTAAGTTAAGTATGACAATTAAATATTTTAATCGTTTGACTAGCACTAGTACTATTTTCAAATAATAATCTGCAAAATAGCTGAGAGGAGCATCCAAATGTCTCTAAATGTGTAATCACTAATCCCTGCCGTCAACACTTCGTCTCCCAAAAGCTAAACTGAAACTCTAAAATGCACAAGAACTCGCAGTGTGTCATGTTTTGGATGCCGAGCCGCTGTTTCTAATGACACAATGTCAGCAAAGTATTTACATTATTTACACATGAGTATGTAAAGCATTTCTCCGGCAGGGAATCCAAGCAGGCCTTTGGGAAATCCTGAACAAACAGCACGGCAGTATATCATGAAATTGATCGCACAGTGTAAACACATTCATAGAGGGTGGAAACAGTTTGCCTGCTAGCAAAGAGATAAATGGCAGAGGCTATAGCGTCACATTTTCATCAGTATTTTAGGTATTTGGCTGCTGTGGAAATCAAACTTGTGACATTTTGTATACGAGATGATCTTTTAATCGTGAGGTAACTGAGCTCCTCATTTCATGACACTGTGTTCATCACAGAAGCCATGTAGTCATACCTAATACATATCTTTAAGGGATCTTTTATTTTCCTGCACCAGGAAAACAACTATTAAATGTGTTGTTGGAACATAAGTCACCGGTTAAATCCATTCAGAAAAGGGCGGTTTAACTTCTGATTTGAAAATTACTACTCAAGTATGTATTTATTTTACTTTCATCAGAGTTTAAATGATTTTCTAAAGGTGATTATTATTAATTTGATCAAACAAACAGGAGGAAATAGTGCATTTGCTTTATATTAATCCACATTTGCTGCTGTAGTGAGTGTTTATGGCAGCAGAACGGCGTGTGTGGCATTGGCCCAATCCCAAAAGTGAGCCCTGAGGACTAAGGACTAAAGATTCACAGACTTAATTGAGCTCAGGTGCTGAGTGAGTGAGTGTGTGAGGCCACATGGGCTCAGATAGGTATAAATGGGATTGGGACAGTACTTCACCAGATCCCACGTTACCTTGGAGTTTAATAACAAGATGTTGCTGACACTTGCCGGTTCGGGTATTTTCATTATAAGTTTGTTGCTTTCCACACAGCCAAGGCCCGTTGTTCCGTGGTCGTGTGTCGTGCTGTTGTTTTATTTGTTTGTTCCCATGTGGTCTAAAGCTTTGAACTGTGGGTAATTCCATTTGGTGAAGTCTGCATTGATGCAGATTTACAGTAAGGGCTCGGTAAGTGTGTACTCAAACCCTCACGCCCTTTGAAATTTGACATCAACCCTAAGCCCTTGTGAATTTTGCGAGAATGCGCACCAAAGTCTGTGAGTCTGTGAGTCCGGACTTTGGGATTGGGCCAATGAGTCAGAATAAACAACGGTGTTTGTGTTCATAGTGATGAAGGAACATATTGCCCAGTGCAACAGTGTCACTCACTGATGCTCAGTGTTTTTAATAGTTTCTGGACAACATCTGGGTTTGTTTGGAAAAACTATCGGCCGGATATCCATGAAAGTTGGTGGGAGAGCCATAAGCCATGGAAGAACTCATTACATTTTGGAGTGGATCCAAATCACGAGCTGGATACACAAATCATTTTTCACCTCTGTTACCATTGCCAGATAGGGCATTGCCTCGTTGGAGGTCTGCGCTCATTGAGAGCCCTTCTAGTTTTATATTTTTTCTTATCTCTGTGGGTGTCCAGGAGGTTTTTTTCACTTTGAGTTACAGGAAGACCACCTCAGTCTACAGCTATAATTCTTGAATATTGACTAAAGTATATTCAGTAAAAGAGCATATATCATTAGCAGAGATCTGGACCTAAAAAACAGTAGTTTTTCATTTTATTTGCACAATTCCCAAAGTGGAAATTTACACTTGTTCTACATTTTTCAAAGCAGTGAGGAAACCCGGAGTTCATCCTGAACAAACAAACATCCTGTCTGGTTTCATATGACTAATGTGAAAAACAACAAGACTGCAGACGACCTGACACCAGATGCTCTGAGTCTCCTGCTGTACACATCTGACCTATGCCGTGAAGGGGATCAGAGATCTATTAGACACATTTGTACCGCTGACATCATGATTCCACCCTGACTCTTTGTTTGGGGGAACACTGTCATAACATCTCAGAGACACAGTAAAAATGTGTAACTCACTGAAATTCTTTTCATACAGTCCATAGTTTCCTTTAAAGTTATTTCCAGGTGCTAATCGCTGTTGAGTCATCATGCAGGAATGCGAGCTTGGCGGGCCGATTGCAGGACTCCTCTAACTGCAAGATGCTGTCATAAACCAAACGTCAAACTTTGGACGAAGGAGCTCAGAATGGCCAGGGAGTTTTCTCGCAGAGCGCCGGAGGTTCTGCTGAACTCCTTCAGGACAACTCGGTGAATGTCAGGAAGCGAAAGTGGAGAGATTTTACATCCAACTTGTACTGTAAATGCAATGTTATTGGCAACATCTGTTCCCTGATTCCCTTACTGAATGTTTTGTTGTCAAATATCTCTAATATGACTTGATAATAAAGATAATGATCATCATCATAATGTCACAGAGATGTGTGCGAATGATGTCAAATTAAAGTCCATCATTTGCTTTTCATGTACTGTAACTGAGTCAGTGTAGTTTGGGATTCTGCTACTTCCCTTCAATATTTCCTTTTTATGACACGTTTTACATTTAGAGGAAACAGTGTATGTTTTTTCTAAAACCACATTCGTCCGACGGTTGGCCATACTTTCACATTTAGATTTGTCTTTTATAATGACATTTACTGTTGGGTAAAATCTTGTCCGAAATATGTTGATCATTTTTTGTGAAAGTAGTGTTTTCTTCTGCATTTGTTGAAGACATTTATCTTTGTTTTTTAACCTGTTAAGCAAACACACACTCCAGTTTTCTCTCGCTTTTAAACATTTGAATATCTAGCCAACATAAAGGTTCATGAATCCCTAAAAGTGGAGGTTTCACACAGCGTAAAAACTACTCTTATTGTCATTAAGTTTACGTTAAGATTACTGCTGGTACTTGTGTACTTTTGAATGAATAAATTCCAGTGCAGGACTTTATGGTATAAAGGGCTTTTCCCACCACTGGTGCCTTACAGACACAAAAAAATGCATTTCTGTCTTTTGTCAGCTCCTGATTTATTCAACTTTTTTGAAGTCATCTGTAAATAACTCAAACATGATTTATTGTAAATGATCTATTCAATAAAAGTGCATGTGGATGACACAGTGTTTGCCTTGATATAATTTTAGCTCTTGCCCCAGCAGCAATTTATGGCTTTTTTCCATTTTGGACTTCCCATCATTTCAAACAGTTCATAATTGATTTGTTTCTGTATGTGCGCTGGGACTTGTATTGCAAACTCTTCTGACAGATTTAAAGCTCCCCATCACATTGAGATATCCATCGGTTTGTCATCAAGCAGCTAAAGCCCGGTGGAAATGTTCCTGGTGGTCAAAAAGCACCACCGCACCCCAAAAAGAGTTGAACAAAACCTCACTTTGCAAAAACATTTCTGGAATTCGATCATATTGTTCTTCTCATCCTAAACAAACAGATCATACCCACCCAGTGTGCGTGCACAGCGATTTGCTAATGGAACAAGGAGATTTCTTTCCTGGTAAACTTCAAATTATTCAAAATCGTTTTTGAACTGAAGTCAATCTGGATATAAAAACTTAGATAAACATTTTAGAAATCTCTGCAGTCACTCTATTGTTCAACGTCATTGGAGCAGCTCCAGCTTTTGTCTTTGGACAAAATGGTGTGTTCTTGTTTATTCGTGGCATCCAAAAACCAGGAGTTCAGTATACTTGTGGGGTCCCGACAGCTTTGTGGGGCCAAAATGCTGGACCCCACAACTTTAAAGGGTTGTTTGAGGGTTAAGACTTGGTTTTCGAATCAGGGTTAGAATTAGGTTATAGTTAGGGTGAGGGTAAGGGTTAAGGTTAGGCATTTAGTTGGGATGGTTAAGGTTAGGGTGAGGGTCCCCACAAAGATGTGTGTGTGTGTGTGTGTGTGTGTGTGTGTGTGTGTGTGGTGTGTGTGTGTGTGTGTGTGTGTGTGTGTGTGTGTGTGTGTTGTGTGTGTGG
Source organism: Etheostoma spectabile (assembly GCF_008692095.1). NCBI lineage: Eukaryota > Metazoa > Chordata > Actinopteri > Perciformes > Percidae > Etheostoma > Etheostoma spectabile. The sequence goes on from NC_045750.1 coordinate 4,200,448, forward strand.
GCAGTATTTTATTTAACCCAGCTAGATTTTTTTTTTATTGAGTTTAAATATACTGCATTTATGATTTTATTTCCAAGAGACTCTAATGTATCTAAAATTAGGGATGCACAATATAGAAATGTTCCCAATAACTTCATAAAATTATTTTTGAGTTGGTTGTTCTCTACCTGTATTTCTTGACACATTTAACCTGTGCAAACAGGACATATCTACTGTGTTATGTACGCTGATGACAGCACTGTATTTGTACCTAACAATTTTACTTATAATACAGTAAAATGAGCAGGGAACTTACTGAGAGAGGCTCGCCTCCAGTGGCGGACTTGTAAGTTATCTTGTAGTTCTGGATGTTGCCAGGGGCGGGGTCCCACTTCACTGTCAACGTGGTGGTAGTTGCATTAAAAACCCTCAGGTTTCGAGGAGGCTCAGCAGGCACTGGGAGCACACAGGGAAATCCAGTGAGATATACAGAAAGATCAGTTGTGTTGGATTAGCAATGGAAAGGATGATGGTAAGGATGATGATGGTGAGGATGATGATGCTGATGCGTCCACAATCTCGCAGGTCAAGCTGGAAGGATCAATTTTAGGATGGAAGCAGCAAAACAGGAGCAGCAGTATAGCCGTTCAGAGGAGAGCTGGAGGTCAATTACTCTGAATTTAAATCTTGTATCTCAACAGTTCAATCTATTAACATCAATCACTATTGAGCTGGTTTTTTTTGTGTGCCTACGAATTTCAAAATGCCCATTCAGCTTTGGGATATACACACGCCAGTAGTTCTTAAACTTATTACTCAAAGGTCCGCATCTAATTTTTATTCAGTTAAGTCAAGTCAAAGGTCTGGATCAATTAGCGATCACAAAATAACTTCTAAGCAACACACATTCAAGTTGAGCAGCGAGTTTTCCATGTCAACTTTTGTACGGATACCAGTATGGGTACAGATCAGCTATGGTCTAATGCATCACTATTGTATGTTCAACTACACAAATAATTTATTGATTGATAGTCTATTTATTCCAAAATAGAAACTGTTACACTTATAACATATTGTATCAGAAATACACGAGGTTTGGCCTGGGTCAGAAATCCACTTACTGTTTGACCCGGATGCAGACCTTGGTCCAGACTTTAAGAAGCCCTGACATACATGGTTTGCTATAACAAATGTTGTTATTGTACCAAATGCATTTGAATAGGCCCTATCTCCTATCCAAATTTTAGAATTCTTACAAGTAAAATTAGAAAATGTTGTATCAAATTATGAAAGGTAAATTAGAGTGTAAATGTTACTAAAGTCTTGCTGATTTTGTTCATTTAAAAGTTCACTGAGCTTCAACCCTACAACTGGACAAAAATGCAACAACATGCAACCACATTAATGTGACGACTGAGGTGAACACTGATGAATGATGACGTGATGACATGACGTTACGATGTGAGATGAATCAAACTGTGACAACAGAAATGTTACGATGACAAAATGGTTAAGGATGGGAGGAAAAAACAAAATGATTGATGGTGGAATTAAAAAAATCATTCACATGGATGAAGGTTTGTGGAGGATGACATGTTACAGGTTTACATTAAACCCCTTTTTGCATTAAAAACCCTAAATCTACGTTCACACCACAATCTACTGCATGTTTAGTTGGAAGCAAATCTGGTTAAAAAATCTAACACATGACATGAAACATTTGCAAATGTTTTTTTTTTTTTGTTTTTTTTAATCCAACTATACATTATACCATTGTTTATGCCATTAAATGAAAACAGAGAATCTTAATGTCCAGTGTTAAGATAAGATTTATTTATCTGGAAGAAAATAAAATTTGTGCCCAAAACAAAACATTTACATAGCGAAACAGTTTGTCTTGACAACTGTCTTGATAACAAAACTCAATGTGTCAGAATGAGAAATGTTTTTTGTCTTCATGGTCAGGTATTATTCAGCTAAGCCTAAAGTTAAGTTGCTTTTTGATGCAACAAAATAATGAAAAGGTAAAAAGGCAGCTGTGACCAAAGTTTCTTTGTTTGCAGAGAATCAATTCACATCTATGTACTTGTGTCGCTTGTGGTGTGAACGCTGAGTGAAACACTAAAATGCACATTCATGCAGTTAAGAAAGAAAAAATGTGTTTGTGTCAACACTGTCTCTTATGGGCCACATTCAAATTCGACAAAAATCATGAACAACACAATGAAAAGAAACCTGTCCTTCTCATACGACATACCAGTCGGAGCCTTTAACACTAGAAAGAGATGTTGAGAAAACAACAACAACATTATTATTTGAATGTCAAGTTAATTCTGTGAGTGCAGAATGTTTTTTTGGCAGCTGATGCTACGTGGGTGCTTACATGTACGCTCGCTTCCAATCAGGTCCTCGCTCTCCGACTCATCGGGGTAGATGGCCGTTACGGTGACAGAGTACTCCGTGTCGGGGTCCAGGTTCTGCAGGACGTGGGAGGTTTCATCGCTATTCATGATGGCCTGGTGACGGAGACAGAACGAGAAGTATAAAAGAAGCATGTTAACAGTGTCTTATATTATGGCAGTAGGACATCATAAACTATATTTTTAAATGCAGTTTGAGACCTTTTGTAGTTTACCCCAAAAAAAAAGAAATCCTCAGCAGTTAAAATGAGTACGGGGGTGGAAGAATCAAAGTCACGGATGGAGAGCCATCTTTTGCATACACACTGTAGTCACCTCACCTCCAAAAAGACACTGAAGATGTCTTCCAACAGAAGTGTTTTCTTTTATTTATGTCCTCCAAATTCGTGTGATGCTCGGTCTGAAGACGAGAACTGCCGGCAATCGGACTCAAATGACCAATCTGATCGGTAGAGTGCTACCCCGGAAATGACGGGCGGGATGCGCGTGACTAGAGTCTCTCAAAATCTGACAAAAATCTTTTTAACTGACCTTTGTCAATCTGTGAGACAGATTGAGTTTTCAGAAACACGTTTCGGTGAACTATTTTAGTAAAATATGAGATTGCATTCTGAACCAGCCGCCATGACAGTCTGGCTTTGAATTTCCAGAGAAACCAGACTCACGTGGCACGTTCGTCCAGTTAGCTGCCGTTGGCAGTCAGCATCGAGAAGCGAGACGAGAAGCATTTTGCAGCAACCAATAAACCAATTGACCAATAAAGAAAGTTTAATAAATTTAAATTTGGAGCTGAACTAAGACTGCACTGAACAACCTGGTATGGATTTCATGCACACATGTTTGTGTTGTGTATGCCGGGTGGGGGAGCAAAAACAAACTTGGAGGGCCAAAGTATAACAAGAAGGAAACAAAGAGAGCACTATTGTTGCCTCGGCTGAACTGGAATTTTTTTACGTAAGTCTTGGCAAACACAATGACTGGGTTTTGTGAGGCATGACAGTTTAAGGGACCTGTGAAACCACAACGATCATTTTTGTCTTGTCTTCTTTTTTACTTTAGTAATAAGAAAATTCGTAGATGACGGTTCTACAGAACAACAGTTTCATTTAAACAAAACCCTACCCAGTTTCATAACTTATCCGACCCAGTCTACATATAAGAGACTGGACTGTTACGAGAAGGTGGGCAGTATAAATCTGAACAAGTCAAAGAAATACATGAACTCAGAGCTGCACTGCTGTGGTTTAATTCAGATGAATAAATTACTGAGGCTGCAGGCGAAAACCTACACCATTGGTTAAGGCAACTCAAACCAGATGTTTAGTGGCACCACAGACAGACGGTGCTGCCCAAGCAAAGACAATTTGCATAATTCAAGAGTCAACTTGACTGGAGAGTTTATCCAGCTGCTTAAGATGCATTTTTGATGACAAAGAGAAAAGTAAAAAAAATATAAAACAAATTCAGATACAATCCAGATACAAGTACAGATGCCTTGTCTAAGCTCTGTTAGATTTCTAAACTCTTTTAAAAACTTTTGGAAACATGTCTTTGTCCACCCCAGTTTCTTCCCCAGAATTATAAGATGATGTTCTTTCGAAAGGCTGCATTTGAATTCAGACTGTAGCTAACACAGTAAAAATAGCTACCCTATCCCATACTGGCTAACTTACAAACTGGGGGTTGTTTTCGCCCTTCTTGTTCCAGCCAATGCGGTAGAGGGACACATCCGGGGCTCCGTGCTCCCATGTGGCTCTGAACGAGGTCTGGGTCACCTCAGAGAACTGCAGGTTCTTGGGGGCAGGAACAACATCTGTTCATACAAACAGAAACAAGAGAGAGGAAGGATGTGTTGGTCATTATGAGGAGGTCTGAGAGATGAGACAACATCATGTGACTGCACTGTGGAGGATGTGTGTGTGTGTGTGTGTGTGTGTGTGTGTGTGTGTGTGGTCTTGTACTGCTATCATTGCAAGGACCAGTATTCTATACTATTCAGAATCACTTTTTTTAAAAGCAATGATTCAAGTTTATCAATTCAAATTCAGTTTCTGTGGTCACATATTTCAGCCCATACAGATTATTACCTTGACAGTGAAGACATATTATTTGGCACTCACTTCTTAAATACTTGGTTTAAGGTGAAGGTTGGAGTACACTGTATCCAGAATGAATCTCCATTTGTTTATCACTTCTTTCATTCAGTTGGACATCGTGTTCTTGTTGGACAATGTCATATTGTTTCCCTAATAAATCAGCCGCTAGTCACATATCTACTACAGCGCATCAGGGATGTAGTAGAAAAACTGTGCGTAAAATTGTGTAAAACTCCGTAGCTGGGGTAAGGGGAAAACATTCTGTGAAAAAACTCTGATGATTATTGAAGTTTTTCTGGTAAATTTCGGAGTTTTTTCTTGGAATATTACTCCCCTAGCTTTGTAATGTAATGTCTTCTTTTTTATTATTTTTAAACACTTTAAAAGCTTTGGAGGAGTTAACAATCAAAGAAAGATGTCAGTTAAATGGTTGTTATTTCTATATTTTGACTTTTGACAAAAACCTTCCTGTTTATTTATCTATTGAATGTAGCTAGCTTTGCAGGAAGACTGCATCCCCCAATCTTGGCTCCAAAGCTCTTATTGGTTGATTGTTTCTCCAACCAGGGAAAAGAAACCTGTCAATAAGCACAACACCGGATATTTTGTACAAAACACTTAATGTTGGCAGTCATTTAAAGGATCTGCAGGTTAGCTTAGTGTTAGGAGCTACAAAATCTATTATGTCAAGTCCTCACAACACCACAAACATTTGTGTGTTTTTCTACAGTTCACAAAGGATTAGCGATAAACAGAGCCGATGCAGTAAATTATCACACACAGTGCGAGTCCAGCTTCTCTGGAAGATGTTTTCAGTCCAGCAGGGGAAGTGAAGTCAAAGATAATACATAACTCATCACCATCACAGACACACTACACGTCTCTCCAACACATGTACTGTTCAGGCACTGGAGAGGGTTTGTCAGCACAGTCATGTTTGACGTAGTTAGACGATAGTGTAGTAGTAGTAGTAGAATTTTCTCTCTAATCTCTGGCCATCCAAGACAAGAATGAAAAGCAGATGCAGACCTGTGATGGCGCTTTCGAGCATTGGGGCTCCAGGTCCCGCATCGTAGATCGGTGTGACGGCCACATCGTACTCAGTCTGGGAGATGAGGCTGGACAGGTCCAGGGTGGTGATGTCCCCGTTGACTTCAGCCTGCCGGTGACAAATTCAATCGTCAGAAATTTGCATACATTGACCAAGGCTGGACAATCCTCCAATTGTGTTATTCTAGTAATAGAAAATGTTTTTAATCTGCATCAAAACACACAGAGGCAGTTTCTGCTATTGGTAAATGTATCATGTTCTCATAGCGCCATCAACACATAGAGACGTCAACTAAATCAATCAGAATTTTGATGGTTATCGTTGATATTATATGATGGCAACTGAAAATTCTTTTTCTAATTTCTAGTAACAACACAGTATAACTGAACAACTATGATGCCTGTGTTTGTTTGCCGTTCTAAATCTTTGTTATTAAACTGTAGTTGAAGACAGCAACAGAAGCTATATTTTATGATATTTAAAACAGAAAAGCATACTACTAGCTACTATAAGCTGGATATGAATCCCTTAAAGTTGTATCATAAGCCTATGTGTTGCTAATAACATGTTTTCATACGCTACAAACCACCTCAGCCGCTCTAGTCTTTTGGGCTATTTTTACAGTTTTATGTCAATTAATATATTCACCAAGATAAACAGAGATAAATAAAATATTTGGAAGGTCTGAGCGTATCAGGGAGTCGTGTCTCAGTCGATTCCAGAGTTTTCCATTTCAGGGGCGAGCTTAGCAAAGTAAGCAACGGCAGAGAAAAATAAGTCGGCAGGCAGTAATCCAATGTGTGGGCTGCTTCTATAGAGACAAGAAGTCCTCAGCAGTAATCCTGAAGAGGAGTTGAGCTGCTGCAGGTCATCCATCAGAGCTTTCTGGAAACGGTTTGTAGGTGTCCACCGACGGCACCTTCGGCTGTCGATTCATCCCAGACTGTTTGTCCTCCGCTGACATCCAAGCGAGAAATTATGAGAACAGAGTGGTGCTCGGCTGATCTAATCAGGCTGGGCTGGCGGCCTGAGCCAGCGCTCCTCTGCCAGCAGACTGCTTTTCTCAGAATAAGAGAACGAGGGGAAGCTGGTGCTCTGCTGAGAGGCCGGCTGCGACTCTTGACTTGGTCACAACTTGGTCACTTTCCCAGAACGAAGATACCACTGACGACTAAAGATTCACGCTTACAAAAATCTCTGCGGGGTTTTCTTGTGTAAAGTCTCCTCTGAATAAACTTAAAAACAATATGGACATTTCCAAGTGTTGCAGCCACTTTGTGGTAAGAGAGCAACGACTGATACCTGCCAACAGAAAAGGTCACATCTGTACTTCCCCGCCATACAAATTAAAGGGATTTAGACCGTTTAGACGGTGTTTCAAATGCACAAGGACAAAAAGCATCGCTGCTCAGGATCCCAAAAGATACATATCCACACAGTCATCGCTGAAGATGTTCTTACAAGCCTGCAAGTCTTTTATGATCTTGGGAAATTGCTGTCTTTTAAAGTAAATGGAAGGTTATATATAATGCCAAAATGGATCCTGTCAATTGTTTAAGTTGGTTTGTAATGGTTATAGTCGCCAATTTGACTCCAACTGACAATTATTGTATATATCAATTATTATTATTGTTTTTATTATAAAATAGTTTTAAAAACAGGGGCTGCACGATATGAGAAAACATCTGATTGCGAATATTTTTTTTTACTGATATTGCACTTGAAATATGATTTACAATATTGGAGGGAATAATAAGTTTTGGATCATAAATTTTCGTTTGGAAAATATTCAAATTAAAGTGATTATTGTGGGATTTTTACAAGGATATAGTCCGTTGTATACAATTGTAGGCTGCAACGTCTCTGCAACCCTAACCCTAACCCCCTCTAACATCCCAATCCCGGACTGAGACTCATACACATCACAATACCACACTATGACTCATACACATCACAATACTAGACTAAGACTCATACACATCACAATACAGCACTAAGACTCATACACATCACAATACAGCACTAAGACTCATACACATCACAATACAGCACTAAGACTCATACACATCACAATACTACACTAAGACTCATACACATCACAATACTACACTAAGACTCATACACATCACAATACAGCACTAAGACTCATACACATCACAATACAGCACTAAGACTCATACACATCACAATACTACACTAAGACTCATACACATCACAATACTACACTAAGACTCATACACATCACAATACTACACTAAGACTCATACACATCACAATACTACACTAAGACTCATACACATCACAATACACACTAAGACTCATACACATCACAATACACACTAAGACTCATACACATCACAATACTACACTAAGACTCATACACATCACAATACTACACTAAGACTCATACACATCACAATACTACACTAAACTCATACACATCACAATACACACTAAGACTCATACACATCACAATACACACTAAGACTCATACACATCACAATACTACACTAAGACTCATACACATCCCAATACTACACTAAGACTCATACACATCACAATACTACACTAAGACTCATACACATCACAATACTACACTAAGACTCATACACATCACAATACAGCACTAAGACTCATACACATCACAATACAGCACTAAGACTCATACACATCACAATACAGCACTAAGACTCATACACATCACAATACAGCACTAAGACTCATACACATCACAATACTACACTAAGACTCATACACATCACAATACTACACTAAGACTCATACACATCACAATACAGCACTAAGACTCATACACATCACAATACTACACTAAGACTCATACACATCACAATACTACACTAAGACTCATACACATCACAATACTACACTAAGACTCATACACATCACAATACTACACTAAGACTCATACACATCACAATACAGCACTAAGACTCATACACATCACAATACAGCACTAAGACTCATACACATCACAATACTACACCAAGTGGAACTTTCCATTGTATTTTTATATCTTTATTTCTTTAATAGTTGTTCTAGTATTCTATTCCTTTTATTATTTCTTGGATATTTTGTGTGTGTGTCTGATATTTTGCTGCTGTAGCACTGACCCAATTTGGGATCAATAAGGTCTATCTCATTTAGCCTTGTACTGTGAGGTAACACTGAAAAGACAAAACCTCGGTTGTACCTCCTTCAGGTCTCCCTCCTCTGGTTTGTAGGTGATCATGTACTTGCGGACGGCTCCGGGAGCAGCGTCCCAGTTGAGCCTCATGGTGCTGTGAGTGACATCACTGATTCTTAGGACTCCAGCAGGAGACAAGGGTACTGAAGGGTGACAGGGAAGGGACCTTTAAAAAACATCCTGACTGAAGGTTGAAAAAATGTACAATCCCATCTTCACGATTAAAATGCTTGTGAAGACATAAAAAGATGCTGACTGACCAGAATTTACCAAAGAGCTGAAAAACAGACAGCAGGTCCTTTTTTCTCTTTTTTTTAAGTGCTGCTGCTTTGGATATTCTGCTTTTCAGTGCATCTGCTTTCTATCTATAAGTTCTCAATCCAAAAAATAAACTCCAGCTTGTGGGAGATGTGATTCAGCTCTTATAAAAAAAATCGGCTGACATGCAAATAAAAGTCCTTTAAAGTAAAGTAAAGGAGTAAATATTAGTTAAGCAAAAAAAAAAAAATACCCCGACTATTGTGACAAGGTTATTTAAAATAAGTTCAAAAATAAATCTCAATCCTGTTCTTAAACCTTTCTACCACAGATGTGTTACCCTTTTGATGTAACCCCTCCTGTTTTTACCTCTAATGAGTTTCATGTCAATGTCAGCGATTGATTTAAAAAAAGAAGTGATTTAATCCTTCTTTAATGTTTAACTTAAAAACTGTAAAGTTTCTTACCTTTTCTAATTAAAACAAGTTACATTTTAAAAGATGTAAGTTCTACTGTCTTGTAAACATAATAAAGTGAACATAACATGGCAATTATTCCTCCAGAAACACATACATTTGAGAGAAGATGTGTTCAAAATAAATACTTTCTAACATTTCTTGATAAACACTGATTGTGTTGCAGCTCGAAAAACCATGCTCTCTCTTCAAAGCCACCAGACTCCTTTTACAAAAACAGTCGTTTTACCGATGATCTTCCTCCATCGGTTAGTTTGTGCTTTTGTGTGACTTTGGTGTTCTAAAAGTGTTAGGACCTAACACAAAACAGCTAATTTGTATATATTTGTCTCTGTTTCTGTATTTTTTGTAACTCTGTTTATTCTTATTATTGTTTAATGTTTGTTTGTGTTAAGCTAAGCTAACTACGCGATAGAGGCAGCGGTAGACCAGCAACTCCCATGCTCTGCAAAGTAAAATGACTGTTTTTGTTAAAGGAGTCTGCTGGCTTTGAAGCGAGAGGTATTGATTGTCGAGCTGCAACACAATCAGTGATTATCGAGAAATGTTTTGTGTGACCTGAGTCCCACAATAACACAAACAAACTAAGCAATGGAGGCAGCGGTAGAGCGGCAATCCCCGTGTTCTGCAAGGTAAGATGTTTTTGTCAAAGGAGTCTTGTGGCTTTGAGGAGAGTAGAGATTACAGCTTCAGATCCCCGTCGCATAGCTGTCTGACAGCAAGGTAAAGCGCTGAAAATATTCTAAATAAAGCGTTCACTTAAACTGATATACTTGTCTTTAGGTTTCTAAATTGCGTTTAGCTGCTGCCCTTGTCCACAGCAGGACATTGCTTAGCTTTCGTGTTGGTGCCTGCTTCTTCAAACTGGAGGCGTGCGGTGTTTTTTACGGGCATGTTGATAATTATTTTCATCATGAAAACTTGTCACTCTTATTTCAAACTGAGCTTCAGTCTAACGTTACTTTACAGTAAAGCTGTGGTTCTGTTGCTTTGCCAATGGAGGTTTAATTCAACCAGATTATTTCTGCTTCCAAGAAATGTCTATTAAGCTAAAACACATGTAAATTACATTACAGAATCAGTTCAGCATCACTTACATGTGACTCCTCTCCCCTCCAGAGGTTTGCTGGCAGCCTCTCCATGCAGCGCATAAAGGGTGATGGTGTATGCTGTGTTGGGGGTCAGCTCCACCAGCTGGACGTTAGTTACACCCCCGCCAACACGTACCTGTCGGGGCAAAGACAGGAGTGTGTTGGTTTTCCAAAAAACTACTTCTCATTTCTTCACAGAGACAGCCTATGGGCAGCCAGTGTGTTTGGTGTGTTCACAGCACATTTCAGTGATCATGGAATATAGTATCGGGCGCTACTCAGACTCATTTTCTTTTCTATCCCGACCAGTTAAAAACATAGTGAGACATATTGTTGAAATTACACTTATTTTTCTTAAGATATCTCAGGCTCTCATCTTTTTTTGTAAATAGAGTGTTCATTGTGTAATTGCACCCCTCTACACAAGAGAAAGGGACAAATTTGGAGTAGTTATTAATTGGTCATTCAGTGGTTTTAAATTCATTTCTCCAATCCGATGATCCAAATTGCCTCCAAAAACACGTCTCGGCGAACTGTCCTCACAAAATAAGAGAAAGCTTCCAAACAAAGGCCTAAAATACACTGTAAAATCATGTTAATGATTATTTCAGGTCAAATTATTCATCTTGATAAATAATGCACTTCATTCACTTCATTTTTGAGGTCCTGATTCACACTCCAGCTGCATATTTTCCAGTAAAGACCCCCCCCCCCCCCCCCCCCCCCCCCCCACCCCACTAATCACGCTTCAACCATGTCCCTCTGCTGTATAATTGCACATGTAGGTTAACACCACGTGTTCCACCCGTTTAGCATCTGTTCTGTTTAAATCATCCCGATGACTTCAGTCCACATGAGCTAATCCTTTCCCATTGCCCAGCGCGTCAGAGGACTCTGCTTTTTGCAGGCCTGGCCTGAGCCGCGCTGCGAAAGTCCACTTCTTGTTCTGCGAGCGCCCATCGCCATCTGGAAGCTGTGAGGCAGCGCGAGCAGAAGCCCGATCTTATAAAATCATTGTGGAAACGCTGAGCACACAAATTAAGATGTGTCTGAGTTTGTGTGGCATCGTGTGTCTTTTTGTGTCCTCAGGGGTGTAGTGTGCTTGCTCACATTGTGTGCGACTTAAATCTAATGTTACTCTGATTGAGTTTGTCTGTTTATACACTCTTTTTTCCTTCCACTGTTTACTCCTGATATTTCCAGTGAAGACTCAGTTTCCCATCACTCACAGGCAGGGGTATGACCACATTGCGACAGATTGTGCGACAGACAGCAGCAGGAAAAACTTTCTATTGTAAAAGGTAGCTTTCCCTCACCGCTGTTGCACTAAATTCATGCTCTTGGGGGATAATTGTAGGGTCTCTGTAAACTATAGCGTGTGATCTAAACCTAAACTATCTGACCTGCGATGACTGTTAAGATTTGTCACAATTAATGAAATTTAATTGAATTTATTAGGGTGTATACACGACCTCACAAGTTTTTTTTGAAGGTGGCGTTACTTTACCTCATTCTCCAGCTGAGGCTCAGTGGCGTTGATGGATTTGTAAAGCAGCATGTAGCCCGTGGCCCCGAGCGCCTCGTCCCAGCTCACCTTCATGGTGCTCGAGGTCTCATCAAAAACCTTCATGTTCTTGCATGCTGACAGTGGCACTGAGAAGACACACGCACAGTCAGAGCGATGAATGGCTCAGAAAGACACAGATGACATTCCGTTTAAAGGTTCAACGCGCAATCCACAGAGAAATGCACACAGCCGGTATTCAGAAACGGCCTTTAAACAGGCTGCCAGGACTTCTGTACGGTTGTGTCACAACTGTATAACAAAGCGGGTAAACATGTTCTAGGAGAAACCCAAAATATAACAAAAAACCTGAAAATGAGCATGACACGGGACCATAAATAACACTTTGCCTATATTTGCTGTTTTAACAATGAAATGCGTTGAGTATCTGAAGAAGACTTGGAGCAACAATTGGATTTTCTTTGAGCCGATTTAGTATTTGGAGGAGGTTTTGGCACAGAAAAAGGATAATGATACAAACAGGCGAGCAACTTCAAAGTCATATTGTAAAAAAGTCCCAGAATGTCCCAAAGAGATCATAAAGTTTTTGATGTGCAGATTATTTGGTCACATGTCATGTCCGGTCAATCATTCTGTTTTTTAAAACAAGTATCTCCTGACTGTTTGAAGACACCCCAACCCAAACCAAAGCACGCTTGTACAGAATTTATGTTTGAGTCAGAGTGACAGACTCCAGACTGCTTTCAGGAGGACATTATGACCTAACCGAGTGTTAGTTTAAAAAATGAAGCCGGAGTGAGCTAACAGCGGCTGGTGCCTTCCATGTGGACGACACCAGAACGATCACTTATTGTTTTATGGCAGTGTGAAACGGCTCATGGTAGAAATCAGTCACACATTTCAGCACAAATAAAGCGAACATTAAAGGACAAACGAGCAAATAAAAGCACTTAGAGCCATACACTTAAAGCGCTGTTAAATTATATTCGTTTATTTAAGATGTAAACGCAAAAAACGCAGCCCTGATGAATATAATAAAACGGTTTGTCTTTATGGCTCACAGTGATTCCCACTTCTCCCACCACAGTTTTAGCATCAGCTCACACCATTGCATCATGGGACGTTGTGTTTGTGTTAAGCAGTATTCCGCCTCTGATCAGATGCTAAATACGTTGTATAAACAGAGAAAAGATTTGCGTAAAGAAAATAAAAGCGAAAAACACGTTATATTGATGTGTGTGAAACAGGATAACGAGCAGAGAAATCAAGTTGTTTATGTAACAAACGCTTCTCCAGCTTTTATTGCTTCTCTTTAATCACGCCTGTCGCCCCGAGGGGCCACCAGCATCTTGCGAAAAAGCCATCAACCATGGATGGAAATGTCTCTCGTGAGACAAATGAGCAAAGAGGAAGTGACCTTAGACATTTGGTGTTGAGGGGGGAGGAGGAAGAGGAAACACTTACAGGTGGTTTCGGTTCCCTTCAGAGGCTCGCTGCTCTCCTCGCCAACCACGGAGAAAACATTGACCACGTACTCGGTCAGAGGGGTCAGGCCTTCCAGCACTACAGTATTCACCGACCCTTCAACCAGCAGCTGAAAGGATAAGAATCCGAATCAGAAAGAAATGTTTTGCCAAGTCAGTAACACTTACAAGGACTTGGCCTAGGTGCATACATTAAAAAACAAACATATTGAACCCTAAAAGTCGGGTTATCAGACCATGTAGTCAGTGGTTTTTCACTCAATTTTTCTTTTTGAAAAGTATAGCTTAAGAGAGAACTACAGGGAGCAAAAGATGGAAAGTAAGGAAATTAAAGGGGAACAGTGCCTGTTGGGGGACAGTTTACATTAAACAAAATTGTACATGTATGCCTCTGTACATTAGCCATTTGTCCCAGCCTTTAGAAAATGAGTCCTCCATTTTTAATCAATACATGAGTCTCTCCTTCACTAGAATATCACTGACAATAATGAGCCATAGTCTGTATTCAGGTGCATCAGTTTGGAGCCAGTTCTTGAAGAAGAATCTTGACCAAATGTTGGTCTCCTTGATGCACAGACTCATTTTGGAGGATTCAATCCAAATGGGATCCACATCATGAATGGATCAAAAACTCGGGAGGAAGTCTATATTCTTGACGTTCCACTCACGGGATTGCTCCGTTACCTCATTTGGGCTGGATATCCGTTGCCTTGGGCTTTCTTTGGGTTGGCACTCTAACCTCTGGTGGATTTTTGAGGACTATGGCTAACTGCTCCTCAGATCTCTGCAGGGTGAATCCAGACAGCTAGCTAGACTATCTGTCCAATCGGAGTTTTCTGAATGTACACATGTTCCACCAAAACAAGTTCCTTCCCGAGGCTTAGACTTGAAAGGAGAGAGAGAGGGGGAATGACATCAAAGGGCCACAGGTTGGAGTCAAACCTATGGCTGCTGCGTCAAGGACTACGTCTCTTTATATGAGCAGGTGCTCTACCAGGTGAGCTCCGCAGGCGCCCAGAATGACTCTTTAAGTTACTCGAGTCTGATTCATCTAAGAGCTAAGGAGCAAATACTGACAGAGGTTACACTTAAAGATCAAAGTATTATTGTATTACTATATATTGTATTCAAACTGTTGTTGTTTGTAACTTTGCAATTTATGTTCATAATGTACATTCACAATGTCCTTATTTAGATTCATACTTTATTTATGTTGACACTGCTCTACAAAATAATTTGTAACACTCTTTTTAATCAAATCTTACTTTTTCAACTAATCTCACTTCTACTTGACGTTTTTATTTCTTACTGTACCAATGTTACTTTATCTTACTTTAAACACTTATTGATTGTGAGCAACTGCAACTAAACAATTTCCCTGAGGGGATCAATAAACTATTCTGACTCTTATTCAGATAATCCCAAAATTTAAAGGAGTTCAGCAACTTCCAAAACTTTTAATACATTTTATGTGAATATTGTGTTTTTTATTGTGGAGGTTAGTAGCTGAAGATAAGGCTGCCAAGTTTTAGTTCTTTTCAAAAAGCAGAAAATCTCATTTTAGAAGACATTTATTCAACTAATCTAATCTATCCTCACAGAGCAGAGTTAGTGTGGTCTGAAAGGACTTCTCATCTGATTATCGAGGGGCAGCAGGTTGGGAATAAAATGTTCCAATCCCCAGTTAGGCAAATATAAGCACACACTCTCATCAAAGAGGATTGAGCCCTTTCTGTTTCAGAAGACTGGGAATTAAATTTGACTAGCAGTGAAGCAATTTGTCATCTGATTATGTCAGTTTGATATCTGAAAAGGTTAAAGATTTGGATGACGATTGCAGCTTCGGTCTCTCTTAATCGCGACCCGTCAATCAGTGATTGGTGGGAGTCCAGGTCTCATAATTTCACCATTAGATAATTACAGTCTGTTCAATCAAAACTATGGTGCTGTATTCATATGTGCTGGTGGGAAAGTCCTTAAGTGGGACGTCCAACCTGGCTGCTAAACAGCATCACATTCCCGTGATGTTCTGCTGGAAAATCAAATCCAGAGGAGCAATGACAAACAAACTGCAGCCTTTTGAGCTAATGCAGAAACAAAGTTGCCCTTGTCAAGTTACTTATATCTGTGGTTGATTAAGTTTAACCTGTTTCCAATGCAAATCAAGTTACATGAAAATATTTTCTAAGTTTATCTTGATTCTAGCGGCGCAGCTTGCTTTAATCTTTGTTGAATCAAGACAGAGACAAAAAGACTCACATACAAGTTGATTTCTGTTAGGAACAGGTGGAATTATTCTTCTTGTTTTTCACTTTCAGAAAAAAAAATTCATGAAAAGGTATACATTGCTCCCAAAATGAGAATTCATATATCAATAACTCGCCCCGTGTTGACTTGAATAAAATTTGTTTTTGTCTTGTGCCTCCACTGTCAACAGAAAAAAAATCATTGAGGCGTTGAAGTTTAAGAACGGCAAAAGTATATCAAGTCTCACACAACTCGTTCAGAATAATCCAAGCTTTGTTTATCTAGTCATATCTTCAGTACTTCCTTAAATGTATTACAAAGGGTTGTAAATAGGTCTTAGTAAAACCCCTGTGTTTGGGAAGTGTCACTCCCCGATGTGAGTCGAGTGCAGATTTGAGTTGCGCATGCGTCACTTTGTGACAAGTAGCATACAAGATGCTAACGAGAGACTTCTGTAATGTCAATGCAGTAAAAATAGACCTAATTAAAGAAGTTAGTCCACTGCTGGCTACAAGTTAGCATCAAACACAACAAAGGCAGTTGAATGTCGTTTTGAGCTAACGTTAGCAATCAAACAATCATAGATAGCTATAACCTTTTTTTAAATGATTCCCATCTTCTGTTATTGTTTGTAATGAGAATAGTTTATTATTTCATGGATTTCACAAATTTCAGTACGACACGTTATGTTGTAAACCGTTTAAATCTGAGCATGCGCAAATCAAATCTGCACTCGACTTACGGGGAGTGACAGGAAGTACTGAGCATACGTCACGATAAATGAGACGTGGCTTCTACTGTACGAGGTTGTGTAAGAGTTTGTAAAAGGATGTTTTTGTTTGTCCTTTGACTTTTTACTGTTTTTGGATTCTCGGTGGAGGCATACAACAAAATCTATTTTTCTTAACGAATTCAAGGCAACACTCGGTGAGTAAATTAAGTAAAAAAAAATCTACAAATGATGATTTTTGTGGGTGAAGTATTTCTTTAAGGACTCAATTACAGACAGAACTTAGTCAATAAGAAAATCCTTTTTTGCACCAAAAATTGTGGCGCCTACTCTATGATTCAAGATAAGACTTGAGGTTATTTGGATAACTTTACTGAGTAAATCAATCAAAGCAAATCAATCTACATTCCAGGTTTAAAGACCCAGAATGGTAAATGTGTCTAGATGTGGTTAGGACTCAAAAAACACAAAGTTTAGGACTTATAACACAAAGTTTAGGACTTCTTGGAGGTGACTTGGAACTTCATACTCAAGACTTTTTTTTTTTTTCAAGACCTGCAAAACTATGACTTTTTCCCACTTCTGAGGCGTAAACTGGTAGTTTTTATTGGGCTTAAACATGCAAATCAACTATTAAAGATATTCTTGGTTTATACTCAGATTTACTCAGATTTACTCAGAAATACTTACACACAACACACAAAACACCCACTTCAGATCATTGGGCCTATTTAGTGTACAAATTTCTAATTTTCTTCTCTTGGCAGAGAGCCATGGCCTCAACCCTGACCCTTTTGGTTCTGGCTGCTTGTAATTTAGGAATTCCCTCTGTTTTTTGCACTGGCCGTAAATCCCTGGAGATAAGACATGCTGCACTAAGTACCCAGTGTGCACAGTTATTATAATACATCTCATGTTGGTATGTTCGTACATTAACAGATCTCAGCCCAGTGTGAGGTCCGTAACGTTAAACTAAGTGGATCCAGTGGAAACTCAAGCTCGATTTCAGAAGAGCCCGATTATAATCACACAGGCTCCATCTGACATGGGCCAATAAAAGCACAAAGGATGGAAAAGACCCAGTGCTCTGTTTTTAAAGACGTGACTGACAGGAGGTTAAGTGTAAACTAAATGCAGGTTCAACAAAGCAACTGGGGTCCAGATTTCAGTCCCTCAGGGCCAAGTAAACAGGGCTTTGAACAAAAGCCAGATCTGGGTATTTTAAAAAGATTTCCAGAAGTTGCTTTTGAGCCTGTCTTGTGAGGTTTGTCACATAGAACAACATATACCAGAATATAAAACAACAGGGGAGGTTTAAGCATTAATTAGTGTGCTTCTTGTGTGACTGACAACCTGTCATTATCTAAACTTACTTACTTACAACTTTGCAGAAAAGTAGTAAATCTAACCTGACACACAAACAAAAGAATTATCTGTTCCAGTTTAAGCCAGGTCTAATGGCAGCCAAAGGGAATTAAAAAGCACACAAGTTGCTGTTTGATATTCAGGGTTGTATCCAGCACCAACAGATGGGAGACTTAGAGTTTCTGAACCAGGAAGCGCACTAGGCGGCTTCCTCTAATGAAATTCTGTGAAATAGATGAATTATCTGAGTCTTTATATCTGGAACAAAAGAGCCCAACTGATCCCAGACAACAATGATAGAACCGGTAAATTAAATCTGACCCTGGGGTTGACAAAATTTATAAGTGGAGCCAAAAAAATCTGGATCGCCCTCTGTTGGCTGCACTGTAGGTTAGAGACCTCACCTTTTTAACGGTAGCGGATAAAACATGGACCAAACTACAAAAATGTAAGTACACGTCATATTCATTTTTCTTAAAGATGGTTCCTGTCATTTAAGGTAATCACACTAATGTTTGTTCAAGTGTTCATTCTTCTAATAAGTTTGGTATTCATTTAATATTTGATGCAATAAAAACGGGCTGACACGTCATGATTGACAGCTGAGATTGACTCGCGATTGGCGGGTGTGTGGGCCGGACTTTGACACTGCTACTGAGCAGACTCTGGCCCCACTTCACTTTTGTACAGCAGGAGGAAGTGGAGACGTGTCGTCCAGCATTAGATACAGTCTAGTCTACTCTTTTTTCTTGTGTTTCTCTGGATCAAAGTTCACCCAAATACAATCATCATTGATTTTTCTCTCACTTTGATATGTAACAAAGAAATATCTTGAGTGTGGTTTTCTTACTATGTAAAGTAAACATGAGTTAAAAGCAGCAGGACTAACCCCCGTTTTCCACGGGCGCGTCTGCACTGTGTCTGCACTGCGTTCCTGACGCATCGCGACACCCGAGAGCAATTGCGGCCACTCAAGTCAAGTCAGGTCAAGTCAATGCGTAAAGCAGCACATAGCTCCACACAGTGAAAGGGAAACAGCTAGAGCATCCAGTCAATTCACCAACACATATCATATATGTCTTCTCTACAACACCCCGGGCAGATGAGAGATTCATCTTGGAGGTGGAAAAACATAATAGACACCACACATCCCTTTTATCAGGACAAGGCCAGAAAAGAGAAGGCAGAGTTTAACTACAGGAGTGCTTTGAGTGGAAGGAAGGAACCTTTTTAATAAACATTTGATTGTTCTGTTAAGTGTCGGGCAGCCAGATGCTCCGCTTCTGAGACATTTCCGGAGTGGTATGGCGCGGAACGCAGTACAGACTAGTAGAAAACCGGGTTAACATAGAGGGATGCATGAAGGCATGGAGGGAGTAACAGGAAAAGTTGGAAGCTTTATCTCACCTCCTGAGTGGGTCCTCCAGCCACCATCACATAAGTGACGCGATACTTGTCGACGGGGCTGCCGGGTGCTGTCCAGGTGGCACGGAATGAGCGGTGGGTCACCTCTGAGGTCACCAGGTCTGTGGGCGCCTCCAGTTCCCCTCCTGAAAAGGAATGAACCTGAATATGATCCGGCAAGTAAAAGTATTTCACACCGTGAACCCTGCCCTGGGTGCTCTGACACTGAAGCCGGTGGCCGGCTGTATATTTCAGCTCTCCTGACTTTAAAAAATGTATTTCTCCAGCTGTGCTGTAAATCATTTTGTTTCCTCCTAAAACTGATTTACGAACTAAAAACAGTTCCAACATGAAAGTTTCCATCAGAGGCTTGGGTCTGTTTTTCTGTTTTTGAAGAGTAGAATTCATTTGCAACTTTGTTCTCATCCTGGGATTGCAATGACTACTAATAATATGTACTTTCTCCTTGTTAGTTTCATCATTCAAACCGGGTGAAAGCAGCGGTACCAAAGAAGTGTAATTATGCTGATATTTATTTCTTTACTCGGACTACAGGTTTATGTTGTCCTTCTAAAGCAGAACAACTTTCACACCCTCGAGCACCTGCAAATCCAAATGAAAGCCTACAGTAAAACCTTTAAAAATGTATGGTTGTCAGTCTTAAATGCTGTGGCTTTGTGGTATAATTATCTGAAGCTACAAGGTTTACCCTGACCTCCACTTCATGTAACTACTGAAAGGTGTAAATCTGATTCAGCCGTGTTCAAAGAAGAAGCTGGAATTAAAGCTGTAAGCTCTGAGCTCCACTGAGTAACTAGTACAGTTTCTGTTTTACACGTGCCTGTTTGGAACGGGCTGAATGCTTGTGGTATTCTCCAGAACCGCTCATCTAAACAACTTCACACTCAACACTGAGTTTGCTAGAATGTAACATCTCTTGTTCGAATGGTTGATATTTCTCAAAGGTCAATTCTGTTTCACAAAAAATCATACCTTTCTTTGATAAATGAAAGTATATTTTGTTACTTAATAGACTAATAAACTAAATTTACCAGCCAAGATGTCATACTGTCGCAAAAGAAATCATGATACATACGATTTTCACATTAGTAATAATGAGATGCTTGCTACAGATGCATTTCTAGTGATGACAGCAAAAACACGTTTTATTTCTCTTATTCTCTGCTTTGTTCTAACGCTGGTGGGCGCTCTCTCCCTATCTCGCTTGACCATTTAACGTTACCGTGCTCTAGGGCGATCGTTCTCCGTCTAAAACTCAGGCATTTCAACCAGCTGTTTCTTAACATAAAATAAAATGGATAATGGATAATTTTATTTTTGTAGTTTATAGCTGACTTTACCAGCTGACTTCTGTTTTGGCTGTTGAAACAGGAGACGTCTCTAATGTTCTAAAACCAGCCTCTGGAGACTAAACCAGTTGACTTCTCTATAGGCTGTTGAAACAGGAGACGTCTCTAATGTTCTAAAACCAGCCTCTGGAGACTAAACCAGTTGACTTCTCTATAGGCTGTTGAAACAGGAGACGTCTCTAATGTTCTAAACCAGGCTCTGGAGACTAAACCAGTTGACTTCTCTATAGGCTGTTGAAACAGGAGACGTCTCTAATGTTCTAAAACCAGCCTCTGGAGACTAAACCAGTTGACTTCTCTATAGGCTGTTGAAACAGGAGACGTCTCTAATGTTCTAAAACCAGCCTCTGGAGACTAAACCAGTTGACTTCTCTATAGGCTGTTGAAACAGGAGACGTCTCTAATGTTCTAAACCAGGCTCTGGAGACTAAACCAGTTGACTTCTCTATAGGCTGTTGAAACAGGAGACGTCTCTAATGTTCTAAAACCAGCCTCTGCGACTTGAACAGCTGCGTTGCAGTGACACCATCACCTGGTTTTGAGTCAAGCTAAGACGGGCCGGTTCAGACCGCTGCAACTTTTCCCTGCAACATTCCATAACGGTTTTGTCTTATTGCAAATCTTTGGTCTGTACTGGGATGCCAGTTCTGATGATGTGACTCTTGTCCTACCTGGGCCTTTGACGCTGTTACACAGGTTGACGGTGAGTTCGTCAACGATGTCCACCAGGAACTTGAAGTCGGCAACGTTGTACATGTGAATTTCATCGGGGTCGGAGGCGATGGACCTCAATTCATTCTCATCTGCATTCTTCACACCTGAGAGAAAAATGTTAATTTGCTTATTTTGAAACAGCCAATGGTGCCAGTCAGTGTTGTAGTACTCAAGACCGGTCTTGGTCTCAAGAGTGGTCTTAAGACCAATTTTCGACGATCTCGGTCTCATCTCGGAATGAACCACTTTTTCACTCAGCCTTGTCTCAATCTTGGATGAACAGGACTCAGGACTTTCTGCAACCTAACGCTAACCAACACAACTGGGACCACTTGAAGTTTTTATCTGGGGTAAGTAAGGAAGCATAAAGAAAGATAAGCTATGTGGAAGTGATGCTAGCAAAGCTAGCTAGCTAATGTTATCAATCTGCCTCTGCACCAAAACTCTTCAAAAATCTCTTCACCCCTCATTCACAGTGATTTAGCGAATATTAGCTATACATATTAGCAAGTTGGGTATATACTGTATGTTTAGGTTGTTTGGTCGGGTCTTGGTCTTGACTCGGACTCGGCCTGCCGTGATCTTGGTCTTGGTTTAGTCTCAACCCCTCAAAGTCTTGGTCTTGTTTCTGTCTTGATACACTCTGGTCTTGGTAATGACTTTGTCTCGGTTAAGGTGGTCTTGACCACAACACTGGTGTCAATTTCATTTCCGTTTGCCTTGAAAATCAACTTCAGAGACTTGAAACTTGACTGATTAGATTTTAATGAACTAATTAAAGTCCACGGCTGCTTAAAGGAAGGAAATCCATCTTGAATTGTTTTGGAATATGTAGCCTATGGGACTCAATCATAAAAAACCAACTGTTAGTTCATGTGACAAACAAAAAATAAGCAATGACACCATTCAAGCTATGTCAATATCACCTCATTTCTGTTAGTTATTCAAACTGACAAAAATCACGTACCGATTGCGTAGAGCTCGATGTCGCTGTCTCTCAGCTTCTCCGAGCTGAAGATGATTTCATCCTGCGACTTTCCGTCAGTGATTAGGATACCAATTTTGCGTGAGTCGGGACGCAACCCTACATTTGGTCTGAAGTTGTTGTCGAGGATGTACTTCAGAGCCATCCCTGTGTGACAGAAAGAATAGTTAGAAAACTATTCTGTTGTCAGTCACGGTGAATCTCGGCTTTTAACATTAAACATGATTTTTATTCATAACATAATTGCCAAAACAACAAGAGATATTTTTGGTAGACAGGTGTTTTGGAAGTTTCTGTGAATATTTGGGAAGTTTCTGGTTGAGTATTACTTTAAACTCTCACAAAGAAAATCTACTTTATCGTTGAATTTTTTGAGAAACATCAGTTTTCTACAGCTAATGGACCCAAATAAGAAAAGTAAATTGATTCCAAATTGGGACCTTCATCTGTGTTAACCTGCTGTGGATTGGACAAATTACCCGTCATGGTGTTGCCTCCTTTGTATGGCAGGTTGGCAATGGCGTCCAGCAGGGACGCCTTGGTCGGGTGTGCGTTCAGGTGCCACTCGGTCTTTGGGTCGCCACTGTACTGAGCCAGACCTGCAGAAAACACAATGGACACAAGAAAACTTACAAACTGCCAACTTAACTGGTTTACCAAAAACAACTGCACTTTAAATTTTTCAATGGCTTTAGTTAGTAAGTTAATAGATCAAGACCACCAGTGACAAACTATGCATGATATGATAAATCATCAAACTTTAAAGATGCTGTAGGTAAGACTTAGAAAACTTACTCTGCTGATATTGACCCCATATTCAAGTAGTACTACGTAAAGCAAGTAAATTAAAAATCAGGATTCTCTGGCTCCACGATATGGAGCCAGAGATATGCAAAAATCCACCGCTCCCTGTTCAGATGCACCAATCAGGGCCAGTGTGTGTGTGTGTGTGTGGGGGTGTTGCTCATGCAAACGCATTCATTCTTTCTTGTGGGGGGGAGGGGCTTAGGTGACCGTTAGGCCTTAAGCAAAAAGAGGGGGATTGACTGACTACAGTACCTCCAGTACCTTTAAACAACTCAACAACAGCAATATTTAAATGCTGAAGCTGCTCCACTTTACCTCATTTACTAAGATAAGAACGCAGCAATAGTCTAACAGCCTTTGGAAGAAAATCATCTTCAAAATGACCAACGTTTGGTACTGAATACTCTAAGTATGTTTAAGACTTTTGCTTGGTTAAAATGTTAATGGCTGGACTCTGATTTCTAATGCATTTTTACATTGCGGTATAAACTTTTGGTGTGGTTTCCACCTTTCTAAGCATTAGTCATATAGAGCCAGAGAAAAAGTAGACAGTGGTAGGATTAAAAGTAGTAGCAGTTGACTTATCAATTGAGCTGAATTGTTAGTTACAATAAAGGTAGTAGTAGCTATTGGACAGTATTGAAAGTAGTAGTATAGGTGGTAATTACAGCAGAGACAGCAGTTGTGGTGACAGTAGTAAAAATATTACCAATCTGGACTCTGTCGGGGCCGATGTCGAACACGCTGACCATGCGAGCGATGAAGTTGCGAATGGTTTTGAAGTTGATGCGGCCGATGCTCCAGGAGCCGTCGACCAGCAGCACAAGGTCGGCCTTTGCTGAGGTCTTACACTGAGTGTCTGCGGAGAGAGATGGCAAGTGAGCGAGACACCTGGTACACACCACGGACATGCACCGCGAGCACTCGCTCGCTCTTATACGAACCATTAGAAATGAATGTGTGTCGGGAACGTGGGAAAAAGAAGAAGAAGAAGAAGAAGAAGGTTTGTGTGACACATCAGAGAAGAGAGAGAAGAGCAACTCACAAACAGTCACACAATCACAAGATGTTTACACAGCAGGATGTTTTACACAGCATTACGTAACACAAATAATTCACATAGGCAACACATTGTGCAACAGCTGTCATTTCTGGAGTAACTGCTCTTTCTTTTTTTTGTTCTCTCTCTCTCTCTCTTCCAACTCAGCAAGCATTTTTATATCCAGCGGCGAACAGGCACTGTGGTCTTTTCTGGCCGACACTGAGGCTGTCTCCTCAAACAGCAGCAGTGAGCCTCTCTGGCACTGCGATATACGAGGTCTCCTGTTCCACAAAGTTGCTGCACATTCCAGCTCCAGGCACCTGTAGGGGTGGAAAATGGCCGCTCTTCCCTCTTTTTTTATTTATTTATTTTACAATGACACGCCCGGCAGATGCCAGGCGCTTAAAACCTGGGCCCCTGTGTGTGCAATTGAAAACAGGTTAGAAGACAATCGATTACATTTTTTTCTGTTCTTTTTCAGCAGGCCGCAGACACAGATGCTAAGTGGAACTGAGTCGGATGCTTGGCCGCAGTCTGTTTGAGTTATACCACCGCCGCGTAAACAATATCCTCATGTGTCCCTCTGACGTTCATTAATACAAACAGATGTCATAAACAAAGACAGCTTTAAGAGGCATCCCATGCGCTGCAGTCGACTGCTGGATCCAGTGACTCTGAGTAAGAATCTCAGCAAATAAATATCCCGCTCAGCCGGACTGTGGGACTCATATCAACTGGCATTGTTGCAGAAATTCTGAACAGTGGCTGTCTTAAAGTGAAAGTTTGGTGTTTTAAAGTGTTAGCTTAGATTCACCACACTATAGATTCACAAAACTAATCAATGGAAGCAGCAAAAGAGCAGCAACCCCCATGTTCTGTGAGGTAAAATTACTATTGTTGTTAAAGGAGACTCGATGCTTTGCAGAGAGCAGAGATTACGGCTTCAGTTTCCTTTTGTAAATGGCTGTCTGACAGCAAGGTAAAGCGGTGAAAACAGTCCAAATTTAGTGTACGCACAGAGGTATATGAATCAATTTTGTAGATTATCTATCTATAATCTGTCTCAACTTAATACATCTTAGATGTGTGCAAGTGGGGGTGTCCGTGACATTTTGAGCAAGCTCAGTTTTATTCTGAGTTGATAAAGGAAACGAAATGTCCTTTGAGAGTACATGGAAGAAAGCTCCTGAGATCACATAAAAAAACACAAGATTTGGTTGAATGCTTGAAAAAGCTACTACTGTAAACGGATTTTATGATCTTGTCTAAAGGCATCCCTTGTGCTTCAACCTTGACCATACAAATTCAGTAGCCTCTACTATAGTTCCCCTTTGTGGTTTGTATTATTGTCTTGTTTGTTGATGATTTCATTTTGCAGAAAACTGTCAAATCAAATGGAAGTCGTCTTTACGGAAACCTCTATACTTCCACTGACGTAAAACAAGACCTTCTTTAATCCATTTGAATATAAAAAGTGATGGAAAACAAGTTAACACAATGTTGAATTTTAGCATTTCCATTGGTGGTTAAATTGTTAAAAAAAATCACTTAAAAATTCCAGAAAATGTCAAGTGATATGACAAAATATTGCTGGACACAAGTAGAACTTTCTCACTCCACTGTCAGGTTTTTCACACATTTTTTAAAGAACATTTGAAAAAGGGACAAAGCATTTAATGACCTGTAAAAAACAAGGACACATCAAAGCGGCTCTGCCAGACCATATGGACCTGTCAGAAAGTCTGGATTAAGGCCTCCACTAAGCAGCCTGCCATGTGAGAACCTCAGTTTAATATACGAGGATCCTTAAGTGGTACCTCGGTGGAACATCCTGGCCTGTTCCCCGCCCGGTGGGCAGCTGGTCACTGTGTCTGCTTGCCATTACAGCCAGAATTTCTGCCCAGGGTCAGCACCTCCGCTGGGTCTCATGAGAAGCATAACATTTTCCTAACTGCATACATGCTGACGGCAGCTAACGCTTGGGACCATCAAAAAAAGTCTGTAATTGCAAACAGAGCCTTCTTCCGTACTTTGGACAACATAAAAAATGGGAAACATCTACTTTTGCATTAAAACATTTGGGCCACTGAGTTCAATAGTAACTCATACTGTAGTTAACAAAGTTATATGATTGTGGAGACACCGTTGAAGGTCAGCACATTGTGCACGTGAGGTCAAGGAACATGTCCAATTGGGCAATTTACAAACGTTAATGTCAACACTTCTGCACATGTCTGCTTAACAGCATCATTTTTGCTCCAGATCACCAAATGAGATATGAGGTAGGTAAGGAAACGCGAGCCAAGCAGCTCAAAATAATTTGGGCTAATCGTAATCATCTGCGTCGAGTTTCAGGCCGCGATTCCAAAGAGACAATGATATTAATTCCCTTCGACAACCAATTGAATTCAAGTTCAGCGTTCTGGCACAAATTTGGGCAGCACTTCGAAGTCGGACCACTCCTGTTCTGAAATGACTTGGATCAGAGAGCGTCTGGTCTGCAGGCCTGCTCTTTGGGGCTTCTAATGGTGTTTGAGTTTTGGTGTGGTGGAGTTATCAGCTTTTACCAGAGGGATCGACAGGAGGCGGCTCCGGAGCATCCATGAGGGTCGTCTTCTCCTCTCCTGCCAGAGGCAAACTCTCCCCTCCGTCAAACATCCCAAACACGGCAACAGAATACTTAGTTTCTGCCCTAAGAGAGAAAGGAAATTACATAAATTTACATCAGTCTTTTCTAATCCCAAAATGAGATCTCCACCAATGTGAAAAAGTAGCCCATGGTCTTTCAAATGACTGTCCTGAACTTTTCATTCCAACATGATCTAGTACTTTTATAAAAAAAACTTTGTTGAAATCAGACAGCATGAATCAGCACACCAGTGAAGAATGTTTTATGTTGGTAAATAGGTCCATATTATCCTCCTTCTTTTAGAGGTAGCGGACTTGTAGCGGCGTCTAAATGGTCCCTACGCCCTATTATAATAATTAGAATTTGAAATACTATAAATTGGATATTATATTGTGTGCACCATACAGCAACATACAAAACAAATGTGAGTGTTTGTAATGAATTCAAAAGCTTTAATGTGTTGAAGAAAATGTACAAGATCTGTTCGTACAAGATTTCTACTGGGGTGTGGTAGGAAGATTAGGGCATTTCTTGGTGGTTTATATGTGGCTCAGAGACACTTGCTCAGATAGGTTGCCACCAGGTTGTTCCACAGACTTTGTACTTGGAAGAAGACAAGGTAAAGTCTCTTTAATGTCCGGTCCAATTTATTCAGATGTTCTCACATACAGCTCCTCCGCGTAATATCTAGATAACTTCAGGGCTGCAGTGCATGTGTGAAAGGGGTTTAAGTGGTGGCAGAGCATGGCTACATGTAGGAGGTGTATCCCTGAACCAACGGAAGTCAGCCATTTTTAATTAAATGTGGCCCGCCCATTGTTGCCTGCAGCTTTAATATATGTTGTTTCCCTTTATGGTGAACTCTCTAATCTAGGAATGAAATTTCTCAGAAGATTTGAATATCTAATAGTTTGGAAAGCTTACCTAAGTTCCTCTAGAACGACGGTGTTGTCATAGGGACCAACCAGGAGTTCCTCCAGGTCAATATCATTGCCATGAGGGTGAAATGTCACTTTGTAGCCCTTAACTTGTCCGGGTGCTGGATCCCAGGTGACTCTGAAACTGTTCTTGGTTGGCTCTGAAGTCTGGAGGTTCCTGGGAGCCTTGAAGGGTGACACTGAAATAGAAGAACCCGGCCAGAACTTCAGGACAAACTTGTACTGAATAAAAAGTCATCACCAACTCCAACCATTGGTTGGTAAGGTTTTTGAAGATCAGCATCCTACCAAGTTTGTCATTAGTCCATAATACAATACCTTGAATCCGGTGCCATTGGTTAAAAAGCCCAGTTGTCATGCTGTGTGTTAGTAATGGTAGCGTGTGATTGAGCACGTATTTATTAACTGTGATTTTAGTGTTCTGGTGGAAAGACGCTGCATCTTGACAGAGCAGAAGCACCTGTAGTGAAAAATATTCATCTTAACAAGTCGTTTCAACCTTGAAGTCAATCATAAACTCTTATTTTTGGAGGAACAATGGGAAAGAAATCTGCAACTTGGATGAAAGAATTCTGTTCGTTTCCAAGGCAGCATGAATTATGTTAACATTTCTTTAGAAACAAGTGACAAAATTGTCAAACAAGCCAGTTTTCTCCATTTGTTTACCCAATACTGACATTTAATAGGCGAACGTCCAGGATGCCAGTTGAGGTAGAAGTTCTTGATTTTAGGGAAGTTAAACACTTGAAGGAGAATTCCGGTAGATTTCAACACATAGCTCTATTGTTTGTACATTTGGAGTTCTGTCAGTAGCGAGAAAAACGAAAACAATTGCTGTTGCCTACACCGTGTTGTCCTCCTGCTAGCGTTATGAACCATGATGCTGAAACCGGAGGATAACACTGTGTAGACAACAGTGATCGCTTTTGTTTTTCTTGCTATTGACAGCACTCCAAATGTACAAACAACAGAGCTACGTGTTAAAATCTAACGAAATTCTCCTTTAACTTAACTGACATTCAGATAAAGTCATTGATGATCCGTTGAGCAGTGAAATTAGCGTCACAATGCTAAATTACGGGACACAGTGACCAAAGAATTACATTCATGAATTGTCTGACTCTCAGTGAGTAGGACAAATAGCGGCAGAGCTCAAAAGCCAAAGAAAACAATTAAACGTTTAATTTTAAAACTAAAAATTAACATTCAGTTTGGCTGGCCAATCACAGGACACATTATGGCTCCATAAAAAGCTGAAATCACCTAAGCTTCACATTGTTTTTAACTTCATTCTACCAATGATAATGTTTTAAGAATGAACTCAGGTTTAAACGTCTTGGTTCAGATGAACATGTTTCTGCAGTGTACTGTCTGTCAGAGGGTTGAATTATGGACCAACGTACGTGTCGTTCCTACTCCTTGCCTTGCTTTTCCTTCCACGCTCTTGTAGATGGGGTGAACAATGATGTTGTAAGTGGTCATGGGCTGCAGCCGCTTCATGACAGTGGAAGTGGTCGTCCCGGGGATCTTGAGGGCCACTTCTTTCCCTCCACCAACTGGAGTGTGCTTCAGCCGGTAGTGGGTCACCTTGCCCGGCGCCGGCGTCCATGTGACTTTCATGGTTCGTTCGGTCTCGTCCGACACGGTCAACTTTTTACCAGCAGCGGAAACTGAAAACAAAAGTTATTTTCATAAACCGGATTCAGATATTCAAGATTCAGCGTAAAATCTATATCAAAATATTGTTATTGTTGTCAGATACTGCCAGTATATTTTGGCAGGGAAGAAACAGGATTTGGAAAATATTTCAATGCTTTTTCAAACATATTTATACTTAAGGCAAGTTTAAGTGTAACTGATTTAAATCAGTTACAATATATGTGTAACTGATTTAAAATGTCCATGGCTGCCCATGGAAATTCACGACTTCTCTGATAACTATTCAAAAACTTTGTCTAATCCACAAACACCCAACCACAATATTCCGATTGCCATCACAACTCCTTTAAAGCTTTAGTGCGTAACGTTTTGATATTAATAAACATCTTTTTTTTCTCAGTACGATTATATTCAGAAGATTGTGGCGTCCGGTGACTTTTCCTGCTCACCTCTTCTAAAGAGTACATCATGATTTTTCAATCCTCCGTGTCCTCCTTGGCTACTAGCAACTGCGTGGAGGAGGGGTGGGGGCGTATGCGCAATCAAGGAAGGCTTGTATCATGTGGACGGGCCACAGTTTTGTTGTCATTACTTAGAATTTCTCATGGTCGCGACAAAAACTACGCACTATAGCTTTAACAGACTCACTTTTAGTTTTTACGTTCTGTGTGAGCTCAACAAGTTTTCTTTTGGGGGCTACTTACAGCCATAAACATTTAGTTGTTTTCATTTAAACCCTAAAATTAATCATCTTTCCCTCTTTATTTTCAGGCCAAGTGTGGTTTCCCTTTTATATTCCTTCAGTGGTATTTATGTATTCATAACTGCAGGCATAAATGTTGAGTAATCTCATCAGCTTCATGCCAAAACTAATTAGTTATGAATTAGGCTTTTGCCCAAAAGTGATCAATTAGGGAGGAAATGCTAACCACATTTTTCTTTTTCGCCCTGAAACAACCTTAAGCCGCATAAAATGAACTTAACTTATTCTGACAATTCTGCAAGTGATTAGAAAAGAATTTGCAAGGGAATAATATGTATATTTAATGATCCCAAGGAAAGTTTTTCAGACTACTTGATTTTTATTGGCGGAAAAAAACATGGCATCCAACTTTTCGATGTGTTGATGGGTTTGAACAAATCTGTGAAGCCAGAGATGAAGTTGATTATAGTTCTGCTGAGAGAATGCATGAGGAACAATATAGTATATTCTGAACATGTGTTAGTGTCTCTACATGTGTCTTTGTTTTGGGTGGCCTGTTTGTGTGAATTTGGACTGTTGGATTTTGCATGTGTGCGTATATATTGAGGGATGTGTTGACATTTTTAAGAGCTTGCTTGGTGTCTGATGCAAAATATGCAGCTCACAGTGCGTCACCTATATCACACACGTTGAACCAAGTTTCCCCTCAGCTGTTATTTTAGAGCGCGTAACACAACAGAACTGTCACCATGGTGGTGTTTCACTCACAATTACAATTTGAAAATGATCTAAAATGAATATATTATTCAAATTTGGATTATTTCTATAGACTAGAAAGCAGAAAACCTATGGAGAATGCCAAGTGTACGATTATGCACGCTCTGAAAAAGTGTTGAATCTGATTTAACTGATATTCTTATGGGACACACACAAAACATCCTATACTTCCCCCTTGGGGGTTGAAGAATTGGGTTCATGACCTAACCACTGACTATTACATCCCTGAATTGACCATTCTGCGCGGCACAGGTGATATACAGCAAAAGCAACTAATTTCTGCACTTTCAAGCAATAAACTATAACCTCCAAGCGGTTCAGCTGCTCTTTCCTGCATCGTTGCTGCATGATTTGAATCACAGAGAAATGTGTTAGCTAATAACTAAGTATAAGCTAATTGTTATTTTATTCTTGCAACTTTGTTTAATGCCTCTTAATTATCGTTGATTTTAGCACTCTTGTTTGTCTTTGATTCATATACTTATTTATATTGTTTTGTATGCATTTATTTTCCTTTATTTGTGACTGTGATGATCTGTGTAACCCAGGTGTTAAGTGCTACAAAGTCCCACTTACTACTAGTTAAGTAACTTAACCAATGAGATTATTTTTGTCTCCACAACCAACTAGTTCTCACTCCCAAAAATACAACAGCTTGGTCAGTGGCCCTTGGCATCTAAGCGTCCTGTGTGAAAGCGAAGGTCAAAGTTGACTTATTTTAACTTTACATAGTTAAAATGTCAACTAAGTTAACTTACTTAAATAACATTAAATACTAACGTCATGTAACAAATATACTTATTTTAACCCAAACCACAATCTTTTCCTAAACCTAACCAAGTAGTTTTGTTGCCTAAACCAAACATTACCCTGCACTTTGACGCCATTAGAGCACCCAGAGTGTTCAAAATTGGACATTAAGGGCGCACTCACACTCAGCCCAATTAAACCATACCAAACATGTTTGACCCCAAAGTCCTGTTTGTTTGACTAGTGTGATTGTTCTTACAGGACGCTAATCCATGCCCCGACCTGCTTGGAAGAGGTTGGGTTGTTCTCGGATATGGTATGCATCAGTGTGATCGCGAAACATGCCAGGCTCTGGTTCTTACCTGACAGATGAACGGTAATTGGACTCTGCAAGTCCAGCAATGTAATGACGTAAACGTGCTCTGGCCCCAATTGTTTTATTGCAGTGTGAGTGCAGGCCAGTAGGGAGAGTGGGGAGTGGGGAGCGGGGACAAATGTACCTGAGCAAGATTCAAGGAAACTGGGCCAAGTGTGAGTGTACCCTAAGCGACCCTATGTGACGAGTAGGGAGTCAGAATGTGTCTCCGAAGCACATTCAGTGATCACAGAGTGTCTGTAATCTTACCGTCAGTGGTTTCTTGTCCAGTGAGTGGCCTGCTGTCTTTATGATCGTAGGCGGCGACAACGGAAACTTGGTAGAGCGTCTCCGGACTCAGGCCGTCCAGCACGGTGTTGGTCACATGTCCTGGCACCGTTTTATCTCCAGTCTCCTCGGAGAACAGTGAGTTCCATCGAACCCGGTACAGCTTTACGTTGCCAGGCGCCGCCGTCCAGGACGCTGCGAAGCTGGAGTCAGTCACGTCACTGGTGACCAGGTTTTTAGGAGGTCCCACTTCTGCAAAAACAACAAGCAAAGCTGCGGATTATTATGGGGTTTGTGAAGTGTATCATGAAACATAAAAGCAATATGCCATCATAAGATAAGTAGTTAGGGAAACATCTTTCTTCATGTAGCAATTACATTTCATGTATAACGTTTTTCTGTTAGATTTTGGACCAAAGCTTTATATCTTTTAAATATACACACCCTACATTTTGAGCACACTAGTGACATTAAATGTCCTCCCAGACACACAACAGATGTTTTTTTTCTATATTGTCTAAAGTCAGACTGGCTTGTCAGTTTTCTTTTGAAATTCATGTTCTCTTTTAAAACAAAAAGAACCACTTGCTGGCAGATCAGATTATTTTCTGAAATGGCAACGATTAAAAGGCCATTGTGTGGACAGAAGAATTGAACAATTCACCACAACTATAAAGGGCAGAGACGACTGGAGAAACACATGCAATATTTCTGAGGGTATTTTAAGACATTTCTGCTTCCTTAGTGAGTGAAGAGCATTGGACTACAGGAGACATGGGAGAGCAAAGACAAAAAACATGTCGGGAACCGGACGAACTCAGAGTGCCCAGTGAGCCAACGAGAGGAAAAAATTTAAGGAAATTTAAAGGAAGCTTTATTGTAGTTTATTAGACATCTTTATTTCATCAAATTGGTGCTTCCCTCTATTGGTAAAGCGTCAGCTGCAAACATTTGCTGCTGCTTTGATATTCAGTATTTTGCAGGCACGTTTTAGCGCTTAACTAGTGAGCTGTTAAGTGACCTAACGGCTCTCTTGCTTTCTTGTGGGTTTAGGGAACTTTGCGTTTGCTAACGCCCCACCGACTCAAAGGAAAATTTCTGTTTATAACTTGGTTCTTATTCTTGTGGCTTAATGTCCGGGTTTCACTTAAAAAAAGACAAAAGGCTTTTTCAACCCTTGTCTCCCCTCCAACTTGGCCACCTGAAGACGTGGTGACCACTTATAAAAAACAATGCCTCCTCTCTGTGCAGCAGTTAAAGCAGGTAAAACAAAAAGGGAATCATGTTTCAATCCCACAGTGACTGAGGACAAGAAGCTTCATCCAGTAATTTAACTCAATTTAAATTCAACCAAGTGATGGATTAACATTTTCAATGACATTGTCTTACAAAACTGTGCTCACTCTGAAGCTTGTACTTGCACAGAAATCAAGAACATACATACAAACACAGTATTAACTTGTTTTTAGAGGTTTTTATGACCTTATGACCTATGACCAACTTTCTTAGGGACGCAGCACACAGAAGCAAAACCCTGTGTATATTTGGTTGAGCAAATCTAATTCCCCCAGCCGCAGCGGCTCATTTTGCTGCAAGCAGACATATGGTCACTTTCCTATACAGACAGAGCACAATGCTGGAAATATTTGTGAATGATGGAAAAGGAGAAAGAGGAGGGAGAGTCAATATTAAATTATAATCTGTCTTTAGTTTAGAGATGGTGACAGCATGAACAGTGGAGGCGCTGGAAACACTGAGAAGTATCCACAATGTGATAATTACCACAAAATAGCAGAACCAGCTATATAATCAAGAAAGTGAGGGTGGAATAAATCACATTCTAGCTTGTGCCAAATGATACACATCATAAGAGAGAGAGGAGGGGGAAAGAAAAGCACTACTCTCCAAATGTTTATAGCTGGAAAAATTGTTTCTGGTTTGGATTCAAAACAACAAAATTCAGGATACACTTTGAAGAAACAAAATGTGTGTGTGTGTGTGTGTGTCTTTGCGTCTGTGTGTCTGTGTGTCTGTGTGTGGAAGTTGTTCAGCCAAATTTGTTCCTGCCAACTGATACCGGAAATGTCATTTTGATCATCTTTTTAAATGTGCAAAACATGTGGCCAGGCTGTTATAGAAATCTCTGTAAGCAATGTAGGTTTTAAAACAGTTTGAAAAGCATATCATGACAGAATTACTGGATTATAAAAGATCCATTTTCAGCAGCTCTTGTCAGCTTATAGTGCTTACGGTAATATGCTAAATGCTTGTTGCAGGTCGACTCAAATCAGGCTTTTAATTTGAAGGTCTTCATTTCAGTATTTCTGACAGAAAAACACATCAGACTTCCTACCATGGATGTATTGTACGTTGCTTCATTAATGTACATGTATTAGTTTATTTCGGTCTTGTTATTTCACTTGTGCTGCTTGGTCGCCATCACTCAGTCTTCGCCACTCAGACGCCACTGCAGCCACCATAAGCAGGGAGCTGGGAGCTCTCCATGGCGGCTGCCAATATTTATCAGCTTCAAGGAGCGCTGTCTCTCAAAGCTGGAAGCTAAGTCTGGAGGCTTTTGAAAATAACAGCCACAGACAGCCGTCAGATGGAGTATGGAATATCTGGCGCTCTGCAGGCGCAGCCTCAAATGCACCCAGACCTAGATTTCCAGTCAGTGATGAGGCAAATGTGAACAAAACCGCAGCAAATTTAATGCACTTCTGAAGATATTTGCTATGCTCTGCATGTCTTCCAAATCTATCCATTCATTTATGTATGGAAACCCAAACTACACAGCCTAAAACTACACAGGGCAGTTTACTCAAAATGAGAGAGATATTCTCTATAAATAAAGTTTGGGGTTTTTTTTACATCTTTTCCTGTGTGAATTTATAAAAGTGATTTTATTGCTGAAATCAATCGTTTTTTCCATCATGCCACCCAACTGTTCAACTTGGTTAGAAGTGGTACATTTTTGAGGACAAAGTGAAGCAAAGAAAGTGGATGCTGTAATGGAAGTTTGAACGCGCTAAAGAAGATCGTTCTGTAAAATCCAAAGCTCCAGAACAGTTACTAAATGGACCTTGTTGTGGAATTTTTGGGTTAAAAGTTTGATAGTTTCTCCATCATCCCTAGGGCTGGGTATAGTACCAGTACCTTTAAAGTGATACAGATAACACTAGAGTATTTCATTTGAAACATTTTTTTCACATATGGCATTAAATCTAAAAATGCTTTCAGTGATTGGCTGTGAGCAAAACAACACAAATTGTTATTTTGCTTCTAGATCTTGGGGGAGGTTGTTGCAGCAGCACAAGGACGATCTAACTATACAAGAGCATTAAACATTAGCATTAATAAACTCAGAAAATTGTATGACTACAACTCAAATACACCGACTTCGTCAGCACCTGAAGCCCTTTGAAGTACAGGTCATGAGCTTTCTTAAATATTTCTTCTGTTGATCTCTAAGCAGCTGATTCTCTTTGCTCTCTGACACAAAGCTTCACGGAGGAAGTCTAGGAATCGCTGCTGCAGAAGCCTCACAGTCACAGTGGAAAGTCTTTTGGATGATTATTACTTTGTATAAACTTGGCTACCCGACATGTTCCATCTACCATCAGCCGTTTAAAGCACCTTCAAGAGCAGAGAGCAACTGCAGTTTTCATACGGGTGGCCCAGATGGAAAAAAATATCTGTGCAAGTGTTGTTGGTGCTACCTCACATCAGATGAGAAGTGCTGGCTAGCTCTCAATGAGCAAGGCAGTAATACTGCCAGAGATGGGTGCTCCAGGTTTGCCCCCTCATTTATTTAAATGGGACCAAGACATCGATCGATGCAGAGGCTTTGATAAATTTAGATAGATAAGCAGAATTAGATGATAACTTCAAATGCAAGTGAAACCTGACCATCTTTATGGAGTTAAGTTCCCACAAGGGCAGCCATAAAACAAACGCATTGCTTTGAATACATGCGTCCCCTTTATGGCTCTACATCAGTTCACTCAATTCAACAGAAGATTTATTGTTAATTAAAAAAATGCGAAAGAAACATGTCTGAAGTCTTTCAGCACATCGGTGGTTCCAAAACCTTCATTAATCCATAGCACCAAAGGGAAATACTAGTTCACAGCCAGTCTGCACAGCACCCTTCAGCGCTCATGTTGTTTATCACCTTCATGTGATAATTGAAGAAACTTATGTCTGCACTTTCATCACGTTAAACTGGGAACTGAACTGCGCTGTGGGCCAGAATCGCCACAGGAAGCCTGGTTGTCGCCTGAATCTGCAGTTTTCAGGCCAAGCTGTAAAGCAAGAGCTTGTTATATGTCCAAACCTGGCCTTAACTCCTCACCTGCACTCCCTGAAGCAGGCCTGGAAAGCTAATACAGGTGAAAACTGTAAAAAGATAAATAATTGCCTGTCACTTTGACAGGTTAAAACAAGCTGGGGGTCCAAGCCTGATCAACTATTTCAATCAAGGACAAAGAAGTTAAGCTTTGACTGACAAACATGTATGATTGAAAGGCTGAGCGTTGTATTTTACAGGTTTCAGTTTAATGAGTCAAGAAAAGTATAAAGAACGACATAAAACTCATGGACATAACAACAGGAAACAACCAGAAGTGTGCAGACCTCCGCCAAGGCAATACCTTGTCTCGCCATGTAAACCAAAGTGAGAAATAGTTTGTGTACCTTCAGATCTGCTCCAAATTTGAATGTGTTCTCCCTTGTCCCATGCTACACCCTTACACCAAGTTTCATAAAAATCCAGCCGGTAGTTTTTCTGTAAGCCTTAAGTACAAACCAGCAAATAAGGAAACTGAACTGAAAACATAACCCTCTTGGGCAGAGGTAATAAATGTTTCGTAAACCTCCTCGTTGTTACAAATTGTGCAACTTTTCCTAGCTTTTACATTTGTATTTGAGTTTTTTGGCTTCAAGCCCTTGTGGACGACATTCAAAATCTAACTGTATAAGTTAAAAGATGCACTGATGATTCCTGAAATGTTCCCTTTTCTCTCCACAGTTGTGGAAGCTTTTCCATCCCACAGCAACATCACGACAAACTGGTCCAACAATCAAGAAGTCCTGGTCAATGTCAATGTTTTGTTTTTTCAAATGAGTGTTAAAAGTGAAGGACTTGGTAAAAAAAAAAAGCCGAAAGTGGCTACAGAGCCTTATAGACAGGTTTGCTCAAAAAAACGGTATCATTGGAGTTTGGATCAACGTGCAATTTTCTGAACAAATTAAGAAAAAATGTAGTATTTATACAGGAGTTTGGGCAACAACCTGGACTGGCTTTGATATATCACAGAAAACGTCATTACCTGCTGATTGTTGGCACGTGGGAGAGTTTTCCATTTTAGCTCCCATTCGGTCGTAAACACAAATCTCTTGTGCACAAAACCAGGCCCCAGCGACGCTTAATATGAGCTCTTACTGTACA
This sequence comes from Etheostoma spectabile, assembly GCF_008692095.1. Taxonomy (NCBI): domain Eukaryota; kingdom Metazoa; phylum Chordata; class Actinopteri; order Perciformes; family Percidae; genus Etheostoma; species Etheostoma spectabile. The sequence continues at coordinate 4,238,245 of NC_045750.1, forward strand.
ATAAGAGTTTTTACAATAAGAAAGAGTGAGCTCATTGGGTTTAATGTGGGTACAGTATCAGTGCAGTTTTCCACTGCACATCTGAGCAGGTTTAGCTTTGCATGTGAGAGGAAACAAAGGTAATGAGGAACCTCATGCCAGCTGCCTCTGATGTGGGCCAACACCACGGATGTCTGGGGACTTTACCAACACACTTTAGAACTAGACCATGAAGGGAACAAGGCAGAAAAAACGCACCATGCTGTGCCAGTACGGCCCAGACATCCGGAAGCTTTGGAAAGACAGAATGAAAAGAAACATTGGAGGTTGTAATGATTGCATTGCGCTGCGACTAGGTAGGCATTTGGAGGCTGTGGACAAGACTATTAAATTCCAGGCAAGCCCTCACAAGGTGGAATGAAAGAAAGAGAGATAGCAACACGGAGAAAACGACACGAAGAGGCAACGAAAGACAGACGGCGAACGGGAAAGGCAAAGAGAGACAGAGAATTAAAGAAAACAGAATTAAAAAGAAATGGGATAGGCAGATAGGAAAGAAAGACAGAAGGTGAGACACATGGAGACAGACACATAAACATAGAGACAGAGACAGCAATGAGTCAGTCTTCCCTGCTCCTCCTAACCTTCCAGCCCTGCTCTCAGCTGCGTTACATTCCTGTCGGGTCTTGCCGTTTCTCATCTTTCCCTCTCAGCCTGTGTGTCCACTCTTACTGTTTCTAGCTTCTACTCCACTGTGTGAGACGCACAGGTGAGCAAACACTGATAACTACCCACGTCAATCAAGTTCAGGTCCAACATGATGACCTCCACACTAGGGCTGCACGCTCTTAGTCAGTTAGTCAACTAATGTCATTCGTAACGGTCCTAGTCGCCTGAGATTTCTTTAGTCCATTGGTAATTTTTTATGCTTTTCATGCTGAATGACTTATGAAATCTCTGGTAAACACAAGGTTTAAAGTGGCGCTTTTGCTTGATTCTTTGTGGAGAACGTCAGCTTTTCAGATCTGTCGAAAATCAACCAACCGATTAGTCAACATAATCATAAATATTAGTCGACTAAGGACGCCCTTTTATGGAAAAAGGATTTTTTTTTTTAAATGACTGATGGACTAAAGACCAAAATGGCCGATAAGTTGACTAATCGACTCGTCCTTTCCACTACAACACTGTAACATCGTAAAACTGGATGTCGTCCTTCTCTTCTCCACCTCACCATTTCTCTTGTTCTGACTGTTTATTATTACTCTCCAGGAGCACTAAGCCTGACCCTTGAAGCCTCTCTGGGTATTGAAAGCAGGATCACTTCTGGAGCAAAAAGAAAGCCATTTTTAAACATGGACTAGTATCAAATGTTTTTTTAAGAGCCCTTTGACGATTTGGTTGCCTTCCAGTGTTTTGTCACAGCAATTACAGTGAAAAACCTCAAGCATTAGCTGTGGTTGTTCGGCCACAAAGTCATAATAAAAATAGAGTAATCTCTTAATCTGAGAGGATCACTGGGCCACAGCTGGGGTGCCAGAAACTTAGCAGTGACAAAAGATATTAAGATATCTTGATATGTGTGTTTATTCACTGTATCTTTTGTAGACAGTGCATTACTAAAAGTTCATTTTACATTTAAAAATACAGTTGATCGTCAAATGAAGTGTAACAAGAGTTTTTCAGGACACATACTTGCACTTTACGGGGAGCTGTATCTTAATTTTGAAAGAATTAATAATTCTGTTCCTCAACTAAAGGAAATTTTCATTTTATCAAACCTTAATTAAACCATATTTTTGATATTAACACTGAATGCAATGAATAAAATCTCTACAGAGATTTTTAGCCTCTTTTAGCCCCTAGTTTTTGTTTTTTTACCAGACAAAGTTAGATTTAGATCATTTAGCGGTGCGCTTTTCAATCGTCAAGCAATGCACAGGTTTTAAAAGTCCTGGAGAACAGGAATGTTTTAAGACCTGACTAAAACGACTGGAAGGTGCTGGCCAATCTCAGGTATTCTGGAAGTTTAATCCAGGCATGGGGAGCCTGCTTATCCACGTTTGGTCTGTGGATCAGTAGTCTAAATCCTTGATGTTCCACTTCCAAGACGGATCCGGTGCAGCAGGAAATTCTGCCGGATGCATGTATTTTCGCAGATGTACAGTACGTCCCCTTCCTCTTTCTATGTGTCGTCATTCTAAACTTCGGTGGATTTCTGAGGACTATGGTTTACTGCTCCTCAGATCTCTGGAGGGTAAATCCAGACAGCTAACTTTTGTATCTGTTTTTTTTTTTCGTAAAACACTTTGAATTAGCCTGGCATTAGAATTGTGCTATAAAAATAAATTGCCTTGCGGTCTAATAACCGCATCATGTCCTTGACTGGATAAGAAGAGGAGGGGAAAGAAGAGGAGTCTGTCTGAAATGTCCTCTACAAAGACACCAAACTCCCAGTTGCTCCAGTTGAGCTGCACAGTAGAAAACTGTGTTTGTGCTGGGCAGTTCCCAGGATGAGAACTTAGTGTAAGTAGGGCATGTTCACACAATTCCCCTTTGAAAGAATAACTGTTAAAATAAGGAGGTGATTCATGTGCCCTGGTGTTAACGTTTACTGCTGAGTGTTACTGTGAAATGGTTTATTGTTGCATCTGCCTGACTTTGAGTTTTTTTCCTACTGAGTGATGAAAATGTCATGGATTTTAAGTGAAATGCACTTGCTTTCCTAAATAGTCAGACAATAAAAAAAGAAGACTAAAGTCCCTCCCAGCGGTTTATGTAACCAAGTATTACTGTGTAGGTTCCGAATATAAGACAGGGGTTTTTTCCTAGAAAAAAGTCTGAGAAAGTAAATAATAGAGAAGTCAGTTATTAACTAAAGAAATTAAATTATCATTTTCCCTTTTATGTTATTGTTACAAACAGCTGGAAAAAGCAGAGTTTTAGACGCAGCGCAAACCAGTAATGTTGTACGGTGGAGAGAAATAGAGAGAGACTGAACAGAGGAATCTGTTGAATCAGAAAAATAAAACGTGTTTTAGCCGATTCATCCCTACAAGTGTAACTGTAGCAATCATCTCACTTTCACAAATGCTATCCACATTCATTCATAGGCAAAACAAGTGATATATCTAGCTACAAAAAGCCTGGAAATCAGACGCTAGAACGGAAGTACAGTGAGGCGTTGTCCTGGAGATGTTACATCGTATAAAGAATTGCACACAGCCAGAGAAAATCTTACCGTGGTCCTAAAAGCAGCCGCTCCCAAGAGATTGACGGGAGAGTGTGTGATTACGTGACAGAAAAACGTAACGATGGGATGCCCATCACCAGAACTGTCATTCAGCTGAAGGCCTTGGAAAAATGTAATAATATTTTATTTATTTCATTATTCATTTTTTTTAATCATATTATAATCAGGGTTGTCTTATATTTAGACCAATACGGTGTGTGCTTTTGTCCCAACACAGGACTTATTGCAAGCAAAAAAGGGCAATTCATTCAAAACCTCAATGACCTGCATCAGGTCATAGTTTTGAGATAAAGTCATGAACACAATAAACATCTTAATGGGAACAATATTGTAAGCCATACAGGGGGAGGAAAAAGATAAATCCATCTCAGAGCCAGCTGCGTGTTTCATGTCAAAGAGGTGCAAGCTGAGATTAATCATGCCTCTTTTTATAAACTGTCAAAACTATTTCAAAAAAAGTTCACCTCGGACGACAAGCAGCTGGAAGAATCAGGAAGAGAACAGTACACCCAGACACGGTGAGAAATGCTGTTGCCAAGGTAGACAGGAATACATTTTTTTATTTCCAGCAACTTGTCTCATGGTCTCAACCATTTGAAATGCCTTCCGATGTTATGTACTAGCTCCCTAACAAGTTTCTCCATGACATAATCTCTCTTCAAGCATCTACGAAAGATCACAAAAGTTTAACGTCCCTGTCCAGAGTTTAGAGGGTTGTTAACCCAGGGGGGACATCTCCGCCACTTTCCTTCTCCTTTGTTTATCACCACTGAGTTCATCTTGGCCCACGTCTTTTTCCCAGCTTTCTGTGCTTCTGTCTGTTTTTCATTCCTTTCCCTGTAAGGCAGGACAGATCTGACAAGGAGCTCGATGGGTGGCAGGTTGTACTAACACTGCAGAGTTGACTTTCCACTGGGGTCAAAAATGTGTGGACTCCCGGCACTCCCAGGAAGTTTTGGAATGAAAGCAAATGTCAAATGACAGATGATGACGACTTTAAAAAAAAAAAAAAAAAAAGTAAAATAACGTGGACTAATAGAGTCACTGAGGATGTCAGAGAAAAGATCACAGGGGAAAAACTTATGTCCCCTGTGATCTTTAAATGAGTTAGTTAGGAAAGTTAGTTTTTTACTGTTCCATAGCACAAAGAGAATGATCACAAGACATCTGCAGGCACCTGTTTCAGATCAGAAACAATGACTCAGCAGTTAATTTTCCAGCTACTCATATATCTGGACTTCAGAGCTCAACTTCTGGCCCAAAATTAAAAAATATGTTACACTATTCAAGTGTCCTTGAGAGACACTTGAATACAACTAAAATAATAATACGCAATTTAAAACAGATTTGCAAAATAGTACTCCAGTAATATAAAAACTTTGTCGATGCAACATTGTATCTGTAAGTGTCAGCACTACATTTCCCATCATGCACCATGCTATACTTGATGCAAACTGGTGGTGTAATGTTGTCCTGACTATGAAAATATTTTTGTTATTGCTACTCCTGAGAACTGCTTTTTTCCCCACTAACATTGTTTATATTTTGATTAATCTGCACCATGTGAAGTCATTTGTGCCATTTATGCTCGATGGACACTGAGAAACGGCTATCACTAGAAACAGTAACTTGCACTAAGTCCAGTAATATTTGAATGACATATGTGTGTGTGGACTGAGTTATGAGATTAAGAAGTGGTGCGATTTTTTTATGCTAAATGCATCAAATTGTATGCTCTGAGTGACAGTTCCAAGGCCAAATATTGCTCTTTTGTAATTTGTAACAGTTATAACTTGTTACCTTCTTTGGTGGTGCCATCCGTCTGCAGCGGCACTCCGGAGCCAGAGGGGTATTCGGGAGTGACGGTGACGCGGTAGGTGGTTTTTGGCTGAAGCTCCTGCAGCACAATGGTCGTCTCGGCGCTGACGGTGGTCGTCTCCAGCCTGGAGCTCTTGTCCCCTGTAGGTTCGTAAGACAATTTGTAGCGAGTGACGTCTCCGGGAGCTGGCTGCCATGATACTCTGAAGCTGTTTGTGGTCTCTTCAGACACTCTTAGGTTCTGCACAGAGCCTCGTTCTGCAAGAAATGTGAACAAATTAGTTAGCGTCATTGTTCCAATTTACCAGCTTCAAAAGTTAAAAAGGTAAATGTCTTGAGTCAACAGACCTTCTAAAGTGGTCTCAAAGCCGGTCTCGGGCAAGCTGTCCCACTGGTCATACTGAGCAAAAACTTTGACTTCATAGCGAGTGTTTGGAGTCAGTTGGGGGAGGATGGTGGTTAGCGTGTCCCCTGGCAAAGACATGGATACATAATGCCCACCGTCATCATCTGCCGGCTTGAACTGAACCAAGTAGGACTCTACGTTGGCGGTGGGGTCGATCTCCCAGCTGACTCTGAAGCTTCTGGGGCCAACCTCTGAGAAGGAAAGTGCCCTCGGTTGGATGAGTTCTGGTGAAAAAATGGAACAAAGTTAACGGACACACTGCCATGGGGAAACTTGGGGAGAATGATTTTAATCTAAATCACCAAGGATGATGCTAACTGAGCTGAGCCTTTCTCTTTTACTAAAAGTGGGTTTGCACTTTGGAAAAAAACTTAACCAAGACTTCTTTAACCTTGAGGTGTCACGAGAATTGGTAGTTCCGTACCAAGTCAGTGCCAAAATAAAAAAAACAATTTTTCGTTTTCTACAGTACCATAGGTACCAAGAGATGTAATTCTTCCGGACCTGACGGTGGCAGTATATAACTACAAGTGTTATTGTCTGCCGCTAAATGCTGGAGAAGAAGAAGAACGGCGACCCGCAGTCAGCCTCTGGCTTTATCGTAACATTATTTCTACAGCAAAGGCTTTTGCTCCCAAACAGAAAGTAAATCTGTTTCTCTCTGCTGCGTTAGTCACGATAGTTACTGACATTAGCTAACTCCAGCACTTGTTTTGGCAGACCTCTATAATGTCAGTAAAGTTAACTTTAACCAGCCCGGTTCTATGTGATAAATCAACAACGGCAGAGAGACACATACGTAACCAAACATGCTTGCTGTCTGGGAGTTCAGGGTCAACTCATGGAAGACAATATCGTACGTTGGCTGTCTGGTGATGTCAGGCTTTGGAGCAGCCGGCTGTGGGTCCAGAAGACTGACGTTATCTCCAGATTACATGTAAATCACACGCTCCTTGCCCCCTCACTTAAATCCCCAAGTCTTATACTTGTTATTCTTAAATACACGTTATAAAGGAGGACATGGGACTTTTCTTTTGTCGTGGTTTTGAATTGGATATCAAGAAACATGAAATTTCACTGGTATTGGTATCAGTGACTTTTCTTTTTTTTTTGTACATAGCGTGGTATCAACTTCGGTTGATGTTGTGTACTTTTGGTGGTATCGGTACTGACTACTAGATTTTTGACAACCCTACTTCAAACAAAGAGCAAATGAAGGAATCCGAACAGTAGGCGGGCTGACCTACATGCTGTACATCATTTAATAAAGATGTACACTGTACACCCATCTGACAGCTCCATCATTAAAACGACACAAGGAGGGCGGCTGTGAAACTCCTCACTATGTGAGCTCTTTGAGCAAATATGTTGGATGGAAGCTGTGATGGAAGCTGTGACTGCGCTGCTCACTCAGCCTCCTGCACACTTCTGTTGACATAAAGTCATTATTATATAAGAATTATATAATCGGCAATCAAAGCTGGTGTGAGTCATATTCTAAGCTGGCAGACCTTGCTCCTTTTGGCAAAAAAAGAGAGTGATTGATAGTCTAAGTGGGTGAAAAAGGTATTTCCTAGTAACTTTTCTTGCTTGTTTAAACTTGACTAAGATGTTCGGGGATGGCTAATGATTTCAGTAAAAAGAAAAAAATGCATTTCAAAGTCAAGTTCCTACAAATACGTGACGGACAACACACCAGGCAGTCATCTGGTGATTCAACTGGGTTTGAACAAATGAAAAGAAATCTCTGCAACCACTACTTGACCCAGTTTTAATATTTCCACATGGAGGACCTCTCTCTGGCCTTGAAAGATGAAAAGGTGGACATGTGTTTAACACATTTTGGAGAAGAGAGGGTTCGGATGAAAAAAGCCACACTTGGAAAAGCAACATGAAAGTAATTGTGTGCATGTGGATGGCTGTTGGTACTTCTCTGTATTCTCCTCCATAGTAGAGACTGATTGATACAGTGATTGATTGTTAAAATGTTGATTTGATTACTACAAATGATCTAAATCATGATAGTTGACTGGTAGGTCTAATTAAACATGTACTTAAAAATAAATTACTTCAAATTAACTTGCACAGACTGATGAAAAGCATTCATCATTGTCCATAGTACATACACACACACAACACACCACACACAACACGCAACACAAACATACACACACACACACACACACACACACACACACACACACACACTATTAACACATTTTGAAATTATGTAATAAATGAATATTAGCTCACAAAAGAATTGATATCAACGAGCTACCGGAGTGAGAAATGGAAGAAAATATAAACAACTTTGGGATTTCTATGTTTAAGAAGAGTTCTTCTTGTGGCCAAGTCATAACCAAACAAGCAAATTTGGTCAGCACTTCAACAACAACCATAAAAAATGAAACTGACAGCTTGGTACTCCATGATTGGTACATTTTTGGTCATGCTAAGCTAGTTTGAGCCACTGATTAGACTAGAAGAGCAGATCTCCACCAAGGCCAGGCCCTATCTTGTGAAAGTTCATGAAAGTGGAAAAATAATTTGTGTATCAGCCCCATGATAGGATTCTGCTCCAAAATTCAATGGGCTCTTCCTTGGCCTGTGCTACACCCGGAGGCAACAAAGCTGACAAATGTAAGTACAAGAATGCAATTTAGCAAAGTATTTCCCACTATTGGACAATTGATAAACACAGGTGAAACAGATCCCAATCTTCCTACGAACAATTGATAATATACTGTCTGACTGCAGAGTCACAACTGCCTCATTCAGAGTGACAAAAGACAGAAAGAATCAAACTCTTCAAACCATAAACTCATAATTTCCACCTTTTTAAAGATAAAATATCAGTTAAAGGTGCTCTAAGCGATGTCACGAGTGTTACAAACATTTTTTGTCACATACAGCAAACATCTCCTCACTATCTGCTAGCTCCCTGTCCCCTGAACACACTGTAAAAAACATCTCCTCACTATCTGCTAGCTCCCTGTCCCCTGAACACACTGTAAAAAACATCTCCTCACTATCTGCTAGCTGCCTGCCCCCTGAACACACTGTAAAAGAAAAAAGACAGCCCAGGGTCTACATACGGCAACAAAAACAAACTGTGCCAACCTGCAACACCAAACATAACAAACAGTCTTCCAGCCAATAACCGACAAGAAGGATTTGGGGGTGGGGGTTGGGGGGTTAATGAGCGGTAGCATGGAAGGGAGGGAGAGTGGACAGGATGAGGAGGAGGGAGGGGCAAGCTAGCCTCGTTTTGTTTGAAAATACTTTGAACATCAACAAGAAGTGCTGTCACCCAACATCGCTTAGAGCACCCTTAAGTTAAAACCAGTAGAAAACTGCCAAATATTCCTCTTGTGCATGGGAACATCCAGTATAAATGTTTTTAAAAATACTTTTTTTGCCTACCTATTTTAGCTTCATTTGCTTAAAATAATGGCTGCTTTTGCTATCCTCATGATTTGGTTTATTTTCTAACAATATGGCAATAATTAAACCCAAACATTACACAACAAATAAGGAATCAATAAAAGAAAAAAACAATTGATACAATCTAAAAAGCCTTCAAACAATGGTAGAACGTTACTTACGTCTCTGGTGGATGTTGCGAATCTCTTGCTCGATCCTCAGGCAGATGGACTGCGTGAGTTCTTTGGAAATTCTCTGGAAGGCATCAAAGTCATCTACAGTGTACACGTGGGTCTCTGCAGGCGTGTTGGCGATGGCCACCAGCTCACTTCGTACAGCGTCCTTTACGCCCACCGCAAAGATCTCCACATCAGCATTCCTCAGCTTTGTGGCTGGCTCGTGGAATGCGTCGGATGACTTCCCGTCAGTGATGAGGATGGTAACGCGGGGAACGTTGGGTCGTGCCCCTTTGGAGGCCTGGAAGATCTTCTCTCTCACGTAGGTCATGGCCCTGCCGGTGTTGGTGGAGCCGCCGCGGTACGGGAAAGTTCTCACAGCCTTAACCACGGCGCTCAGGTCATGGTGAGTGTTCAAGTAGAACTCGGTGTGGGGGTCCCTGCTGTACTGGACCAAGCTGATCCGGACCTTATCTCGCCCGATGTCAAAGGTGTTCACCAGCACCTCTAGGAAAGCTCTGACTTTAGCAAAGTTGGCCAGGCCAATACTGTAAGAACCGTCGACCAGGAGGACGACATCGGCTTGAACATCCACACGAAGAGAACACTCTGTATTGGAAAAACACACAAGCACAACACAAAGTTGTAATTGACTAACTCCAACGAAAGCACATTAGGGTGTTTGCTTTTAATGTATCCTCAGTTTCTTTCCTTATTAAGACTTGGTGTAAACGGTATTTACGAGTTGGAGCTGGTCATTTTGTTAACTATCATATGACAGAAACAGCATCAGGTTCGACCGGTGGAGGTTTGTGGTGCTGATAATAAGGAGATTTTTAAACTATGGAGCTAAAGCTGGGAAGAATTAGCAAAAAGACTGTTAGCAGAGAAAACAGCTAGCCTCTCCTAAGCCTAAATATCATACTAGATCTTGTTTTTAATCCGTAAACAAAAAGAGATACATTAACGACGACTCGTGGATTTAGAGGAAGCTAAGTGGAAACTAAGCTAATCACCTTTTGTCCCAAAGACTTTTGAGCAATCTCCGACACAAGAATTTCATTTGGGATTACTAAAATTCTATCTAATTTTACCTTATCTTACTAAGCATTTTTTCCAAAATGTTGAACTATTCCTATAAAGTCACCTGCTTCCTCAATCATTTGATCAGAGAATCTTCTGCATTATTGATCCATTTACAGATATTTTATCAAAGACTCTTTGTGTCTGAAGTAAGGGAAAAACCTTCATTGTAACACACATTTACTAGAAAGCCAAAATTGACTAGTTGGGAATAACTATTTTGCACTCACCCAGTGAAACTTTAACTGGCTGCGTCTTCTGCATGACCGTGACGGGCTCGCTGGGCGTCAGGCCCTTCAGGGCGAACAGACTGATCTGGTACTCTGTGTCTGGAGAAAGGTCTCTGACCATCACTGAGGTCTGGGACGGGCCCACATACAGCTCCTGCCGCTTGGCGCCGGCCATCATGGGGTTCATCTGCACCTTGTATCCAGAAACATCTCCGGTGGAGGCGCCCCAGGTCAACAGCATGGACTTTGAGGCCACCTCCAGGACTTGGAGGTTAGAGGCTGGCTCAACGGCTGCAAAAATCAGAGTCAGTCTCAGAGTTATCTGAATGATATTGTCCATTAAATGTACAATGTTTTGTCTTCTTACTTTGGTTTTGAGAAAATAGTAGCTGAAAGTAGCTGGCAGGGAGATTGTTACCTTCGGACAAAGCAGGGCTAGCTGTCCTACTCTGTTTCCTGTTGTTATGCTAAGCTAAGCAGCTGCTAGCTGAAGCTTCAAATTAGCACTGATATGAGAGAGGTATTGATCTTCTTATTCAACAGAGCGATTAAGTGCATTTCCCAAAATGTTACTACTGCTTTAAGACAATGTGCAAAAGGATCAATATAGGGCTGAAGATGAAAACCTTGTTTAAGACATATGTGATGCTCTTCATTTGTTACCCAGAATTAAAGGTCTTTTTTTGTTTTATCATATCTCACCTTCTTCTCCACTGACGAGTGAGCTGAGTTGATCCTCGACGCCAGCGCACACCTGAGTGATGAGCTCCTTCTGCACAGTTTTGATCAAGTCAAAGTTGGCGACATTATAGATGTGACTTCTGTAAGGCGTGGAGGCCATCCGCTTCATCTCCTCTTCATCTGCCTGTTGGATACCTAAGAGGGACACAAAAAAAAAAATCTAAGTTGTGGGAAATACACAGTATATGGTAATTTATGACGAGTAAATTATTCAATTGAAACCATTGTGATTGCCACTGCCTGCTTAATGTAGGGACATTCACTCATTTCTGAGCTAAGAGGCAACTCCAGTAAATTCCTAGCAGTGATTGGAAAGTCACTGGCATCGTGTTAAGGGTTCCGGTGTCAAAAGTAAACGGTGTGTTTGCTCCAGTTCTGTAAATACTGTATGTAATGAGCAATCTATGAAGATGTGTAAAACATATATTAAGTATATTAAACGTTCTCCAACTGGATTCATAACAAATCAAAACAAACAAAAGCCTTAATTTTCTTTTTTATTCCGCTCTCGCTGGAAAGTCTGACAGCATTGCAGTAAATATGAGTTTTACAATCCTATATATTTTTTGTAACAATTGGCCACTATTAATAAAGCTGTGAGCCTGTACAGAATGTAGTTTTTTCAAAGTCCAACTTAATCAAATGTTAATGTGAACATTCTGATTGACACAAGGAGAAAGTAACATACGCTTATCAAGACAAAGGCAAAGAAAATGATTCCATGACAAGTAAAATATAAACACATTCAGATGTGTTTAATAAATGCAACTGCTACCAGCAGTTCTTGGATTAGCTGAGATGTAATCTCAGGCCCCAGAGTAACTTTAAATTGCCCTGGACATACTTTAATCTCAAATCTACAATCCAAAGCAGGTCGATGCTGTAAAAACATCGATCACACAATCGTCCACAAAGAAATGAGGTTGGTCAACCAAACTTCAGACAAAACAGAAGTTATATCATGTGAGACTCACGTTGTGGGCTGAGTCAGGAAGGCGTTTTTGTGGAGTCGGTATGCTGTTCACCAACATTGAACTTCAGGCTTTACTTTGTTATGTTTAATTTTTGGAGACTTTCCACTTCTTCTTCACAACCTTTTACTCTTTTTAAATGAACCTTGAGCTTTTTTAACCCCTGATTTTTCATTCGTTCATTGGTTATTTCCCTCTTTTATTCTCCCTTCCTCCTGTCCTTCTTACCTTTCGTTCCCTCCTTTCCTTTCTCACATATCTCACTGACAAAACCTAATCTCCACTCCACACAGTGACTGACTGCACTACTTCATTGATTACATTTATATTGCGTTTTATCATAGACCAAGCGTTTATGAAATTGAACAAAAAATTTAAAATACTTATGTCTTAATGTGGGACACAGAATGTGGACTGAGTAGTTACCAGGGAAAACAAATGAAAGAAATGTATCAAGTTCTCTAACATATTGACATGAAAGACCTAGCACAATGTTCCTTAACCCTTGTGTTGTCTTCACGTCACAGTTGAAAATCGACAATACTAACTTATTAACTTTTGTTTTACAGTTATTTTTTTAATTTATGGTCAATAAACCTCATTTATAGGAAATTATACCTAATGTTTGAGTTAGAAAAGCAGAAATTAGGAATTATTTAGACTAAAATTAAAGGAATGGATGTTGATGGATAATCACAGACTGGAATACGTCAACTTTTACTCAATACTATTTCAAAACCACTTCAATTTGTTTTTCAAATGCTATAAAATTGATAAGACACCCCAAAATTACCCATCAAAATCACCCAGAATTGGGTTAAAAGGAACATTGATATAGGAAAATGGGTCAATTTGACCCGAGGACAACATGAGGGTTAAACACTTTAATGATTAACTTTTTGATATTAATGAACTCTAATTAAGACTATCAGCTCCACACCCCTCTCTCTGGATCTCTCAGTATGACTACGTTCAGAAGATTGTGGCCTCCGGTGACTTTCCTGTGCAGAAGCTCGAGTGAAGATAATGACCTCTTCTGAAGAGTCCGTCATGTTTTTTAATCCCTGTGTTCTCCTTGGTTACTAGCAATTGCGTAGAGGACGGGTGGGGGCTGTGCACGGTCACGGAAGGTTTGTATCATGACGTGCCAACAGCGTCGTTGTCATTACTTAGAATTCCTCATGGGGGGCGACAAAAACTACGCACCATAGCTTTTACATATCACAACTCAAATGTCCTGTGAAAATATGCCAACGCAAATGTCTATGACTGTAATCAAAATAAGAAACTCAACCACACTCAACCTTTTGAAATTAATAACAAGTAACTCCACAAACTTGATGAGCAGGCTGATTATGAGGTCTGTTTGTTAATTTTTTACTGTGCATGTTGGCAGCTTCCCCTGCACACGCTGAGAGTATATTTCATATATCACTCAGAAGTTATCCATCAGTGAGCGATTTTCACAGACCGTAGAAGATGATGCATTGTTATTATTATTGAATCACTAGTATTCTTTAACACCATAGCAACAGCCCACTTCTGTTTCACCATCCGAAGTTTGTGGAAAGTCTGACAGCGAAGCCCAAGCGTAAACATCCATAAAACTTGCTATCACTCGCTTGTAATTTTTTTTTCTATCTTCTAATATTACATCATCACAAGCTGCTGTGGTTACAAACTGCAGTTAAAGGCATTAAATGTGAATGGAAAATGTAAGATGTGGAATGTAATAAACTTGCTCTGGCTACGTACCAAGGACGAAGATCTCCACCCCGCTGCTCCTGAGCTGCTTGGCGTAACTCTCCACTGGACTCTCAGATTTGCCATCAGTGAGGATCACCAGCACCCTGGGGAAACCCGTCCTGGCACCGGCCGCCTCGGTGAAAGTGTTTTTCAGGAGGTAGTTGAGGGCATCGCCTGGAGCAACAAGACATGCAGGGGAATAGGATTAAATGATACAGACAGAAAGTGTCTGCTTTCATAGTGCAGGTTTAACACTTCTTTATTATAGTCCATATACAATAAGGAAAACCTTACCACAAACTGACCTAACTGATGATAGGCTTCATTTTTGCTAATGCTAAAGAAAAATGTAAAGTATTTACATGTAAATTCTTATTTCTGTATTGATTGAAAATGCCAATTGAAACCATTGTGTGACATTATTGGGTCAAAAAATACCACAGAAAACCACACATGGGGGTAAATTACAGAGGTGTTTTAAGTGGGTCCTGAGTTTTTTTGGCTACATGCCTCTTCTTCTTGTACATACAATTAGAGCCGATGTGGGCATTTTTTAACTGATCAGAGATCGGTAGTCACCTCAGCTTACGCCAGTCATTTACGCCAGCTGAGTGCAATTTACGGCAGAACGCAAACTCATACGTAAATTGGCATTACTCATTAACGTGGCCAAAATGTCAGCAGTGTGGAAGGAGGTTGAACAGTCCAACATCCACTTGCAATATCTGCAATGCAATCGTTAAAACGGTGTGCAGCTCTATTATATATACAAATAAAAGTATCGGATCGGACTCTGTATCGGCAGATATTCAAAATTGTAAAAGTCTGATTGGGATCCGGGGCCAACAAAAGATAATCGGGACATCCCTTGATGATTTTTTTTAAAAACACTGCGATTATTATTGAAGATAATTTCTTTCATTTGTCAACTTGAAAACATGTAGGCCGAACAGCAAAACAAATTAAAAATGAAATAAAATATTTGCAAAAAGTAATGATTTACAGTATGTTGCACACACAAGAATAAAAAGTACCTAAAACTTGAATATAACTTTTAAATGAATACACTTTAAAATATAAAATTGTGAGAAACAAAAAAAAACACCTTATGATAATAACTAAAAAAACATAGAAAACTACTTTACACTGAGGTGAAAACCGAAAATATTGTTGAAATGTAACATTACATTATATAACATACAATGATTACATTATCCATGTACCTGTCACGGTGTCGCCTTCTTTGTACGGGAGCGAGCCGATGGCGCGGAGCAGGGCCGGTCGGGTAAAGTGGCGTTTGAGGTTGAACTCTGTTCGGGGGTCGGTACTGTGCTGGATCACGGCCACCCGGGTTTTGTCCTCTCCGATCTGAAAGGCGCCGGCCGCCGCTGAAATGAAGTTGCGGACGTATTTGAAGTTCGGCCTGCCCACGCTCCAGGAGCCATCCACCAGGAACACCACGTCGGCAATGGCACTGAAAGAGCATTCTGTGGGGGGGGCGCAATAAAAAAAAAAGGTAGAATTAACATAAAACATCATAAGGATGTGTTCCTTTCACACCAAAAATTTTCAAGGCTTTGCAGAATTAGGGTTGTGGCAACTTGCATGAGAACATTGATCACATTTGATGTGACAATATGTGTTTTTTGATAAAAGCTTGGCATTTCTCAAGATGAACGTTTGACTGTTTTTTTAAGCTTCTTCATTATTCATTAATCAGACTGGCTCTGCTGACTGGCTTTTACTTCATGTTCCCCGAGCACGATCAGAACTTGGAAACTGCTTATAACTTTAGTGCACCAGACTCCTGGAACAAATTACAACACTTCCTTAAAAATCAACCCAATTGAGCCTTTTGAACAGTTTATAATTCTGTTTTTAAACCTGCAAATTTCTACATGTAATTGCTAAAGATAATTGTCTTTCTATTTTTCTTATGATGGTGTTGCTTCTTTTCTGTGTTGCTGCTCTGTTCTCTTCTTTGTAACTTGACTAAATGTCGTTGTAAATGAGGGTTGCCCCTCAAAGATCTCTCGAGTATGAATGAAGGTTGAATGACTGAATGACTGTATGACTGAATGAATGAATACATTATTTTTTGGGGTATGTTCTGTCACACTGTATAAATCAAACTGTGCTGTTGTAGGTGGAGGTATACTCCTGCTTTGCCCTACTTTCTAGGAGTTTCCTTGTGACTTTCCTCTCATGAAAAGAAGGGAAAATCAGCAAAGGTTTCTGCAGAAACGGGCCAGGGCAGCAGCAACAGCACGGCAGCAACACTCTTGTAAATCAGCATCTGTAATGGTTTCCACTTCTCTCAGCACTTCAGGGCTGGGCTCCTCTCAGCTCGCTCCCCTAGCTCCAACAGCAGCTTCCCGCCCCACCTACGACCCCTGCACTGAGCATGTGCAGTTTCCTCTGCATTGGCATAATTGGCCGGCAGAGGACCAAACCGATGACCAAATACTTCAGAGATTTATGGGGGCCTAATTTTGATTATAGCTATACAATGGAGTGTTGTGCGGTAGGAGCCTCCCTTCGCTGCTGAGCTCACGCTGATGGACGCCGCCCAGCAGCGAGGAAGGAAGTTTTCGAGAACAAAAAGTGGAAAAAGTTGAGCAGTGATATGGAATGTTTGGGGCTTGCTATCTTAGCAGTGAGTGAAACCCCTCGTCAAATTAAAGATTTAAATGAACAACAGGACTTACTGACTGAATCTGAAGGGTCGGGTTTCCTGGAAGCTCCTCCTGTGCCGCCACTTGACTCAACTGAAAGGCAATAACACAATCATGTAATTACAGAGGCGATTCAGGTAATCCATAATCAATATTTAATCCTCTATCTATCCTCAAATGACCCCAAATCTTTATTTTTATGTCAGGTTATGAACCATTTTCTGTCAGTAACCGTTGCTGTTTTTCTTCAACAAAATGGCAGACCACTCAAACTGGACCAGAACTCGTCTTTTCTTTCCATACATGAGATATATTATCTCATCTTGAGGGTTTCTTAAGCAACATTTCCTCCTCGTAGATACAAGGAACGTGCAAAACAAGCTCCCAAATGGCCAAACTAACAAATTGATGTCATCGTTTCCGACAGATTTCCAGGGAATCTCCCGAGCTTGAAGGGTTTGTCAGATCATCAGTGTTTGCTTTGGTGCCAAGCCGGCGTCCCCACCAAACTGCTGCCTTGATGTTAGTGAAGACCTCATTCACCGCTGGAAACTGCTCGTTTACTGATCCATATGTAATGTAACTTTTACTGGACTGTCTTTTAACCTGCTGCAGCTGCTCTTTTCTTACCTTATCCGTAGATAAATGCATTGCCTCTTTGTCCCTCGTTCACCGTCTACTCAGTGGTTCCCAAACTCATTTGGCTTGTAATCTTATCAAATTAAGCTTTGTCTAAGGCTACATTTAAATTGCTACGTTATGGTTGAAAAACAAAAATCTTTTGCTACGTTTACACCTCACATTCATACTGCTTGTATTTTGAATGGTAAATACGAAGTTTGTATTTTTATGGTGAGCTTGTTTCCAGGGTCAAGCATAAATCCCTTCTGCCTTTTCTTTTCTAAAAGAAATTGAAGTGCTCAAAAAGAGAAAGATCAAAATCTCAAGAACAGCTACTAAATAGTGGTGTTTTTTCAACCAAACTACATTTATTCATAGAACGAACTGTACTGTAAAACTGAAATCATGAAAAAGAAATTATGCAGAATAACAGAAGCACACTCTTATCTATAAAACAACAGTTGTTTCTGCTCGTTTGCTCACTCGGTGTATTGGGTCTTTTAGGTGTTTTATGAGCACATTTGGTGAAGACTGACCAGCTGCAGCTACAAACTTTACAAGCACTTGGTTTGAAGTCTGGTGCTACTTTACACACACAAACGCACACTCAGGGACACGGTGACTTACGTGTGATCTGGCCAGAGATAGGCAGACTTTCCTCTGATCCAGCGTACGCAGATATTGTTACGGTATAATCCACATCTGGACTCAGGCCTGAGATGGAGGTCTTAGTCGCAGATGCAGGCAGAGTAAATTCTTTTGTTGGTTCTTCTACAAGAATTCACAAAGTCAGAGGGAAGCCATTAGGAAACTATTGCATTACTTCATTTCTCCAAAAGTTAAAACAGGTCTTCAGAAAAACCTGATTCCGACTGTTGACCTGAGGACTGGAAGAGCTCTGTAAACACACAACTGTATGATTCAATTTAATGAAAACATTCCGCATTACTATAAATCAAAACAATATTTTAACCCTTAAATACCCTATTATTCCATTAAGGTGAGCACACTTATTATCAAAACAATCCTTAGCTTCAAATAGTCCACAGGTTTTTATTCATTATTCATGTGTTGATATGTTGCTAGTTAAGATATGTCTAATATATTGTGCATGTTTACAGGATAATTAGTGTGAAAAGACCCATTAGCAAAATATATACAAAGTACATTAAATAATACCTTAAGCTCTCACTTTTACTCAGTATCCAGTAGAAATACTTAATTTCTTGTTTTAAATTAACTTAATTTTAATGAAAGACACTGAATCACATTTGTGGTTTACAGGCAAAGACTAGCTACGTGCCTCTTAACAAACCCATAAAATGGTTGGGGTGGTGGATGGGTCAAATAACAAATCAATAAAGTGAGAAACCAATCGTTGTTATTTAGGCTAGCTAGTCATTTAGTGTAATGTTTCTGGCAAACATTTTGTAATTTGAGGTACATTGTGGTTCTGTCAGTTAGCTAGCTAGCTAGTTTAGTTAGCAAGCCGTATGCAGCTGTTACACCAGTTATTCAACAAGCTACTGTTAGTTCTGTCAGTTAGCTAGCTAAGTTACTTTGGTTAGCAAATAGTATGTAAAGTTAACTGTTACACCTGGCACTTATTGAATGTAAATATACAAGCTACTGTTAGCTAGTTCTGTCAGTTAGCTAGCTAAGTTACTTTAGTTAGCATCTAGTATGTAACGTTAGCTGTCACACCTGGCACTCATGAATAATTCATAAGTCTTAATTAGAATTCTTAATTCTGTCTGTAAGTTTGCTAGTTTAGTTATTATGTAACAGTTAAATAAGGCAGTTATTGGATGTGACGCTAACTATACAAATTTCTGTCAGTTAGCGTTTTTTTCAGCCAATAGTATGTAGCTGTTACCTGGCAGTTTTGAATATACCAACTAACATTGACCTAGTTCTGTTTGTTAGCTAGTTAGCATTAGTTAAGTTAGCAACAGTTAGCTAGCAATGAATTTCTTTGTAAGAACTAGCTAGGTAGCTAGTCTATTCAACATCAACGTTAGTTATGCGGGAAATCCTCATTTACTAAACACCGAGCTACTTAGTTATAATAGCCTGTGCTTGAACTTAAGAAAAAGCTTGTACAATCAGCTCCTGGCTTTGTGAAAGGGAGTATTGTCATGTAGCATTATCATGTTGAAACAATAGAAGGCTTTTCCTAAACTTGTGCCACAAAAGCATGTCTAAAATAGTATTGTAGCCTACTGTATAATGTAGCATTCAGCTTGTTTCTTCATTGGAAATAAGGGGCGAACCCTAGGAAAAAAAATACACTTACACATACTGAGTTCATTAGCTAACATTAGCTAGCTAAGTGTAGAAGTAGCTGATATGACTGCTGGCTGTTTTTTTTCTTCTTTTCTTAAAACCATCTCAGCTGTTAAATGAACACTGATGGACGTGACATCTACACTCCTGAACTAAACGAATTATGACATCTTTCCATGACAGTGATATTTTTCATCTCCCTAGCTATTTTTCTTCTTTTCTTTTTTTTTTAGACATCCTGGAGCCAAACACGTGTCTGCAGAAAATCTTCAGTAATTGCTTGGAGTGTCGAGTCTTGCCAGGCAGGCTGATGAGAGTTTATGACACCTGTAATGTTTCGGGCTTGACAGGACATAACATGCAGGTTTAATGAGCACCCACCTGTGTCTGAGGTCACTTGTATTCTGTAGCCCTGTATCCTCGACTGTGGTCGGCTCCAGATCATTTGCACTGTGTTCTCATTTAAAATCTTAAACCTCAAATCTGATGGGGGATCGACTGTGAAGAAAAAAAGGTAAACACAGTTAATCCTGCAGCTTTAGAAGGTGGATGTATTGTAATGTTAAGTATAAAAGGATTTTCCCAACAGTCAACACTTCGAGGGAGAAGTTTTTCTAGTTCACTGTTGGCGCAAACAACACAACACAACACAAATCTAAACTAAAGATGTGAGGGGAACTAGCCATTTTGGAGATAAAATTACCTCCGTTTGAGCCAGCAGCCACAGTCAACAACTCAAGCAATAACACACAGACAACAAAAACAACACTACCTTCCTACAGTTTAGAACATTCAAGGAGGAAACACAAACAGAGCGGGAAGATGAACACTTGGTGAATTTTGGCTGTGACCAGGGCAGCAAAGAAAGGCCAATTTGGTGTATGGTACATGTATGGTGCTTTTAAAAACTCCAATATTCAAACATTAAATGGTTTCAAGATGCTCAGATTCAACTTGTTAGTGAATCAGATCTAAAAATTCAAGTTAAGCCAAAAGTTACGTTGCCCAAACTTGATTATTGTTGGACATTTAGACAAAAGATTTGATGGAAAAAACGTCATCAGGTTACAAAGGAGAAGCAATCAAGCCCTAAAGCCACTTGATTTTTTGAATTAAATATTGGACACTTGAATTTTTGTTTTGCTTTTTTGGATATTGGATGATCTAATTTTCTGTTTAACTTTTGGTCATGCAAACAAAACCTGGTTAAAGCCCTAAACTTGAACACTCTTCCTGGCAATTTCCAAGCACATCAATTTCAATATGATTGAAATTTGAAATGTAATTGTTGGTTGTAATGGCCTTTCTTTGTTTCCATACAGGTCATTTTGACTGTTAACCCATTTTGAATGGTTTGTATCTGGGTGAAAGAAAATGCCTGGCTGGTGATGTAGCGGAAGAACTTTTAAGAACACAGTAAAAAATTCCAACAAACTACAACATGGACTGGCTGACATCCAGCAGACTGTCCATGACCTCAATCCAACTCGAGATGTTGAATTGACAAACAACAAAAGCACACAAATCTGATGAAACTCTCCAAGTATTGATTATACAATGGGTAAAGATCTGGTTCTCAGATCTGAAAGATCTTCTATCGTCGCCATTGCAAACCTCATAAAAGAATACACAATGTCAGAGAAAGACATGTGTACGTCTTTTTTTTTCTGTTCACGTTTCTGAAAAAAAACTGCACCAGAGGTTCTTAAACTACTTCAGCTCCAGACCAACATTTTAAAAAGATTTCATCGAAGAAGTTAAAACTCGCAGAATCTTTTCAGGATCTGGACTATACTTTAAGAACCGCTGGTTTTTGGTTACGTTAACCGACAAACAAGATACAAGTGCATACAGAATAAAGTTCAACTTGTGATCACGGACATGGAGGAGATCATGCATCACGTGTACATGAAAAGTTGTTTACAACAACTTGGGCAAGGGACAAAAAGTTTCCATGTACACGAGGGTCCACAGATTATTTTTTTTAATATTTTAGAATGATATTCTTCAGGTTGGGGTTAAAACAAGATACAAAAAGGGTACCTGCCAAAAAAAAACTAGCTTGCTATACCGCACCAATTTAACGTAGCTTTAGGCTATTGGCTACAACCTACAGGTAAACATATTCAAGTATCTTAATGATAAGATTAGCTCATGGATGTAAGGAATGAATGAGCTTGATGTTTTACGAGCTAAATAGGCTCAATCTGGGGGAGTTTTGGAAAGAAAGGATGAATCTGTCATGATTTATTGGAGGTAATGCATCACTAATTAATGTAATGGAATTAATACTCAAAACAAGATTTGGGATTGTCGTATAAATACTTAATGGATAAATCCAATGTCCCCCTGTAACTGGATATTGTCAAGTTTTAGAAACTTTTCTGAAAACACTAATTTCCTAAACCCAAACTCTCCTGAACTGAAACCGTTTCCAACCTGTTCATGTAACAAACAGGTGGAAACATGGATTCTATTTCTTAATCTTTTCATGCTGGAGGAACATTAATCTGAGCTCCAGAGTTTGAGCTCAGTTTTTGAAACTGTGCCGCTACAGATTCCCCTGAAGTAAGACTGTAGAAACACACGGTGTAAAGTATAAATTACTCAAGGAAACATTAACATAGAGTAAATAATAAATACCACATATCATCTAGCTAGAGTTCAAAGATTATTGTATCTAAGCATTTTTTTTCCTAGACCGCCAACCAGTTTATCTGTTAGTGTGGATGTGAAGAATATCATTGTAAAATATTGTCGTGAAGCCAAGACTCAGGGTCTGGTCGAGGCTTGACCGGGGGGGGGGGGGGACAGGACGTCAAAAATGGAGGTACCACCAACCTGGTGAGTCAATTCAAGGGCCGCGGCGCGGGCTGCTGCTTCTGCTTCCCAAATGGACAAAAAACTACCCAAAAGAACTTCAGCTCTTAAACCAGATGGACACACACTTGTACAAACACACACACACCATCCACATTCCCGTTTGGAGCTTTTATTTGAAACATCAAAGGCTCTGCTCTAAACTGCTTTGATTTTGTAATTTTTCAACCTAAAAATGTGACAGTTTAGGGCAGAGGCCTTCCTGTTTGGAGTCTTTTTTTTTTTTCTTCAAGATGTTAGAGCCTTGGACTCTGGCTGCAACATGTCAAACTATTTCACACGGTAGAATATATACGACCCCATTAAAGATGCCGTGACTTCTGGAGGCAGTGAGGGCCCCCGCTGGGTTAATAAAGGGTGTGTGTGTGGGGGGGGGTTCACAGGAGGTCAGAAACTAAAAGAAAGATTTGCCTCCTGGTGATTTGATGAGTTTCTACTGCTCTCTTCTCTTTCTTTTTTATTCCGAGAGAAAATCCAGAAGGCACAGAGGAGCATATTTTCTCCTCTCCTGACCTCAAAAATCTCTGGAAAATAATGTGAAACTCATATTTTGTCTTTTCCGTCCCATCAGGAGAAAAGACATAGGGAGGAAACTTGGCCACGTGCCGTCTGGGTTTTTCTTTTCTTTTTTGAAACTGGAGAAATGTATGCTCTAGTAATAGATAGTAGACTTTAAACAAGGGCCCCTCCTAGTGTTAAACAGATCAAACTGCACCTGTCTGAAGATGGAAAGGTGCCCCAGTTCACCAGATTTACAGCCTCCATGGGGTGCACTAGAGGCTGAAATGCATTTCTTTTAATTGCAGATAGTTTTTAAGATAGTCTACTGTCTTTCAAAACCGATAGATGTAAATTGATAGCATAAGAAAGCACACTTTTATTTTATCAAACCAAAAATAATTAAGCTTTTCTAACAGTGAAACAGATGTTTCCACATATTGTTTTGTACTTTTAAGTCTTAGCTACATAACTGCTCTAAGCAAGTTAGACTCGTGGCTAAAAACAAACAATTTAAAGGTACTACTGGTTTAGACAAAAAAAAGCTCTTATCCTTAAACTCAAACCAGATTTTTTAAGCGGAGGCAGCTTTTCACTTCAAGAGGAAACCTGTTGACTTCCTGATGGAAGCTAGACTTATTGGAGCTTGGGGGGGGGGGAGCATCAATCAAAGGATAAAGTGAGGCAAGTCACTTCAAACTAATCAATTCACAAACACACACATGTTCTTTCTCTGTGCAATTTCATTTTATTCAGACTAAATAACACTGCAGGCAGAGAAAGGCAGAGGTGGAGGAGTTGGAGTCAGATGTGTTGGATCACAGAGAGGGGAGGAGGAGGGGGGGGGGGGGGGGGGGGGGAGGAGCGGCTTTACCTTGATCCTGGGCCTGAGAGGAGGACAGCAGCAATGCCAGGAGGGCAGCCGCCAACAGAGACAGCCGGCTCTTCATCTTCAGCTCCTCTGGCTCAGCAGCACATGAATGGAGCTATGAGAGGAATGAAGGAGGCGATTAGACCCATTAACGTCAGCCCATGCAGCCCCGCAGCAGCCTCAGGGCTACACGAGACCTCTAAGCGACCCCGATGTGAACTCCATACCTCCATCACTTGCCTCATGTAAATATATCATCATATCTAGTATCAACAAGTTGCTTCGGTTAGCGCTTTCAGTATTAAGAAAGTCATGTGTCCACGATAACTGCTCTCCAGACAACCAAACAAATATAACATGACTGACTTTATATGTATGGATGAATAAATTCCAAAAACAAATAAATTATCAGCGTAAAACGCCAATAACGCCAATTTAACATAAAGGAAACGCTCTTCTTTTTCTCACTCTGTTAGATTCCGGTTTCTCTTCTTAAAGCAACTCACATTCTGGTGCAATTAAAATGCAAAGCGTCCAATTCAATATCTTATATCTCTGCAGATGAGTTGGACCCACTCTAACGGGGAGAAAGTCCTTCCACAGTTCAGAATAACCGAGCGTCAAATCCAAGCGCCGTGCGCAATTACGCATCGCAACGTCGAGAAATAGTCCACGCGTTTCTTGAAATATCCCGATTGTAAACTGGAATATTGGAGGATATAAAGTCTGGAAATACCACAGGTTTTTAAAACTGCGAGAAAGTATTTACGTCTCATGAAATCAATTGAATCTCAAAAAATAACCAAAAATCATGCAGGACTGACCTATAGAGGAAACTGACGAATTTCTTTGGATCGGTTCAAGCAAAAAAAAAAGAAAACAAGGTTAAAGTCACAGTTGGAGACCCCCAACCTGAGAAAAGGGAGAGCGAGGTGGCCCGGTGTTGAAGTCAGAGCACTCAGCGGGTTTTTGGTTCCCGGACGCGTCGGCGAGCCTCTTTCCAAGTGGGAAGACTCTCTACACTATCTGCTACTTAACAGGAGGGCTGCTCCCAGCTCTGCCTGCCCCGCCGCAAGCTCTTACGACATCCAGACGGGCCAAAAATGATGTGTAACCTCTAAAAAGTGCTTGGAGATACACACGCAAGGACGAACACACACACTCGGAAACTTTTACATAGTTTTCTGCATTCCTTTCCGGTGATGGAGGGCTTCTGTGCGTCTCGGCCACAAGGAGACAGCACCGCAGATCTGCTTTTCGGGGAAAGGGGGGGAAGCAGAGGAGGGGAACCGACTGAGGCTTTATACCCCCTTATTCATTTCGTGAATCAATGGGAAAATATTACACACTCTGGTAGACTAAACCCCAAGTCAGTCTTTCCCCGTTTAATGAATCATTCCGGAACTTTCTGGTGTCATCTGGAGGATTTGATGAAGCAGCAGCTGCACAACTTACCATTTATGACAATTTAAAATTACTCAAATAATATGCATCTTGCCCAAATCTTTTAACAGTCACACAGAAAGTAAACAAATAAAATGTAAAGGATGTTAGATATAGTACCCCAAAGTCCTAGGATTTTCCCAAGTGTATCCAAGGTAGTCCAAAAGTGTAAAAGCCCCCCCCCCTCCAAAATGTGATGTCTAGATCCAAACGTGATATAGAAAATAAAATGTTTTTAAAGTGCATTGAATAGACAATTTTTTTAGTTAGTCATCAAACTATAACCAGTTGTCAGATTAATAAACCAGAACATTGAAATAGTTTAATTATGCCAGAGGCGCCCCCTGGTGGACAAGGGACGCTCTTCATGTGTCCGTCTGCCTCTGCATTATCAATTACATTTTACATTACATATGCCAAGTACTGAGAAGGTCATCAGATGGTTGGTTACTGGTTGCAGGTACCGGGCGTCTCGTCCAATCAGATGCCAATCAGATGTCAGATTAGGTTTTTATTAGTGAGTAGACGATCTGGTGTCTCTAAAGTGTTAAAGATGTGTGGTGGGTGTGGAGTGATAATCAGCACAACAGGCCCGGGGCTGTCTCCTCCTGCACTCTGACTTCCATTTAAAACAGACACCAGGGAAGAATCCATCAAAGACACAAACTACACTTTACCATGAGGTGTTTACCAAATGAAGCATTTAAATTCCATAAGCCTTATTTTGGACAGAAGTAGCCAAGTTCATGTGGACAAATTAAGTTGTCAAAAGCATTAACCGCTGAGCCCTAATTATGAAGATTTCTTTCTGGGAGACCCAGGCTCTGTGGATTTCATTGTCAACATTGCCCTCTAGTGATGAAACTCAACACTCAACCAGGGAAAGGCAGTGTTGCTTTTTTGAAAAATGTGTAGTGTCTTGTTTTTTTGTGCAAAGACAAAAATGAAATATGGTAGTAAAGAGATACATTGATCAGAGATGAACACTTTCTTTTCATGAGAGGCATTTTTTATTGATCCTCAGGTCAACAGAGAGTACAAGAAATAAATATTGATCCCATGAATGTGAAACGTATCCCATCATGACAGGAGACACAGCCCGGCCCAGACGGAGGATTATCATCTTTTTTTACACAATATAGAGCGAGTGGACGATTTTTGAAAATGAAGTAAACACATGTAGTAGATGTATATTATTAGTCCTTCTTCTGAGGGAACGCTGCCTTCACCAGTTCATACACAACATATCCAGTTCCTGAAAGGAAAACAGGCCACGTTAGAAGAACCTGAGAAAAGTAGATTAAAAAGGTAGTTTGACTTCCAGATTAAACAACTTTTGGTTTCAGGGTACACATTTTAATTCAGTAACAGCTCATAAGTAGGATATACGTCACATTACTGAAGGTAAAAATACATTATTGTCCTTTATACTGTGACTTTAAATTGAGGTGCCTCCTTCCTCAGTTTACAAAACTGCACCCAAACTACAGTTCACATGGAAAAATGCAACAAAAATATTGCAGCAGCAAAACCTGTCTTATATTCTGCATAAAATCCTCACCTGCATAATGAAACTCACTTCCTGGCGGTGCTTATCTAAACACACTTCCTGCCGTTAATTAGATTCTGTATCACCTCTTGAGTGGTGCTGAAATTTAGTCCCAGCAGCTCGTCCCCAAAGTGGGAGAACAGTTTGTACAAAAGCAGAACCAGAAGATGAATATATGTTAAATTAAAAAGATTCTTAGGTCCCTCTAGCAGAAAAGACCCGCAGCAAAGCAGACTGCAGCCCTGAAAACTATCATGTGGGTGCTAGCTCTCCTTCATTCACACTTTTCTTTTACCTGGGCTGTTAATGTTTCCAGCTCTAATTTTTTAGAGAAATAATAAGTAAACCATTCTGCACAAAAAGTTATTTATTCATTTATTATGAAAGATTGTTTTCTCACCCAGGACGGTGAGAGCCATCGTTGTTCTATACAGAAGAGCGTCGCTAGTGCCTCCTTTTAAATGAACCGGCATACCGTTATCCTCCTGCAAATGAGACACATGTTGCAAAACTTTAGCATTTCATTAGCACTGTTAATTCATTTCTAAATGTTTTAACTTCTTCTCCCCTCAGCATCACGTCAAAACAGAAAGAAAACCTTTTGGACGAATGTCCACCGGGTAACTGATGTCTGAGCCATGTGGATTTTTTTTTTTTAAATGATAAAACACGTCAAAAATGTCAGAAGTTTATGAAGAAAGTGAGCAAGAAAGAGTACAGCTGACATCAAATATGGACAAACTTCAAAAGATGTTTTATTGTCAGTTTTGAGTCAAATGTATCAACTAAAAGTTTTGGGATAACAGTTGCTGTTAGAATCAACCATCAGAGAGCTGAAATGACTTAATTCTTATCCTGGTGCTGTGTCACTAAATATCAGTTAGTAGGCTTTTAAAGGCATGCAATTAGTTCAAAGTGTATTCAACACGAGAACAAATATTTAATGACACAGCGTCTGTAAACATTGCACGAAGCAGCTTTCAGTTTCTATGCTCCTCATATCTGGAATAAACTCCCAGAAACCTGCAGATCCGCTGCTACTCTCAGTTCTTTTAAATCAAGGCTGAAGACCTTTCTTTTTGATGCTGCCTTTCTTTAAATGACTGCTCATTTCTTTAAATTTCTTATGCTGCACTGTAACTTTTATTCTTGTGTTTTATGTGTCCTAATGTTTCTATTTTGTTTTTAACTGTCTATTCATGTGTTTTATTAGTTTTTAATGCTTATGATTTTTAACCGTTTGTACTTGTGTTTTATCTGTTTAACTAATTTCGTGTAAAGCACTTTGAATTGCCCTGTTGCTGAAATGTGCTATACAAATAAAGCTGCCTTGCCTTGCCTACAAGTGCAACACTGGATTTAAAATCCAGTCTAAATAGAAATGTGCACTATTTGTGATCATTTAACAGACTGGCAATGAGTACGAGTCGTAGTATCAAACTGATATCAACATATTCAATGTGAATAGACATGAATAGGTTTTGGATGTTTCTTTTAAATGAAATGGAAAAATGAAAACCATGTGAAGTGTTTAGTTTTTACAGTCCATCATTCAGTCTGGTTTTAATCACTGCGGCGGCCGTTAATGCAGGTTTAAAAAGCGTATCCCAGCAGTCACTACAAGCGTCGGAGGACAAACCAGCCATTAAAGCAGTTTGTTTAGTCTACTACACGCTTCAGTAGCCGGTTAAATCAACTACGAGTTACTTTATTTTACGCAAGCGGTGATGACACTGAGCAGCGTCAGAAATATAATCTACTTCCAAGCCTTTCTCGACATTAATCACTATGATCCTTGAGTGAAAACTACTGAAAAGCTCAAAAGATACTGCAGTTAGGCACATCCAGTATACAATGCATAATTAGTACTCCACCCAGTGCGATTGCTTACACATACTGGCTACTTATCTTTGGAGCTAGAAGGATTTCAGGGCTTCATGACAAGAACCAATGCTAAAGAAATAACAAATGCGTAATTTACAATCATGTATGTTTCAGCAGTGCTTTATCATATAGAGGACCCTTTAAAGCACTTCCTGTCTGGAGAACTGTAGCATGAAGTGGAAAATAAATTGAGCCATAAATAGTCAAAACGAACAAGAAAACTCTTGTACGGTAGCTATTCTTGCAGTGTTTGATTTTTTTTTGCAACATATTTTCAAGGTTTGATCTCTGCCGGCCGTACATTGTTGCCAAAGAAAGAGAAAGTATTTGTTTCTTGACCTCGTCAAAAGGAAAAAGTCATTAAACATGTCTGCTTTTAGTCTTTCAAGGGTCTTAGTGTGTTCTTATTTATTTCCTGTGGGATTGAAGACCTTTCAAGACAACTTTGAAGTCCTTTATTTGGACTTTTTAGGGGCTATAGGAAATGACATGTCTCCTAACTCTCACAGCCACGAGACACAGGATTACTTGTTCTGTGGCAGCAGCGTTTCTTAAGTTTGATCCTGAAAAGGTGGGCTGAAGTTATTTGGTAAATCCTGCACTACATGGAAAATAGGAACATTTGAGCGGTCTGTTTTCTCCCTGTTTAGATCGTAGTCCCACATGAGCAGTTTTGCAGACAGTCAGTCAATACCGCCCATTGAGACCTTCACATTTAGTATGTTAATTTGGATTTTTGTCCACAAGCGTTCTCTACAAAAGAACTTCTAAATGTTATCATTCTCCAGTTATCCAGCAGTGGTTTGGGTCTTCAAAGATATGTTTGTGATCACACAGATACCTACCGTCTGACCAGATTGATAACAAACCATGCTAGCCAGAGGCAGGTCTGGCTGTTACCGGTGCAGTCAGTGACAAATTTGGGTTTAAACATTTTTTATCGTGGGACAGACAAGATAAGTCTGAGATCACAATACTTCTTGACGATGCCACCTTCTGCTGGATATAACAGGTAAAAAACAACTAAGTAATATAATAATAAATAAGGATCTCTTTGAATTAGGGCCAGGTGATGTGAGAAAATCAAATATCACAATATGTGTGACTAAATACCTCGATATCAATATCAATGTTATCGATGTATTCTCCAGCTCTACTTTGAATGCTGATGTTTATATGAATATATGGCAAATGTATGCAAAATCACATCCAAAACAATTAAAACTTCATGAGACCAAACACTGATATGTTTAGCATTTGCTAATTTGGTTTTGTTTTTAAATTACAGCGTGCCAAAAATGATTTAGACAACAATCTTGCAGAAAGATAGCATAACTTCATCATAATTAAACTCTAGAGATAAATAACATTACATTATCGCCAAAGGCTGTCCCAAATGGGGAATACTTCTCAATAGTGGTGTAACGGACCATAGCTGATCCACGGTCCAAACGGGTCAACACTCACGGTTTGGAATACATGTGACCCGCCAATCAACTGCAACGTTTAACAATAATAATAGTATGAAATACATGTTTTACTGTCGCTGCTACTTAAAGTTTGTGCTAATATTGAACCTGTGCCTAAACAGCCGGTATCCACCGGGCAGAACAGCAAAGCATATCTATGCTCTATGTTCTATCCAGTCAAGGTTTGGTTTGACCCCTTTCTCTTTTAGGTACGACAGAAAAACAAATCATCCGTGTGAGTTTGACTTTTTTTAAATATTTCGTAAATAGTGCCAAACAATTAAAGGGATAATCAAATGGATACTTTAAGTAGGACTATATTTTGCTAGTGCATACTGCTACTTAATTTTTGTTTTGAATGCAGGGGTCTGCGTGCAGTTTAGAGTCCCAAATTCCACTATGGCCATGCCAAGACCCGCTGATTGGTTGGGATTCGGCATTTGACCTGGAGCGGTTAAGGTTAGGATTAGGGCTGAGTGATAATATAGATATTGCAACAATATAGTAGGATTGACGATTTGTGCTTTCACAAAATGTTTTCACAATTATATTTTAAGGCTCTGACACACCAACGTGATGGCCGACCTTCGGCAGAAAAGGCAGTCGCAGTGGCTGCCTCCCCGATTTGATCAAAGACGTGCCTCGGAACACTCTGAAGCGATGCCGACTTGACCGTACGTTCTGTGCGTGACGTAATTCGTCTTCATAACAGCAGACAGCGATTATCTGTATTGTATCCCGAAAATGAAAGCTGGCAGCTAACTGGACAAAACTGTCACGTGGCTTCTCCCAAATTTTAAAGCCCGACCATAACGGCGGCTTGTTCGGATTACGATCTCATATTTTACAAAAATAGTTCACCGAAATGTGTTTCTGAAAACATTTTAAGTGAGAAATAGGCCGTGCAGTTGCTGAATCTGTCTTCATTTCAGATCGACAAAAGTCAGTTTAAAAGATTTGTCAGAGTTTGAGAGGCATTGGTCACGCTCATCCCGCTCGTCATTTCCGGGTTAGCACTCCACCAATCAGATTGGTCATTGAGTCCAACGGCCACTTTCCGATTCAATATGTCCAATCAGAAAAAATGACGGCTGACAGCTCCTCCGACGGATGATGGCACAGAAAACACCAAACAGACTCGAGTCACTGACCTCACCAGACTGTCCAACGGCCGATAATCAGGTTGGTGTGTCAGCGCCGTTAGACAACTAATCATCAGTAATGTGGATGTGTGTAATGCAGCCTTTAAAACCAGGAAAAGACAACACTTACCATACAAAGATTTTAAGATATCCAAAATCTAAGACAATATCTAGTATCATATCACGATATAAATATTATAATCGATATATTGCCCAGCTCTAGCAGACTGGTCTGGGATCGGGACCTGTACAAATGGAGTTACGTTACAGAGAATTTGGGACACTAAACTGCACGTACACCAAATGCAGGTTTCTTACTGTTAGTGGAGTACTTTCTGTGTGGTACTTGTACTTTTACTGCAGGTATCTGAACACTGTAACGTTATAAAAGTGTGCCTCTGGTCATAAGTCATACAAAATGGGGACGTTACATAATAAAAGAGCGTCAGTGTGTCTTTGTAGCGAAAGTGTATTTAAGCGGTGTGTTGTTGTACCTGAAACATCTTCTGTTTCTGCGGGACTTTGTTGTCGACCTGCCGGCGGACGGAGCTGGAGATGGTCCGCCGCGCCACCTGCTGGAGCGCCTGGGAAACGCAACAAACCATCATGAGACACATGAGGACACGGACCCAATACACTGGACTGAACCCGCGTCCGAACCAGTTCAATGTTACATCACATTTCCATGTAAATATAACCGACTAAAGGCGAGAGAATGCTCGTAACTAGCTACCAAAGAAGCAAAGCTAATGCTAACTCTTCCGGCCGGTGTTTCGGTTTAACTGGTTTTTAAGTTAACTGGTGATAGAGGCAGATGTGGTGTAGGTTGTGCCATGAGAAACTCCGCAGAAATGATTACGTAGTAGCTGCAGTGATGCCTGTTTGAAATACTGCAAACGTCAATAAATCGTCAAAATGTTCATGCTGTCATTATTTGTGTCATAATTGTGTTTAAAGTGTGGTAATGACGTTTATTTAAACCTTCTGAAGTGTTTGCTGACTCTGCAGATGGAACACAATAAAGACCGCTGAAATAAGCAACAGCGCTCAGTGCGCTCCGATAACTTGTGTCACAACAAGTACTAGCATCGGTCATAGGCTCATATCGATTCATTTACACTTACAAATACCTAATATTTAACATGGGCAACAACAGCTGTGTTGTAGAAAATAAAACCAAAGTTTCCACACGTTCAACATGGTGCACAAATTCAAACTCAATATGCAATGTAAGATCTAGGTCGTGTTAAAGGAAATACATTGACTCAATGCTAAACGTCATTACCATTACTTTAAACACAATTATGACACAAATATGACAGCATGAACATTTTGTCGATTTATTGACGTTTGCAGTATTTCAAACAGGCATCACTGCAGCTACCTACGTTGTGGTCTTCGTTCTTGCAACGGCATCACAAGTTAATTTAATAACAGTAGGCCTACTACAACATGGATTACGTGTTTGATATCTGTTACATTTCAATACAGCCTGTAAGTAAAACATAAGCTACATATGAGGTTTACACCCAGCTGAATGCAGATGTGGCAACATGTGCATCCGCTCAGATTACGTTGTGATACATAGGCATTTATAGGCTAGATGTAATTTATTTATGTAGGCTACGATGGGTTATGTTAAGTTGCAACCTTACAATCACGTTCCTTAATGTGCAGAATGCCTACTCATTCATCCAGATACAAATGATACCTCTCGCTTATTGAAACGCATATTGCATATAGCACAGTGGGTCGGAGGAAACGTATTTTTATTGCTCTGGGTGTCTGGCACATATTGTAGAATTGACTTGAAGTGCCGGAGTTCGAGCAAGTGTTGGTTGTAGAAAGTCAATCTTATGAATGTCTGAATAGTTGCAACATTATAGTTAGGAAACAATGCAATTTCAGATATGTACAATCCAATTGTTAATAGTTATTTTAAGTTTAGATATCCATAATTACAAAAACATTCCAGATAGTGTAATTTAAAATATCCAAAACTTCACTATGCCTTAAATATTACATACATCATGCTATGAATGATATCTGAAGTTGAGTTGAGTCAGTAGGCCTATATGAAAAATCCCATTTCGAAACATAGAAGTGATAGGGTCAAATAAATAACAGATAACATGAAACGTCCCCCGCTAACATACATCGACACATTTATCATTCCAACAGTATGCCTATATAATACACCAGTTTGCTTACATTTCAGAAACAGTGCTTTAACGGTGTGTTATAGTCACAAGTCGATCGGGTGGTACCGTGACGTGCAGTAAGAGACACAGTCGCCAGACAACGGATGATAGTTCGTAACGACAACGGCAAGTGTTTGCATAAATGTCTGTCGGGGCAGGAATTAATGCTCAGCAACTCGTTTTTATCGTAAAGTTTCACAAGACACTGACAAATAAATGTGAAATAGAAGGAAAGCGATAATAATGTTTATTTCCTGGTTAGTCGGGAATGGGTCCTGAGAGACCACGCCTACACCACATCTGCCTCTATCACCAGTTAACTCAAAAACCAGTTAAACCGAAACACCGGCGGCATCTGAACGTTAGCCGACTTTGACCCCTAGCCAACAGTCTGAAGCTAAATGTAGCCACGCTTTGCTTTTCGTCACTTATTTTCAGATCGTATATGTGCCCAACTAGTTGAATGATATGTCTGCAATGCAAACGCAGGCTTCAAGTAGACAATATACTTACAAATATGTGTCTGTTCATCTTTACTGTCCGCCTGCAGCCGCTAATCTCAAACACAAGGGCACAAGAAAAGTCTGCTTCCGCTTCCGCTTCTTCTTCTTCGTTAAGAAGATTAACAGCAGACTGTATTCCTGCTGCGCACTCTGCTGCCCCCTACCGTCTCTAACACAAACTACGCCAGATGGTCTAGATCAGGGGTCTTCAACGTTTTCCAGGCCAAGGCCCCCCAAACTGATGGCGAGATGGAGCGGGGACCCCCTAATTATATATATTGTATAAAATTGTGTTATATCAAACTGGTCCTATAGTGCCATGTGTAAATGTACCTTGTTATTGTGCATTCAATACTAAGATACTCAAATAATACACAGGTTCATATATTCATGTTTTTATTTTAAACATGTGCGAGGCACAGTGAGGAGAAAAACTTTCGCGACCCCCATGCAGTACCTCCGCGGACCCCCTAGGGGTCGCGGACCCCCTGTTGAAGACCCCTGGTCTAGATGATGATGTAGATCAGTAATAACAAAGTATAAATGGTTAATGGACTACATTAGCGTAGTGTCTTTCTATGTTAAGCTTTACCATTATCCACTCATACAAACACGTTTATACAGGAGATTGAACCGCCAACAATTTTACTACCTTCTCAGCCACAGCCACCCAATAATGTTATATCGTTATGCATAATATGCACTTTTAATTTTTGGTACTTTAAGTATATTTAGATGCCAGTACTTTGGATAAAGTCAAAAGATTATTTCAACACAGTGGTACTGCCAGTGGAGGAAGAAGTACTAATACCACATTGTCAAAATACTCTGCATCAAGTCAAAGTCCTGCTCTGAAAATGTATCTTAAGGGGCAAGGTTACCTCCCTTTTCTCTGCTTTGCTCACCCAGAGAATTTGGCCCACCCATGAGAGAGAGACATCATGGCTTTAAACAAGCAAAGTGGCAGTTGGTCCCCCGGTCCCCCCCCCCCCCAAAAAAAGCTTCAGACTCTGAAACGGCACATCCAGCATCTTTGGGATTCCCTTCCTTCTTTTTCTTTTATTATTTTTTTAAATGTAACACAGGTTCTTCCCCTTTAGCCTGTTTTTTTTGTGCATTTTGTGAGTTTGCCCTGGGAATCAACAAAGTCTTATTGTCTCATTCCCTCTTTAAGAGACAACCTGCAAGAGGGACCGAAGGGGGGAAAGTTGCATTTAAGGGGACGTATAATAATATCCTGAACATCAGACTGAGAACGCAAAGCTGGAAACAATCAGCCAGAGAAACCGGTTTCAAATTTAAATGACAACTTTAATTCTTTGAAAGCAACAACACAACACAACACAGATGGAGTATCAAAAAAATGTCAGTGCTTCTCATGATTGCAGGTAACAATATACCTTGATAAAATCTTATTAAAAGAAAAATAAATACATTTTCCCATGGCACATTTCAACATGCAGCATCTATTTTATTAATGTATAACCTTAGCTGCAAAAGAGCTGAAAATGGCAGGATTGGGGGGTGTAAAACGTGTGTGCATTAGCTTCCCCGGTAACAGTGTAAAACACATTAACTTTTAATCACACGTATTGAATCAACTTTACGGTTCCAGCATGCAGCTGTGCTGATATTATTATTATTGCATGTAAACGACAGTGAAAGAAGCCACGACCCGTGCCGGTGTACATTTTCTGGATTCGATAGACACACTGACAGTTTAAAAAGTTTCTCAAACTTGAATCCCACTTTAGACTCAAAAACCCCTGAGGTCTGCCGTGCAAATATTAGCTTTACAATGGAAACATTTCTTAAAAATAAAGACAAAAACAAACATGTTAGTTGTACAGCCCCCAAACATTTTGCGTTCCCCTCCGATGTGGAACTTGCTTGACGCGTTTTATTTACGACTCAGCGAAAGCATGATTTTAGTGCGAACGTGGGCTGACGTCACAGACAAAAACGAGGCACAAAGACGAGCCGCTCGAGATGCTCAATAATCACATTTACATCTCAGCTACCCAGCATGCAACTCGGGGCTCAGAACGACGCCCCAGCTCACCGTAACTTCACCGGCTTGGAGCTGAGAGATCCTATAAAAAGGGCCGGGAAAGTGCACGCAAACCTTCCAGACTCATTTCTGGGCAGAATTTTATGTTTTGATCAGGATTTCAGGAGTCTGGTCTGGCTTTTATTTGATGTAGCCGATAACAACCGAGCATTAAATCCCTCTACTGCTATACAGGACTCACCACAGAAAGGGCCGTAGACACATTCATTTACAGTCATGCTAAAGTTGACTAAAAAGAGGAATAAAAAAAAAAAAAAACATCTTTTGAAAATTAATACCATAGTTTAAAAAAAAATGAGGAAAAATCCAGCCTTTAAGGACATCAATTTTCTTTGTGAATGAATAATGTATCATAAATAAATAAATATTCTTCCTTAAAATACAGGGGCATAAGTATACACCCCCCTATGTTAAATTCCCATAGAGGCAGGCTGAGTTTTATTATTAAAGGCCAGTTATTTCATGGATCAGGATACTATGCATCCTGATAAAGTTCCCTTGGCCTTTTGGGGGGTGGGGGGGGGGGCTCATTTATTTACTTACCATACATTATTCATTCACAAAGAAAATCGGTGTCCTTTAAGGTTGGATTTTTCCTAATTGTTTTTAATTAAGGAATTAAGTTTAATTTCCAAAAGATGACTTTTTATTCCTCTTTTTAGTCAACTTCAGCATGGGTTCCTAAACGTATGAGCACCACTGTTTATATTCATTACTGCTCAATCACATTTTCTGTGAAAGTGATGGACTAAATGCTTATTCAATGCTTTCTCTGTAATGCCAGGATATAGTTTTAAATATGATACATATTCTGTGGTCTAAAGCCGAACATAAGAAGATAATTCTGTGTCCTGAATATCAAATCCAATTAGATTTTAAAACCTGCCTCTAATGATGGGGATATTCACATACTATACTATACTTTCTTTGTAGTGGAGCGGTTCCTTTTTTGTAGGCCATCTAAAGCTGCCGCTAATTAATATTTTCCTTATTAATTTGGTTAGACAGTAAGAATGGTTACTGTCTTGCTTCATTGTTTGGTTCATAAATGTCTGAAAACAGTAAACCCAAGGCAATGTTTCATTTACTATCATAAAAGACAAAGAAAACCTGCAAATATTTCCATATTAGAAGCTTGAACCAGATCATTTGGTGATTTAAAAATCCAATATATCGGCCGATATATATATATATTAAAAAAAAAAAAGAAATCCAGAAACGCATAATTAAACATAAACAGATTTCCATAACATTAGTTATTTGTAGTTATTTATAAGTCCTCACTAAAATAATATGATAATGCAGTTTAAAATAACAGAACAGAGGAACATCCAAATATATTACCGTTCTGCTGAATAAAATGTGTAAATTAAGATGTGAAACTTAAAGTCCTTTGAACAAAAACAGCTGCTAACAGGGCCGTTGTAGAGCGCCCTCTGGTGGACAAACTATGCAACGCCAACACTCATAACATGGTTGATGGTGTTTCGCCCGTTTAAATCCTAATTTATCGGCCTTTTTAAATGCCGATACCAATAGACTGGAAAATGCCTAATATCGGCCGATATATCGGTCTGGTTCTAGTCCATAGGGGGACGGCCCTTCTGGCTTTTGCTCATATTCCAGATGGCCAGTCTGTTACTGTACAAACAGCATGGAAGTGTTATA
This sequence comes from Etheostoma spectabile, assembly GCF_008692095.1. Taxonomy (NCBI): domain Eukaryota; kingdom Metazoa; phylum Chordata; class Actinopteri; order Perciformes; family Percidae; genus Etheostoma; species Etheostoma spectabile. The sequence continues at coordinate 4,275,832 of NC_045750.1, forward strand.
TTAATATATATCATTTGTATGCAACTATAGACTATGTATTGAAACTCTTACAACTCTTACAACTCTCCCTGCAGTCATAGTCCACAGTTGGTCTAATTCTCTAAACATACCAAACGTACTTACTTACTTTCCCACACCCAATTACGAACTATGAGTGAATTTTTTTATTTTAGAAAGGCAGATAATAGGGTGAGACATCAGTCTGACTCGTGCTTGCTCATGTTACCAGGGGGGGAATATCTTTTAAAAGCTGTTAAGACGTTGACTGTGGCATCAAATATTTGGCTACTTTTCTATTCACTTTGGCAAATAATCAGCCGACGTCAAGCAATTTTAAACACTAAAATACCCATATTGCTGGAGATGTTAATTCGTTGTATTACTTTTTTTATTTGATGTCTCTACCAGTCGTGCCTCTGGACGAAACGTTTACCCTGACGGATGAGCTCACTGCAGCAGGAGGAGGCGAGCTGGGGGGCGGGGCCGCCACCTCAGTTGGATATGTCGGCGCTGTTGTTTCGGTTGCCGCATTTGTGGTGGATGATGAGCAGGACGACGCCCAGGAAGAAGCAGACGGAGCCCACGGTGATGTACGCGATGCCCAGGAACGGGTTCTTGCCCCCCATCCAGGAGATGGTGCTCAGGATCACCCGCTTCCTGCCCTCGAAGCTGCGGACGGGATAATCTGGGTTCGACTGGTTAAAGGTGGGAACAGCGTGGAACAAAGCAGACCCGCCTACAGAGGAACAATGGCTGGGTGGAGTAGAAAACACATTAGACCCGGAGAGAGTTACTTCCACTTATCAAGGCTCCAGAAGAGGAAATGTGAGTTAAAGTGGGAGGTGTGGGTTGAATATAAAAAAAAAGAGCTGAACAACACCAGAAATTAGGATGTTGTTGCATCAGAAATGAGAGAAAAAGTCCACAGGCCTTCATTGGACCTATTCCTTCCTTCCTTCCTTTTTGCTATTGGACCTTTTTGTCACTATTTTCAACCTGCTCTTGTCTTTCTTCCCTCCTTCCTTTTTTTTTTTACTGTCTTCCCCCCCAAGTTTGTCGCATATTTAAAGTTTTTCCCCCTGCTTTTATCCAAGCATAAAAAGAAATCTTGTCAATTTAGTGTTGCCTTATTTCCTTCATTCTACCTTCTTTTTACCAAGGTTTTGTTTTAGTTGTTGTCACCTTTTTTACTTAGCATTTAAATGTTATTCAGTTACAAGGCTGTTGTTCAGTAAATCTATTGCTGACATCCTCCTTATATAGACTTTCTTTTCTACCAAAAAAGATCCCCGCTGGTAAGGGGGTACTTGGCTTAAAAAAAAAAAAAAATCCAAAAGGGGAAGATAATTTAAAAAAAGGTTTGGCAACCGGTGACATAAGGATACTGTAGACGACCTCCAGAGTGTAGTTTCCTCGGGGCAGAGTTGGAACCATGCTGCTCTTCTTGTTGATGATGCGGTAGAGTTTGCGGAAGGTCGGCAGGGCGGCGGTTCTCATCCACACGATGAAGTCCTCGTTGATGAAGCCGTTGTTCCCCTCGTCGGCGTCCAGCTCGTAGACAGGCCTGCGCCAGTTCACCGGCTTCGTGGTACCTGAGTTAGAAGGAGAAGAAAAGAGCAGCGGTGAAGTTTAATTAATCCCTCAGGGAAGGGTTCTGTAGTCTCACAAAGCATTGAAGCTCTCCAGCAAAATGATCGCAAAAGGGAACATTTCACTAGGTTTCATTCACTCACAACATGACCTGTTGGTCAGAGAGCGTGTAACAGGAAGATATAGTACAGGTGGTCTGTGATAGAGGATGGATACCCGAACCGAGCCGGGCCGGGTTCGGACACATATTTAGAAATTATGTTAGGTTTGGGTCAGGCTCGGTCACATCAGCGCAATAAGACATGGAACATATTAAATTTTAAAAAGCGTATTATGTAGGTGTGCGCCGGTGTTAATGTGTCCTTGTGGCCCGTGTGCGCTGATGCGCTCATCTGTTGACATTTCCAAATGCCTTCCTACTAGGGATGTAACAATATTGCGCTATCGCGGTGGTAAACGTGTCTCGATATCGTCGTGGTTGGGTTACAATAATAAAAGGACAGGTGTCCGTCAAAAAGCAAGAGGAATAAACAGTCCCGCGGAACAAAAAATTGTTAACTACATAGACCATGATCCTTTGCGCTGCGTCGTCATACCAACCGTTCTAAAGCCAATAGGATTGCACGCGGCACGCTGTCCACACAAGCTCACAGCAAGCCAGCATGGCCGACAGCGATACTTGTAAGGATGAAAACAACAACAACCCCAAAGTTGAGATTGTGCCAGCCCCTGCAGCTTTTAAGTCAGATGTCTGGAAACATTTTGGTTTCGCCGTGTCAAAAAAAAACTCAAAAGGAGAGAAGGTGGTGGACAGACAATGGACTATATGCAAGCACTGCCACAGTAAACTGCGATACAACACGGGAAACACAAGCAATATGCGAAGTCATCTGACGACTTATCATCCGGAAAAGTTTGCAGATTCTCTCACAAAGAATGTCCTGTCCGGTCAAAAAACCCTGAAGGAGGCATTTTCAACAACTATGCCACACAACAGCGCAAGGGCTCAAGAAATCACGAGGTACATCGCGGAATACATAGCGTGTGATTTACGTCCCTTTTCTGTTGTAGAATTGCCTGTTGACTGGCAAAAGCAGAAAAAATGTCTGTATTTTTTTGCTATTATCATCACAAACACTATCGTGAGCTATTTAACAATACCGTGAGCTTTTCCACAATATCGCAATAAATATCGTACCGTGAGGTCAATATCAAAATTGTATCGTACCGTGAGATTTTGATATCGTTACATCCCTACTTCCTACAAACGTACACGTGTCATAAGTATGAGAACAAAATAGGATTTTAACTGTGTCGGGCTCTGGTCGGGCTCGGTTACTGCTCAGTCGGACGCAGGTCAGGCTCGGACAGAAAAATGCAGTTTTTAGAAGGACTCGTTTTCAGAGACAGATTGGATAACATGGGCGCCGGAATAAACAAAATAGCTGAGCCACACTCCTATACTCTTACGCGTGTAGTGTGTTTTTGCTTTTACGTGTCATGTTTATTGCGCCAGTTGATATCGCAATGACCATAAAAACACAATATATTGTGCAGACTTATTAGTTTTACACATCCTAAAGCTAATTGCAGAAAATCCCTTCCCCCCCCCAAGATGTTGTGAGAGATGACCCTGACGAGCTGCGGCTGGTACCTTGAAAAGCGGCCGTGAGGTTGGGGTTGTTGCCTCCGGGGTTTCCGAACTTCACGTGCTTGTCGGTCCACCAGGCGATGCCTGTAGTGTTCAGAGGAATCGGGATCTTTGTGCCGTTGGGGTCGTTGTAAAACAGCTCCAACGTGTCTGCCATCAAAGGAAGGACGGTTGATTAGAAAGAATTCTTCACAATCACACTCGTAACCTTTTGTTCCGGTCAACAGAGCAGGAAACCGGCTCACCGTTGAACATGCTGTTGGCGATGGCCCCACACGGAGCAATTGGCTTGTTTTCATGATAAGCGTACGGCTCACACTCCTTACTGGGATTCTGTGGGTGGTTAGGAGGAGATTAAAGACAAACGGCACCACATGCAGGTATAGGTCTGTAAACAGAAATGTATCAGCCTAAAACGTGATTTATGCTTCTGGCTGGCATTAGTATGGTGGCTCGGTGGCTTGGTGGTGTTGCACCCCCCCGACTCATTTCCTGGTTCTCCTTCTCCATAAACATGAAATCAAGGAGAGGGTTAATTTCTCCAGCTACAGATTTCCCACAGTGGTCAGAAAACACAGGGTGTTTCTCCGACTATGACTCTAGAGTCCCTACTCAATCACCGTCACTCTCTCACTCGCTCTACCACATAAACACACTCACACACGCATGCACGCTGCAGGGTGCAAGATAGGACCCCTATATATACTTAAAAGGACCAAAAACATAATCTTTAAAAAACAAAGATGTCCGATTACTTTATAGGCTATTTACTTGAGTCATTACATTATCTGGGTCACATAACAGAGATATATATAAGAAAAAGATGTATTCTGGGATTCATTCAAAACTTTATTTTGTTTGGAAAAGTAAGGCATTTAAGGCCTTTATTTTCATTTGGCTGTGAGGTGGTGCTAATTTTGAAACCTATGTGTTATCAGAGACGTCTCGTGGAAGGGAGTCATACCTTGAGGGAGGTAATGTCTCCATTCAGCTGGCTGTCATCTCTCGACTTGACGTAGCGGCGGTGGTTTTGGTAGAAGTTGGAGAGGCCGTAATACACGTAGACGTTGCTCTGTTGAGTATGATAAACATATAAAAAAGACACATTGTTCAAACTGGCCGTGGGAACCTTTATTAGGGAAAGTATTCGGAAGTATGTAGCAACCCCTCTTTGCTCACCTCATATGGCTGGTCCAGGTAGAAAGGTATGGAGCAGGTACAAGGCCTCGTGCTGTTCCAGTTGAAGTTCTGGGAGCAGTTGAAACAGGGACTGGACATGTCAACCCCTGTGTAATCCACCTGTAGACACAAAGAAGGAAGTGTATCTAATGTATAGCTACTAGGGCTGCACATTTAATCACACTCTTATCAAAATCGCAATATGGAGTTTTACAATATCCCAATCAAGGATGGAAAATTTACTTTTTTGGTCAACAGGCACAGTGGCTGGTGGTGGGTGCTAATTTCAGAATTTAAGAAAAAACTGTTTGGTACAATTCCTTTGTAGGAAATTTTTTTTTTACATTTTTCTATAAGAATGAGAATAATGATACAAGAAGAATCATTCCCTCCAATATTGTGAATCACAATCACAACATCAGTCAAAATAATCGCAATAAGATATTTTCCACATATCGTGTAGCCCCAGTAGCTACACTTTTAACTATATACTTTAGGGGCGCCTGGGTAGCTCACCTGGTAGGGTGTGTGCCCCATGTACAGAGAGAGGCTCAGTCCTCCGCAGCAGGTTAAATTCCAACCTGTGGCCCTTTGCTGTATGTCATTTCCTCTCTCTCCTTTCATGTCTAAGCTGTCCTATCAAATAAAGGCCTAAAATACCCAAAGAAATTATAACATACTAAAATCAAACATCACAATATTTTTGGGATGTCAATATATACTCATATATTCTTAATTCAATGTGCTTAACATTAGAACAAAAAGAATAGAGAAAGTTAATGAAACCAAGGACATGAGTGGTACAACCATAAAATTCCAGACAAATAGTCAATCTGTAACAAGGCCACAGCCGTGACTAGTTGATAGATTACACATTGCATGTGCTTTAGTGGTGAGGACAAGTGATCAATTATATGTTTGAGACAGTCACAAAGATGAACAAGCAAGAACAAAGAGAGAAATACAAGGAAAGTATTGTGGCCATTTAAATGGCCAATGCTGCCGGTGTTATACCCCTTGTTTCCACACCAACTGGTTTTTTGTTGTGTTCACCTAACAGCAGTAAGCGCCAAATCACAGCCACTTACAAAAAATAAAAAGATGTATAAGCAATATAATCATTCAAGATCGGATCGAGCTGGTTTCGATCTTGTAGCAAAACTGCTTTGATGTCACCACAACCCACTGCCCTCCACATCGAGCTACCGAAACTGAACAAGGAAACGCTTCCAGTCACATATCTGTTAATTAGCATCCAGCATCCAGGTAACATTTTGTTTTGGCTGATCTAAAACAACTGGTTACATGGGCTTAGTTGAGGAAATAACCGGTAATAGTTTTCACGTTTCTTTCCTCGCATCTACGATCATATTAACTACTTCTACTACGCTACACATTGTGACTGTTGCGTATTAACACGCGCTAGTAATGCATTTTAGAGAATGATTATAGGAATAGTCAGCAGACAACACAGTGTTAGTCTATGAATTAGATGTTCATTTTATTATTGAAATGAAAGCTGATTTTCGGTCACACATCTGCCGAATTTACCGGAGGAACATAACGTTTCAGAAGACGTTTAAGTTAAATTACAGAAGACGTGGAAATCGGCCGATATGCAAGACCAGGGAAAATTGCACGATTTTTAAATGCACTTTGGCGTGAGTGGTCGAAGTGGACATGCCAGCTCCACAGGAAATGTTAAGATATTACTGTGTAGCTGTGTCATTGCGTGATACGTGGCTAATCCAGGGGTGCCATATACCGTTACCTCAAACTCCTTGATGTTGTTGGACGTTACAAACAGGCCGATGCCGATGGGGATGAAGAGGAGTCCGATGATGAAGAAGGCAGGGAGCACTGTGCCCGCGGTGAGAATGGGCTGCCAAGCGGGTAGTCTCTGCTGTTTAAACGCAGTGTTCTCGGGCTTCTTGCTGCGCAGAGTCCCGCCGCCGGGCCCGGACACGGTTATATGTCCATCTTCGTCTTTGGCGTTGTAACTAGACGCTATCATGATTGCTAGCCAAAACTACGAAGTTGTTGCTAACGCAGTTAGCCCCACCAGGAAGTTTACAAACAAGGTAATGAACGCAACACGCGGTGACGTCACTGTGTGATTACGGAGCGTGGTGGTGTTTGCTGCCTTCACGAGCTGTCGAGAATATCTGAAAAAATGTATAACATGCTCCTGTACAATCAGTGGTGGTGTGATACAAAAGTAGTAATCTGCCAAATAAAAGAAGAAGTATCCAATCAGCATATATATACATATATATATATATATGTATAATATATATATATATATATATATATATATATATATATCTTGGCAATTTATAAGTGTTATCATTTCCTACTATTTGCAAGGTAGGACCTAATCTTAGTCTGGTGTCGACCACTTCTTCCCTTTGGTTTAAACTCAGTGAAGTAACCCTTTTACCGGTCAAATTCTTCTGCATTTTACAGTAGTTTCTAGCATTAAACTCTGCCTCCCATTAAATTTGCCATCTTTGTAGACTTTCAGATTTAATTATGGATTTGGCTTCACCCTTTCCCAGTGGAACATTAATTCCTATACATTTATTTTTCAGCATCTTTTTCACAATTTTATCAGCCTCTTTGTTCCCTTTAAAACCTATATGAGCTGGAACCCAACAAAACTGACCAATGAGACCAAGGTTCCTGAGATGTGATAGTAAATGTTTAATTTCAATATTGTTTGGGTTTAACCTGTGACACATCCAATTAACGAGTGACACACCTGTCACTCCCCGATGTAAGTCGAGTGCAGATTTGAGTCACGTATGCGACTAGTGAATATGTGAGTTGCATACGTCACTTTGCGACAAGTAGCATACAAGATGCTAACGAGAGACTTCTGTCATGTAAACACAGTAAAAATTGACTTACTTAAAAGTTGGTTCACTTCTGGCTAGTTAACAACCAGTTGAATGGCGTTTTGAGCTAACGTTAGCAAACAAACAACCATAGATAGCTAAGAAGTTTTTTAAATGACTGCTAGCTTAGCTACAAGCTAGCAATTAAACCATAGACTGTAGATGAATTACTTTACAGTCTATGAATCAAACACAACAAAGGCTGTCACTTGAATGGCGTTTTGAGCTAACATTAGCAATCAAACTATCATAGATAGCTAAAATGTTTTTGAAATAATTTCCATCTTCTGTTATTGTTTGGTTATGGATTTATTTCATGTATATTGTATGAATGTATATTTTTCCTAGTATTTGATTTATATTTATATTCTGTACTTTGTGACTGATTTTGCTGCTGTAACACCGGAAATTCCCATTTTTCTTGGGATCGATAAACATCTATCTATCTATCTATCTATTTCACAAATTTCAGTATGACACGTTATGCCGTAAACAGTTTAAATCTGAGCATGCGCAACTCCAATCTGAACTCGACTCACATTGACACCCACCAAACTAAAGAAAGCCGTTAGCTAAACAGTGCACGCCGTTTTGAGACTGACCGGGCCCCGGGGCCTACTCGACGAACACGTCCAGCTGTGGTACGTGTCTCATTTCCTGAGGCAGCACAAACCGGTTTATATAACTTATATAAACTTAAAAACTGCTAAAAAAAAATCTTCAAAGCTTTGGAGTTTCATTTTTTAATCATACAAATCCACTGGTAGACAGTTAATTGCAATATGCATGATCATGAATGTCTGACAAAAATGTCCCAACAGCCAAAAAATACAACAAAAAACGCTTACAAATGGGTTGGATGGGGGGAAGTGTCTTTATTGGGGGGTTTTCTAATGAAAACAAAACGGAAAACTCCCAAATGCATCCTTATGTTTATCATACCGTCATATACACTTTGAAATGACATGCCATTGATTTACCTTTTTAAATCAGCGTAAAACCAACATTTCCACTGTACTGTTTGTCTTCAGATTTCTTTCATATTTCTGCCTATGGAACACATAATAAATAACTATTACCTATAAATTATCAATGAATGTTTGGTTAAAGAGAATGGATAGTGGGTGCCCTGGTATCTCACCTGGTTGATTGTGCGCCCCATTATCTAACTGGGGTCGAGTCCGACCTGTTTCCTGTTGCTGCATGTCGTCCCCCTCTCTGTCTTTCCATTCCTGTCTTTTTTTAAACTATTTTTTGAGGGCTCTTTGAACGTTATTTGATAGACGGATGAAGACAGGAAAGTGGGTAGATACAGAAGGGACGACGCGCAGCAAAGGGCCGAGGGTCGGAATCAAAACGCTGCAGTGGACTGCAAGGACTAACCCTTAGTACACGGGGTGCACTCTCAACCAAGTGAGCTACCAGGGCGCCCCTCCCCTTTCCTGTCTTCATGCTATCCTGTCAAATAGAGGGCATAAGGCCCAAAAGACAATCTTAAAAAAGGGAGAACAGGCCCGTTCTGCGGACTCAGACACATCTCCAACCCCTGAAGCCCTCAGCTCATCGTTCGTATGACATGTGATCTCTGTGGCAATCCGAGCGTGCTTTTGGTTCGGCTTGAAGATATTATAAGAGAGACACCTTTTAGATTTCTTCTCATGACATCACAGATCTCAGCTTAATGTCTGTTTGCTGAGGCGGCGTCCATCAGCGGACCTGTGGTAGAAAATTACAACGCGTGTTTCCTTGAAGGCCACATTTTAGTCTCATTTTGGCTCAACAGTAACATTTATTTTCAGACTGCTGCCCAAACAGCAGTGGACATAATGACACCCTCTCGAAGCGTAAGTCTCTGTCTTTGAAAAGACGTATAGCCTATGTGTGTTTAGGTTTTATTGAGTTATGTCCCTAAGAAGCAGTAGCCTACACAATTTTAATGCAAATTGCGTTTTTTTGTTAGTATATAAAACTAGAAGTCCTAAGAAATCCATTGCTACCAACTACTACAGTATATTGTGATAGCTTTTCAGGAAGGGGGTTAAAAAACGCTCCAAAGTTAGGCTTTATTTTGGATCAATACTGGCATGACCATTTTAAAAGGGGTCCGTCCATCAGTCACTGACTCACTGTTGAGTCTGTAGAGCTCCACTAATGAGTTGCCTTTTTGGCGTTTTTTTTCAATATTTTTGCCGCTTTTAACAATGCTTTTGTCAATGTTTTTGGCACTTTTGCAACTTTTTTTTCTTACTTTTTTAGGGCTTTATGATGACAAGACTGCAAGTGAGAAGACTTTATAACACATATATAATATAATACGGTCAAAGATGTTTGACTTTTCTCTTAAATAAAAGATTGCCATCAAACTATACATCTGGCCCTGGATGTGATTCTATTTTTTCCATTTTGGCAATCACTAAAGTTGAGTTTGACTCCCCTGGTGTAGTGTTTTCATGTTTAAAATGAGTACATTAAAGTAACTGCTTTAGGGTCAATTCCTGATTCCATAATTTCAATTCCTAACATTTATACTTTTAATAATGCACCAGGTTAGAGGGAACCTTGTATAATTGTAGGATATCTTTCATATGAAGGCAAGATCGGTTTTGCGACTGAAATGTCCCAAATCAGCATTGAATTGTAAATCAACCCGGGACCTCTTTGATTCAGAAGAGTATTGATTTGGAAAATCAGTGGTGAAACCTAGACCTACATGGAACGCACGCTCTGAAAATTCGTTTTAATGGCTGTTGAGTTTTGCCTTATTTAGCAGTATGTGTTAATATTTTGGAGGTTTCTTGGTTGATTCTCACAAGCTTTCTAAGTCACTCACTCACACTCACACACACACACACACACACACACACACACACACACACACACACACACACACCACACACAGCTACAAAGCAATGCCATAACTGGTTCAGAGATAAATATTTTTTTATTTTGATGCCTGTCAATTCATTTCCAAACAATTCAGTGCTTCAGTGAGTGGAAAAACCTCCCAAAAGCAATGGTGAAATAAAAACATGCAATTAAAAAATGTAAATGATGACAACAAGTCTAGAGCTACGGCAAAAAATTATCACCAAGATGAAGTTAATCAACATGCACTCCAATGCAAAAGAGACATGCAAAGAGGTGCTTCAGTGGAAAGTAAAAATAACATAAAACCTGCCTTTGAAATTACATAAAATATTTCCTGAAACATGTGTAGTTGCAAACTGAAGGTCTGGATGAAATAAAATAGTGTTTGGAATATAACACACACAAACACAGTCCCATTTGTGTATTTATACTGATGTGGCCCGTGACTCATATTTGGCAGCAGATTCTGCGACAAACTCAATCATGAAGCATTCACACTGAGCTGGCAGCGCTCTGGTGCTTCAGCTTTTGCCTCCTGCCGCAGAGGAAGAGCCACACACCATTGACTTCCTCAGCTCGATTTTCATCGACTGGCTCTCTGCCCGCGACTCTAATCTCGTCACCGTCGATACGCCCAGAAGGGCCTTGCTGCTTGGTTTCATACCTTTTGACAGTGGGATCCGCGTGGCCGCGCTCCGAGCTGGCTGCACATCCGAACTGGGCTGGAAAAGAAACGACAGAGCAGCGTTAGGAAATTATTTGGATCATAGAAAACACAGAGTTGGGTTGTTATTAATAGTTCTTATGTAACTGAGTCGTATAAATGCTTTACGCAGTGATTGCACATGAAGGAAAGGTGAGCTTCCATTGATCATGGTTTGTTCTTGGATCATTGTATATTACAATCCATCTCAGACATTTCTGTCACTAAGCGGCTCATAAAATGTGTTTGGGGAATAGGAAGGTAGGCAATCTTCTTAGCAGCTGATACGGTGGGAAAAACGATGTCAGACGCGTACAAAGCACCAAAAAAAACATGACTTTCATTTAAGTTAGCACTAACCACGTAAAATTAAAGAAGCTGCATGAGCCGGAGGTAAGTGCTGCCCAAAACAAAAAATGCAAAAGAAATGCATAAAATATTAGTGTTTTTTTTTTTCTCTTATCCCAGAATGTATTAGTGGTGTTGCCAGACTTTTCTCCACAGTGCTGTGGACACAAAGCTGGCAATGTGAGACAAGCTGTAATGAAGATGATCCTTTTCTCACCTTATAAGCTGCTAAAAAGATTGCCCGCCATCCACTGCATTTCTGTCTAAGTGACTGAAAGGTCCAAGTTATGCTGACTGGCTCTGTTTACGCGAGTGTGTGGAAATGAATTAATTCACATCAGGTTGGGTAATAACAGGAATGTTTTAAAGCTGCTTATCTGTAAATGTAAGCTCTTAACCCTCCTGTTGTCTTTTCAAAAAGTTTCTGTATCACAAATTTGGGTTTCCTTCAAACAAATTTTCCAAAAAAGTAACGTGGATGGTTCCCAACAACGCTCCTCACAAATTTATTATTAAATAAATAATCAGTTCACTACTTTCAATGAATTTGGATGTTTTCTCAATATTATGGCATTTGGAGAAAAAATAATTGATAAAAGAACTTGTATGTGACAAATGTAAAAAAAAAATAAGACAAATGTTGAAAAAGTGACAAAAACATGGAAACTCTGGAAAGACACAGATTTGTTGAAAAAGACAACCAAAACGTTGATAAAAGATTTTTCACTTAAAATTTTGACACAGAAAACAAAAATTTGCAGGTCAGCCGGAAGGCAACACGAGGGTTTAAGTGAAAAAAGTAAAACGTCAAAACTGGTCGTGTTTGGTTATAGGAGTGAATTTGGCAGTTGGGGAATTTGTCCCTTATAAAGACCTTTTTGTGATGTGGGATTTAATGAATGTTAAATCATTCCAGTATTAGTTCATACCAGTGAGATCATATGTTCATAAACTCACTGTTTTATACCTGGAGAGAGTGCTATCTAGGGAGCACCCGACACCTGATTTCATATTGAAACATTTCAGAAGCAACTGTAACGTAAAAGATTAGACATCATTTAGAAGTCGCAATGTATTTACAGTAGAAAGACAGAAAGGTGGAGGACATGATGCTGTCCTAAGCTCTCACCACTGACTGTGTCGGCCTGGCGGATGCCGAGGTAATGGGTGTGATTGTTATGCTGCTTGTCATTTTGCTCTGAGTCATCTTCCCCGTCGTCGGATGGCGTGGAGATCGGAGCACCGTTCCCGTTGACATTTCCTTGCTGCTTTCTGAGCTTCTGAGCGTCAGAACTTGACCACCGCAGCCCTCGGAAGGTCTCTTAAACTGTGGACCCAAGTGGATGTGAATCTTGTTGTCCTCTGTTGTGATGATGTTGCTGTTGCCGTTGTATTTCCTGAAAGGCGCTGGCCCAGGTGGCTTCTCTGGGGTCATCTTGATTACCGTGCGGCTTGCGGTAATGTCGTGAGGCTCCGATGAAGCGCATGCTTCAGCCACAGGAGTGGTGCTTACCGTGATAATGGACACCGGCGACTGATGTCTGTCCGAGCTGCAGCCGTTGGTTTTGTCCGGACTCTTGGCCCTGGAGATGGTGGTTATCGTGACCGGGGATTTGGTGCGATCAAGAGTACCCAACAGATCGTTTTTGCTCTTTGAGGCCATGGTTGTGGGCTTGGGGACAATCGTGATGCGAGGTTTCTGAAGGCCAAGGGTCGGGATGATGGTGGTACTGGAGAAGAAGTCCTCGGCCCTGGGGCTGGTGATCTCCAACGTTGCAGTGCTGTTCTCGTGATCTGGGGTCACGCGGATGTGCAAAGGCTGGCCTGGTTTAGTCATCTCCTCTGGATGAAGCAAGGATGCACGATTTGTCTTGTCAGAAGTGGTCTGAGTGAGTGTGACGGCCTCCTTCTTTTTCATCCAGGGTATCCATGATTTTCTTGCCTCGAGTTCCGCTGAAGCTGGAGGGTATCGCTCAAGAACTGTTGGTTTTTTAAGACCCCGTTGTCTTAAGTTGCTCATTAAGTGGTTTTCCTCGAGGACTGAATTCCGGATAAAGCCGGCCGCTGTGTCGTCCTCAGCAACCTCACTCACCATCATGTCTGTCTGCACTGCGGTGGAGGTAACCGGGACATTAACCATCCTCTTACCGTTCAAACTAGGCCTCAAAGCGCAACTGTAGCGCTTTGTGGCCTGCAGCTCCTTGGTAAGGTTGGCAAAGTCATGGCTCATGCTCATCTTCTTCTCTTCCTCCTCCATGAACCTCTGCTGGAGGACAGAATAATCCACCTGCAACTGGGAGAGCTGGTCCTCCTTGTTCATCAGTTCATGGATTTTTTCCTTTAGGGCCTGGACGTCCGCCTGCAGCTCTCTGGTTTTAGCCTCCTCCATCTTGCAGCGAATTCTAAGCTCAGCCTCTGGACTCGTGACCTCACCTTTCTCTATGGCTTTGTTTCTGGCAATCTGATTTTTCATTTCTTCCAGCAGCTTAGAAAGGGTATTCGCTTTGTCCTGCTCTGTTCTGAATTTCTTCTCCAGTAGATCGTACTCATCTTCTGTTTTCATTAAATCTCCTTCAACTACCTCAAGTTGTTTGAGCCTGCTTTTAAGTCTTTCAATTTCTAGCGTGAGCTCTTTACTTTGTTGTCTTCATCTGGATTTCTGTTGTCCATGTTGGACCACTTTCTCTCTGTTTCCCTCTCTGTCTCCTCAAGTCCGTCCATTCTTATTTTCATGCAACCTAGCTTGGTATTTAGTTCCCTACACTTTCCCTCTTCACTTGCAAGTTTAGTTTTCAACTTGTCTTTCTCTTTGATGAGGGTTGTCATTTTGATCTCCATTTCTGATTTGAATTTGAGAAGTTTTTTGCTCTCGTCAATCAACTTCTCTGTGACTTCTGTTACCTTGCCCTGCTCTGCTTTGAACATCTTACTTAAATCATCACTTTTCTGTTCTTCCTGTCTAAGTCTCTCCGCCATGTTCTTCCTATCATCTACCAGAATTACTGTAAAGGACTTCAACTTCATAAGATCGTCTTTGAGAGCCATTTCTGCCTTTTCGAACTTTGACTCAGAGCACTCTAGTTCTTTCAACCGTGTCTTCACCATCTCCAGCTCTCCGCCCAGATCCTTCACAACGCGTTTCTCTTTTTCCAGGTTTGAATGAAGCTGAGAGCACTCTGTTTTGCTCCTACTGAAAGCCCCCTCCAGTTTCCCCAGTTCAACTATTCTCTTCTGCAGTTTGTCCACCTCCAGTCTAAGCTCCTTGCCGTGGTTCTCCTCCCCCTGAAGCTTTTTCCTCAGCTCCCTGCACTGAGTCTCTGCTTTGATTATCTCCTCATCCTTGCCCTCCATCTCCAGCACTCTCTTCCGCAAATTCTCCAGTTCGGTCATGAGCGATGAATCCCCGCACTCCCCTTTGCTGATCTTCTCCCTCAGCTCCTGCAGGTCTTCCTCGGATTTTTGCAGTGCCTTGTTGCTCTCCTCCAGCTCTTCGATCTTGTGCGTCAGTCCGGCCAGTTTGAGCCTAAGCTGTCGGCTTTGGGACTCCTCGTTGGCCAGTTTGGCCGTCATCTCCTCGTGTTCCTGTGCAAACTTAGCCACCCTGTGCTCCAGTTCGGACTCCAGCTTAAGGACCTTCTGGCTGTCCTTCTTGGCGTGGTCGGTGACCGCCGCCAAACGCTGCTCTTTCTCCTGCAGCTTCTGAGTAAGGTCCTGGAACTTCTGGCTCTGTAGGTCAATCTGCTCGATATGCAGCTGCCGCTCGTCTACCAACATCAGGGCAAAGGACTTGAGCTTGACCAGCTCCGCTCTGACCTTCTCCAGCCTCTTGCTGTAGTCCTTGTCCTTACGAGCCTGGTAGGCCTTCTCCTGCTCCAGCAGCCTTTTGAGTCTAGGAAACACAGAGGGGAACAGATGAAAAGGATAGACTTCAAAACCTTCTTAATTGACTACAAACGTGGCATGTTGACAGTGACCCAGTTGTGGAAAAAAAAAGGCTGTTACGGAAATGACTCAAAACTATTAAAATATCTAGGATAACAAGTCATTGCCTAACATAAAGGGCTTACCTGGAGCTGCGACCCAGTTAACTCAGTCAGCAGCTCCACACAAGCAACCAGCCCCTTCTTCATCTGTTCATGGTGTCTAGTTTTAAGTTTTTATTAGTAGTTGGTTGAAAAGAAAATAAAGCTGGCAATCAACGGCGTTCAACGGTGTCTTCAGTGTCAAGAGCTACACACAACATCGGTGATTCCACAATAAGAGTCTCTCATCAGCTTACTGAGACTCAATCTTTTTTTATTTTTTATTTTAAGCCCCTGCGGTTTGTTGATAAGCCCCACCCACTAACAGCCAGCACAAACAAAAGAAGGAAGGACTGAAGACTAAAAGGGCACACTGCTCACCCTAAAACTAGTCAGCCAGTAGTCACTAGACAGGCTTAGTCTGTGGATGTTCTAAAGACGTGCCTTTAGACACACTTTTATTTCCTGGCTTTTACAGTAATTGTGTTTTAACCTGTTTTTTTTTTCTCCTGTATTTCCTGTCTTAACCTGTATTTCATGGTTTTAATTTGTTTTTCAACTGGTTTCTATTTAAAGCTTCTCATATTTCCACGCCAGTTATGTATACACACATATCTATAAGTGTTTTATGTTTGTATACATGTGTTTTTGTTTTTGTGAAGCATTTTGGTGCAAACTTGTTTTCTTTTAAAGTTCTGTATAAATTAAATACATTTGAAAGTTGAAAATGCAAGATGTGAGTGGGTGTTAATATCAAACAGATGACTGACTTAATTTGTACTCTTGAGTACATGAATAATTGGAAGCAGAAAATGAATCATCATCAAGTATCAGATGGGATGAAGATGGTGCACATCTGCAAAAAATTAATAAAAATGCCAGACTAGACTCAAGGCCTTTACACACTTAATTGACACAAAAGTACGGAGCGCTTGCCTGGCAATATTCATGCCAGCAGGTAAACAGTTTAGTCTAGGTAGCAGTCTAGGTCTTTTATTGTGAAAGGTAAGAACAGAAGGAGTGGTACTGGTATATGCTGCCTTTGTCAATGTTGAAAGGAATAAAGTTTGACATCTTGGAAGGTCCCTGTTCCGGACCATGTGCCTTTGTGTTGTTGTTTTTAGTAGTGTGTGAAGCTCAGAAGAATTGTCATTCCTTCAAAAAAGATCACGTCGCTTTATCATGTTTAAAGTGTTTTTGTGTTTTAGAAGAAGTCTCCCAGCTAATTCTGTCTTGGACTGACCAAAGCTGGAGAAAGAGTTATCTAGCTGATGTGATCTAACCGAGCTACTGCACGTGTGACTCCCATCAAAGATAGTGTAGAAGTGAGATGTCTCACTCTGGAGCTAAAACAGAGACCCAAACACACAGGGTAAAAACAGGATCTGCAGCAATGTGCAGTACAACAAAAATATGATGTTTTTTGAAAATGAAACCATGGAAACCTATTCTGGTACAACCTCAAAATACAATTATGAACCTGAAAATAAGCATAACATGTGCAATTTAATATTCTCAGTCTGTGTGAAAGTACTCGTGTCACAAAAACGACTGTTTGAAAAAATATATTGACGTGCGAAAAAATCCCCCTCTGGTGTGTAAATGCCTTCAGACTGAGAGCACTGAGCACCTGATCCTGGATGGGAAGGCAGGCAAGCAGAACAAAAGGCAGTAGCAGGGAACAAGCAAGAGAAAAAAAGAAAAAAAAAAGAGGCAGATTAAGGCCTCTTCAGGTTCAGTAAAGGGAGGAATTGAAACTGCAGGTCAGGAACTCCACTACGTAATACGCAGGTGTCTTGATTAGGGAGCTTTAGTCATTTCTGCTGTGACTTACCCAACTGATCACAGTCAACCACTTAGAGCCTGATAGTACACCTAATACATTTATTTAGGGATCAATGTGGTCAAAAAGTTGCTTCAGAGGTTTGATTTCCCAGCTTGATCAAAACGAAATTACTATCAGAGTTTGGTCATGACTCTGTAATCATTTAGTGTTTTATTGCTTGTGTGTGGTTTCCTCTTTCTGTGTTGTGGGTAAAAAAATATTGTGACATTTGATTTTCTCCATATTGCCCAGCCCTAGCTTGATATTCCACCAGGCGCACCACGGTGCTTGTGCAAAGCGGCTCTCCGCTCCACTAAAGATACATGTCAGGTCTATTTTCACACAAAAATAGACTTTCAGACGAGGCCCGGCTGTCCGTATGGATGGATCCGTGTGGATGGCTGTCCATAAGGACTTTTTGAGCTATCCACACGTTATCGCAAGAAGAAAGGTACGTTTGAGTTTAGTAAACGTGACACACGGGACACGATCCCGGTTTCCTGGGTGAAAACCCTGTGTTTGATCCATCCACCCCCCCGACCAACCTCCCTATGCTAATTTTCGCCCTTTGATGCTACTCGCTACTGCGTAAATTCACACGCAGTCAAGGTAATGTAAGTCAATGAAGGCCAAACGGCATTAATATACACCCTAAAAAGTGAGTATGCATCTTGATAACCCGCCAATAATGACATACATACGTAATTTCATGACATCAGTCTGGCCGGTTTATAGGAGCGCAAATATTGGCATAGGGAGGGGGTCGGAGTGGATGTTTGGGTCATAAGCATATTTTTCCAAGCTTGTGAGTGGAGTTTGTGTTCTGGAAGAAGTTAAGGGGAAAGCACAAGATATTTCCTCTGGAAATGTGTGTTTGTGTCCGAGGAGTACTACTTAAGGGGACCATATTTCAACCCAAGTCCCGATCTTAAACTTAACTGACACTAAACTTAAGGCTTATGGTTGCTTAAATTTCGTAGGATATCATAAGAATCATAGAAGAAATCATCATAAAATGAGTTGTATGGCAAAAGTGTTTTTTCTACACTTGAATGCAGAGCACAACACTTCTACAGTATACAATTGTACCAACTTTAAAGTTCTGAAGACAGATAAGGGGAAAAAGGCAAATCCAGTTGACTTGACATGCATAGGTTCAGGTATCTTACTACAGTTTCTGGATTTCTTAGAAAAAGAATTCAGCGACCTGTTTGTAGATGGTTAACTAATCTCTGCGGGAGTCTGTGTGTGTGTCAGAGAGAGAGAGAGAGAGAGACAGAGAGAGAGACTGCTGCAGTTTCCCTTAATGTGGGTCACCCACGGTCACATCGGACACTTGCATACATCAACAGGTTTCAACACGTGTTACGCAAGTTTAAATAAAAAAACAACAGACCCCTAACCCTAACGCCGGACCTTCTCAGTCTGCTCCTACACTGTTATACACCAACCCCCCCCCCCCCCCCAAAAAAAAAAACTCTGTTCAACTTACCAACAAGTTGGGATGATGCAGAGCAGGTTGACCCATATCTGAGGAAGGTTTTTAAGCTGAGCAAAAGCCAGACCGCTGCTGCTTAGTCTATAACGGGGCCCGAGAGGGATAGAAGGAGGGGGGCCCGGCTCCGTGGGGAATTAAAGCCATCACATTCCGAACATGTCATCGGTGGACAATGAAAAAAGTTGGATGTTGTGCTAAACAGCAGCGCTCCGCTGGCTGGTGATGTCATCCACCTCTCCATAAATGGCCACAGAGGCCCTGCCCTTGTTTGAACACTGAGGAGAAGGAGGGGCTCCAGCTCTAAATGTTTTCTCAAAAGCCTTGAAATCTTATAGAGTTTTGATAAAATAACTTCAACTTTGTGTCATTTCCCCTCAGTGTTCTTGGATTGAACCAACAAATCAAAAGGAGCTAAAGTTCTTTATAAATATACTGATGGGGAAATTCAAATTCAATTCCTTCTTCAGCGTAATGTAACACAAATACATATATATTAAATATTTATATATTATATATATATACATATATTAACAAAATACAATTCAATATTATAAATGCTGTCTAAGCCAACCATTAACCCTGCCTATGTTAAGTAACTTTAAAATAGTAACATACATTTTTGCTTCTCATTAGGCCAGAGTAAGTGAAAATGAGTAATACATTTGTTGTGTTCTGGTTTCAGAATGACCAACACTTAGATAAAAAACAGGAAGGGGCGTCAAACTCAATTTCACTTATGGCCACACTGGAATATGAGAATCACATCAAGGGCCAGACATGAATAGGTTTTTGACATGCTTTTTATTTAATCAAAAAAGCAAATATCTTTGACTGTATTATTGCATGTTCCATATAGCCTTCTATATGCCCTTAAAAAGTCATCAAAAAAGTTACTTCGCCATCACTGAGTTTATCAACTCAAGCAAAACAATGATTTCATTTTTAAAAGTAGGCTTCCACACATTCGACTCACAGCAACCTGTTTCACAGCCTCATTATGTAAACTCTCTGGTTCTGTGGGAATATCTGAGTCTCACAGTTGGCAAATCTGCTAATTCTGCTTTGAGTGTTGCATTATTCCAGTTTGAAAAATAGTTTTTGGTTTTGTGCACAACTAGGCGGGCCAAAATCTACGGAACCTAAACTGATATGCCTAGAGTTTGGCACATATTCTACAAGATGAATTTTTTCCTCTGCAACTATAATATTTTTCCAAAATTGTGTACATATTTTTAGGCATTCTAGTATCTGAAATAGCTTAAAATATAGTGCAAAAAGCTGCCGTAAATGGAGCAGACGCTGGGCCCGGACCACGTTATCATGGATCCCACGCAACGTCTAGGCAAATCCCGCCCTAACGAAGCAGCCCGAATGGTATTAGCATTGGCATTTAACCTAGACGGGTTCTGGTTAGGATAGTTGACTGGTCAGGGGATAGGACCTGAACAAATCGGGTTCTGTTACCTTGCGTAAGCATGGGCGCCCGGCCAATAGAAGCATGTGAATGCTATTGATGGGCGGGTCTTGCCTAGATGTTGTGTGAGTTCCATAGTAACGCCCCCGGACCCTGCATGTGAGCCCCGAATGTTTATAATGTCTGGCTCCGCCCCTGCTCTTCCTCTTCTTCTTTCTCCCCTGTTTAGTTCTCTGGGGAGGAAGGACAGCTGGGCAGCAGGTATGACATAACACAGGAAGCCACATTTGAGTTCAAACATTTTTGTCCTTTTTTAAAAATGTTGCTCTAGTTTTGACCTATATGTCTGCTGTCCATCTTGCAGCCAGCAGTGTTTCCATAGAAACAAGGTCACAATGCAGAGGTTTTGTTTAGGAGCAGACATTGCCAGACGTGCACAGCCTTATGATCCCCCCTGTATCGTGAGAAAGGGAAAAGGACTCGGACATAAATTCTCCATAGTGGCTGAATTGTATGTGTGTGAGATCATGGCTTCAGACAGCAGAGGAGGCGTGCGGTTTGCATTGGAGAGGCTCCTAAATGAGCCAAATATGAGCGGTGCAAAGAGCTTACAGATGCAGAGGCTTTCTCTCGCTGCTCCATATGCGTTGTGTGTTATACATAAATACCACCAAGGCACAAGAGCAATATTACATTAACTGCCTGTGTTTTGTGGCTTTGATATTAGATATTTGCACTTCTGTCAGCGGCCTGTAATTTAAACCTTTACTGGATAAAAGCCTCAAAGATATTTCCCATTAATTTCCAGCGACAAGGCTTGTGGTTCTGAAAATTAATGGACAACTCAAACGACAACACGTTGATGCAATTTGTTGTAGAAATTAAAGAAGAAACTGTATTTGTTGTTGTATATGTTATATTGAACTTTCTTTTCAAATATGTTTATTGCAGCTTGTTCTCATGAACCATTCGTTTTAAAAAGCTACTACTACTGGGTGGATGGTTTGGTGTTAAAATACAAGACGTTTCAGCCAAGGAGCCCAACTTTTGCATATATAAAAACAGCAACATTTCAAAGTCTCAGTCTCACTCTCTCAGTCTGGGCGCCCCCATTGCTAGCGGATGGGCCCCTCCCTGTTTAGTCAGCCAGTCAATTTGAGCTCTATCTTTGTAGAGACCGTGTGACTTCTTAAACTGAATAAATCCCACCTGCACATAACACAAAACTGCTTGGCTAGTTCCATCGAGTTGTAACATCTGCTGAAAAAATAATTTTATTCATTACCTTGACTGATTGGTTTTGGTGTGCATACATTTTCGTACGATCGACAGACCCTTTCGTGAGAATGTGTTGGTTTATTGAGGCTTAGAGATAAAAGCACAGAAGAGCAACGACATCAAATCATATTCCTTTATCCAACCCTTTAACAAGGGTTGGATAAAGGGATAATGCTCCCTTATGCTCCTTCCTCATCAAACCCTTCCACTCCTGGCCAAAGAAAACAATTACACGAGTATCAAATGGACACTTTGAGAAAAACAAACGCACACCCTTTTAGTCTAGACTTAAATATCTCAACAGCTATTGGATGGATTGCCATGAAATTTTGAATGCACATTAAAGATGCCCAGACCTCACCTGCTGACGTTGGTCATCCTCATCTAACGCCATTCTGAGGTCGATTTTTCTAATACTTTTGTTTATAAAATACCTGCAAAACTAAAGACATTCCCATCAGCCTCAGCTGCTGGATGTAAAGTCAGAGAATCACCAAAGTTATAACAATCAGAGAGGTCCCAACTCAGAGTCACTTCCTGTTTCATGTGGGTTTCAAACGGGACACAAACCCCGGTCTCCTGAGTGGACGGCCTGTGTTTTTGGAGGACAGTCTCTAGATTACCCAAACACCTGAATTCGATTTAAAGTGCTCATATTCTCCTCCTTTCAGGTTTGTAATTGTATTTAGAGGTTGTACCAGAATAGGTTTACATGGTTTCATTTTCACCATGTTGAACTGTGTTGAACTCTCTGTTTTAGGTACAGAGTGAGACATCACACTTCTATCACATCTTTGTTGGGATTACATCACGGATGTAATAGTATGTTTCATGCACTTTTTTGTGCATGAAACATGCACAAAAAAGATATATAACTCAATAAAGGAAAGAGAAAAGGCATAATGTGAGCACTTTAAACCATAATGTCTCAGTTCCCACTCCTCTGTGATTTAGATGTTGTAAAGAGCAGCCTTAAATTTTCAACTTTAAAATTTCTTACTCTCAGGATGCAGAATATCTGTCATCATAACCTTGTCGGGAGATGATGGCTCTGCAGAAAGCCTCTCTCTGTTCCGGTCTATTCATAGCATCAGTCAGTGCTGACAGCAGCCTGTCAGAGAGGGTAAAGAGAGCTCCGAACACTCATAAAACTGAGCCCACAGCCGGCACATCCGACCCAGAGATGCTAATCTGCAGCTAATTATAGCCGCAGTAATTACCGTCCTTATTAACATTCAGAACAGCACATTTGCCGTTGGCTTGGGATATTTTTCGGGCTGCATTTTAACATAAATCGGAGTTGTCCACCGCTGTGAAATTACAGAGAATAAAACCTACATTTTTCTGAAGGAAGACATGGTTTACTGGGTAAAATTGTAACTTCTCAAACCACACGACGAGCTGGGATCAGGGCCTTGGATTGGCACAAAGAAGTCACCGTCTCGTAAGTAAAAGAAGGAAAAAACGAATGTCTATATTTATGCTATAGTAACAATGCTCTTACTGGGTAGATTTTAAAAGAGCAAAGACAAATATTTACACATATAACTTTGACTTTTCCTCAAGTAAAAGCTGAGTGCAGCAGCATCGGCAGAGTTGCAGCAGGTCTCTAACAAACCTTTCTTGTGTAGTTCTATCAGCCCGTAACGGTTTGTTATTCAAACAGAGCGTCTAATCAGCCAGCATGATCTCTGGTGGGAATGACATCACCCGGGATCCTTTCATTCATGATATCACCTGCAGTGAATCTGCACACTGACTGCAGCCAACAGGAATGTGTTATCAGACAGAGCGGGGAAAAGAGCATTAAAGCCGGGAGGAGCTGCATGTGGACAGCTGGAAATTAAAAGTAAACAGACCATAAAGGGTAATAAACACATCGAAAAATGGAAATTTCTTTTCTTTTTTAATGTTTTTATGTTTATACATATATACACTACCGTTCAAAAGTTTGGGGTCACATTGAAATGTCCTTATTTTTGAAGGAAAAGCACTGTACTTTTCAATGAAGATAACTTTAAACTAGTCTTAACTTTGAAGAAATACACTCTATACATTGCTAATGTGGTAAATGACTATTCTAGCTGCAAATGTCTGGTTTTTGGTGCAATATCTACATAGGTGTATAGAGGCCCATTTCCAGCAACTATCACTCCAGTGTTCTAATGGTACAATGTGTTTGCTCATTGGCTCAGAAGGCTAATTGATGATTAGAAAACCCTTGTGCAATCATGTTCACACATCTGAAAACAGTTTAGGTCGTTACAGAAGCTACAAAACTGACCTTCCTTTGAGCAGATTGAGTTTATGGAGCATCACATTTGTGGGGTCAATTAA
This sequence comes from Etheostoma spectabile, assembly GCF_008692095.1. NCBI lineage: Eukaryota > Metazoa > Chordata > Actinopteri > Perciformes > Percidae > Etheostoma > Etheostoma spectabile. The sequence goes on from NC_045750.1 coordinate 4,299,442, forward strand.
ACGCTCAAAATGGCCAGAAAAAGAGAACTTTCATCTGAAACTCGACAGTCTATTCTTGTCCTTAGAAATGAAGGCTATTCCATGCGAGACATTGCTAAGAAATTGAAGATTTCCTACAACGGTGTGTACTACTCCCTTCAGAGGACAGCACAAACAGGCTCTAACCAGAGTAGAAAAAGAAGTGGGAGGCCGCGTTGCACAGCTGAGCAAGAAGATAAGTATATTAGAGTCTCTAGTTTGAGAAACAGACGCCTCACAGGTCCCCAACTGGCATCTTCATTAAATAGTACCCGCAAAACACCAGTGTCAACATCTACAGTGAAGAGGCGGCTGCGGGATTCTGGGCTTCAGGGCAGAGTGGCAAAGAAAAAGCCATATCTGAGACTGGCCAATAAAAGAAAAAGATTAAGATGGGCAAAAGAACACAGACATTGGACAGAGGAAGACTGGAAAAAAGTGTTGTGGACGGATGAATCCAAGTTTGAGGTCTTTGGATCACAAAGAAGAATGTTTGTGAGACGCAGAACAAATGAAAAGATGCTGGAAGAATGCCTGACGCCATCTGTTAAGCATGGTGGAGGTAATATGATGGTCTGGGGTTGCTTTGGTGCTGGTAAGGTGGGAGATTTGTACAGGGTAAAAGAATCAGAATCAGAATCAGCTTTATTCGCCAGGTATGAGGACACATACGAGGAATTTGTCTTTGGAGCATTGTTACTCGCACTGTGCTTACACATACATATCAACCAAAACAGAAATATACACACTAATATCTACACAATATATACATACTATAAAGGGATTCTGAATAAGGAAGGCTATCACTCCATTTTGCAACGCCATGCCATACCCAGTGGACAGCGCTTGATTGGAGCCAATTTCATCCTACAACAGGACAATGACCATAAACACACCTCCAAATTGTGCAAGAACTGTTTAGAGCAGAAGCAGGCAGCTGGTTTTCTATCGGTAATGGAGTGGCCAGCGCAGTCACCAGATCTGAACCCCATTGAGCTGTTGTGGGAGCAGGTTGACCGTATGGTACGCAAGAAGTGCCCATCCAACCAATCCAACTTGTGGGAGCTGCTTCTGGAAGCGTGGGGTGCATATTCTCCAGATTACCTCAACAAATTAACAGCTAGAATGCCAAAGGTCTGCAATGCTGTAATTGCTGCAAATGGAGGATTCTTTGACGAAAGCAAAGTTTGATGTAAAAAAAATCTTATTTCAAATACAAATCATTATTTCTAACCTTGTCAATATCTTGACTCTATTTTCTATTCATTTCACAATGTATGGTGGTGAATAAGTGTGACTTTTCAGGAAAACACAAAATTGTTTGGGTGACCCCAAACTTTTGAACGGTGGTGTGTAACTTTTTGATGTTAATGGATAGGACAGTTGCAGACAGGTGTAGAGAGACAGGGGCCCCAAAGAGACCCAAAGTTACTTTAAAGAGACACCAAATGACTTCATAACAAAACTAAACGACAGCAGAGACTCTAAATGAGTAAAACTATACACAAAACAACCCAAAACACTCACACACTGACTATAAACAACCCCAAAAGTAGGAGACACAAAAACAACCACAAAGAGATGCAAAACGACTAAAAATAGATGTAAAACGATCACAAAGAGACACAAAGCAATCACATAGTACAGTGAAATAACTCAAAATAGATGCAACAATCACAAAGATGTAAAATAGCCGGAAAATGACGAAAAATAGGCTCTTTGAGTTTGGGTGTCTTGTTAGACAGAGTGGGGGGCCTCTTACATGAGGGCCCATTGTCTCATAAACTGTCAATGCACAGGACAACACGCACATAAAGTAGCATGCTGTTTCTGCTGACTTTAAGAGAGCAATTCATGCTCCTCCGCACAAAGTTGCACAAGGAATCTCTACATTTTCCAACATTTTTCAATGATGTGAAAGATGCTTTAAACCACACATTTAGCATTAGGGCTTTTGTAATCTTTGGTAAATTACCTGCAACTCAGAACCTAAGGGTGGCAGTCAGTCCAGGCTGTGCTTTGTGTATTTAATGGTCTAATAAGACACAACTCATCACTTTTCCTATCAAAACCATCATCCAAAACCTTGATGCTCTGGCTGTTATCTAATGAACGGACAAGTGCAAATGCAACCGTGCATCTACAGAATGTGAAGTCATTTTTAGACATTCATTTTTTCCAACAACATGTTCCAAGAAACTGACTTTGAAGGATCATACTGCTGTGTGATTTTCAGGACAGACAGGCAGATGCATCCAAGGTACTAAAAGTCACTCAGATTGACATCTGGATTCCTTATCTGCTCACAAAGCATCATCCTGTCATCTTTATCACCTTTGACTCTCTACGTGCTGTGGTCTGAAAACATCTGTAACCTGCAGCTTTTCTCTGAAGCGTCACATTAATTTGCCAGCTATATGGGCAGAGTTGGCAATGACTTTCAGCTACTCGGCTTCCACGTAGGCTGCTCTCTGTATCCTCGCTTATAGCTCCTCCAAGATCCCTCCTCGCTCATAGCTCCTCGGGATAGGAATAAGAGCTTTGAGAAGGAGGGCCAGAACGACTTTCTGTTCAAGCGAGGAGATCAAACAACAGATCAAATAAGAGACTTGGGATTTAGCCTCTGTGAGCCATTCCTGTTACCGACATTCCCAGAACAGGGAGCCGAGAGTACTTTTTATGTGTGCTGTGGAACACAACACTGCTTCATTTCCAAAAAATAACAAGGTAAAATAATAATGGCTGCCTTTTTCTTGGAACTTTAACTTCTTTTGTAGGGTAGAATTGGGTAGTATGTAAATATGCTTTTTTTTTCTTTTTTTTTTAACTATCATCTAAAGGTTTTATATGATAGGCTATCCAGCCCAAATCCTGACTACGATCAAGCCATATAAACACAACTCTAACACACACACACACACACACACACACACACCACACACACACACACACACACACACACACATACACACACACACCAAACACACACACCAAGCACAAACACACACACAGGGCTCTCACCTCTCCCTCTCCTGCTCCAGCAGGTTGGTGAAATCGTCGCTCTTGTTCATGAAGTCCGAGTGTTTGCGTTTCTCGTTGTCCAGCTCCATGACGGTGCGCCGGTGACATTTCTCTGCCAGCAGCAGCTGCTCCAACATGCGTTTGTACGTCTCCTTCTGTTTGTCCTCCAGACGGTCCAACTAATGGGGAAACATGTCAACACTCATTAACAACAACTCAGAGCCTGACACCACATCTGCTGGCCGGCCGGCCCAGTATCCCCAACCATTAGCTACGGTTATGGTGATGTGGTGTGTGTGCAGGATAACAATGAGCGGAGAGACTCTTTCCACACAATTACCAGCTTTATTCACACTAACTGCATTTGCGATTGTTGGCCTCTTTATGACGCCCTGCAGACTTCAATGAGCATGGAAAATTACATTTTCAAAAAGAAACCACTGCTATTCAACACACAGAAGAACATGATTTAAAGTAAAGTGCAAGTACCTCAGATCTGCAGTACAGTACCTAGGTGAATTGAATAATTTCCCCACTGTTGGTAAAACTTTGGAAACATTATTTTAAGTTACAAAAAGTTACATGGGAAGGAACATGCGTAACCTTCAGGAAGTGAAGTAACGTCCAAGTCATAATATATAATATTATATATTATATATATATAATATATATATATATATATATATATATATACATACTGTATATTAGGAGAGAGAGAGAGAGAGAGAGAACACCAACATTAGTCAAGTTTCCTTCCAACTGTGATGCAAATCTTAATTTACAAATAATTGGCAAAAGGAAAATCCAAATAACTGTGAGTTCCTATCCACTGCTGTGTCGCTCTTTGGTTAAAACCTCAACGTGGCTTTCCTGACCAAAGTGAAATATCTGGTCTTGCCATTTTCTTAAATGTAACAAACTAATCAGTAGGATTGGGCATCGAGAAACGGTTTCTACTTGGTATCGTTTCCAGAATTACAATTCCAATTGAATCGTTACTTCATTGGAATTGTTTGGAATTGTTTGGAAAAACGTGGTTTTGAATCTGGTCATCGGTTCCAAATTTAACGTTTGCACAAGTTTGAGTTTCCTCAGCAGCCCAAACCCTACTTATCAATGTATTAGAATTGATGACCCATGTGGATATGAAGTGTATAACTTTCCTGCTGTCCACTGTTAGTATGTATGCAAGTATGTTCTTGTCTCACCTCGGCCATGGGTTTCTCGTACACGTCGTCAGTGCGGTTGTTGTGGAGGGCGAGCAGTCCGTCTCTCTGCAGCGCCTGCAGGGGTTTGGTGGGGTAGGCCGTGCCATACTGAGCCTCCAGAGCCTCCGGTCGGGTTCTGTCCAACTTCAGCAGGCCGATGATGTCCTCTCTGGCCTGGAGAGACACAACACAGTCTTTAACGCTTTTTCTCTTGATTTTCCCGCCCAGAAACTCGAGTGAAGACAATGACCTCTTCTGAAGAGTGCATCATGGTTTTTTAATCCTCCGTGTCCTCCTTGGCTACTAGAAACATTTTTTTAAAAGCTCCAGTAAAGTACTTTTCTTTAAAGGTTTTTAAAAGATGATTAAAACACCTGAGGGAACACTTTATCTTCTAATCTACCTTCTTTAATTTATTTGTTTGTTTAACAAAAAGGGTTTATAAGATGCACATTAGCAGTATACCTTTATGTTGAAACACCCAGAGCTAAACAGGCGACGTAAAAAGATTTACAGTTTGTGTTTTAACTGGTTGAAGATTTGCACAGTGATGCTCAGACACCAGCTAAGTTACAATCCTTGCAACCATCATCTGAATTTGATGCTGCGCCTACATGTATAGAGCCCCCCCACAGGTTTCTCTATAGAGCTTGCATATCATTTATATAAAGAGTAAAATTTGAGCCAGGAGCTTAATATAGTTTATTATTGGGTCCAGAATATTACCTCATCGACTCCTTTCACACTGACATCACACACACAAAGAGACAGGCAGGTTTGCACCAGCAGAGGGAGTCGTTTCCTTCACTGTACTCTGCCTTTTCATATGCACCAAGGCCATGACACAGTGACAGACCCTTCTCACGATATAAACACACACCGGATCATCTCTGTTTTCTCTGTGCACAAAGGATGATCTGCTTTCAGCTCTGAGGCTGATGCAACACAGGGATCATTTTATTCCAAAGACATTATTTTGGGGGGGCTCTAGGATTGCTTTTGTCTTCATTGCTTTTTCTGTGCTGTGGTCAGATAAATAAACCGCTGACCTACATCCTTAAACCTGCAGCTTGTTTCTCTGGTAACTTAAGATCCAGACGTCAGGTGATTTAAATCCTTGATCCCAAAATCTTCATCTCAAAAGTGTGCCATATAAATGAGGCTTAAAGCGGCGCTATATAGTTTTGGCCATTTCTTTGCCGTTTTCTTGCTTTTTGTTGGCAGGTTTCTCTATAGAGCCCCCTACAGGTTTCTCTTTAGAGCCCCCTGCAGGTTTCTCTATAGAGCCCCCCTACAGATTTCTCTATAGAGCTCCCTACAGGTTTCTCTATAGAGCCCCCCCTACAGGTTTCTCTATAGAGCCCCCTGCAGGTTTCTCTATAGACCCTCCTACAGTTTCTCTATAGAGCTCCTACTGTTTCTCTATAAGCCCCCTACAGGTTTCTCTATAGAGCCCCCCAACAGGTTTCTCTATAGAGCTCCCTACAGGTTTCTTTATAGAGCCCCCCAACAGGTTTCTCTATAGAGCTCCCTACAGGTTTCTCTATAGAGCCCCCCTACAGGTTATCTATAGAGCTCCCCCTACAGGTTTCTCTATAGAGCCCCCCTACAGGTTTCTCTATAGAGCTCCCCCTACAGGTTTATCTATAGAGCTCCCTACAGGTTTCTCTATAGAGCCCCCCAACAGGTTTCTTATAGAGCCCCCCAACAGGTTTCTCTATAGAGCTCCCTACAGGTTTCTCTATAGAGCGCCCTACAGGTTTCTCTATAGAGCTCCCCCCCCCCCCCCCCTTACAGGTTTCTCAAGAGAGACTCAAGTCACATAACCATTCCAATGACTCCGAAGCTATTCAGTTGAGGTAAATTAAGCTAAAAAATGGCATAGTTCCCCTTTAAAAATGGACAGTTTCTGGCAGACAGCCACTAAGAGACGAGCTCCCCAAATTCCTTTGTACAATAATAAAATAATAAAATGATTTTTAGACAATTTACTGTAATGCAGAAATTGTCCATTTTATACATTTAGAAGGAAAACTTACAGGCTAAAATATCGTTATCAATAAGGGACTGAACCGATGTCCTTCACCCAGATGTCCTTCATTTCGACCGGTTGTCCGTCACCTTCCTCCTCCTTTGTGTTGGCTTCTGTCCAATCTGAGTTTTCTGTTGCACGACTAGAACGACCTCGAACGTACACGTTTCAGCACAAACAAGTTCCTTCCAGAGGCTATTTTGCAGCGGCACCATAGCTCCCCCCGGCGCTTTGCCCTGGAATTGATGGCTGTCAAGTGTGTGATAAGAATTTTACTCCTCCGGCGGCACCAAAAACATAACGTTGTTGATATAGACTACTCACCTAACTTTCTCCTTGGAGGCAGCACTGCATGTTCTGGCTCACATTATACACCAATTAAATTGTGTATTACTTTTTGTAGATATAAGTACAAACAGTGAATAAGAACAGCCTGAACATTTTGACATAATGGGGATGACAATGACAATTATGGTATTGTGACATCCTTAACCGTGGAGTCTTTTTTTTTTAACATTTTGATGCATTTGTGAATCAAAGCAGAACAAAAGCAGCTCTTCCTGTGTGAAATGTTGCTCTGTGTTGTGTATTTCTCAGTCCCATTGCTAATGGAAAATACATAGCACGCCCAAACACACGATGCAGGATGGAAACGAAGGGGTGAGGCAGCAGTTTCCTGCCTCTCTGGAGAGGACGTTATAAATGTACCTCCATTAGAAAATCATTATCAGACTGGAACCCAGCAGCCGCCGGTGGGCTGTATCCACACTGGCAGAGGCTATTTTCAAAATCCAACCCATCACACACTGAGAGACGTCAATATGTCTCAGCACTTATGCTCTGCTGTATTTATGGTTTAATACAGTAAGCTGCAGGTGCTGCCTTTCGCTGCCTTAGGGATAAGAATGATTTACTGGGTGCTTTTGAAAAGAAAATAACTGACTAAATGGACTATTTTCAGTCTTTTTTAGTCTTTAGTTGGCATGGTAAACAAGTTGTCCAATGAGCATCCTTAGTCATCTCAATTAATAACAAAAGTCCCCAATTCCCTGGCTCTCACAGCAATAAAACTCTGAATTAGCAAGTCATTAAAGAGCCAAGAAGCTGTTTAAGTCCAGTGACTTCACATTTACTTCACCAGCTTTGGAAAATTCTGGGTTTTAGGAAATTCTCTTCCCAGCTTGCAGCCTATTTTCAATTCTTCATTTGAGAGCTAACAGTCCCAACAGACACATACTTTAGTCTCGCTGGGCCAGACCCTCCTCCACAGCGCTGCAAACGAGGGTCTGGTTAATTGGCATTTCTTTGAACCAATCACAATCATCTTGACCATCACCATGCCGCTGCGAAATAGCCTCGGGAAGGAACTTGTTTTGGTGGAACGTGTTTGCTCAAAAGTAGTTTTAGTCGTGCAACAGGAAACTCCTATTGGACAGATAGTCTAGCCAGCTGTCTGGATTTACCCTGCAGAGATCTGAGGAGCAGGTAACCATAGTCCTCAGAAATCCACCGGGGTTAGAACACCAACACAAAGCAAGAAGAAAGGAAGGTAACGGACATCCGGCAACGGACCAATCCCAGAAGTGGAACATCATGGATATAGACCACACATACTTTAAAGATTATTTTTGGGGCATTTTCAGCCTTTACTTTTTGACAGGGCAGATGAAGACATAAAAGGGGAGAGAGAGAGAGGAATAACATGTAGCAGGTAGGAGTTGAACCCCGGCCCGCTGCGTCAAGAAGTGAACCTCTATATATAGGCGTCAGCTCTACTAACTGAGCTATCCAGGCGCCGACCACACATACTTTAAACTTACATTATTTGAGCCAAAATTAACCCAAAAGCTTTGAAGACCTGTTATAGCCAAGATCACTTTGTATAGGATTTGCAATGATTATGCTTACGGCGGAACCAGTGAGATGGTAAAATCTAACAGACATAAACATGTGCATCATGTTTACGTTCTAAGCTAGGCTATTTCTTCAGTTGTGGAGATATAACGGCAATGGTTTTATCATCGATTGCATTGTACCAGTCTGAGTCGGAATTTAATCAAATCCTAAAGGGCCTTGAGAGTCCCACCTTTAATGGTTAATATAGCAAAATATTAATAAGTGCAGCTATAACTTATCTAAGTATGTTGAGAACAGGGTTCAAAATTAGCACTATCTACCAGCCAAATGCTGGTAAAACATGCAAGTGGCTGCTAGTTTTGCTTCACAACAACAACAACAAAAACCAATGGTAATCCATTGAGTGGCTTGTAAAATTTGAACATTCACTAGCCATTTGGTTGGTAGATGAAAATTTAATTTTGAACCCTGGTTTAGAAAAATAAAACGCTTACAAATGCTTATTTACGAAGAGAAAAAAATGATTTCAGAACCAGCATTTCCTCCCATTTTGCAACTGTAGTAGTTCAGATTTGGTTAAATTGAAGGTTTGTTGAGGTTAAAGACAGGATGATGATCTGACAGGGGGCTTAGATTTATCATCAAAGTAACCAGTGGTGGACAGAAGTCCCAGTCTAGTATGTACCTGAACTTCTCCCTCCATGATTCCCAGCAGGTGCAGCAGGTCCGTCTTTGACAGATCCCTTGCTGCCTTCCTGCTCTCTGCAGGTTTCTGAAGTTTCTTAGCTGAGCCCGCCGTCCTCCCGTCCTTCTCCTCTCGCTGGACCTTCATCTTCCTCTTTGTGAGCTCTGGCGTGTTCTCCACTTCCTGCTTGATGAAGCCTTTAGTGGGCTGGATTTGTCCGTCATCTGGACCCTCCATGGTGCAGTTCCTGGATCGCATTTTCTACCTGTGAGTAGAAACAAAATTGATGCCAATACATAAAACCGTGAGGTAACACTTTACTTGAAGTTTTCTACTTAAGAGTGACAAGACACTGTCATGAACACATGGCATTCACATGGACCCTAACCTTAACCCTAACCCTTACAATAACCATAATTTGTCATGACAAATCCAAATGACACTAAAAAAAGCGTTATGTTATGTCACTTGTTTATAATGTTTTATGACACGTTCATGACAGTGTCATGTCACCGTTATGTAGAAAACTTCAAGTAAAGTGTAACCAACAGGGATAAGTTAGTTTGTAGTAGCGGTGTCCTCTAGTGAACTTAGTAGTGACGGCAGGCAAAGCAGAAATGGGATGTGACAAAGTATAAAAGTGCAAAGTTTGCATATGGAGGCAAACAAACAGGACTTTCAACATTTACTTTACAGTTAGCTTCATGTGCGTAACGAAGAGATGCAAGGTCTGATTTTAGCCCAAACCATTATGTTTTTCTAAACTTAACTAAGTAGTTTTGGTGCCTAAACCTAAGTAAACTGTGACCGTTTTACAAAGTTAACAACATGATCAAAACTGTGTCCGTTGCGTTCTAATGCGACTGATGTTCTCTGAGTTAGATATGAGTACAGAAAACACTCCTGTGGGTCTTCTAAAATTTTAAATTTCCATTGCATTCTGAAAGTAAATTGTTCCAAGAGTGGCCTTAAAGATAAAACAAACAAAAAAAAATAATAGTATGATTAGGAAAACGTGTGGCAGTTTTGTAAAAACAGAGTAACACTTGCAAAAACATCAGCATGATTACAGGACTTCAACGGGACAATAGCTCACATTTATGTGTCCAAACAAGTATGTTGATTTCTATCTGAGCACCTCTTCCACCACTGGATGATCACTACTTCACACTTAATTTATGTTGTAGAAGCCAAACAAATAAAGATAACAGTAGTAGTAGTAATAGTTGTTTCAGGGGAGATGCCAAGATCTACAAATTAAGAAATGGTTCTTGATGAGAGTTCATCCATTCTGTCACGACGTCCCAGACGAATTGTAGCTGCTCTTCCTCTTTGTCGTACGTTCAGAGTTTAGTTTTGATGTTATGTGTTTTGCGTTTTCCAGAACTTTCATTTCCTTCCATTTCAGTTTTTTATCCAGTTTGATCCAATGGCTTTTTGAATCCGGTTGCCGGGACAGGATTTTTCTTAAGCTGCCATACTCATGTCAAATGCGATATTGAGAGAGGTATACGAGGTATTTATATCAACCAGTGACATATCAGTTTGTGAAAGACGCGCAACACTGTTTTTGATTTAATTTATTTAAACAAAGTTCAATGTTTTGAGCCTAACTGGGCTCTTCGTCATTAAAGGTGGTGTGTGAAACATGAAGTTGCCGTTTAAGACACTACTTTCAGGAAGGTGGAGGAAGGGAGTTTAATATGAAAAAAAAAAAAAATTACAACAGTAATGAAATGTTGAAACAGCTTCTGAGGTAAAACACCAAAGTTATTTTTTGTTTTACTTGGATTTTGCAGGAGGTTGATATCCATTTTTTATCCAGTATGTTGAGGAACAAACAAAAGGACATACAAAATTATTGACCTTCTATCCAGAATATTCAATCGAATTGTATTGCTGTTTTATAATCCAAGGTTTTAGAAATATCATAGCTAGGTAAAAATAAAAGCGTTCCAACTAGAAAAAACGTATTGGACAGACTGAAATGGCATTCACTTTTTGTTGAAATGATATCATTGAGATTCAAGTGATCCTTTAAAGCCTAAAACTCTCCTGCAACTGGAAAAGTGAGTAAACATAAGGTCTGTAAATAGAGATGGTTTGTGTACAGGTTACATCTGGGTTGCCAAGTGTTTGTCAAAAGGTTTTGCAAGTCTTATTTCAACTGAGAGTCTACATGGCAGCACAGTGTCGTATAGAGTCGCAGATGATGAAACTGATCCGCGTAAACAGTTTACCTAGACAAGCGAGGAACTCTGATTCAAGGAGTCATTTTACAGAGTGACCTTATCAGTGAAGTGGTCAGCACTGACGATAGATTCTACTTTGAGGGTTTGGCAGTCACCAAAACAGTCCACTCACAAATACACAAATACACCATCTCCTTACAATGTTTGTTATTTCAAACATGTGCCGACTTGTGCTCCACAGCCAAAGGCACGTGGACATCTTGTGCTTTTGGTCTGGGACTTCTCAATAATACAGCATACAGTAATACTTTTAGACAATGGTGTACTTTGTGGACTACTCCAGCTCCATGTAGAAATTGTTTTCCAAGTTAAGTGTTAAAGAACATGACTGGAACTGGAACACCGATTGGGAGTCAGAGACCGTTCTCCCCTGAATAACGCTTTCATGGGTTTTTTTCAAGCACCATTTACAACTCATATTAACGTTTAAAGTGGCAGCGGCCATCAGTGGCCGTAGTAGTTATGATGGGAGCAAAGCAGAAGAAAGGGTAGATGGGTCAAACAAACACATTACTTTCACCCAAGAGACCGGGGTTTGTGTCCCGTTTGAAAATAAAAGTCAATGGCAACTCTTTGTCGTCATTTTAGTAAAGCAGCTACTATCTTCTGCTGTCTGCACATCATGTAAATGTAAATGTGCTGTATTTATATAGCGCTTTTCTAGTCTTAACGACTACTCAAAGCGCTTTTACATCATACAGGAAACATTCACCATTCACACACATTCATACACTGTGGCCGAGGCTGCCGTACCAGGTGCCACCTGCTCATCAGATAAACACTGTAACCGCTCTACCACTAAGCCACAGCCGCCCATCAGCCGCACATCAGAGCTTCATGGGGTAGGGCCGACACACGGACACACTGACGCAAGCAGATGCACAAACCAGAACGCCAGCCACCACGTCACTTCTCAAAGATAATTTGTGTCTCTTTATTTGATAGTGACAATGGATAGACAGGAAAGGTGGGAGAGAAATGGGGGGATGACACACAGCAAAGGGCCGCAGGTAGGATTCAAACCCGGGCCGCTGCAAAGGCTCAGCCAACATGGGGCGCACGCTCTTACTTCGTGAGGTAAAGGTCATCCCCAGCATCATGACCCTTCTGTTTACTAGCTAGCATTCACCTCATGCCACGGTATTTGGCCATTTTTGGCGCAAGTGTGCTAACACTTGAGTATTTTAGCGGGTAAAAAATACGCTCGGGCAATAGGCTACGTGTATTTTTTCACCCACCCACCAACTTGGCTTTCGGACACTGCTAACACACAGAGTTATGTTTTGCTAACACAGAAACAGTATGTGTTATGCTAATATTAGCATGACTCAGTTGTGCTAGCTTTGCTAATGAAGCATGTTAACAACACGTTTGACGTCTCCAGAACAGCTGCCCAGTTTTACCAGTTTACGTTGGCGGTAATGCGACCAACATTAGCCCAGCGAGTGGTCCGTTCATCTAGTCTGCTTGTGAACTGTCAATCCATCTTCTTACAACCCACTACACTGAAACGTATCGTCTGTCCTTTGCCTCTATTTGTGGGCTGGACCCTGTGCAGCGGACGCAGCTGTTTGTTTGGTGAAATTTTAAAAGGGGTATATTTAGGGTCTGCCCACTTGTGTTGTTCAGAGTCCAACAAGGGGATACTCCATATCACGTAATGATCCATCAGCAATCCCATGGATTCCCGAACCTCCATATTCCCTCACAGCTGCAGCTCTCACACGCCTCCACAACACCACTTGTTGCAAATAAACAGCCGGTGCATGCTTACCGTGCTGGCTTACATCGCCTAAATGGTTGGTAATTAAATAGAGGTCACGTACGGTCAATCTCTGAGACAAAAACAGCAGAGCAGTAAACATCCACTGGGTCGTGTTTCTTTGTATTTAGCTCCTATAGTAATGATATATTAGAGACGTGTCCTCTGGTAAATATAGATCATACTAGCTGTCTGGTCTCAATTGTTTTATCTTTTTTTAACAACATGAGCTGCATCATTACACAAGGCTCATGATTAAAAACAAAGATGACATCTGCCATGTCATAGTCGGCTAATTGTACAACAAGAGCATGTTAGCATTGGGGACAATTAGCTCGTTAAAAGTAGGGCTATTTCTTTTTAGGGCTTAACAGTCTATCAAACCTATTTTAGCTTCTAGGTGCTGACTCACCCTGCAGCTGGGCGGTAGATGTGTATAAGATGTTTACGACTTCACATTACAACTAAGACTGCAGACTAAATTATATATAGAAATACTGTGCAATATAAAACGTTATCCTTTAAATTTGGGTTTAATTACCTTGAACAGAAGATTATAGCTGAATTGAGTTGAGGTGTCCATTTGTGTGCATTTTTTTAGGCACTTGTGCATTACTTGAGGCCAAATCTGACATATTTGGGTTTTCAGAAAAATCTCAGCCATAACTACTGGATGTTGACGTGAAACGTATTACCAACTCGGAACTGCTAATTATGGCAAGATAAAAGGTTTCAAAACCGTGTGCTTGTTAGCTAGCCATTATCTGTCAACATTGGTGAATGTCAGTTGACGTCAGGGTTTCTTTATTGCCAGATCTGGCTCAAACAGAGTATATTTCTCCAGGTTTGTCCGTCTGAAAATTTTTAGTTTCAGAACATTCTGGGGATGTAGCTTGTGAAAAATGGGTCCAATATTTACTTTGGTGACTATGGGGCGAAAGAATCGGACGAAGGCTGTGTTCATATTCTCCTCTCCCATTGGAATCAATACACTCAGGTTTGCCGCAAATGTAAAGTCAGCAGGCTAAATTGGTTAATATTACATTTGATACAATATGGCTTTAATGCAACTATGCAGAGCTCCCTTTGGTCTGCATCCGGAGTGATGGCAGTGATCCAAAGTCACCAGCTCAACTTTATAGTTTTTAAAACTGCTTTTCATGTGCAACATGCTTTTCATGTGCAACATGATTTAGGCGTGTAGATTGAAAAATGACTATATAAGGGAAAGATCAGCTTGAGGAGGTTTAAAGAGGTCTGGCCTGTCACTGTAACTCATCATGAGGGGGAAAGTAATGCAGTCAGTCATCTGTGCTGCAGAAGGGCTTCAGATAGAGGGTCCTGAGAGCCAAGAGGAGGACGTTGGTAACTTTACAGCAGAGCCAAAACAAATATACTCCTGTCATTAGTCCACTGTTTAATATTTCAGTCAAATGTGGTTCATGACTTGTTAGATCTGTCTAGCTGTAAAAGTCATTTAATCATAGATTTCAATTCCCTAAATGCCCCTGACTTCACACTGCACTGGACCGAAAGTCGTTTTTCTTCGGGCAACAGATCTGCAGTATAATCAGTCCAGGAAAACTCTGCATTTATTTCTTTTTGTGTAGCTCCTGAAATTAAATCTCATCACAGCAATAGTATCAGCACAAAATTGATTGACTTCTCTGGTGCATGGCCGGCATCCAAACATTAGGCAGGAAACAAAATAAAATCCAGAACCACAAGGAAGACAAAACACTGGAAACTTCACACTGAGGGCCAGGAACAAATGCAGAAAGTCTGACACTGAAACAAGACCTCTTCCATACTTGGACTTTAATTACTTTAAGCAGCAGAAACGGTTAAAGGGACAGCTAGGGTGTTTGTTCTTGACATTGTGGCAAAACTTTCTACTACGGAGAATAACTTTACCTATTGGAATGTTTGTGGAACGCCATTGTGATTCCTTTAATGGACGTTGCTTGAAGTCCCCTTTTTTGGTCTTTTATACTGAGTTGCTTGACTTCATCATCAGGCTACATTTACATTGCTACGGTTTGGTTAAAAAAACTATTACCTTTTGCTACATTTACACCTTTCATTTGCAATACTTTGGCGTTTCAGAGCCCCTAAACCGGAGACATTTGACCCCATTTTGGTTTGCAATCGCCAGGGTTGTGTTACTGTCCCAACAGTTGCCAACGGAAATTGTGGCCAACACCGACACTGATGCCAATGTTTTGCTGCCTGATTGGGTGATAGCCGTCACGACGCCTCGTTCTCTGGGACTAAGCTACTAACGTTACCATGGCAACGACCAGTAACAAGCAGAGTGTACATGCTGCATCCTGTTTACCCCGGCACACACATTCCCAGTGTATGAGAATCTTGATGAGATATGCGGTTTGAGCGTGTTACTTTAAACGGAGATTAGTTCTTCTATTGGAGCTCAAAACACTTTTCTGCACGGAAATCGCTTTTGGCTCAAAACGTAGCTTGAAAACAAAAATTTTGCAAAGCAAATGTAGCCTTAGTGGCCCTGCATGTCCTGGCTCATGATTACGTAGGTTGTAAACAAATTATATAGTGCTTTAAGTTTCATAGTGACGGGTAAGACTCAGCTACTGATAAATAGCAACAACTTCACTCCTTTCTGTACATTTCAGCAGGTGACGGGTTGCATTTTAACTGCAATTTCATTACATTACATTAAATGTCATTTAGCTGACGCTTTTATCCAAAGCGACTTACAATTGCTACATGTGCTAGATATGCTTTATGTTAGAGGTCACACGCCTCTGGAGCAACTAGGGGTTAAGTGTCTTGCTCAGGGACACATTGGTTGATGTATTAAACTTGGAATTGAACCCAGATCTCCCATACCAAACATACGTGTCATATCTATTGCACCATCACCCCCCAACTTTTTCCCATTGTTTACACTTTGGATAACTCATTTTTTTAACTAAGCTTGTCATCTATTTTGTTGGATTGTTTTTAAATTGTCAGCGGTTATCCACACAGCTGCAACAACTGAAACACAGTAAGAAGAGATACGTTTAATGGGAAACCGTCAACAACCAACCAAATGTTTGTTCGCTCTGTGAGCTCAGCTGGCAAAGAGCCACAGAGTGTTTGGAGGTGTATTTCCATCCAACTGAGCTTGTAAAACAGTATGAGTGATGAAAGAGGTCTGGGGGACAACAGCAACTGCGGCCATTGGATGAAAAAACAAGGTTTCCAACTTTCAAACTGTCAAAATTGCCGTTTACAGACTCACAATTTTGAGTTCATTCACGACAGGGAAATTATTAATTAAAGTGATCATCTGGTTTTGGATTTTGGGGTTGTAAATGTAATCATGAATATTTCCCCCAGTCACTCTGGGCAGTCTTGTATAAAGTACTTTCATGAGCAAAGTGCACTCAGATGGATAGACCTACAACCAATCAGTGATGTATGTTGAACTTTTGCTGAATCCCGTAGGAAGGACGGTAAAAACATCTTTCGATCGACAAATGCCTCGATCGCGGTTCTCTGTTCCTCTTTTAAAATGAAAGCGCTGTTGATATCTTCTCTAACAGACGCCATGGAGGAATCTGCACATCTCAGTTCTCCGGCTGCAGACATCTTTGTTGTAAACAAAATCCAACCAAAACGCTCTTTTAGTGACGTGGTTGATTATGTTACTGTTGATCACCTGTCCATCATCGTATAAAGCCCCGCCCTGACAATCTGATTGGACTGTACAGCTCTGGTTTGTACTAAACTTCCCGACCTCAAATGTTGTGGGCGGGGCTAATTTCAGCTGGCATCCAGGCTTGGCTTCCACACCTCAAACAACAAATTTAAAGTCTGACTTAAAAAAAGAGAAAAACAGAATTTTCTTTTCGAGAAAGAATCTTTCCGTCGAATGTACAAAAACATTTCCTGCAAGTAACGGGTAACGAACATGCTTAGGGGAAATGTATTGCAGTATAAGTAAAAGTTTCCAGAAATATAAATTAAAAAAAAGGTAAATTGTTACAGTAATAAAGTATCTGTGGCCTACTTTGTTGCATTACAACACTGTCTTTGGGTAATAAATAGGCTACAGCCGTCCTTTAATAAATCTTCCGTAATCAACGTTAACATGGCAGGATAGTAAACCAACCTCACTGAGGATTCATGTAGCAACGCACTGCACGCAACAGTGCAGTGCTTCTACAGGGAGCTCATGTAATATGATCAAAAGGTCCAGACAGCTCCTGAATGAGGCCTTTGTGATGAGATTATTTTGCCAACTGATCTGCCAAGGATCTTCGGCTTTAGTTTCTTTTTTTTTTTACACGATGGCACATTAATCTGCATAAACTTATAACTTATAACTTGTAATAATTAGTGCAATCAGCAGTTCCAATTCAATACCAACATTAAAACGAGAAGAGCATTTGCAGCAGAGAGCGGATCTAGAAAATGTATTTGATCCATATCGACACGTTGATCAGTGGACTCCCTTTTTTCGTCTTCAAAGATTGAGTTGGGTCATAAGGTTTTGTGATGATATCATACCTAGCTAACTGGAAAATGTGACCGCAGTTAGCCACGTGCTTCATGCTGTTTTATACTCCAGTTATCTCAAGGCCACAGCTTATTTACCTCGTCATCTGTACATACCAAAGTAAGTGTTTGTGCCTGTGTTTCACAGCGTTTCTCCAGCTGCTGAGTCGGACAGTGGAGCAGACAAACTGGAGTTGACGGGTAAAAAAAAAAAAACATATACATTTTTTGTATATAATAATATTAACAATGGGGTCATGGAATGCACTCCAGTGTCTCCATCCAGTCCCAGACAACCTTTCTTACCCAGTCGGGGTTCCTTCACTTTGATACCTCTGGGTACACATGTGCATTAACCTGCACAGTGAATGATGTGGCAACAAAAAAGCAGGTTGCATGTAAAGGCTATATGAGCAAGAAACCAGCAGTTTTTCTTGCATCAGCGTGTCGTTCTGTCTTTTATGATTCGGTGGAAAAGCACTCGACATTGCAGGCTGAAACACAGTGCTTGAATAATAACAGTCTATCAAGCACCCCCGTGCCTGAAATAGTGACACTTACAGTCAATGCTTGAATGTCACTACAGGCTTGCATTACCATCTTTAGCACGTCATACCAACATCCAGAATAGAACCATTTAAATCGGCTGCTCGTCAATAAAAGCCTTCGGCAATGCCACATCACGAGACCGTGTCCATAAAACTGTTTCTATTTTGAGATTTAAGAGGGATCATCTTTAATATACCTGCTTAACAAGTTTGAAATTTGTCCCACTGTTACATTTTCATCTTAAGAGGTGAAAGGTTACTTTGTCCTTTTAAATCTAAGCGTAAGCAACATTGGGGTTGTGAGCCCACACTTTGAAAACAGGCAGATTTTACATTTTTTAAGAAAGATATGATGAAACCTATTATGGCACATTTCTCTATTCAGACTGTCATCCCCCAAACCTCCCAAAAACGCCCCCATAGGTCGTTTGTTCTCTTTGTATCTTTTTAAAGAACATTATTTGGGGCTTTTCTGCCTTTCATTGTTGACAGGACAGTTAGGTGAGAAAGGGGAGAAGACATGCAAGAAATCATCACAGGTCAGACTCAAACCCTGGACCTCTGCGTCGAGGATCAAACCTCTCAGTACATGTGCGCCTGCTCCACCACTGAACCAACCCGGCCCCAATTATCTTTAAGTTTATAGTGACGCCGCCCTCTAGGGTCCTTAGTAATTATGACGGGAGCAAAGCAGGAAGTAAGGTGAGGAAGTGTAAAAGCCCCAAGTCCCTTACAAGAAACTTTCACTTCTTTTATTTGATATATCCTCGCTCCTTGCTGGAACGCCGTTGACAGCCGTCTCAAAGCTCCTGTTCCAGGGCGCCTGGGTAGCGCACCTGGTCAAGCATGCGCCCATATTTGGTGGTTTACTCCTCGATACAGCGGCCACATGTTCAACCTTTCTTTAAATCTTTCGCCGTCCTATAAAAATAAAGGCCTAAAATGATCTTTAATCTTTTTCCTGTCCCGAGGAGCTATGAGCGAGGATGGAGGAGGGATCTCCGAGGAGCTATAAGCAAGGATACAGAGAGCAGCCTTCCTGGAAGCCGTGCAGCTGACAGCCGTTACTAACTTTGCCCATACAGCTGACGAAATCATGTGACTCTTCAGACGTCTCACCCTTCTAAAAAACACGTATTCTCGTTTCCTCTCTCTTCTTGTGGGTCGTATTAGAGAGGAGGAATTAACAACCGATATCGTCTTATGGTTTGGAGGACTTGTTGGATTTATGGACTGAGTACATGTGTGTATTCTTTATCTATCCTACATTAGTTTTGGTAAATATGTATGTTTTAATATGGTCTCTAACCAACAGAGGAAGCTTCTTGCACTTTTTGACAGCTGAAAAGAGTGAAACGCTAGCAGCTAGAAAAGTTTTTGCAGAAGCTACCTAATTTGAATGATATGAGATAGAGGTTTATTTACAGCATCATGGTGCAGACAACCTCTGCCTGAATCGACCCTGCCTTCATTACCTGCCACCTTATATGGGGGTCTTAAGGATCCACAGATGAGTGAGCAGCAGGGCCGAGGAGAGCCTGCCACAAAAATAGAAATCGTACATGCAGCCCAGTTAATGTAAAACCAGGCGTGAAAACCGGGTCAGAGGTTTGGATTTACAAGTCCTGCAGGAAAGTTTATCTGCTAAAGAGAGGAGGAAAAGCCATTTGGCAACAGGAAGGGAGAGAAGAAGAGATTTAGGACCTGTTTACACGTACATGGTTATTCTGGGAAACAGAGCCATTTCTCTTCGTTTGTGCCCTTCGTTTAAACACAAATGGAGAATTTGCCTCTAGAAACTCACTAACATGAGCTTGAGCTTCTCATCACATTGCCACCTACAGGTTTGGCATGCTCTTAACGGCCTTGACAACATATATGCATGGGTACGTGTAACTAGACACTTTTCTGAAAACTGACAGCTGTGCACAATGTTATTTTTTAAAACGGGGAGGTTAAAGTGTCCGCGTATGAAAATAGCCGGCCATGTGTAAACATAGTCTCAGCTGCTTCTGTTGATGAAAAAATAATCATTCAAAGATAACTTGAAAGGACTTAAAGTTGCTTTCACATGTATAGATTTGTGCTGATGTGACAAAAAACATCACAAAAGTCAACCCTGTCTCCTAGAATTAACCTTTTTTTCTCTTGCATTGAAGTTTTGTATTTAAAGGGTAACTGGGTGTTGTTGTAGTTTTTCGAACAATACTAGTTGTTGCAACAGCATGTGAAAGAAACTACAAAGTTTGCTAGAAAAATAAAAAGATTGATGGGTTAGCAATAATGCCGTTAATAACACATTTGCCTGACAACACTAAAATTAACACCGTTTATCGATTTACATTTAAAAAATATGTTGGCTCTACACACGCTAAAAGTGCTGTTTTTTTAAATGGAGTCTGGTGAGATGTTGTTTTTACAGTGTGTTCAGGGGACAGGCAGCTAGCAGATGGTGAGGAGATGTTTGCTGCTTGTGACAAAAAATGTTGTAGCCTAAAAAATGAGTGGCATCGCTTTGAGTACCTTTAGTACTGGACCAATTTCATACTGGACCAGTTTCTGTCAGTCACTTACACACAAACACATATTTGACCATCAGCATGCAGGAGACTGTCCTCCGTCCAAAAAAAGGCTTCAAAGGTCATTTGTACACTCAGCAACTATGACCCACATTTATTTGGCTCTAATAAACAAACACAAGACTTTCACTCAGGAGGCCAGGGTCTGAAGATTAAAACTAAACGGCGAGGAACAAACGGAACCCGATCCTCTGGTTTAGATAGGAGGACGGAGAAAGCTCCAGCGGGTTGTGTTAGAGGGGACGGACAGACAACCTACCTATCTATATATTTTGCTGTTTAATAGAGTTCTGCTTCCTTTGTTTCTCTTTGGGTTTTGATTTGTCAAAGCAAAATGTCCCATCATGACACCTTAAAAGTAGCTTAGACAGCTGAGACACTCCTTTCTATTGCGCCCAACATAAAAATCTTGCTTTTTTTCCCGCGCCGCGTCAGTCAACGGCGGGAGCTGAGACAACACGGGTTTTTATCCCCTTGGGGGTTTGTGTAAGAGCTCTCTATAATCAGTGGTGACCAGTCCAGATCGCTGACATCACTCCCAACATGCAGCTGACCAGCAGCCAAGTCTCACACATGCACATGCATTTCAAATGGAGTGAGCATGAAGTAACTTCCCTCATAAGATAAGATAATTTGTTTATTAGTCCCCAATGGGGAAATTACTGCACTACACTCTGTGTACACACTTTTTGTTAGTACTCACACACAGGCCTGAAATACACACATGCTCAGGACCTATACATGCACTATACATGGAGAGATGTCAGAGTGAGTGGGCTGCCAGCTGAACCAGTACCCCCCCAGTGGTCGGGTACGGTGCCTTGCTCAAGGGCACCTAGCAGTGCCCAGGAGGTGAACTGGCATCTCTCCAGCCACCAATCCACGCTCCCAACTTTTTCGGTCCATACGGGGATTTGAACCAGTGACCCTCCGGTTCCCAACCCAACTCCCTATGGACTGAGCTACTGCCACCCCCATGAACTGTGTGAAGGGGAGCGATAGAGAGGGAAGGATTACAGAAGTAATCTGGCCTTAAAAGTAATTTATTCATGACTGACATTCTTTGCCGGTGCAACAGAAACATAATTCATCAGAGGCCAGCCTCCGTTTCACCTCCTTAGCATCCATTTTCGTTCGAATCTAAACGCATCACCTGACTGCTCGTTTACCGCGCAACCCACTGTGTAACCCCGAGCCCAGCCAGAGTAAAAAGATGGAAATTAAGACCAAACCCGACCGAACGCCTTGTCCTTAATTTCCATCATCACCTCTAGGCAGGATATCACGAGAGTGACAGGGACCTTTACCGCTGTTCGTTCCTCATCATTTTTTACATTTTGTTTACAGGCCATTTAGCTCCTGAACTCTGGTGAACCTCAAGTGGTTTGTGGTCAGCCCACCAGCCATTTAGCATTCCTCTGACTGGAGAAATGACTCATGAGAGAAGAATTATCCTGTACCATCCCATAAGTGACCTCAGAGAAGACTTACCCTCACACAAACCAATAAAGACGGAAATTATGAAAACTGATGCATGAAATCACCCAACAGGTTCAAATGGAAGCAGAGCTGCAAAGATGAATCAATTGATCTGTTAGTTGATAACTATTTACTTAAATTACCATCTTTTTAACACGTCATCACTGAGTGTTAGATAAGACTCATATACATCACAACACTGCACAAAGTTGAACTTGCACAAACATAGGTTACATTTACATCTTTATAAATACTATTCATGGCTGATATTTGGCTGCTGTAGCACTGAAATTTCCCAATTTGGCATCATTAAAAGTCTATCTATCTATCTATCTATCTATCTATCTATCTATCTATCTATCTATCTATCTATCTATCTATCTATCTATCTATCTATCTAACTCAGTCAATCTTTACTAATTGCAGCTTGTTAAATGTGAATATGTTCTAGTGTGAATATCTTTGAGTTGTGGACAAAACCACAGACCCAGACCATTTTATAGACTACAATGCGTACGGACGTGGAGACCAGGCACCTCAGCAAACAGCACTCACAGACAAATGAAGTAGTCAAAGTACAGTAACCAAAATGTGCAGATTTGGGGAGCACAGATGTAGGTGTCTAGAGATGGGCTTTAATTAGCAATAGCTTTAAATGCTGTGATGCTGTACATTGGAGATGTGTTGCACAAATGTCTATGTCTAAGCATATGTCTCTATTCAAATAAACATGAGATGAAAAAAAGAAAAGAAAAGATATCCATCAGTGTTTTGCCTTGCATGTTCGGAACACAAAAGTGTACCCAAACAAACTCCGTCCTCCTCTGGCTCCCTGTTATGCTGTCATGGGAACAGCAGTCGCTGTTATGAAACCAAACAACTCACCCCCCCCCCCCCCCCCCCAAAACCTGCCACAGAGATTACTGAGCCAAATTAGGAGACTGATCTCACGGTCTCCCGTCTTATCAGCTGGGAGACACAGTGACACAGTGTTACGAACTGACGCAGGAGTTTGATGATGGAGGAGGTGATGAAATCCAGAGAAAGATAGAGACGAAGGTCAGAGGGAAAACATGCTAAAGGCCAGGTGTTAAAGTCATATTCTGCAACATTTTAATATGATACCAATGTTTTTTGGGGGGGCTAGTCTGTTTGTTTCTTGAATGCAGATGGCCAGCGGTGGAAGAAGTATAGAGATCCTTTACTTAAAGTACTAAAGTACTAATGCCACACTGTAAAAAATACTCTGTTACAAGTAAAAGTTCTGCTTTGAAAAGGTTACTAAAGCGAAGGTCTGTAAGGATCACCAGTAAAATGTACTTAAAGTATTACAAGTAAAATACTCAATGTACAAAATTCCTCACATTTTTGAAAGTTGGACTTGTAGGCTGTTATATTGTTGGCTACTTTCATTTAAAATAAAAACACCAGATTTTAAAAACTACATGTGTTTTGTGTGCAGGAATCTTAATATTGATGGAGTGCTAACCCGGAAATGACAAGCAGGATAAGCATGACTAGAGTCTCTCAAAATCTGACGAAAATCTTTAGAACTGACCTTTGTGGGTCTGAAATGAAGACAGATTTATGTATATTTATATATAAAATCAGACTGCATTTTAACGAGCCGCCGTGACAGTCTGGCTTTGAATTTCTGGAGAAACCACACACACGTGGCTCGTTCGTCCAATCAGCTTCCGTCGGCATTGCTTCAGTGTGTTCCGAACCATAGCTCACATGGCGCCATTTTAAATGGTACCAAGCAAGCACTCACCCACCGTTAGCATTCCATTGACTGCCATTCATTTTGGCGCCACTTTGACAGAAAATAACTTTACATCTGAAGTGTTTAAAAACTTTAGTTGTCCATTGTTTATTTCTAAAGAAACACAACAATGTATAAAGAGCTCCATTACCTTATACCTCAGGGTAAGGCTCCGTAGCAGACGTTTTTGTAAAAATAGGCTAACAATAGTGACACAACCAAGAGACTTGCTGTCACATGGTTGACAAAATACATTTTACGGAGAGCTGAAGATGAATCTGAGATATAACCTGCTAACAGATGGGACAGGCAACAAATACAACGATACAGGTGACATCTATATGACCCAGAGCTTTGAGGGATAATAAATTGAAAGTTGATGAGTGTTCTGTTACAGATAATCCCTTTCCCCATATTTCAGAAAAAGGCTTCAAAATAACTTGCAATAAAAACAGTGGAAAAACAAGCTATTAATGGAGAGAAAGATCCCTGGAGATCTGGGCAGGGCAAAGCATGCTGGGTACAATAACACAGAGGTGGTCGAGCCAAAAAGCCCCTCTGTTTACTGTTTGGCTCAAATCCAAAGCGCGTCATCTGGAACGTAGACGGACTGTCCTGACATTGGGATGACGTTACAGCAGACATCATTGCATTGAGCAAAACATTGAACCCCAGCAAGGTCGCTGTTAATAAGAGCATTCACTAACTCTGTCTAAAATGACTAACAGCGATTTTCCTTCACATGGTACCTGCTCGACTCACCTCGACTCTACACACCTTTTCTGTTTTTCCATTATGATAAAAGGTCCCTGGTACCTGCCAAAAGGTACTTTTTAACTACAGTTCCCAGGAGGCTGATGATGCACCAATGTCTGACAGTTTTCAGCCTAATAGTTACACATTTTTACATTCAAAAGAGTTGTCTAGTGGCCGTAAGAATTTTGTGTGTTGTTCGTTTCTACCCCAGTTCATGGGAATGCTAATTTAAAATTTCAATGAATACTTGGAATTGATGGTGGTGGTGAATATTCATGAAAAAGGACAAGTTTGTAAACAGGCAACACAGATTTTGATAATGAAAAACTAAACACGTTACACACTGGACCTTTAAAACCACAAACTTTACAGTGTCTGGTTTAGATATGAGGTTTTATTTTCCGCCACCACTAGGGGAGCGCTAATCACAACGTCTTGCCTTGCCTTACCAAATGTCATGCAATCCCTCAAATAGTTTTTAACATTTCACAAAACACTTGTGTCAATGTAGATTCCATGTTAGCGCTAGATGAAAATACACTAAATTCTGTATAGGTCTGTTTTTGTCGGTACAAAATGTCATTGCAATCCATCCAATAGTTGTTGAGGTATTTGGGTCAGAACCAAAGGAGTGGCTCGACCGACAGACTGATATTACCACATATAAAGCTGAACCACTGGTGTGGTTTATAACAGAGATCTCCTAATTATTGTTCATTATTTGAAAGCAAATTGATTATAGGCTTACTTGCCCAGGTAAGGTTGTCACTGAGGTAGCCATCCGAAGTTCTTCCAAAGGATTCCCTCTGCTACATGTATGTTTAACATCAAAACATGATTGATGTAATCATGCCAACTATTATTATTTTAATAGCTTACTATTGTATGCAAGAAAATAAGGTATCTATAAAGGCTTTAGGCTGCCCTACACGTTATGTAGCCCCAAGGTAATTTCATGCAATTACGTAGCAGGGGGTCCCTTCTCCATCTCTCTTTCATTTTAGTGCATAACGTTTTGATATTAATAAACGTCCATTATATTCACGCCGTTGCCAAATGAGTTGCTTCAGAGCTAATTAAGACTATCAGCTCCACACAGCTCTCTCTGTATTTTTCAGTATGACTACGTTTAGAAGATTGTGCCGTCCGGTTTCTTTCCCGCCCAGAAACTTGAGTGAAGATAATGACCTCTTCTGAAGAGTCCATTATGTTGTGTTAATCCTCCATGTCCTCCTAGGCTACTGGCAACTGTGTGGAGGAGGGGGGCGGTGTGCGATCACGGAAGGCTTGTGTCATGTGGACGCGCCAACAGCTTTGTTGTCAATGCTTAGAACTCCTCATGGAGGCGACAGAAACTACGCACTGTAGCTTTAAGAGCTCCTTGGTTTAAAAAACATTGAAGAGCCCTGTTCTAAAAGAAGTCTCCATGACTTTACATTGAGCGGTTTTACTCTCCCCGGGAGAGAGAGCAGAGCTTAAGTACTCTGGTAAAAGATCTATTAAATGAACGCCGTCTGATGTATGGCTTCCTGAAACAAGCATTGACTGCGCTGTGAATGAAGGGAGTCATAACTCACTGAGTCACAGAGTGAGCGTCGCACAGCCGCTGCATTCATGAGTCAGGATGAACAACGCTCAGACACTCAACGGGGTTTGGTTGGTGGACAGTTCATTCCAGTAAATCATCGCTCCAAACACTTCTTGTCCCAAACACTTCAACGTATTACACTTTTTTACTTATCCCCTGTGTGGCGTTCGGGTCTGTGGGACCCGTTTTCAATGTTTGCTAAAAGAGAAATTATGCTATTTATTATTCATTCTGACTCAAACTCATTGGCCTTTGCTCATTTTCTGTGTACCTTTTTTATAATTGATTTTCCTTGTTTTCTCCCAAAAAATGATCATCTGATCATGAATGTGATCTCACAGGGGTAAATGACAAATATGAACCATACATGACAAATATATCATTGGCAATTGACCTAAAGTAAACACCTATTAAACATGTTTACATAAATTGTTATGGCTGTATTGATTTAAAAGTCTAATAATGTTACTGGTTCCACCAGAGCCAAAATATGACCACACACCACACAAGGGTTAATATTATGTTTTTTGGACTTGATTGACTTTAAAAGACCATCTGTCTGCATCTGTTGCATCCTCGTTTTTCTTGTTATTAAGTTTTTCGAGGAGCTTCCGGATTGAAATGGGGGGGGGGGGGGGGGGGTAATGCTTAGTGGATGTTGTGTATTATACAGATTTTTAGGGCCTCAAACTTTGGATTTCTGAATGAATGAACTTGACTTGAAATAAGATTATAAAAATATCTGTTTAAAAAGTTCTAATATCGACTTGTTTCTCCCAACTGGACTTGTGTGTGTACTTCAGGCGCAAATGTTTAAATATTTATATACTTTTTTCTGATTAAAACCCCCACAATCTTCAATTTAACCAGAATTTAATTGACAAATGACTTTCTAGCTAAAAATGATTTACTTTTCTTAATTCTATTCATCAACAAATCACCTCAACACTGACATCATCCATGCCAGAGAATAATCTTACCAATATTAACAATACTTTAAAAGTGTATAAAGTATTTAATTTCTCACGTTTTTTAAGAGTTTTTTTAGAATTTATTTTTACTTTCTAATTCAATAGTTTTTGGGGGATTTAAAGATTGCAAACAATATATTTGTTTGATTGTCAACAATCAATTGTCTAATTGATTTTTAGACATATAACATTTTGTTCTTCCAAACTTTTTAGAACATTTATGAAACATAATTTATTAAGTGTCACAGGCTAGGGCGTCACCTATGGGTCCACATTGGGGGGGTTGAGATCTCCACTTTTGAGCTAAATTGAAATTTTGAACATCAAGCACATCATTTTCTGTATTGTGGTGGTATTATTGTAGTATTGCTGTGGCTTTTCTGCATCTATTTAATAAAAAACATTTTGGGGGGGTTGCACCGGCTAGATTTGATTATTGAAAGGGTTGAACCTCACCCCCCCCCCCCCCCCCTTGTCAATTACCATATGGTTACAGGTTAACAAACACCTGTCAGTCACAACATCACTTTACCTGGTCTCAGCACGCCAGATGTGTCACAGCTGTTCAGTCCCCAAAAACCCCCGGCTCCAGTCCTGTCTGATGAGTTCACCCACGGCTGTCACAAAATTGGGATTCTCTCAGAAATGTCTTCTGTCCTTTAAAGTCCCTCTGTAGTTTCTTTCTTCTTCACACCGTTTGCCAAAGTTGGAGGCGCATTAACGGAGCGGTGTGAAGCTTCGTCCTCTCCAAGTTTGGTCTGTGAGTTCACCGGGCAAGAGACTAAGAGTTAGAACTGAGAAGGGAGGGAGAGAGAGAGAGAGAGAGAGAGAGAGAGAGAGAGAGAGAGTCTTTCTTTCAGTTGAATTTAAATCAGTTCTCCTCTCTGGTCAGCAGTGAGAGTATGCTCTATATTTAACATGTGCTCTCAGTCTGTGTTAGCAGCTGAACTGACTGAGGCTTTAACAAACCCACAACAGCTGAGCTATCAGCCGGTCCTCCTCCTTTCTCACAGCCAGGGGCTTGGCTTTGGCTCGGCTCGGCTCTTTTTAAATGTGCAATAACTTTGTTTTTATAAACCGCCATTCAATATGAGCAATAATAGTATTTATTCTGCTATCAAACTCCCCATTTAGTGTCACGTTTTAATGTAGAACTAACACTCTGTGGCCTTTGTTTTTATACTTGTACTTTTAGTTAAGTCAGTATTTATGACCCAGTTAACAAAAATTCAGTTCATATGTGCATTATGCATGTACAGTTGAATGACAATTACAGCTCTCTCTCTCTCTGTCTGTCTGACTGTCCATCTGTCCGTCTGTCTATCTCTGTTTTGTGTTGTTTTTTTATGAGGTTTGCATTAGTTGTGTCACTTTCAGTGGGGGAAGAACTATTCAGATCCTTTACTCGTGTAAAATTACTAATACCAATCTGAAAAAAAAATACTCTGTAACAAGTAAAAGTCCTGCATTGAAAAGAATTTAGACTTTTAAAAGTAAAAATACTCAATGCAGAAAAATCCTCCCATTAAGGATCCAACCAGTTGTGTTTAATGGTCTGATCGTCTCAGCTGGACCTGTAGGCCGTTATATTGTTGGCTAGTATCTTTATAATCAGACATAATTTATATATAATTAACATAAAATCTTAATGTGCAAATAGGCTTACCTGAAGCGTATTTGTAGTTCTAAAGCTCAGACCGATTGGTGTTCTGTTTTTTCTACAAGTCTTTTCAGGTGTGTATATAAGTGCCTACAATTGCCAGATGAGTTTTGCATTTTGAACAAGTGTTTTCCCGATGATAACTGGAGATTTCTTCTTGACCAAAGTGTCTAATGTAAGAAAACTTGTGTAGAGTTTTGCAAAGTGTGTTACAGAATTGCAAACAAAGTGCAAAGTTGACAATGTGTAATCCTTAATCCAAACTACAATCTTTTTCCTGAACTTAACTAGTCATGTTGGTGCCTAAACTTAACTGTCATCGTTGCCTGACGGTCACTTTTTGTCACCTTAACTGTAATGTCCGCCGAAACTACCGGAAGCTCGGGGTGCCCTGTGCCCGGCTCAAAGCCCCCTATTCTTGGGTAACTCAACTACCAACTGCCGCTGATTCGACGGAGCTCTGTAGCTCTCAAGTTCTTCCGCTCCTCTAGTAGCCATGGGCGTCTCCAACAACTGCTTTTAACACGCTCCGTTAGATAGTAGTTAGCAGAGCAGAAGAATTTGAAAAGCTGTGACGCCGGCTATAGAGCTCCGTTGAATCAGCGACAGTTGGTAGTTATGTTCCCTGAGAATAGGGGGTTTGAGACGGGAACAGGGCACCGCGAGCTGCCGGTGGTTTTGACGCACATTGCGGTTAGGTTTAGGCAACAAAAAGTGAATGTTACATGGCGACAACTAGTTAAGTTTAGGGAAAAGAATTGTGGTTTAGAAGAAAGTAAAGACTTCAACACAGTGTGTTTTATGACAGTTCTTTAAGTAATTAATGGAAATCATTTAAAAAAACAAAAAATATAGTCATGTACCAAAAATGTATCCAATTCGAACAGGGACTTTTGTGATCCGCAGCAGCGCCAGTCTTCTCTCACTCTTGGAAACAAAAGAAACAACTGTATCTTTAACACTTCAGCTCGTGCCAGAGAGGAAAGCCCAGCACAGTTTCCATCAGTTTCCATAGTTCCTGATAATTCACAATGAAATATGCAGAGCTGGAGCCGGAGCAGCCCGTTAGAGTGAATTGAGTAATGGCCTCCCCCCCTCGTTAAAGCACGGAGATGATTATCACACAGCAGTTCTCTCATTCATTCGACAGAGGTTAATGGAGAATAAAAGATAACACATGAATGGTGGCAGCTGTTTGGTGGGTGCGTGAGTGCAGGAGGAAGTCAGGGTGTGGTGAACGGGTGGAAACACAGCAATTGTTATTGCAGTGTTGCATTTGTTTTAGACATTTTAAGCGGCATGACTCTGTGGAAGGCAATGTCCGTCCACCTCTTTGGTTCTGACTGATATATACACTCTAACAAATATCTGCGTGTAACAGTTGTATGTCTGTACATTTTAACAGAAATTGTCCATAGAAGTAGATTCACCCTCACATCTTTAGACATTTTTGTTGCTTTTTTTGACCAATTTTTTTGACGTGTTTGGTGCTTTTTCAACATTTTGGCTTTAAAAAAAATGTGTTGTCGTTTTTTGACACTTTGGTGTTTTATTTGACATGATTAAAGGGTTTTGGGAGATTAAAGAAGTCCACACTGTCCCTATTTCCCCGTTTGTGGCTTTTTATTAAATCACTGAAGTTTTTATTTAACATTTTGAACATTTTGAAAAAGATGAGTTAAAGATTCTTGTTCTGTCTAAGTCACACATGTCAAACTCAAATCATGCGACACTCAAAGTAGAATTTGGCAGATTTGCCGACTTTGAGACTCAGAAATTCCCAAAAAAGCAGCGAGTTTTCACATTCAGGCTAAGAAACGGGCTACTGTGAGTCGGCTGTGTGATAGCCTGCTTTTATAAATGTAATCTTTGTTTTGCTTGATTTGCTAAACTCTACGAGCGGCTGAGAGACTTTTTCCTGACTGTTATGGCATTACGTCTGTAAACTGCATGTGAGAAGGCTAAATGAGACATGCAATAGGTCAATATGTGCTTAAAGCGTAACTCTCACCAAAAAGCAACCTAGGGTCTTTTTGTGAATGTACCCGAGTCAAACTTTCGTTCATAAGCATTATTAGGACGGAAACGCCACTGTTAAGTATTATTGTTTTTCTGTCAACTGGCCTTTTGAATGGGAGCGCTAGGGACACTACTATGATCAGTTCAAAATCACTGCTTTTAAACTCTAAGAAGGGCAATGTCCGTCCAACTTTTTGGTTCTGACTGAAAAATACACTAACAAATATCTGTGCGCGACAGTTGTATGTCCGTATATTTTAACAGAAATTGTCCATAGAATGAGATTCACCCTCACAACTTTTGACATTTTGCTTTTTTTGACCAATTTTTTTTAGACGTTTTTGGTGTTTTTGCAACAGTTTTGCTTATTAAATGTTTCTGGCGTTTTTTGTTGCTTTATTTGACAGAAATAAAGGGTTTTGATAGGTTAAAGAAGTCCACGCTGTCCCTATTTCCCCATTTGTGGCATTTTATTGCATTACTGAAGTTTTTATTTGACATTTTGGGCAATTCTTTCCAGCGTTTTGTCTTTTTCTGTTATTTTACAGATTTATTTCTTAAAAAGTGTATACAACAACTGTGGGATGGACAGCTGTGGCATTTTTTACAGACATTAATGTTCCCCAGAAGATGGCTCCCACTGGTTTTGGTGATGCTTTTGACTAATCCTCTAACATCATCTGCATATATCCCGTCATATATTTTCTGCATGTGGACCACATTTGGTGTAGATATTAATGTATCCCAGTCAAACTTTCATTTAAAAGCATAATTAGGACGGAAACGCCACTTTTAGGTATTATTGTTTTTCTGTCAACTGGCGTTTTGAATGGGAGCGCTAGGGACACTACTATGATCAGATCAAAATCACTGCTTTTAAACTCTAAGAAGGCTCGACACAACATGAGACTTTGCTCCAAGTATCACCGCAGACTCTAAACATGAACTCAGCATTGAGAACATTGTTTGTGTTCACAGAGTTTACTAAAAAAGAAAGATTTTAACAACTCACTGAAGCAGTTGTTGTTTCCATCTCGCCAGTCAAAAACAGTCGAGGGAGGAGAGTAAAGATGGAAAGCTCCTAAAGCTTAGTCCCACATAAATACACAGGTAATTTGGTGTTTTGTCATTAGTGAAAACCAATATTGACCTTGTAGTTGAAAAGGAGCCTCATATAAGAATGACATTTCCTCCTATTAGTCAAATATTTGACTTTTTCGATGATATAAAAGCATGTCTATAATCCATGCATGGCCCTTGATGTGATTCTCATTTCCCAGTGTGGCCCTTTTGAGTTTGACACCCCTGCTCTAAATGATTATAATCTCCCTGCAGAGGAGTTTGTGCAGTGACATCATGATACTGACGGTGATTTCTCATTTGTGTGAGGAACATCGCCATCTACTGTGGCTCTTATCATCTCTCTTCACATAAAGGATGGAGGACTACACATTGATGCTTGGCATTTCTTTTTCTCTCTCTTTAATGCTAAAGTACGACTCAGTAAATAAACAAATAAATAAAACAATCATGTGGCAATACTTTCTTGGCAACAACTTTCTTTCTTGAAAAAATATATAAATATTTCGACTATGTTCTTGAAATGTACAATCTTTTTGACTTTTTTTTTTCGCTCTCTCTTATAATGATATCTCTTATTATGATATGGTACCAATGCCAAATATGTATACACATAATGTATTTATTATAATAATAACTAAAGGTAAAATATACACATTGGGATAGAAATTATTTTATCTTTATGTATAAGTTATTTTGTTTCATTTGTGATGTGTTTTTTTTGTAAATCCCATGTGACATTTTCCTAACATTGTCTCCTAATTCCTCAAGTATGACATTATAATGAGCTTATTTTTTCTTTCTGACACTTTATTTCTTTAAATATTCTGCCAGGTAAATGATTTTTGAATTAACATTCCTGCAGAAAAACAAACACATCTGTGTGTCTGGCTGTGTCAGAGGATAAAGATGACATATACAAACTCCAGGCTCGTGCACAGAGCAGTGCAGGTTAGTAGGCAACCAAATTCACTGAAGTTAGAACATTAGACTTCCGAAAATAACCTTCAAAATAAAATTCCACAAAGTAACATGATATGTGTAAGCCAGAACCTGTGGTGGAAGAAGTAATACCACACTGTAACAAGTAAAAGTCCTGCATTAAAAATGTTACTTAAGTAAAAGTATGTAAATATCATCAGGAAAATATAATATAAATAAACTAAACTGAATTGAACAATATTATAATTTATGACGTGCAAAGGTAAACATTTATAACTGAGATAACTTACACGTTCATAAGCCGTCCTCTCTAATCTTAAGGTCTGTCTTGACTCTCAATCCCTCAAAGTCTCTGTCTTGACTCTCAATCCCTCAAAGTCTCTGTCTTGACTCTGTCTCAACCCCTTAAGTCTCGGTCTTGACTCTCAACCCCTCAAAGTCTCTGTCTTGACTCTGTCTCAACCCCTTAAGTCTCGGTCTTGACTCTCAACCCCTCAAAGTCTCTGTCTTGACTCTCAATCCCTAAAAGTCTCTGTCTTGACTCTGTCTCAACCCCTCAAAGTCTCTGTCTTGACTCTCAACCCCTCAAAGTCTCTGTCTTGACTCTCAATCCCTAAAAGTCTCTGTCTTGACTCTGTCTCAACCCCTCAAAGTCTCTGTCTTGACACAGTCTTAACCCCTCAAAGTCTCTGTCTTTGAAAAAAAACTGTTAATCAACAACAACAAAAAAGAAGTTTGATAGTTGCCACTCAAAATCTTGGGGTCTCTTAACTGATTTACAGGAACTCTATTATGCTGTTGTTGTAGTATACACGGTAGTTAAATACTATGGCAAAGACTTAAAGAATTACCCACTGGTCTACTTTGGTTTGTTTTACATCAAATAAAGTTACTAAATATCTGTGCACGGACTAACACGTAGCCACAGGAATTTAAAGCTCCACAGCACGGTGTGCACTTGGTTGTTAGTAGACAAAAGCATCTTTTATTCTGAAGTCCCAGTTGTTAGACTTCCGGCAGTGAGTTGGATTTGTGCAGCAACCTTTCCTAGCAGTCAAGCAGCTATAGAGCTACTCTGCCCCAGGTCTCCGATGAACAAGACTGTTATCTAAGGAGGATCATGGAATAAACATGGCCCACAATCGCAGCTTTTTCTTTGAAGGTAAGCTGTGACACTCCTCTACGCTGCTACGGACGGACACCTGCTTTTTTACCCGCACACAGTGCTCCGGATTCCTGCTTGCTGAGGCAGAATTCGGGGTCCGCTGGTGGAGCACAGTTAAGAGCTAACTGGCTAACATTAGCTTCGTTTTGCTTGCTAATATAACATAACGTAACATCCTAAACTAGCCGGGGTGAAATGAGCGCTGGTAGGCCGGTGACAGTGACACATATTTGGGCATTAGATTTGGAAAGACGGAACAATGGATGGGTGGTCCGGTTCGGCGAATTTTAAACAGAATATTGGGCTTTTTGCAAAACCTTAACGTTAAGCTAGCAGCGTTAGCACTGACGTTAGCTAGCTGGGTCTGCAATGTGGGAGCTGGGTGACAGGCCTTCCTTCCTTTTTCTAGGCTGTTAGCCACCACACAACGTTTCACGTTTTACAACACAATACAATCAAGCAACCCTTTTAATAAGAGACATAAAAACATTAAGTGACACCCAACCAGCCTCCAAACTAGCTTTGCACAAAGACTGGAAGCAAAGGGAAAGCGGTAACGTTAGCCTGGGTCTAGCCAAAGATGAAGGATAAACCAACAACAATTACAGATTAGTTAACGCATTGTATGTCATCTGTTTAATCTGTGTACGAACAGAAATATCTACAGTGGAAGGCTCTTTATAACGTGAGATGACTATGTGGATATTATACGGATTTATAGCACATTACATTACATTTTAATAGCATCCACCCATATTCAATCAATTAATAAATGAATGTACCGGTAGTTCTTCAGTTAGCTACAACTAATAACGCAACATAACGCAGGTATTATTAGTTATTTTTGTGTAGAAAGCGCTAGTGCAAAAGAACATGAGAAAATGCATGTTTAAAAGCCGAATTTGCAGCAACTAATTATAACATTTTAACGGTTTAATAACTTCTTCTTTTTAAATGTGTTGTGCACTTTTCTGTATGATGTCATCTGGACCAATGTTTAGCACTTTTGTTTAAATAAAAAAAAAAAAGAAGTAGTAGAAGTAGTAAAAAAGTTTCCACTAGCATGCTAACTTCGTAGCTTCAAATATTAGCTGGCTAACATTAATAGTCCATTGTAGACGTTTGTAAACGAAATGTCCCCTGTTTCATGATGTTTCTGGGTGGTCTTCGTTTTCTCTAATAGTTCACACTTAAAAACGTGAATAAATACCTCGAAAGAAACATTAAAAACATCTTAGTGAAAGGCTCAGAAAATGAAATACCATAAGTCATTAATGCCTTGCTCAGTCGCCTTGTCCTGAGTGAGACCGTGAAGCAGCAGGGAGGTAGCGACGGTTGCTAGGTTATGGAAAAAAAGTCATGATAGACATTGTTTTGGTCATTATTGAAATCAGGATTATTCCACACGATTACTTATCGACTTTTGGAAAGATGTTGAAACAGTTAAAAAAAACAAAAAAAAACACACATATTGAACTTGGGTAATTTCTTCATACTTTCCCCATTTGAACTCTTTGAATTCCCCTTGTTTTGCCATGACAGATTAATATTCTAAGTGTGTGACATTATGGAAAGGATTTCTAAGGAGGTTGACCTTTCTGTTAAAGAGTAAGATCCTTTTTTTACACATAAAAACATCCTCAAAATTTTTGTTTGCTAAACCCACCAGACTTCATGTAAATAAACGATAATTTTAGCATTGTAAAACACACTTTTATTCAAAGTCGACAGTAGCTAAATAAAACTATGAAAATACGTTTTGGGACGTCTTTCCACTTTTCCAACCATCACAACTCAAGTTTTGATTGAAATAAACACACAGTCTACAGATTGACATGTGAAAATATGTTGGCTACAAACACGCTAAAAGTACAATTTGTTTAAATGGAGTCTGGTGGGTTGAGCGCTAGCGACTTCAGAGCTGTTTCTGGTTGAACAGAAAGGTCCCAAAGAGGTTTTAAAGGTCTATCTTGGAAGGGATCATTTCAATAATGTTGTCAGACACTTTGATTTTATGAATCTTAGTCTGTCAAAACGAGCACTTTTGTGAAAGTAAATACAAGCTCGACAATTGTCCTATTAACTTACATTGTAGCTTGTTTCTCCGCTGCCGACTGCAGCGATCTCTCTTAATACTGGACCGATGTCAAAGATTGTTCCCATCAGTCACTTAGACACAAAAACTTAGGAACATATTTAGGAACATAGGGCCCAGATTGAAAAAACAGTAATTACCCTTTAAGTGTTGTGTAGTTAACTTTTGAGTTTTTTATTTTAAATTTTTAGACATTTTAATCATTTTACCCCTATTAAATCTGTTGATATTCTTTGTTTCTCTTTATGTGAAAAAAAATTCCTGAAAGAAATTTCACAAAAATTACTCCAACCAATTAATCAATTATCAAATAAGTTGGTGATTAGTTTAATAGTTGACAACTTATCAATTAATCTTGTCAGCTCTACAACAAAACTCCCCAGCCAGACTGGATCTGCAGATGTTGTGATTCAAGTTAGTGTCTTCAGCTTGAATCCAAGGGAGTTAACCCTAAGGACGAATACTTCTACGTACGTAGGTTCATGGAGAAACGGACCTACGCCTGAAATGCACCTCTCGAATATTGTAACTACACGTCACAGGGACACACGTCGCTCTACTGTGGCTTGGTCGCGTTGCATTGCCCCCCCGACTCTTGTCCTGGTTCTTCTTCCCAGTTCGCAACATGAAATCAAGGATAGGGTTAACTTCTCCTGCTAAAGATTTCCCACCGTGGTCAGAAAGAACCGGGAAGACACTTTGTTTCTCTCAATATGACTCTAGAGTCTCTACTCGCTCTGAAGATAATCACCGTTACTCTCTCACTCGCTCTACCACACACACACTACAGCCTTGGTGAAACCAGCCCCAGTGTTTTTTGGGAGATTGACTGCATGTTTAATGTATAGATGCATATCTACTGACTGAGGGTTAAGTGCAGTTGTGAGTGACAACAAGCTGTGGAGCTTGGATTTTAGTCATGTAAGAGTCAAAGTTCTCTTTCAAGCTGAACAAGCGCCTCACACACTTGAGTCTGTTTGGATGAGTCTTGTCTGTGTCGTCAGAGATCCTCTATCATTGATTTGTTCCTGCAGGAAAACCCGCTGTTGTAAAAGAAATGAGCGTACTAATTCCTTAGAGGGAATCTAAATTACCCCTTATAACCTTTTTAGGGGATTTTTTTTCCTGATTTATAAAGCTGGAAGAGAGAGCAAAGCGTGTGGGGGGGGTGACTGTGTATTAGCTGTGTATAAGAGATTAGAACAGGCTTAATTTGGCTCGTGTGGGATTGAACGAGACTAAAGCAGAAAAGCCCTGCGATCATAATCAAATATATGATTTTCTAAACTTTTGAAGTTTATTTTTTTGGCATTTAACAAGTCCCTGAAATGGATATCCATATCATTGTGAAAATGTACTTAATTGAAACCTAGTCTTATGTCAGGGGTCATGAGGGCCAGAATACAACCAGCTTCATCATCAAGAGTGAAGACGTGAACATGAAGATGGCGTCATTCTCGTGCATATTAAGTAGCCACGTTGGTTTGTTTTGGTTTTTCTAATCCATCATAAATGCTCCAGCAGAGGATGGTTACTTTAGCCAGCAGTTAAGTTTACAAGAATTTGTCAAAATTTCAAGATTTGTGGCAAACTGACAAACCGTTAGTCTGCAAAACAACAGAGTTTGCTTATTACTTGTCATTAGTGTGTGTGTGTGTGTGTGTGTGGTGTGTGTGTGTGTGTGTGTGTGTGTGTGTGTGTGTGTGTGTGTGTGTGTGTGTGTGTGTGTGTGTGTGTGTGTGTGTGTGTGGTGTGTGTGTGTGTGTGTGTGTGTGTGTGTGTGTGTGTGTGTGTGGACAGTGCGGTTGACGAAGGGGGGTGACTACGCACCACAGTAAACATGATCATGATCCCCAAAAAATCTTTAAAAAAGAACTTTTTTTTAAATACTACTATTAAAATCATTGGGAGAAAAAGATGCAGCTTTTAAGGCCTGTATGTATATGAAATGACAGTAACTGATTGCCAAAAGATTAAAGTTTGACTAATGTTTACCTGCTGGGCTCGCAGCCAGATGCGTAGTATCCATTAAAGGGTATTTACCGTTTTTTTTTTTCCTTTCAACCTGGACCCTATGTTCCTATGTGTTTGTGTCTAAGTGACTGATGGGAACAATCTGACATCGGTCCAGTATGAAGCGAGATCGCTGCAGTCGGCAGCGGAGAAACAAGCTCCAATGATAATTAATAGGACAATTGTGCAACTTGTATTTATCTTCACAAAAGTGCTTGTTTTGCAACTGACAGGCTCAGATTAATATTGTAAGTATTACAAGCATTGTCTGACAGCATTATGAAAAGAAATTTCAAGAAGGTCGACCTTTCTGTTAAAGAGTAAGATCCTTTTTTAAACATAAAAACATCCTCAAAATTGCGTTTGCTTAACCCACCAGACTTCA
Source organism: Etheostoma spectabile (assembly GCF_008692095.1). Classification (NCBI taxonomy): domain Eukaryota; kingdom Metazoa; phylum Chordata; class Actinopteri; order Perciformes; family Percidae; genus Etheostoma; species Etheostoma spectabile. The sequence goes on from NC_045750.1 coordinate 4,337,843, forward strand.
TGTAAATAAAGTAATTTTAGCATCGTAAAAAACCCACTTCATTCAAAGTGGACAGAAACAAAATAAAAGTTTGAAAATGACATTTTGGGTCATTTTTCCACTTTTCCAACCATCACAGCTCTAGTTTTGGTTGAATGAAACCTATAGGTTACCGATGTACATGTGGAAATATGTTGTGGACGGCTGCAGCAGTTGTTGTCCAGTTATTTGAAATACAAATTTGGACAAATACAGTATATAAAAACAGGTATGTAACAGTGCTTGGATTAATCCTGATCTATGGGGCGCCTGGGTAGCTCACCTGGTAGAGCGTGCACCTCACGTGAAGAGGCTGCAGGTTCAATTCCAACCTGTGCATTACCTTTATCGCTCCAGTTAGATTGTTTTTTTTATGGCGCCGCCTGATTGATAGTGCTGTGATGCCGCTTCAAACTTTACTGCAGAATGACGGCGGTGATTATTATTCGGCATTGAGATAATAGATGTTTCATCGCCAAACACTTTGGGGGAGTCATTATTCCAAAACAGTTGCACATGAATGTTCCAGCGGGCTTTAATCAATCCACATTTCCGTGCAGACTGTCGAAAGGGAGGAATACAAAAAGAGGTGTAAAAAATGTCTCATTGGATGGTGTCAAAGCTCCTTGTGGAGACGTCCAGCTTCTCAGACAAAGGTTGGAATTCGATTTATTTGCGTGGTGGGGGGGATTTTATGTCATCTGGGACTGCGTGCAGTTATTTTCATAATCGTTTAGTCTATAACATGTCAGAAATAGGGATGTAAATGTATGAAGATGTAACCTCACGGTTATAGTGACTAATATGATCACGGTTTTTAATATATACCCCCTTCATTTTTTAAAGTTTCTTCAATGCCTTTAGCAGAAACTTTTTTTCTGCACGTTCTGCAGACAGGATAACTATCTCCAATCAACTGTCCTTCGGCATTCTTATAAGAACCAAAATATGCCCATGTTCAGACTCAGTCCTTTTAGAGAACTGATAAATGTCCCGAGCGCTGTCATCTCCTCCTTCCACCATGATTCCTACTTCAGGAAACGCACGTTGGAGGCTACGCAGTGCGCCTGCACGGCAACTTCAGGAGACTCGGATGGCGCTGGGAAGGATTAAACACGGTTTACACACCGTGGTAATGCACCGTGATAATCATGAGATCTTAAATGAAAACAGTAATTATTAACGTCAACATTTTTATCGTGGTTTATCGTTACACCAAAGATAATCAGAAAAGCAATGAACACCCATATTTGAGAGGCTGACACAGCCTCTTCTGCCATTTCTGCATGAAATATGACTTAAACTATTACCACTTATTTTTCTCTCAGTCGACTACTCCGATTAGTCTGCTAATCGTTGCAGCTCTAATGTTGTCGAGTTTGTCTCATGCTGGGATCAGACTGCACGATAATATCTCTATTTGACAGACGTGTCTGGGGATGCACCGATCCAGCAGTTTCTCCCCCCTGTTGAAACCTAGACTGAGAACTCATTTGATGCTTTTATTCCCCTTTTTCACCCAAATGTAAAGTGTGCAGCTGCCTCCCTGTGTGGAACGCATTTAGATTTCTATGACGTAATGTGTACCGCAAATCGCTGCAAGAACCCATTTAAAGCAGAATTAGTATATAATTTAATTTATGGAAGAAATCGATCGATCAATCAATGTTCCGGTTTATCGCCAAGTACGCCAAAACGCCACACACAATATTAAATTAACTGTTCACACACACACAATACGTTAACGTAAGCAATTTAAATTAGCTGATTCATGGTTAAACTAGAGATGGTCCGATACCATTTTTCCTTCCCAATACCAATTCTGATACCGAGTACTGATCCGATACAAGTGTGTCATATAATATGTTTTAACAACTGTACACTACTATCCGTGTATGGATGTGATATGATTTCTATCTTTGTTGTCGGTCTGGTTAGGGTTAAACTCTTTGTGAAACAAACGCAAACAATGACCGCCACAGAACTTTCTTTTATCATCCAGTTTGACAGTCGGTCATAAGGGGGGGGGGGGGGAGTTTTAAGACACTTGGCTTAAAAAGTCGACGTGTACATTAACGCAAAGTCATGTTGTCATGTCATGTGTTTGGGAGAAATCTGCATTTTGGCAATGACTTGAATGTCCAGTTCCTCTGTAATTGATGAAACTATGAAAAAAGTGCTGAATCATTTTACACATATGCAGCGCTTTTATACCTACTCTCATGTCACAAATCATATTTGTTGGTAATAACAGTCTTTATTTACAGAGGGTTATTTGTATTATCCAGCTCATTTCACCATCCATGCTTATTGACCACAACTAAAAGAATGAGTTGATTAATTAAGTCTGCAAAAAGAAAGAAACATGACCTTTGCCCAAACTTTACTGAAGTGACATGAGTGTATTGTTTTGTTATTTATAGAACAATGCTTTTACAGCTGAAGTGAGTTTTAATCTCACATTGATTTTACATTCACTTGCTTGGATGCTGGCTTAACGCCAGGAAACCACACTGCATGCTAACGCTCTGTGTTGTGTGTAGTTGTGTGTGTTGGTGTGTGTGTGTTGTGTGTGTGGTGTGTTGTGTTGTGTTTCGTTGTGTGTGTGTGATGTGTGTGTTTGTGTGTGTAGTGTGTTGTGTGTGTGTGTGATGTGTGTATTGTGTGTGTTGTGTGTAGTGTTTTGTGATGTGGGTGTGTGTGTGTCTGTGTGTGTTGTGTGTGTGGTTGTGTGTGTGTGTCGGGTGTGTGTGTGTGTGTGTGTGTGTGTGTTTTGTGTGTGTGTGTGTGTGTGTGTGTGTGTGTGTGTGTGTGTGTGTGTGTGTGTGTGTGTGTGTGTGTGTGTGTGTGTGTGGTGTGTGTGGTGGTGCGGTGCGTGCGTGCTGGTGCTCGTGCTGCGTGGTGTGCGTGCGTGCTGCGTGCGTGCGTGCGTGCGTGTGCGCTTGTCTCGCTCACACAGCTGAGTAGTCAAGATCCCCGTAAACCTGGGTGTTTTATTTGAAATTTGGTTTATTTTGTAAAGTGTCCAGTTGCACTGGGGCCTTCCTGTATGTGACATCCTGCCTGGCTTGACACAAGAAATAGAGGCGACGCCAAAACGGTCGCTGCAGCACACGGGCCGGCCTGGCCGTTTTGGCAACAGATTGAATAACATGGGCGGTTAAATTAAAAATGGCTCCGCTACCTGAACTATTCGCGACTCCTCAGCGTGCGGTGTGTTTCTGGCCCAAGCCTTACACTGGTAGGGAAAACCCTGCAATTGTTACCAGTTTTTCAAATCTTCTCGTTGAAATGATGAGCCCCCTGAAATGTGGCTTCATTTCAGCTGATGTGTTGCTGTGTGTGCTCATGTAACCAACCCCCACCCCCCCCCCCCCCACTGATGTGAGTCTGGTTTATTGTTCCAATTCAAGCCCTGGATAGATCAGAGACCAGACGAGATGGAGGGTACAAGCACAACTGGAGCTTTTCTCTTTCTGGTGACAGTGAAGAGGAAAGGAGTCATGAGTAAGCACTTCTTCCCCCCCCCCCCCTCCACCCCGTCCAGCCAGCGCTGCACTGCATCACTCGCCCACCACACGCACAGGAAAAAGACCCCAGTGAAAGACACCTCTGCTGATGAGCAAGCTATTCCCGTCTCCTAATGATATACGCACCGGTCTTTTTCAGTGCAGCAGTACAGATTTGTGCGGACACATGAAAATCCTCTCTTCTGTTTTACAAGTCAGAGTCGGCTAGGGTTGGACCGATATGTCGGCTGTTTTATTAATCATCGCGGTTCGTCCTGATCGGGAAAAAAAATACACCTTGGGAGAAATGTAGCTTTCTTTACTCTTTTTTTTTAAATAGGTAAATGCTTTTTTGCACATTTAATCTAGATTTAAAGACATGAGGATTTTTCTCTTTTATTAAAGTGCCCATATTATGAAAAAAACACTTTTCTGGGATTTGGGGTGTTATTTTGTGTCTCTGGTGCTTCCATACGCATACAAACTTGGAAAACAACCCACCCATGCTGTTTTGAGTGAGATAGCGGTTTCTGAATGTCCTCTGCCGTCTCCGGGTGAGGGCCGTCTACGTCACTGGCCAAAACATTTGGTGTGTGCCGACCACTTTAGCTAATACCACATCAGCTAGCCGTTTCTCCAACTTGGTCAGTACAAGGCAGGATTAGCCGGGGGACTTCTTCAAAACAAGGGCACACTTCCAACTTTTCGTGGAATACCTACAGAACAGGGACATGTAAGTAGTTCCATACAACTTCGTTTATAGATTAGGGTGAACTCATCTGTGTTTTAGCAGTGTTTTGCCATTGAGAATGCGGTGGCTAACCGCTAGCAACGCTTGCTTCTAGATAGGAGCGCAGTAACTAGCTACTACACATGTGCAACTCCCAACAAAGATTGGATAGAAGTGTGATGCCTCACTCTAGCTAAAACAGAGCTCACCACACAGGGTGAAAAGAGGAGCTCCAGCCATGGGCAGTACAACAAAAATATGTTTTGTGCAAATTAAACCTTGTAAACCTATTCTGATATAACCTCAAAATACAATTATGAACCTAAAAATGAGCATAATATCAGCATTTTAATCTGTTTAAAATGTTGTCAGTCAATTGTATAGGCTATACAATTTGGGAAATAGTACAAAGGTCTGGGGCTGCAACTAACAACTGTTTTCATTTTCTGGATAAATAGATTGGTCGATTTGGTCTCTAAAATTTCAGAAAAAGGGGAAACATGTCTTCCCAAAAGCCCAAGATGACGTCCTCATATTCTGGTTTTAAATATCAGCTGTTGGCACATTAAGTGCTAAAACTACTGAATAAAAGTAACCGCAGTTTGATATCGGTCACACCCTAGAATCCACTTTGTCATTTCATACATACTGATACACACAGAGAGACATGTACAGTACACGTTTTAAAGTAGATTGCGGGCACACACACACATACAGACACACACAAACACACAGTCTGACTGTAATATGTTTGTATTTGTGTTTCCTGTTAGTGCGAGCGTGATGAGCACAGAGGAGATGGACAGGCAGCAGCCCACGTCCCCCGAGGAGAAAAAGGTAAACCGCTCTCCCTGAACTCCCTCTCATTATCTGACTCTCACCCTGGATGATGTTGACGTGGGCGTGGGGCTCTCCGATTAACCCTGAAGACAGCGCCAAAGCTTGGCTCTGCAGAGAGATGCTGCCCAAAGGACCCCGGCGCTACATGAGACATGAGCTAACACTGCTGGGGTGCTACGGGAGGCCCCTGGAGGCTGCTGCTGCTGCTGCTGCTGCTGTTGTTGTTGTTTTTTGGGGGGGTGTGAGTGAGCGATGGATGTTGGCCTCTGATTGTTCTGTAAATTCACTCTGGATTTAAGTAATGTCAGAAAAGACAGATGGTCAAACATGAAGTTTAAGGCTACATCTACACTAATATGTTCTCTTTTTGTCATCTGCTCAGTCTCCCACTCTTAGGCACTTCACTTCCTCTGACCCTTTGAGAACGTATGAAAACCGGCCAAATAATCACATGAGGCCTCTGAACAAGCTGCCGCCCAAAAGGCTAAGGTACAGAACTCTATTTATATTCATGTAAACTCTGCAGTGTTGCTTCACAGCTCTAAAAGTCTGGGATGTATTTGTCCTTTGGTGCTTTAGACATAAAAACAGTGCGATGATTAAAAATAAGTCAGAAAATTTGGATTAAATGACTTAATTTCTGCTTTAAGTTCACAAATGTAATATTTTTGTCAGAAGAATCACGTTGCTTTTCCTCAAATAATCAGAATAAATCTACACTTGCCAATAGGCGTGGGCCGGTAACAGTTTTCAAGGTTTACAGTGGTTTGAAAAAGTCATGGTTTTTAAAACCACTCAAATATTCCTTCATACCGTTTCTGTGGTATGAGCTGTTTTTAGTCGTCAAGGGCAAAAAAACAAGTTTAGAAATCCCCCTCCTTGCCAGTGTTTAAGCATAAAATACATTGTGTTCAATGGAAGGAAAAGTAAAAACCTTTTACCCAGACATTTGACTTTATTAATAAGTTTGTGAACTCCTCTTGTAAAGTGTTCTTTTTTTGCTTTTATTGCCTCTGAAGCCTCAGTTTGACCTGCACTTTTCCGTGTCGTCCTTTCCCACAGCGAGGTCCCTCTCACCGTAGCAACGTCCTCGCCCATGCCCAACAGAACCAACTATTTCATCATCAGCCATCCCGCACCTTCGCCAGGAATCGTTTTACAAGGTCGACACTTTCAGCACGCACAAATGCCCTCCGCAATAAGGAAACCAGTCCAAAGGTAAGACGGAGCGGGGATCAAGTGCCATTTTCAGACTGTCCAGTAAAAAAAAATCCAATACGAACATATTTGTGTAGGGGGAGGGTAGAGCGAGTGAGAGAGTAGTGGCGATTAGCTTCAGAGTGAGTAGTGACTCTAGAGCATGGGTCTCAAACTCGCGGCCCGGGGGCCAATTGCGGCCCGCGGGATGATATTTTGTGGCCCCCTACTTGACATCAAAGTTAAGTGTTAGTGCGGCCCGCGCGTTCTGAAACTTTTTCTCATTGCGCTTGTCACTTATGGGCTACCGTAGTAGTCTCCTGACAGCGGCGTGACGGTTGTCAAGCTAGGTAAGTACTCTTTGCGGCAAATGCCTGAGGTTTGACAGTGTGATGTCTGTTGTTGTGAAATTCACCAACCATATCAGATCTAGGGGCTTATAGCACCGGCAGTTCCGCGCCCTGTTTGGAGGAAATAGTTGTTTTTTTTTGGAATACTTGATGCGGCCCAGCCAAACCCAGACTCTACTTTCAGCGGCCCCCAAGTAAGTTGAGTTTGAGACCCCTGCTCTAGAGTCATAGTGAGAGAAACAAAGTGTCTCCCCTGTTCTTTCTGACCACGGTGAGACATCTGTAGCAGGAGAAGTTAACCCTCTCCTTGATTTCATGTTGTTTATGGAGAAGGAGAACCAGGAAATTAATCCGGGGGGGGGGGTTGAGTTGTGTGCGTCTCTGCGACGTGTAGTTCCGTTTTTCGAGAGGTGCACGTCAGGCTCCAGGCTAGATTTTACGCAAGTATAAATTGGCCTTTACTTGTGCTCCTCTCCTTTCTCATCTCTACTTAACCCTTGTGTCGTCTTCCAGTCAGCCATGCAACTTTGTGTTTTTCTGGGTCAACATTTTAAATTTAAACTATAAGAAGCTTTTGTCGCTTTTCCCAGTGTTTTAATTTAATTTATCTTTTTATTTTTTTTACCTTTTTTTTCGAAGCGCTTTCCGAAATTTTTGTCACTTCCGACATTTTTTGTACATTTTTTGTGCTTGTTTTTTTCCCAACATTTTTGTCACTTTTTTCAACGTTCTTTTATCCATTCTCTTCTTCAAATGTTATGACATTGAATAAAACATTCAATGAAAGTTGTGAACTGACGATTAATTTGACTTGTAAAGAGCAATGTACGGAGCCATCCATGTTATTATTTTTGACAATTTGGTTGTAAGAAATCCAAATTTCTGAAAAACTGGGTCAAATTTAACCCGAGGACCACAGGAGCGTTAAAATAACTATTTGGGGATTAATCATGCTCCAAGTTTGAACTAAACTTCCCATAATGTGGGGGAATGTAACATATAAACGTTTGTTTACGTTTTTCCACCATTCAAAGTACAACTGCAAAGAAAAGTTCAAACCTCTGAAAAATAATCCCATTTAGGGGGTTAGGATTAGAGAATGTTTTTCACTTTTTTCCATAAAAAATGACAACTAGATTATCAAAATAGTTGACTGATTTAAAAGAAAATGCCTTTAATGGAAGTGGAGGCTGTAACAATGAACTGCTGCATTAGTGAGATGTTTCTCTCTGTTTGATTTCTATCTTCAAGCAGCCTTGATTTGAAGGAAAGGTAAGACTTTGATCCAGCTGCATTACTCCGAGTTGACAGACTGGATCTCATTTCACGGTCGTTTTATGTCCACGGAACATTGTGCGTGTCATTTATCTCGGGCTTGTTTTTGCAGCAGCATCTCTCTCGACATGCTGAGGGTCTCTGTCAATGTGTGGTTTCCTTTCCTCTCATGAGTAAAATCATCTCATGCATGACTGTGACAAAAACGGACTGCACAAGGAAGCAGTAACGCTGCTTAAATGCTGGACACGTTTAACAGTTTACTGTGTTAGTAGAAGCTGGTGTTTTTTCGGGGGGGGGGGGGTTGGCCTTTATTTTGATAGGATAACAGAAGACGTGAAAAGGGAAAGAGAGAGGGGAATGACATGCGGCAAAAGGCCGCCGGTCTGAGTCAAACCCCGGGCCCCTCTATAAATGGATGCCCGCTCTACCAGCTGAGCTATCCGGGCGCCCAAAGAATGTCCCTGCCGTGGTTTGACTTTGATTTAAATGTCAGTCCTAGTCCAAATCGGCCTGATGCGTTCAGGCTCGACCCAAGCCTAACTGCAAACAATCTTTTTCTAGTATTTGTTCAAACGATCTGAGCGTGAAACTAAATGTTTTGAGGTTTTTGAAAACCTGTATTTGTTAGATATTTTCAAGCTTAATGAATTGATTAACAAGAACAACCCAGAACTTACAGGAACAGGTCTTTATTCACACACAATGAGGCCTATTTTCAGCTGTGATCAACTGTATTTCTTAAGGAACAATAGGCCCCTTAACATCGGCAACATGACTACAAAATGAATTTTACAAGAAATTCTTCATAGGGAAACTAAAACCCGCATGACTACATCTATAGACTTTTTCCAATTTATATTTTATTACACTGACTCGCTTACCGTTTGAATATTTCAAGATGTTTGATATCAGGACGATGAGCTGACAGAACTAACAAGTTGACCGCGGTGACGTTTTTGGTGGAGCTGGTAGGTTAATAGTCTACTCGGAAGAAAGCGAACGTTTTGACAATAAACTACATCAACACAACAGTATGTGGAGTTAAAGTGGACCCAACGGGCCCAATAACCTCTGAATAGTTCTACTTGTTTAATTGCAATGTGAGCAGCAGCCAACGGGGCGTGCATTATGTCGGCAGGATTATTGAAAAATGCAACCGTGACTACATGGTGCGTCTGCCCAATTTCTGATACCGTGGCACAAGAAATTGATGAAAGAAAAATCAACTTTCCCCCAAAATATTTTCGTTCTTTTCTTTATCCACGTCTTGCAAAAAAAACAATAATGCAAATAATTCACAGATAAGACCATAAATTATGTCAGACATAATTTTCTAACCCACTACCTCCCTGCATAGATTTTGTCCATAAGAAAAACATTTATTTATTTTTTTGGTATAAATTAGAATTTTGGAGCAGAACTCGAAAGCCGATGTTCAGCCGGCAGTGCTGGAGATCCCTCCACAGCACCGTGTCCGTGATAGCTTTGAAAACATGACCAACCTTTTTTTATTTTTACCACTCCGGTTGCATTCACACCAACTGCAGCAGCTCATAACTGATTCATATCTGTTCCAGCCTCAGCAGAGCTGCAGCCCACAGTCACTGTCAATTATTCAAGATTCATTTAAAGGTTATTTACTGTCATAGAAAACATGTCCAATTAAACTCTAGTTTTGACTGCCATCTTTAGAAACATTTGTTCAGAAACATTTCATCCAACAAATCAGTCAGACATCAGTCGGTGTTTGTGTTGGCTTGCATCTATGTTGTTGTTACTTGTTAATAGTGGAACTGTTATTTATTGTTGTTATTATAGTTGTGTGTTAGGTGACTTGGGTTTACTTAATATAGTGTATATTTAAGTACTTTACAACATTAATATATTGTTACATTTAAATTTTCAATTTATGATGTTTTTTCAGTTTTTCAAGAATTGGTTTAGGAATTGGAATCGTTTTAAAAGTACCGGTTTGGCATCAGTTGTAAAAATCCAATCGGTACCAACTCTACTGCTTAAGCACTTCTGGTCAGACACCAACTAAATTTTGTTGCTCCTGTACTTGTGACATGTTGAATCTAATCTAAAAAAAAATGAAATGCAACAATGCATCTGTGAGCCAGCCAAACCGCTGTGGCCGAATTTTTCCATTTAACAGTTTGGAAAAGTTGGTGTGTTTCTCAGTTTGGAGAAACTCTGTCTATGAATAATTATTAACACACATTTTGATACTTCTTGAAAGTTTGTTGATTCAGAAATTTAAAATTCTAGTCAGGTGGGGCTTTAGCCTTGATTTTGTTTTGTACTTGCAGTCTTGGCAAGAAATCATTAAAAACAAACCCAAGTCTTGCGAGTGCAAAATTTACTTTTAGCATCACTTGCCAGCGTGGTGCAAACCTGAACCCTAACTACTGCTCCATGGATGTAGAACATGTTTCATGAGGCCATTTCATTCACTGACTGTCTTCTTTCCTCCTGCAGAAATGACTTCTCCACCTCGCAACAAGCTGTCGAAGTGGACAGCATCGTCCTCACCTGTCCAGAGATCTTAGGTAGAGTTCCCAGCTCTTCAAACGCATCACACACGATTCTTTTTAAAAGCTGTTTTAAAGAGAGTACAGGGTGGTTTACTGGCTGAAAGCTAGTTATTTTGGGCCTGTGTTTCGTGGGAGGAAGATGAAGTGTGTGTGTTTTGTGGGGTGTGTGGTGTGTGTGTGTGTGTGTGTGTGTGTGTGTGTTGGTTTGTGTGGTGTGTGGTGTGCACTGATGTGTGTGCTGTGTGTGTGTGTGGATCTGTGTGTGTGTGTGTGTGTACTGGTCTGTGGGGGTGTGTGGGCAGGTTTGTGCCTTGTGATGGGGGTGTGTGATGATGTGTGTGTGGTGTGTGTGTGTGGTGTGTGTGTGTGTGTGAGACAGCCAGCAGGGCTGCAGAGGAGGAGATCTCAGGCCTCCCACATTTTAATCCTCAAAGCTCCTGACTGAAGGGAGAAGAGCGCAAATGAAACACTCGCTCGGCTAAGCAAAGCTCTTTAACCGAAACAACTCACCAATAAGAAATATTCGTCTTGGAAAAGAAAATTTGGAAAATAAAGTTGACGATGGAGGGGGGAGCTAAATGTAACAGGTCCTTGTCCGGAGGATTCACGACATAGCAAGCGAGTCGGTGTGTTGCCGACTCGCGCCACACCGGAACAAACAGTCAAGGGTGTAGAAGAAGGTCTGACAAGACTCAGAAACTTCTGTCGGTAAGGGCCCACGCCGAAATCGTCTGACACAATCAAGGAACTGCCAAAGATTGTTTGACCAAATTAGATCCGCTACATGACCGCGGTGTAATCTGCTTCACTTCATGTCTCCTGCACGCTCTACCCAGGCGCCACCCCTCGCCTAAAACAAATAAAGTATTTCCATGAAGTAAGACCGCGTCTGACACGGACAATCTCCTGTTGTGTGCTACATGTTAGAAAGGGAAACTCCGGACAAAGTTCATATTCGAAAAGAAAAAGAAAACCGGTGCCGGTTGTGCTTTTAAACTGGTATACATTTTAAATGTATACATTGTGTACAGGCTGATAGTGAACTAACTAAAATGCAATGGAATGTAAACAGACTCTTTAGTGCAAACTGTATAATGACACAAACTTTAAACAATACACTTAGTATCTGCCCTGTTGTCAATATTGAACTAATGGAGAACTACCTTAAGTGCAAAGGAATGTAACTGAACTGCCTTGTTGCTGAAAGCTGCTGTAGAAATAAAGTTGCCTTGCCTTACATCCTCAGCCTGATTACATTTAGTCTTGATTGTGTAACTGTTTAACCTTTTCCAGAAGAGGACAGCCTGACCATAAAGCGTCGCATCCAGCAGAAGAGGAAACCGTTGGAAGACTGCTGCACTTTTCCTTCGCAAGTCAAAGCAGCCGAGGTAAGAGCCGGCGCAGCAGCACAGAGGTCCGGATTACCCAGAAATCAGCTGCACACTTGTCCTTCCTCTCAGTCTGAGCTGGGGACAGTGTCAGCTTCAGTGTCCGTGGTTCAATGTCACAAGAGTTGACAGAAATTCACGCCGTCTCCTTCCAAGTAATATTGCTAAAAAATAAATAAAAAGAAGACTACATAATGTTGAAAGAATGTAGTCCGATACATTCTTTCAGCAGTTGTTTTATACCAGTTTTTCTCCCATCCCAGAATGCTGTGTAGACTAGCCAGACCTTCCTCCGCAGCGCTGTGGAGGAAGGTCTGGCAATGCGAGACTAAGATGAACACAACATAGGTTTTCTGCGTTCTCTGCTTTCCGTCTGTTTTACTAGAAACAGACGCTGTCGACGGGACCGTATAATAGGCCTGCACGATAAATAGTTATAAAATCGCAATCTCAATTCGCCCCGCTCGCAATTAAATTTTTAAATACAATTTTTTCATGACTTTTATTATTTAATTTTACAAACGGACTGCATCACAAACACTACTTTCTTCTGTGAGTTTTAAACATAGACCTTAAAATAGGTTTTAATGCTCTCCCTTCTCTCCATTGAAGCCTCTGTGTTTACAGGCCTGTGGTGATGCCCAATGTGCTATAGGTGCCAAAAAAAGTCTTTGTTGGTACTGCCAATTTGTTTTGTTTTGTCATGGTTCATGTGTGCAATACACGTTAAAATTGTGGCAGAGGATCATGATATCGATTCTAAGCTAAAAAAATCATGATTCATATTTTACCCCGAATCCTTGCATGCCTCCCGTATAAACAAAAAATATTTAGCTGAATCATTGGTAAAATATATATATTTTTTATTGATTCTAGGGAGGGTTATCGATTCCAAAAATCATCGCAAAATAAATCACAATACGTACCATTTTTTAATTTTTCCTCATCACCAATATTTATACTGTAATGTAGTGGCTTGTTTTACAATTGTAATTATGCTGGCTTGTTTCCGGGGCCAAAGCAATTGTGATTGGTTTAAAGAAATGTCAATAAACCAGAGTACGTTTTTCTTCCATCCCAGAATGCTGTGTGGACTATCCAGACCTTCCTCCGCGCGCTGTGGAGGAAGGTCTGGGATTGCATAACTAATTCCTTTTTAACAAGAGTTTCTTCTGGGCAGCCTCTGCGGCCGACCGTCTTCCAGGCAGTGTGCTTGAAGTGCAACAAGCCGAGCGAGGATGTCAGCAAGTGTCAAAGCTGCGGGTGCGGCGCGGCGCTGCTGCCCTGTCGCCAGCAGGCCACGCTGCCGTCTCTGACCCCGCGGCCCCCCATCCGGTCCCAGCCCTCCCCCGGACCAAACAGCCCACAACAGAACTTCTACAAGCCGGCGTCGAACATGAGGGGGCCGCGCGGGGAGACTCTGCCCGTACGGATCACGAGCATCAGGGGGAGCGTTCCACCTCTGAGCAACGGCCGGTCGCCTCTGTTAGCCGGGACATCGGGCTGCTGCGGAGCCAGGAACCCGACCAAAGGGAAGAGGGCCACGGTGCAGCAGCACGAGCTCAACGACCCCAGTGAGTAATAGTAGTAGTACTGATAATTCACAAAAAACTTTTGAAGGTGTGGAAACCATTTTGATATTGCTTGAGAGACATAAATGTATTTGGGTTTGGTTTTGCCGAATCTGAGATTTGTTTGTGTTGGTGTGTGGGTGTGTGTGTGTGTGTGTGTGTGTGTGTGGTGTGTGTGTGTGTGTGTGGTGTGTGTGTGTGTGTGTGGTGTGTGTGTGTGTGGGGGGTGTGGTGTGTTGTGTGTGGGTGTGTGTGTGTTTTGTGTGAGGGGGGGGAAGTTTTTATTTTTGTTTCAGCTCCACTATGTAATCCGTCTCTGTTTTAACAGAGTTTTTCCTGCGGACCTTACTATGTGTAATCTTAGACAGCCAATCCAGAAATTTTTACATCTTGGTAGAAGCATGCTGCGTGCGATTGGCTCATGACGCTGATGAGATTTACTCCTTTTGGGGGTTGAAATTGGGTATGAATGGACAAGGCATTTCTCAATATCGATTTTTCAGAGGTATTTTATATAGCCCACTAAGGTCTATATAAAAGAGACTTCAGATACATTTAGGGGACCACTAAGGTTATATAAAAGAGGGCTTCAGATACAGTTAGGGACCACTAAGGTCTATATAAAAAAGACTTCAGATACAGTATTAGGGGACCACTAAGGTCTAATAAAAGAGACTTCAGATACATTATTATGGAACACTAAGGTCTTTTAAAAGAGACTTCAGATACAGTATTAGGGGACCACTAAGGTCTATATAAAAGAGACCTCAGATACAGTATTAGGGGACCACTAAGAGCTATATAAAAGAGACTTCAGATACATTATTATGGACCACTAAAGTCTATATAAAAGAGACTTCAGATACAGTATTAGGGGACCACTAAGGTCTATATAAAAGAGACTTCAGATACAGTATTAGGGGACCACTAAGGTCTATATAAAAGAGACTTCAGATACAGTATTAGGGGACCACTAAGGTCTATATAAAAGAGACTTCAGATACAGTATTAGAGGACCACTAAGGTCTATGTAAAAGCATTTAGGCCGTTATTAGTGACAGCTTAGACATGAAAGGAGAGAGAGACGGGGAATGACATGCAGGAAAGTGCCGCTGGTTAGAACCGAACCCACGACCTCTGCGTCGACAACAGGCCTCTACATATGGGCTTGCGCTTTACCACTAGGATTTAACCCTGCTGACACAAGTCATCCAGCAGATTTGTACCGATCAAGAGCCCAGTCGTGTTTTGGGGTACAAATGAGGAAAGTCTGTCATAAGTTGGAGCTTTCTAAATGTCGGGTTCTGCACAAACTGGACTCTGCATGTCAAGTCCAAATTTCTCTCAACACTTCGCAGCCAGATTAGGAGAATAAAACAAACAATACTCCACCTAACAGACGTCACTGCTGTGGGAAAAGTAAGCAAACACACATGCGGCTAGATTCCAACAGTGTCACATACAGTATGTACACAACATATTCAAAGCAAGCTTACAGTAAGTTGAAGAAGTTCTCTAATGAAATATATCTTGTCTTTCACCTTTTTATAAAATAGTTTTCGGCCAGATAAAAAGCAAATGTGACATAAATGAGATAACAAAAAAGTTCCAAATTCCAAACAAAGGATCTGGGAAGCGCTCGGAGGGTGCTGTTATTTTAACAATAAAACATGTTGCATCTGAGTCCAAAAGCCTTTTTAATGTGAAAGGATCATCTGTTAAAAATGTTATGGGCTGTACAGGACAGTTTATTTTGTTGGATTCAGTTTAATAAAAAAAATACACATAATCAGGGTTTTCCCTACCATTATAAAGCTTGGGTGCAGCACCTAAGCTGAATGAATGAATGAATGAATGTAAAACAATGCGGGTATTAAAACCAACTTAATTTGTGGACTTCTTTAGCAAGTTTTGTCTTTTAGCTTTTTAAGATATCTTCTCTAGCTTTTCCAATATTTCCAAAATGTCAAACATTTTATTAGCAACATAACATCAGCAATTATACCTGGTCTCTGAACGTTAATGATAAAACGTGTTGCATCTGGATCCAAAAGCCTTTTAATATGAAAACGGATCATCTATGTTAAAATTGTACATTTTTGGGAGGGAAACTGAACTATTTTTCTGTTAAATTAGGTGCAATAAGGCCTCAAGTCTGCATAAAAATACACAAAGGAAAGTTTTTTTAACTCAAGCCAAGTGCAGTGGTTGGTAAGAAAATGTTCAAGAATTCTACCCCCGATGTTCCCTCCCCCAGTCGTCCTGTCCAGCGACGATGAGGAGGAGGCGGACAACGCCAGCACGGGAAGTGTCAACAGACTGGACAGCGTTTCCCCCCGCCCCGCTGACTCGGCCCACTCCTCGCCGGCGCCCTCTGGTGGCCGAGTGGAGGCGGCGGTGAAGAGCGCCGGCTGCGAGCCGGAGGAGCTGAACACGGGATTCTTCGAAGACGTCAACATGAAGATCACGATACCACGGAGAGCCCGCATGAAAGATCAGGTGAGACCAGGTTAGGGGCTGTGCCGATAACCACATCACAGCAACACCGGCGGTGACGTGCTACTGCCATGGTGATGACATCGTCATCGCCGTATATTTTGTTTTGGCTATATGGGGATTTCTTTTGTGTAATATTGTTATGAGTTATTTCTACGGGTAACGTTTACTATAGGGCTAAGACATTTCTCCGTTTTCAGTTGAGGTAGACACATTATTGTTAGTCTACATCCTCGACGTTCCACTTCCAGGATTGGTCCGTTGCCGACGTAAAGCCACCTGACTTCACTCATTTACCCTGGATATCTCTTGCCTTGGGCTTCCTTTCATGTTGACCTTTTGAATGGATTTCTGAGGACTATGGTTAACATTTTCTCAGATCTCGCTAGAATATCTGTCCAATATGAGTTTTCTGTTGCATGACTGAAACAACTTTTAAACTTGACATGTTCGACCAAAACTAGTTCCTTCCGCAGGGTATTTTGCAGAGGCGCTTAGCACCGCCCAAGACGATTGTGATTGGTTTAAAGAAAAGCCAATAAACATGGGTATGTTTTTCTCCATCCTTGAATGCAGTGTAGCCAGTTCACGGTGGAGGAAGGTCTGGCAAAGCGAGACTACATTAACACTGCATTGTTTACCATTGCATATTAGCATAGTAGCAGCAGTGGAGTTTCTTTCTTCTTATAGCTTATTTAAAACTGCACGGGTACGTTTCAGCCTGCATGCACGTTTTATGGCCTAAGAAGGTAAGAAAAAACTATTCCATCACAACCCTGGACCCCATGGCCAGCCGACCAACGGGTTACTTTCCGAATGGGGGTTCCCCCCCCCACCATATTTAGAAGAGGTAGATTTGTCTCCCCTCAAAAAGTATGAAACGGAACATGCACGGAAAACAATAACTGTCTACTTTTTCTACATCCAGGGTTGAAAGAACAGGAAGAAACAAATAAAGCTATTTATTTTTTATTTATTTGTGTAGTTTTAAACTTTGGAGCTTCTGACTTTAACAAGGTCTCCTCTTAAAAAAACCATCCCAAAACGGTAAGTATGCGTGTGGAAGCAACAGAGACACAAAATAACACCCCAAATCCCAGAACAAAATTGTAATATGGGCACTTTAAAGAACTTTTTTTTTTTTTATAGTTTGATTTCATTTTTATGGTTTATTGACATACATGACCTATTAGCTTAGGTTGTACTGATTTTAGGCATGGGAAGCATTTGAAGAATTCAGAGAAATTACATGACAATAAGCAAAAATATACCAATGTAGACACAGGCAGACCCTTTCTACTGCAGAGTTCAAAGGGTTAAAGACAAAACTGGGGACAAACTACAACCATTAGATCTGAGAGAAGTCTCGTGGTTACATTCATTTGGCTTACATGCCCAAAACAGTTGGGTTACATAGGTAGGGATAACTCTTAAGTTTGTAAAAAGACACTATAACTACCATGTTTGATGTGAAAGAAAGGAAAAGCAGGCAGTACATTGTGTGCAGGGTGTGCAAACGTGTTGAATAGCAGTGAAATGAAGCAAAACCGCCTGAGAAAGAAACTACAAAGCATCTCTCAAAAATCTTATCTTGCAGTATGGAAATCAGCCCCCTGAGCAGTTTTCACCGCAGATAAAGAAGCCCAAATTTGCGGCTGACAAGTGTGGCAGCATCATCCTGCAGTGTCGGAGCGTGAGGGTGGGAACTCTACGCAGGATGGTGACCAAGCCCGTCGTCGTGAGTACTATTGATTTCTTTCATGGTAAAATCTTGCCGTCAGACTCTGCAGCCGCATGTCACCAATAACCCACCCACTCTCTCTGTCCCGAGTCGTGGTCAAGTTATGGAAAATAAATTGGGTCATTTGAAATGATTGCATGATTTAAGAGTCTGACCGTTTGTGGAGAAAAGTATGAAAAATATCCAGGTGTCCCGTGTAGAATACATGCACAATTACATTTTTTTGTAGTCTCTATTTTTGGATATATTTCACTTTAAAAAGACAACCTGGTCTAAAAGGACACAAAAAGTGTCATGTTGAACTGGGGATCAGCATTCACCCTGTTTACCTTGCTCGGATCATGGACATCAGCTTGTAGTGATCGCTGTAGAATCCCACACGCCCTGCGCCACAAACGCACCGCCAGACTGCGTGTGGATTTTTTGTTTTAATTCAAAATGTTTTTGAACACACTCAAAAGGCAAATCATTTGCTGGGAGGAAGAAAGAATTGCGCCCACTGTTGGTGTTCAGGCCCTAATAATAATAATAATAATAATAATAATAATAAATATGGATATTATTTGAGGTGTGTGTGTGTGTGTGTGTGTGTGTGTGTGTGTGTGTGTGTGTGTGTGTGTGTGTGGTGTGTGTGTGTGTGTGTCTGTGAATTTACAGAAGTGGAAATACAGTACCTTTTTAAAACAACAATGTATTTAGAGAAAATAACTCGTGGAAAGAGCTCATGGTGAAGTTATCTTGCCACAAGAAGAAAAGGACAGAAAACCAGCCGACATTCTCACATTCCAGTCGAGCGATTGGAGTTATTTTGAAAAGACGAATGGAAATGATAAATGACATCCTCTGTTCTTTGTCTTTTTCAGTTTTCCATTGACCAAGTCCAGCTGGAAACTGAAGGTACGAACGCACCCGCAGTAATTAATTCAGTAAATGAAACTCTGTGCCGAGCCGTTGGATCACACGGCACCAACAGTCTGCTGCTGGAGATGCAGCGGTGCAGGTTACCGTCCCTGCTGGCCAGCAGAGATTAGTTTAATCTCACTTAAACAGCTTCATTTCCTTCAAATCCGCAGAAGCACCAGCGAGAAATACGGAGCACTGGAAGAAGCAACATATATCACCCACACTATGTCATATTAAACTATTTATTTCACAAATGTCCTTTTGATTTTAGTGAGCATAAAACATCCTTCTGCAGGCCTGCATTAATCTGCAGAGGGTCAATAAAACGTTAATCTAACGCTTAATAATTAGAGCTGGTCAAATGGGGGGAAAATTGAAGATCAGAGTATTTTTGACCAAATGCATCAATGCCGATATAGCGGCGAAATTGTTGCATTGACTGTTTTGATAAATGATACGCTTACCCACATCCAGTACCGGCTCGGCTCGGCCGCGGTGCCCGTCCTCCTTTTTCCATTGCAGATTTAGAAGGTTAACTCCATCACAGTAACAAGCTTCACATGTTTTTAGGAGACTAGAAAAATACCAAATACGTCCTTCCGTCTCACACTAAATTACCTTTTATGATCTTAAATGTCGTAAAACAATGCACAAAACTAACCTTACTACAAGTGTTTTTGTGCTGAATCCAACTTTGTACAGTTCATTCCTACAGAGCAGGGTAGGTTTATTATTCGTCCTTTCTGCTTGACTGAACGTAACTGGCCTTCATGTCCCGTATCATTCATTTCCGACTTTTCCGAATTGTTTTCAATTTATAATCTGCCAACTTCTTTTCCTAGATCGCTGCAGTAGACTCATGCAGAAATGCCGTATTAAAGTGGTCATTGAAGTAGGCCTGCACGATTAATCGTCATGCTTTCGATTCACCCTGTTCATGATTTCATTTTTAAATGAATTCAGTTTAAAAACAAACATTTATTTTTTAATGACTTTGATTCTCATTTAATTTTACGAGCCGCCTGCATCACAAACGCTACTTCTCTTTCTTTTTCTTTGTGCTGCAATGCTCTCCCTTCTCTTCATTGAAGCCTCTATGTTTACAGGCTTGTGGTGATGAGCAATGTGCTGTAGGTGCCAAAAAAATCTTTGGTACTGCCAATTTCTTTTGTTTTGTCATGGTCAGAAAAATCATGGCAGAGAATCGTAATATCAATTCTAAGCAAAACAATCGGAATTCATATTTTTCCCCGAATTACGCAGGCCTACAGGGAAGTATCTGATGGAGGATTGAGACAACTCCATAGGAATCACAGCAAATGACGCAACTGGAGTGCCACAAAAAAAAATAGTCTAAACGTTCTCATGAATCATGCGAGGGGCGAGCTGGGCTGGTCGTCATAGCGACGCCACAGGAAACTGCTGTGACCCAACGAGACACACACCGTCCAAAGTGTGTTGTTTTTGGCATTCTCGGCTTGTGGCTGTTTGTCAGAAGAAGCATTTAGTTTCAAAAGAAGCTGGAGGCTAAAAAAACAGTGAACTGTCTGTTGCTAGCAATGATGACGCAGTGATTAGTGACGATTCTCTCCAACCAATCAGCAGGCTGCATGCTCTCATGTCACCTTTTGGTATCTCCTCAGCTCGCTTGGAACCGTGACAGAGGTTGTACTAACAAAAGTACCTGTTTGCTATTAACTAGTACCATAGCTTAGCATAACTTACCATTAGCCTGTAAGTCTCGTAAAGTCAGAAAGTTGACATCACTCTACTGTAACGCAGCCTTTAAAACCAGTAAAACATGATATTGTGTCAAATCTAGCCTCATATGTCTTTAATATAATACACTTAATATATTTACGTCAAGTTAAACATACTGTCTTTGCTCGGTCTTGTGGAGGTTCTTTGAGGGTTTTTTTGCTTTAATATCATGTTTTTATTCTTCTACGCAACGGTATTTTGTGAAATGAGCCTGTATGTACGCTTGTCGCCAGGGGCGGAGCCGAACACGGTGGAGAAGGTTTGTCTGCAGGCGTCGGAGCTGATCAGCTGCGAGTGGTGCAGCGTCCGGAAACTTCCCGTCTTGTTCTTCCAGACGACTCCGGTCGAGTGCGTCCGCCTGCGCACGCAGCTCAACATGGCCAAGGGAGCGCAGTGGTACGACTGCGCCGGGGACCGTGAGTACAAAACCTGGGCTCCACACTTACAACGAGCCGTGCAGCCCCTAACAAAAAGAAATGCAGTGGCACAGGCAGAAAATGTAGTGGCGCACAACTTAAATCAACCTGCAACGCAATTTTTTTTCACATTTCCCCCATGTTAACTGTTTTACTGTTAAATGCTTTGGTAATAAATACAGAGACTGCAATGTTTTATTTTAGTTTGCAGTCACATTTTAATTGAATGGTGCTTAACAAATGCACTTTCAGAAATGTAAACAAAGTATTATTATTGTTGGTTGTAATCCCCCCTTGGAAATTACACCTATATTGATAGCATCATTTTAGGTATTGGAACATCTCTGCTGTTAATGAGAGAAATCATCTCTTTATGTTTTGATACAATTTAGTGCATTTAAAATGAAAATGGAAAACCCCATAAAAAGTCTTGGTTAAAGCCCACTGTTTCTCTCGCTCTGCGCCGCCAGAATCGGATGAGAAGTTCATTGTTTTGATCTTCGAGAACGGCCTGGCGATGAAGGAGCAGGTCATCCTGGAGGACATCCTGGGCGAGATCGGCCGGACCAACAACCTCAGCAACTTCCCCGCCAAGCTGCCCTTCGAGGAGGCCAACATCCGCCTGGTCAACTACAACAAGGCGTCCAAACAGAAGGAGGAGAAGGTGGGCATCTGAGTGACAACACAGACCTGCAGAGGTTTCAGGAGCTGAAATAACGACTTTTTTCTCTTTCTGCTTGACGCTTATTGTGCCCATTTTCCTAAATTGAGTCTGTATGAAAAGCTTAGATCTTCCTATCATACTGTGCAGCGCTGCCACCAAGCCTTTAGTTATTTTTAGGTATTAACTTTAGAATAGGTGAATATGGGGAACAGGGAGGACGTGGCAAAGGGAAAGAAAGTTTCTGCTGCCAAAGTTTGCATGTAGACATCTAGGGATTGTATTTAGTTGACTGACTCAAAAAGGGCTCTGACTTTGATCATTTTGACATGGAAAACTGGTGAATGGCAATATTGGTAAGCATTCTTCCAATTTGTCTAATTTTGATAGGGGAAAATGTGCAGAAATGTTTAAGAAAAAAAATCAGCCGCCAACTCTAACAGTGACTGTTGTTGTTGTAAGTCTATTCTCATCGTGTCCCTCTTTCTGCAGGAAAAGCCGGTACAAACCCCTCCCAAAATCCCCCCAGCTTCCCCGGTGAACCCGGTCGCCATGCCCGTACGCACACGCATGGCCACCCGTCAACACAACGGCACCTACTTTGACGATGAAGAGGAGGACATGACGGACCTCCAGCCCACCTTCTCTGGACCAATTGTCAAGTGAGTGACTCTTAAAGGTCCCATGACATGGTGCTCTTTGGATGCTTTCATATAGACCTTAGTGGTCCCCTAATACTGTATCT
Source organism: Etheostoma spectabile (assembly GCF_008692095.1). Taxonomy (NCBI): domain Eukaryota; kingdom Metazoa; phylum Chordata; class Actinopteri; order Perciformes; family Percidae; genus Etheostoma; species Etheostoma spectabile. Next base: position 4,359,984 of record NC_045750.1, read on the forward strand.
TAAGTCTCTTTTATATAGACCTTAGTGGTCCCCTAATACTGTATCTGAAGTCTCTTTTATATAGACCTTAGTGGTCCCCTAATACTGTATCTGAAGTCTCTTTTATATAGACCTTAGTGGTCCCCTATCACTGGATCTGAAGTCTTTTATATAGACCTTAGTGGTCCCCTAGTACTGTATTTGAAGTCTTTTTTTATATAGGTCAAGGTCAAGCCAGGCAGATAATCACATAGAAGGCCACAGTGCAGCCGGATATTTTACCAAAACAAAACCTGGTAAAGCAGGTGCTCATCAGTTTATACCTTGACACAGAAGTCCAGGGCTCAAATCCGACTTGTGACAGTTTCCTGCATGTCTTCCCCCTCTCTCACCCCTTTCTCACCTAGCTGTCCGGTCAAAAAATAAAGGCGGAGAAACCCCAAAAATTAAAAAAAAATAATGTTTAAAAAAAAAGACACTTCCATTATGAATGGCCAGGATCAGGCACGTATCTACGCTACACAACACTTATGCGTATGGCATGTTCCAGCTGTAATGCTCCCAGTGTTCCCAGTGTAACCGTGTTGTTGTTGTCATTTGTCTTCCAGATTAATGGTGTACCCTCCTCCTCCGGCCAAAGGTGGCATATCGGTCACTAATGAAGACCTCCACTGCCTTAATGACGGAGAATTCCTAAACGACGTTATCATAGACTTTTATTTAAAGTAAGTATCTGTTGCAGATTTTTATTTCCTCACAAACCAAGATGATAACCTTCTACACAATACAATGTATTCACTCTGACAGAAAAGCTTTTGTTTTTAACCCTTTCACTGTTTCCCCTCCCATCTCTTAGATATTTAGTTTTAGAGAAATTAAAAAAAGAAGATGCACAAAGAATCCACGTTTTCAGCTCCTTCTTTTACAAGAGACTGAACCAGAGGGAGCGGAGGAACGCTCCCGACACGACAAACCTGCCGTGAGTGTCTGACAGAATCAGCAGCAGGGGCTTTAACGTCAAAAGTTCCGATGTTTTTGCCGCAAAGTTCTTTAAACCTTTTTGTTTTGATTTTTCCAGGGTCCAGAAAAGGAAGCACAACCGGGTCAAGACGTGGACTCGACACGTGGATCTGTTCCAGAAGGACTTCATTTTTGTTCCCATCAATGAGTCGTGAGTCTCCAGTTTGACAAATTACAGAACTTTAGTTTCATACCGCTTAAAAAAAGTGCCCATATTATGCTAATTTTCAGGTTCATAATTGAATTTTGAGGTTGTACCAGAATAGGTTTACATGGTTTCATTTCCTACAAAAAAACACCATATTTTTGTACTGCACATTGCTGCAGATTATTTTTTTTTAGAGATTTTTTTGGGGGGGGCTTGTGACAGTGGATAGATAGGAAAGGGGGAGAGAGATTGGGGATGACACGCAGCAAAGGGCTGCGGGTTGGATTCGAACCCGGGCCGCTGCAGGACTCAGCCTACATGGGCCGAACACTCTGGGTGAGCTAGAGACCGCCCCCACATCCTGTTTTCACCCTGTGTGTTTAGGTCTCTGTTTTAGCTACAGAGTGAGACATCTCACTTGTTTCCTATCTTTGTTGGGAGTTGCCCATGTGCAGTAGCGAGGTAAGATCACATCACACAGCTAGATAACTGCTTCTCCAACTTTGGTCAGTCCAAGACAGGGTTAGCTGGGAGACCTCTTCTAAACAAGGGCCACTTTTGGAATACCTGCAGAACAGGGACAGGAAGTAGTTCTTTTGGAGATTATGGTGAACTAGTGTGTGTTGTAGCATGGTTTTGCCATTGAGAATGAGCTAGCATGCTTCAGCGCTAGCATGTGCTACGGTAAGCCACCTCGTCTCAGCTAGTGATGTACAAAGCCGTGCAGATTTTGAAAAGCTCGCCCAGTGACTGAAGGCAGAGAACATTCAGAAACCGGATCTCAATCAAAACAGCACAATGTTTTTTTTCCAAATTTGTATGCGTGTGGATGCACCAGAGACTCAATATAACACCCCAAATCCCAGAAAGTGTTTTTTTTTCGTAATACGGGCACTTTTAAAGTCTGTTTATTGTTATTTTAGAGAGCAAACATATATTATGTAAATTCTAAAAGATATTACAAACCTAGTTTTACAGAAACATTAACATACACAAACACAATGGGTCCTGGACGACAGATAATCAAATCCAAGCTGCTCCACTTCCTTATCGAAATCACACCACAGATGGTTATCATAGCTAAGAGGTAAGAGCCAAGGTTATACTTATTGCCTAGTTTCTACAAAACGTGTCAAACTCGAGGCACACGGCCCGGACCCCCGCAGGTTTTAATCCATCCCGCATACTAGTTACATGCCTACAAACTAGTCGCTTTTTGGCGAAAATCGCCGTTTTGAATGGTGAAAATTGCATCCCCGTGAATCATGTAGATCCGAAGAGTTTTTTCAGCCCTTCTGAGTTTGCGGGTATGTAATTAAGGTTCATAATAAATTTAATCTAATTGTGCGCCAAACCCAAAAAGACCGTATGGTTTTTCAAACAGCAATTTAGGACACTCAGAAAATCCCCCCCAGAAGCAGAGTTTTCATATTCAGGCTGGAGAAACAGGTTGCTGTGAGTCGGCTGTGTGGTAGCCTGATTTTAAAAATGTAATCTTTGTTTTGCTAGATTTGATAAACTCTTATAATGGCTGAGGGACTTTTGTAGGGCTTTATGTCGACAAAAATATAAAACATTTAAAAAACAAAAACATGCAGTTATAAGATATCTCACTTTTGTCAATAAAAGCATGTCAAATTATACTCGTTTGGCCCTTGATGTGATTTTCATTTTCCAGAGTGGCCTTCAAAGCTTTAGTGTGTGACTTTTTGATATTACTGAACCTCTGTTTGATTCAAGCCGTTACCAAATGAGTTGTACCAAAGCTAATTAAGACTATCAGCTCCACACAGCTCACTCTAGATTTCTCACTATGATTCTGTTCAGAAGATTGTGGCGTCTGGCGACTTTACCACGCAGAAACTTGAGAGAAGATAATGACCTCTTCTGAAGAGTTCATCATGTTTTTTAATCCTCCGTATCCTCCTTGGCTACTAGCCAAGCTAACTGTGTGGAGGAGGGCGCGTGATCACCGAACACTTGTATCATGTAAAGGTACCGACAGTTTTGTTACTACTTAGAATTCCTCATGGGGGGCGACAGAAACTACGCACTATAGCTTTAAGGGTTTAAGTCTTTCAAAATGTTTCAAAGGAACCACGCACTGTAAATCTAAATTATTATTATTCTTTATATTATGAATCTTGCTACTGAGAGAGTGGGTGCTGTAAGAGGACTGTCCTCTCCCGGCACTCTGACTACAACACTAGGTCTAGTTTAACCGCCTGTCCCTGAATATTAAAACAGAAGTACTTTAACTAGTTTGAACTCTTTGTTTTGTCAGAGCTCACTGGTACTTGGCGGTCATCTGCTTCCCGGGCCTCACTGCTCCGGTGTACGAGTCCAACCCGCTGTGCCACAGCGCCTTTCCCAGCCCCCCTCCCGGGGAGAACATCCCGGATCACTGTCGCCCTCTGTCCCCAGACAGAGACGGGTTGGACGGCTACTCGGAAGACCCATCCCCCGGCGTCCCCGAGGCAACCACAGAGGGTCAGAGCGAGGAGAACGCAGCCTGCACGGAGGGAGGGCCGGAGCCTTCCAACACCAAGACAGCGTTGGGCAACGGCCAGGCTGACTCCGAGCAACACTACAGAAGTGAGTCACCGTCCGTATTGAGGACTTTAACTACCGTGGTTTAGTGCTGGGAGTGGGATCTCTACTCTATACGGGGTCTGAAAACTTTCTTATATCAATGAACGTCCGTTACATTCAAGCCATCGCCAAATGAGTTGCTACAACGCTAATTAAGACTATCAGCGCCACACAACTCTCTCTGGATTTTTCGGGATGACTTTGCTCAGAAGATTGTGGCGTCCGGTGACTTTCCCGCGACAAAGCTTGAGTGAAGATAATGAGCTCTCCTGAAGAGTCCATGTTTTTCGAATCCTCCATGTCCTGCTGCGTTGAACGCTCCACCTACGTAAACATCTTCCCATAATTAACGGCCACGTCGTTACGTTGACCAGCGTAGTGCTCCTAGTGCAAGCGTAGAGTTCGGTGGAAATATCTTCTAAGGTTCAACAGAAACCGAACACTGTCAAAAAGCCCAATATTCAGCCGAAGCCGACTCCTGGGTTCGGTGCGTCCCTGATTACAGTGGAAGCGTTGTGTTGGAAGATCCGCTCCATGTGCGTTACGCAGTGTTGCCGACCCGTTAAGACGTGCAGATTAACCCACAGGTTTTTACTTCATGCAACAGATTAATGTCGTGTGTTTGATGTGTTTGGTTGTTTTTAGGTGAGCTGCACAGAATCAGTGTTTGCTACGGTTCAGGAAAAGGAGAAGACGACACCTTCGCCTTCTCTGATGACCAAAGCTCCTGTCAGGTACTCGGCTGTCATGACTTCTTAGACTTTGGGGCGGCCTCTAGGTCACCCAGTAAGAGTTCGCCCCATGTTGGCTAAGTCCTGCAGCGGCACTATGCTGCGTGTCATCCCCCATCTCTCTCCCCATTTTATGTCTTTCCACTGTCACTAAAATAAAGGGAAAAGCCCCAAAAAATAATTAGTAAAGAAGATCTCTACTCTCTGTTTTTCTCATTTAGTCTCCATTAATTAGTTGATTGGAAGAATGGCCTAAGCAGTTTTTAAAATTGAAGTTACCGTGTTGTCCATGTCTTCCAGGATGAGTGCAGCGAGGATGGGACTCTGGCTGAAGACACTCTGAGCTCTGACGCCTCGGCTGTGGCCTCCAAACTCAACGTCTGCAAACAGTAAGTTGGTGCACTGCTGGCGCTCCGCCTGCAGGCGGCACCGCTGCTCTGCTGCCGGACAAACCGCAGACGGAGCCCTGTGAAAATGTTAAAATGAAATATGCAGAGGTGGAGAAAATGTTGTACTCAAGTAAAAGTACCAATACTTTGATGAAATATTAGTCAAGTATAAGTGAAATTACTTATCTGAAAAATGGCTCAAGTAAAAGTAATAAATAGTAGGGGGATCTCTCCGAGGTAGTGAAACATTTAAAAATTATATTATATTATTTTATATTATATTATTATTATATATTTATTTTTTAATTATTTCCATCAAGAAGCAACACATACACGTATATCAGCATACCATGTAATGTCATACTTCCCTACTGGTATCAATATTCTTCTACTCATGTACACATACAACACACATTTTAACACACTCCTAATACCGTATCTGAAGTCTCTTTTATATAGACCTTAGTGGTCCCCTAATACTGTATCTGAAGTCTCTTTTATATAGACCTTAGTGGTCCTAATACTGTATCTGAAGTCTCTTTTATATAGACCTTAGTGGTCCCCTATACTGTATCTGAAGTCTCTTTTATATAGACCTTAGTGGTCCCCTAGTACTGTATCTGAAGTCTCTTTTATATAGACCTTAGTGGTCCCCTATACTGTATCTGAATCTCTTTTTATATAGACCTTAGTGGTCCCCTATACTGTATCTGAAGTCTCTTTTATATAGACCTTAGTGGTCCCCTAATACTGTATCTGAATTCTCTTTTATATAGACCTTAGTGGTCCCCTAATACTGTATCTGAAGTCTCTTTTATATAGACCTCAGTGGTCCCCTAATACTGTATCTGAAGTCTCTTTTATATAGACCTTAGTGGTCCCCTATACTGTATCTGAAGTCTCTTTTATATAGACCTTAGTGGTCCCCTAATACTGTATCTGAATTCTCTTTATATAGACCTTAGTGGTCCCTAATACTGTATCTGAAGTCTCTTTTATATAGACCTTAGTGGTCCCTAATACTGTATCTGAATTCTCTTTTATATAGACCTTAGTGGTCCCCTAATACTGTATCTGAAGTCTCTTTTATATAGACCTCAGTGGTCCCCTAATACTGTATCTGAAGTCTCTTTTATATAGACCTTAGTGGTCCCCTAATACTGTATCTGAAGTCTCTTTTATATAGACCTTAGTGGTCCCTAATACTGTATCTGAAGTCTCTTTTATATAGACCTTAGTGGTCCCCTAATACTGGATCTGAAGTCTCTTTTATATAGACCTCAGTGGTCCCCTAATACTGTATCTGAAGTCTCTTTTATATAGACCTTAGTGGTCCCTAATACTGTATCTGAAGTCTCTTTTATATAGACCTTAGTGGTCCCCTAATACTGGATCTGAAGTCTCTTTTTATATAAAAATGACCTCATAAGGAATACCCAGGGCTCGGTTTACACCTATCACCATTTCTAGCCACTGGGGGACCACAGGCAGGCTGGGGGAAACTCATATTAATGTTAATTTTCCTGTCATGAAACCTTTTTAAATATTTTAATTTACTTTGCAAGTTCTTGTGACTCTACATTCATTGTCGTGATAAAGGTCTTACATTTCATTCATAAAGGTCTTAAAATGTTCTTATAAAATCTTAAATTTGACTTATTGAAACCTCCAGAAACCCTGTATGAGATTTGTTCTAATGGATCCAACCCGTGTTTTTATTTTTTATTATTTATTCCCTGCTTCAGGCCTTGTATCCTCATCATGGACTCCCTGCGGGGCCCGGCCAGGTCGACCGTGGTGAAAACGTTGAGAGAGTAAGTGTTGGCTGCCACACCTGATAGCATTTACAAATAAAACAATTATAGATTTTTTTTTTTCTGGTGTAATAGAGCAGTGGTTCCCGACTTTTTTGACTTGATAAACATCAAAACAGAGTATGTCTACCTGAAGGGATACAAGTATCCAGTGTCTCACAAGAAAATGGCAATAATAGGCTTATATTATACTTAGTTTGGTGCAGCAGTAAATGTTTTTTTTTTATTCTTCTTTCAAAATTGCCGTCCCATTATTCATCTCAGGACCCCTCAGATTTATATGGCGACCTCTTTTATGGGGTCTGACCCACAGGTTGGGAGCCACTGTTGAGAAGCAGAGGGTAATTGAAGACACCAGAGCGTTGAAGGTGATAATCGTGTTGGGAAACCGCAGCAGAGATCAGTTCTTCTCATAGTCATAACTCAGTCAAATATGAACACTGACATGGTACACGCGTTTTTTAGATTCAGAGTGACTTACACTTTCTGAGGATGTCGTTATCATTAAAAGGCAACCGCGACTAAATTATGCTATAAAATACATAATTTCCTGGCAACATTATAGTTCCTGTCTGCATCACACAAAACATTACGCAGACTGTGATTCCAAAACGTTCAAAAAAGAATTCATATTAATAATATTGAATTGTTCACTTTTTATAGCACTATAGTTATTGGTGATGTTACTGAGACTAAATGGGGAGTTTAACATAACCAACAGAGGTTTAAGGAAAAGCCACACTGCTGGGGACTGCGACTGAGTGTGCGTTTGTTTTAGGTACCTGGAGGTGGAGTGGGAGGTGCGTAAAGGGACTCAGCGGAGTTTCGGGAAGGACGTGATGAAGGGCTCCAGCCCACGTGTGCCTCAGCAGGATAACTTCAGCGACTGCGGAGTTTACATCCTGCAGTATGTGGAGAGCTTCTTCGAGGTGAGGGGGGGGGGGGGGGGGGGGGGGGGGGGGGGCAACGTACAACCGTTGAAAACCGCCACTCCCTCACTCACTATTCCCTGTATAGTGGTTATTAAGTAGTGGACTACAGAGGGAATGACTGAACGCGGGTTCAGACGCTACACTGAAATCACTGTTGCGTCAGGAGATGCGCCCGTTGTTTGTGTTGTCTGAGGCGGGCGCGCCCAGCTTGTGTAAGCAAACCCAAACTAAAGTACTTAAATACGGGCACCCAGATAGCTCAGTGGGTAGAGCGGGTGCCGATGTACAGAGGCTTGCTCCTCGACGCAGCGGGCCCGGGTTCGAATCCGGCCTGTGGCCCTTTGTCTCTCCCCCTCTCTCTCTCCCCCTTTCACATCTTCAGCTGTCCTCCTCTCTGTCTAATAAAGGGATAAAACCTCAAAAAAATAACTTAAAAAAAAAAAATACTTAAATACGTCCCTGAAACAAAGGACACACTCGGTTGTTGTTATATATGTTGCATGTAACGTTTTTGGGAAAACGCGTTGCATTGTGGTATATGGGAATTAAAATGTAGGCTGTCATATGTACACTCAAATTAGCAGTGCATTGTGGGTTTTTCATTGTGGACTACATAGTGAAACGCCACTGTTAAATGGCGAACACACTAAATAGTGCTCTGTATCTCTTGACTTCTTTAGTGACCAAGGTCCATTTTATTCATGCTTTAAAAAAAAAAAAAAAACTATTTCATGGCTCATTGATGTGTTTTAATAGTTTTTTGGGACAAATATGGAGCTCTATAGCACAGAGGAACAAGATGTCAGTCTTTGATAAACACACAATACTTGTTAGTAGTGTCCTATGCCAGTTTTTGCTTCCCGATACCTGAACTTACATATCAGCAGATACCAAGGTACCGATCCGATACCAGTGTTATATATTATTATGTTTTAACAGCTCCACAGTATACTGATATGTATGTGATATGATTTCTATCTTTTGTTTTTAAACTCTTTGTGGAAAATGAACAAACACAAACAATGAATGCTGTAGAACTTTATTTTATTATCCAGTTTGACAGTCAGTCATAACGGAAAAAAGATAATCAATGAACTACTTTAAAGTAGATTTCCTTCTGGGCTTAATAACAGGGTATCGGTGCTTAAACTCCAGTACTTTCCGATATCGATAGCGGTATTTTATGCAGTATCGGAGGCTTTTCTGATCTTGGTGTCGCTATCGGAACATCTCTACTTGTTAGGAGATATGTTGACCGTTGGTTTGCGTCTTCGTAGATGAGAAGAACAAATATAATATCACCAGATTTATCCTTTTATTCCTTTTAGTTCCCCTTTATACAAAAGTTATCCTTTCCATTGTATAGCTCTCCTTGATTATCTCCATCCGCTGTCCAAGACTCGGAGGCTCAGGGTTCCTACAGGCAATGCTCACTATCTCACACAACCAGCACTCGTTTTTCTGCACTCTGCTTTGAATCAGAATCAGAATCAGAAATACTTTATTGATCCCAGAAGGGAAACTCTGTGTTGCAGTTGCACAAATAGTAGAAATATCAGAGTAGAAATATAAATAAAGAAATATAAGGAGTGTGGATATGTACGGTATTTACATAGTTAAAGGAATGTTATTACACATTATTAACATAATTAAGGAATTGCAATGGTGAAAAGTAAAATAATAACAATACTAATAATTGTAGTAATAATTGATTGGTTTGGTTTGGTCTCGTCTCTTTTTACACAGAATCCGATTCCCAGCTTCCATCTGCCGTGAGCTTGTCCGATTGGTTTCCTCAGCAACGGATGAAGACGAAGCGCGAGGAAATCAAGGAGCTGATCCTAAAGATCCAAGAGCAACAAGAACTGGAAAAGAGAGAGTCGGAGCAGCTCGGGGCTCTGCTCCGCTCTCCGGCCGGCTCTCCTGAAGAGCCGGAGATCAAAGAGACTTCTGAGTTGTTGGGCCGGCGGCCAAACCTACCCATCAGCCCCTGAAAGCACTCTCTCCCCCGTCACCGGGGACGGGGGGGGGGGGACTGATTTTACGCTGGTTTAACTTCGACATGTCTAAAAACGATCTCTCAGCTCCCTCCATTAACCACAGACATCAAACACAACGTCAGAATTTTCTATGAAATAAAACATCAACTGTAAATATGCTGGAGTTTTTCCCGCTGCCTTTGTAATTCACCGTTTTATGACTCAGTCATGAAGTGGCCCCATTAAGTTATGTTTTCATAGATGTTCTTCTCCAGGAAGATCTGTGCAGAAGATACTGTTGGTCTCTTGCATCGTTATTTTCTATGCTTTCTAGTTGTGTAGAGGAAGACAAAAACAATTTAAAAAAAACATTAAAAAAACACAACACTTAGAGGAAGTTGCTGTTGTTTGTAAGTTATTAACAATCCACCCGTCTGGAAAAAAGAAACTTGTTTTCAGGAAGTTGGCAAGTCACATAGTTCAGTGCTTGTTGTGTCTCTTCGATGTGGAGTGGATGCATTTTCAGCATTAAAAGCAACTGGATGCAAGAGCACTTCCTCTGCCTTACCTTTGTGTGTGGGTGTGTGTGGGTGTGTGTGGGTGTGTGTGGGTGTGTGTGTTTTCAGAGCACTTCTTGGACTTCTATTCCATGTTGTCGTAAAAGTTGCGATTGAAAGCTCTTTTTTTTTTTTTGTAGCTGGGAAGCAGAAGTTGATAAAACAATCTCTCATTTAGCGGCTGCTGTGGAGCTTTTGATTCTAGAACGTGAGCTTTAATCAGCACCCAGTTTCAGTCGTCCACAACATCAAGTTAAGTTGCAGCACAGGTCTGGGGAAGTCTTAAATACACTATACATTATTTCCAGGTCCCGAGACGTTTGGGCAGCAGACTCTGAGGCGGTTTCGTTTTCTTATAAAGGGGATTAAAAATGGAAGAGTGCAAAACAAATGAACATAAGGGATTGTCCATAGAAAAGACAAAGACAACATGCTTCACATTAAAGAAGAGCGTACAAAGTTTAGTAGTATTTTTGCTCCAGATAGTCCCTAGAGCACCAAATGTGGATTAATCCGCTGCTGAAAATAGTCCCCAACCAAATCACTGGTTGCTCCTGGTTGGTTGATAAAAACTACGATGATCAGCTGTTTTAAGAAATAACTAATACAACTTTTTTTTCTTTTTTTTTTAAGGTTTATGGCCTAACAATGTTGGTTTTATGGGTAAGCTTAGTTTATTTGTACCTGTAGATAGATTGAATGACATCCATCATGACCCCCCCGCCCCCCCAACCGACTTAGGGACTTACCATCTCCAACAGAGAACGCCCTCATACTCGGCTTCTGACTGGCTAGTAGTCCTTACCTAGTTACTGAGCATGTGCAACTCCCAACAAAGATGGAACAGAAGTGCGATGTCTCACTCTGTAGCTAAAACAGAGCGCTCAACACACAGGGTGAAAAGAGGAGCTGCAGGAATATGCAGTACAACAAAAATATGTTTTTTTTTTTAATGAAGCCATGTAAACCTATTGTGGTACAACCTCTAAATACAAGTATGACCCGCCTAATATGAGCACTTTAATACTAGACCAACGTCAAAGTTTATTGTTCTAGTCAGTCACTTAAATACACCAAAATAGGAAAAAAGTTGGAAAAAACAGAAGAGATATATATATATATATATATATTTTTTTTTTTTTTTACATGTTCAAAATAAACTACTACTACTACTAGAATCCTACCTGCAAAGAACATGGATGCACGGATGTACAGTATATGTTGTACAGATTCCATACAACGTCCATGCATGCATCCATGTTATTTTGGGGCAATTTGGTTGTTGGGAAACTCATATTTCTGATATAATTTTTTTGTAAATGTGTCAAATTTGGCCCGAGGACAACACAATGGTTAAAGGAGTGAACTGCAGAGTGCTGCTGTCTCAGGTTGCTGGTTATGAAATGCTGCTCTCAGCTTCCAGTGCTGTGTTGAGTCTCTTCTTCTTCGCCCCGTGTTACGTTACCGGACACTGAAACATTCATGACTCTTGAAACGTGTTTTGTCGTCCCACTTATGAACTCATTCAGCGGATCCTTCTCAGTTTAAGAATATAAAATAGTAAATTAATTGCTTCTATCTCATTAATTAACGTGCATACGTTTTTGTACAATATCAAATGGACCTGTATTTTAATTCTAAAGGCCAAGGGAACTTTATCAGGATGGATAAATTAAATAACTAGACATTAATAATAAAACTCTGCCTGCCTCTATGGGAAATTAACAACGCGCTGTGTATACTTATGCCCCCTGTATTTTGAAGAAGAATATTTATTTACCACACATTATTCATTTACAAAGAAAATCTGTGTCCTCAAAGGTTGAATTTTATTTTTTAAATTAAGGCATTAGAATGAATTTCCAAAAGATTCATTTGTTTTATTCCTTATTATAGTCACTTTTAGCATGGGTGTATTCACGCAGGCCAAGCACTGTAACACACAGAAGCTAAATTAAGCCTTTAAACCTATGAGATTGCAATACCCAGAGTTTATGAATAATCTCCACTTCCCGTCGAGGTTCAGGACCGTTTTCCACTTCTTTTGGCCCATATAGTTATTTACATCGCTGAAAATATTCCCATAAGGGTCCAAGAAGACACAACCACTTTACTTTATTTCTATGGCCCAAAAAGTTAGCTACCTCACTGACGATATTGTTGTAATTTTGTGCCTCAAAATCATTCTCAAAAAATTTGCCAGCTACTAGAAACCTGCTCCAAGCTACCTGTTGGAGAACCCTGATCTAGCACCATCATCAGATCCATGGTTGAATGCGTCTGATACTTTATGATCACACATCTGCAAAACTATTTAAGACATTCCCACCCGCCCCGTAACATTAAAACTGGCAACACTTGTTCGCAGAAGAAACAGGTCATGAACATCGACATATAATTATAAACTTGCTTGTATCCACATCAAGACGTCACAGAGAAACATGATGATTCATCAGGAGTCTCTGTGTTTGTGTCCACTTGATGAATGTCGGTCCAATATTCTCTCTCTTTCAGCTTTTAGATTTTTACTGTATGCTAGTGTAATTCTGTGAGGTGAACATAGTAGAGTAAATAAATAAAGTAGCATGAAATGGAAATACTCATGTAAAGTATCTCTAAATGTGTTGTTATGTACAGTACTTGAGCAAATGTACTAAGTTACTCTCGCCACTGCTGTTGAGATGTTATATATAAGAATAAAAAAAGAAGAAGAAAAATAAAAAATATTTTAATTATTTTAAATTAAAATAAATAAATAAAATAAAACTCTTAAGGATTTGGACAGTGCCCCCTGGAGGGAGACGTTTTATTATATCCAGCTCGTGACGTCACGGGGCCAGTTTCCTAGGATTGCTGCGGGAGTCGGAGGCAGCAGGGCGGGGAGAGTGTGGCCCAGGCTACCGGAGCGGACACCTATCATCTGGAGACAACCGGCACGGCTGGGTTTGGGACGTGCGCTTCACTTCCTTTCTTTCTTTTGGGGATTTAAAAAAAAAAAAAAAACAGAAACAAAGATAATTTCCATAAAACAGGCCACGGGAGTTCACGCACAAACGAGGTAGGCAACACCGACAACCGTTTGCATTCACCGGTGGGGAGAATTCATCGCAATAAGACGGCGACGTTAGCTAGCTGTGTCCCGGTGCTAGCAGCCAGCAGCACGGGGAAGGCTCCGAGCTTTCCCAGGAGGAAAGCCGTCAACACACAGCTGAGAACTCTGACACAAATCCTCCACTAGGCTGCTTTATAATTACTGTGGGATTTCTTTTTATCTGTTTTTAACACAATCGTGCTTGCATTTGTCTAGCTTTGTTGAGGAGTCCACGCCAGACTTCCTCCAAACATCTTGCAATTCAAAGTTTTTTTTATATCAATAAAAGCATTTAGATAATAATACATTCCCCAATATGTATTTTGATGAAATATGAGACAATCTTAAAATCGGCAAATGAAGAATCCACCGTGCCTCCCTTGATTTTAGTAGGGCTTCAACTTTTTCCACTGTACTCAACGTCGCTGCCATTGCAACCAAAGTGTGTGTTCTCGTAAAACAACATAGTGGAAATGACCAGCAAACAATATTTAAAAGTTGGATTATTTGACAACTGGGGAAGTTTTGTGGATTATATACATGCCGAATTGAAGATAATTGTCTCCAAAATCAGATCAAGTCATGATTCATTGTTCATAGCGTATGTATGTGGCTGATACGCTTCGCAATTCCAAATTCTTTGGTTTTTTAAATCAGGTTTGGCTCAGGCTCGGCGTCTCGCTAGCTAGAGCGGGGGGCACATATCGAACATAACGAGCATTTAGCACAAGCCTCATTACCTCAGAAGGGACAGAGCTTGGCAGCTCCGAGGGAAATTCATTGGTGCGTACATGACATGGGAGTCTGTGTTGATGTACAGCAGTAGCAGCAGCACCAATATGTCAGATCTCACAATATAAGCATGACTGCGGCCTGCAGACACACACAGGCTACACACACCCACACTGCTGGCTGCTGAGCCTGGGAAGAAGAGTCAGTGGACATGCTTTGCATAAGTAGAAAAGCTGAGGGTGGTGGGTTTGTCCATTGTGATATTAGTGCCTGAGCGATGATAAAAGAGGATGTGGCATCCTCAGAAGTCTGGATGCAGGGAACAAGCTCAGCCAGTGCTGTGGGTTTTTATCTGTGATTACATAAGAGCTCTCTCTGTGCTTATTGTGTTCATCCTGAGCTTGTTTTTATGCTGAAGCTGTTTTAAAATCACTATTAAGGTAACTTTATTCTCCTAAGGCTGCTCCAAATCTGTCTGATTTACACAAAAAGCACAAAAAATGTTTTTTTTATTACGTTTTACATTGTCACTAATATATCTTTACAGAAGTACATGCAGTTTGTGGCATCTTTATACATGTAAACATTATGGTTTTATTCCCATAGTGCTGTGAATGATAGATAGATAGATAGAAAGGAGGACTTTATTAATCCCAAACAGGGAAATAACTGTGTTACAGCAACAAGTTACAAGTACAAACATACTCACTCATGCACACAAAATAACATTTACAACCTACATATATAATATAAATATATACACCTTCACAGGAAGAGATGTTTCCTGTTTGAACAGCCAATAGAGAGTCAGCAGGTCGAGTCTCCAGAGGCTGGTTTTAGAACGTAAGAGACTGATCCATTCTATTTCTACCTTAAAAACTGTTAACTGGTTGAAAGGGCAGATAGACGGAGGCTCAACGTGCGCCCACGTGGACGTACGGTGGAGCGAGCTAGAGAGTGACTGAAGAGAGGGAGTGCCTCGGACGAAGCCGTGAATCAGAGAAATAAAACGTCTTTTTGCAGATTCATCGCTTGAAATGTAACTGGAGCAAGCATCTCAATATCACTAACGTAATCCACATTCATATCTAGACGCAACAAATGAAATATCCAGCTACAAAAAGCCTGGAAATCAGAAGTTAGGAAGAAAGTACAAAGAGTCGTTGCTATGCAGATGATTCACCGACTTGTGTCATTGGCGGGAACTGGCGGGTTTCAGAACGCTGCAGACCGACGCGGTTCAAGTTTCAACTCGTCTCGAACCTTTGGTCTGAACTGGGCTCATCTTGGACTTTGGGAAGCACTGATGCACAATTTTCACCCAACTAATCAACAGTGAAAATAATGGTTAAAGTTGCAGCCCTATGGGGAGCGCTCTCCATCAGCAAACTCCTGACTTCTGAAGGGACTTTGACTTTTGCTCCCTTCTGACCCCATCCTTCTTTACGACATATAGTTATATGACAACACAATAGTACTTATTACACCCCGGCTGCACTTCCTTGAGTTAAGGGAGTTTCGGTGACTTCAGGATCAAAGTCCTCTCCAGGAAATGATCCGGAATAAGCACATGATCATTAGATTGCTCGGATGGGGATCTTTGCTGCCACAGTGATATGCATATGACAGCTTTGAGGACTTCAATTGGGTGTGGAAAATAATATATATTTTTTTAATTTAAGATAATTTTTTGGGCATTTTAGGCCTTTAATGACAGGACAGCTGAAGAAGTGAAAGAGGGGAGAGAGAGAGGGGGATGACATGCAGCAAAGGGCCGCAGGTCGGAGTCAAACCTAGCAACGAGTCTGTTGCTAGCTATCATGATGCAGTGATTAGCAACGATTCTCTCCGACCAATCAGCAGTCTGCAGGTTCTCACGTCACCTTTTGGTATCGCCTCCGCTCACTTGGAACCTCGACTGAGATAGTACTGCAAAAAGTACCCGTTAACAGGTACCAGGTACTTTTTTTCATAATGGAAAATCAAAAAAGGCGAGTAGAGTCGAGTAGATACCACGCAGTGGGAAAACGCCATAATATAACCGATATAAGCCTCTCTGTTTTAGACTATTAAACGTGCGCGCAGGCTGAAACTCAGCCAGGCGTTTGTCGGGATCAAGCTATAAGCAGAAGGACACTCGGCTAGCCGCTAGGCTAATGTGCAATGGTAAACACTGCAGCGTTACTGTGTCCACGTCCACCTCAGCTCAGTGGACCGTCCATCCTCCGGTGCAAAGCTGAAGTGACGAGCAACTTCCGTTTGTTTTCTTCACCTCACAAACTCTTGACTGTAGGCTAGAAGACAATCAATCAGGATAACTACACAATGAGTATTGCTTTCATTATATTTCATGTCACACGATATCTGTTCTTCTGTTTCTGTTAACCGTCCCAGGCCTAAGTAAGACGTCTGAGCATGCTTGTTTTTTGGCTGCAGAGATGTGCAAGCCGCTCGGCTTCTTGGGTAACCACTCTTGTCCGAGGGTCTTATTGGGGACAAGCAGTTTATGTGCATCCTGTCCCTTTTAATGAGCATGTGTACCCGAGACAGCTGAGGATTCAGAAGGTTGGAGTGGCAGTACACCTCCATAAACTATGACAGGTGTAGGATTTCCTCTCTGTAAACACTAGGGGTGGGAATCACGATACGATATCATCACAATACTTATGTCACGACACAATATAATTGCAATTTTAAAACTTATTGCAATGTTCTGCAATATATTGTAACTTTATTATTTATCCAATTTCAAATTATGTCCTCAAATGGGAACTTTGTCAACAAAAGCAACTCTTTCCTCTAAAAAGATGCATTTCTCTGTTTGTTCATCTCACTTTATTTTCCTGCTGCAAAATGGGACAAACTGGCCAACACATATATAGTTATAAATCGCCCCCCCCCCTCTCTTGACCCGTCAGCCTTTGTAATTAGGGGAATGTGAGCTCAATTAGTCATGCCACAGTGAGCGGAGCGCAGTCTCTCGCCGATGGTGATGATGGGTGTTGACTTACACTCCGTCTGCAAGCCCGGCCACCGCCGCTGTCGCTCCGGGGTGTTTTATGTTTCCACCCGAGGGAGCTGGAACATCCTGGAAGGACTTGACTCTGTTACGTGTTTTGGTTCACACACACTGCCGGATTACTAGAGAACCAGCGTGTGTAAACAACAAGTCACGTGGACGTTGACGTAGATCAGCTATTGGGAGTTTTCTATTCTGTGACAGTGACAACAGAAGTGAATCCAGCCTCTGTGACGTTTGACTTCACCCAATGAGGCTTCACTGTCATGTTATATGTATCAAGACATCGAGAAATATGTTCTTCAGCCTTCCAATCACATCATCTTAACTGCGTCTGCTTTGTAACTAAGACTGGGCGATATGGAGAAAATCAAATAGCACGATATTTTTTTACCAAATACCTCTATCAATACCGATAAAACGATATTGTAGTGTTGACTAATGGTGCTTTCACAAAATATTTACACAATGAGATTTTTGAGAAATAATCATCAGTAATGTGGATATATTGACTAAGTGGGTAAAGGCAAATAATAGAACAGCTAAAACAGGCTGCATTTACTGTAATGCAGCCTCTAAAACCAGGAAATGACACCACTTATTCCATACTACGATATTACGATATTCAAAATCTAAGACGAAATCTAGTCTCATATCAAGATAGCAATATAATATTGATATACTGCCTCTATTTGTAACTTTGTAAAAGTTTTTCTAGGCCTGAGGAACTGCTGGCTAGGAGATGTCAACATCTGTCTCTTTCAGTCAGGTTGCCTTCTTGCCCCAAAAGTAAATTTTTCCCTTATCTATACTTCAGTAGAATTAATAGTGCATACTTTTGACTTTTACATTTGGCATCAATTATCTCCTTTACAATTCGACAACGTATAATCACATAGGGTTACTATACAACCCGTATATTTATCTTTATATAAAACACTCCCGGTCCTCCTCAGCTGTGAAGCCACGTACTTGTTGTCCAAGCCCGTCTTCTCACTAGATCAATGCGTGCAGCATTCACTGTCCTGTGGGAAATAATGCAAAGTGGAGCTCCATGCAGATCACCTGATAGATAACCAGGACTGTAAGTCAGAAGGTAAACTGGGCCACAGATGGAAAGCACAGTTACATTAACCTAAAACTAACTTCATTAAAATGCCACAGCCCGTACTGTTTTTTTTTTTTTGTCCTTTTACTTTTAATACTCAAAGTACATTTAAAATCAGGTACTTTTTTACTTTTACATAAGTAGGGTTGTCATTGTGCTACTTCTATTTTTACTGAAGTAAATATGTCTCTGGTTAACATTAGTACAAGGGGGAGTGACAGGCTGAGGCTCACAATCGGAAGAAGGACGGTAAATAGTTTTAACATGACTTTAAAATCAATATCCACCAAGCCAAAGTGCTTGTGTTGACAGTAGTTGGCTTGTTCTTGTTTTACAGTAACGTTAGCTTAACTGGGGGCTTCATGGGGAAAGCTACAGTTAACGTTAGCTGCACTACAGCTGTGAGAGTTAGCTTCCACTTCATATATTACCTTCTAAAAGCTGCATTCTCAGTAACGTGACTATCTGCAAGACACAGGTTGCCTAGAAATCACTAAAATAGCGTTTGGCTCGGTTAATAATGCAGTTAGCCTCGTTTGTTACTTAGCTAGCTAGCCAGTTTATGACAAATTGTTTCTAACATGATGTCGTTGTGCTAACCTTTACAACAGAGCCGCTTCGCTACGCCTGTTAGATAACGTTTCATTACAGAGTTCTCTGTTGATTTGTGTTTGTCGCTGTGTGCTCGTGGTGGAAAACTAATGGAAACAAAGTTGCGTGCAGGTTCCCTCAAGGCCAGGCTGATGTAAGAAGTCCCTCTAGTGGACAGAACGTGTAACAACAACCACATGCTTGTAGTGGCATTGACAATGCATGAGTAGGGATGCCATAAAGTTTTGGAATCTTGACACCCCTACGTCAGCGTTGTGTAGTACATATTATTTAACAGGCGGCAATTGAGCATTAAATAAAATAATATTATTCGAATTTCCCAAAAAATGGAATTTGAATGGTCTATTAGAGGAAGATTTACAGCTCTACCCTTTACGTTTTTAACATTGCTTTTATTTTGGATTTGTGGATTTATTTCCAACTTTGAAGTGCTGCACAACCATGTCCCTCGGGATGATTAAAGTTCTATCTTAGGAACAGGCAACCTAGATCTATTTCAGGGAACACTGTGGACATCAGAGGAGCTGTTCATTCAACATTGAACACACACAGTATATCTGTCCATGCTCTCTGCTCTAAACGCGGAATATATGAGGCTGAAATCTTGTGTTTTATGTGAATTATGTGACGTCTCTCGTCATCGTCAAACTCACTCCCCTTTTGCGTGAATTTTGTTGTTGCTTTTTTGTCGCCCCCCCCACACACACACACACGTCTATCTCTGAGGGGATCCTTTCAATAATGTTGTTAGACACTTAGAATACTTAGACACTTAATCTTCAGCGATCTCGCTTCATACTGGACCAATGTCCTGTATGTCACTTAGACACAAAAACGTAGGAACATAGAGTCCAGGTTGAAAACATTTACCCTTTAATCAAAGATTATGTGATGTTACTAAAACCTTGTCAAATTGATTTTTTTTATTTTTTATTTATTGAAAAACGTAACATTTTCTCAAGGGAGGACCCCCTAAACCCTCAGACAAATGCAATACCTGCACATAAGTCTTCCACAAACCGAGAGGAAAGAAACTGCATGTTTCCGTGTTTCAGGAGGTGAAACTTATTTTTAATCTTAAGCTTTGGAAACGTGATGTTTAGCCTATTTTTAGCAGCAGGCGTTGTAGTCTGCTCCTATAATCAGTAGTTTAGACCTGTATTTTCTCACACACTTTTCCACCCTCAGTGTGCTTGTCATGTGTGACTTAATCTCCGTGTCACGTCACATCAACATGCAAATTAACCCAACCCATCATTATGGTGGCAAAGGGCTGTAATCGTTGCAACCAGGAAGATGGCAGCAGCCATTGGTCCTGCTGCTGATCCCGGCAGGATCACGTGCTCCTGACCTTTGAAACACAAGGCCTCCTGGTACGGACTGAAGCCTCAACTGAATTAATTCTGGGTAATATTTTGGGAGGAGGCCTGGAGGTTGGTTCTTGTTCTTCATGTGAATATGGTTTAGATGAAACAGGAGATGATGAGAGCGGTGGATTGTAAAAAACAAAACCGAGCCGGTCGTTCCTTTGCCTCCAGCTACAGAGATTACCGCCGTTGACATAAAGACATTATTCTCTCCTCTGATGGTGTTCCCTCGCCCTGGTTTGTTTCTGCGGCTCTACTCAGAGAGGACTTTGACCAGAGTTAATCCGGCTCTTCTCTTAAATATTCAAATGAAACAGGAATATTTGTTTTTTGCTGTTGCCAGGGTTCCACAGCTCTATACAGTCCACAGACTGTAGCTACAACGGTTGAGTGCTTTCACAATTGTGTATTTGACTAATAATGATAAAGAATAGTTGAGTAAAGAACTTCCTGAAGTGTAAAATACTGGTTATATCCCCCGGCCAAGGAAGGTATGTTTTCGGTTTGGTCCGTCCGTCTGTCCGTCTGTCCGTCTGTCCGTCTGTCTGTCTGTCGTTCTGTCTGTCTGTTGTTCTGTCTGTCTGTCGTTCTGTCTGTCTGTCGTTCTGTCTGTCCGTCCGTCTGTCTGTCTGTCGTTCTGTCTGTCCGTCCGTCTGTCTGTTGTTCTGTCTGTCTGTCGTTCTGTCTGTCGTTCTGTCTGTCTGTCGTTCTGTCTGTCCGTCCGTCTGTCTGTCGTTCTGTCTGTCTGTCGTTCTGTCTGTCCGTCTGTCCGTCTGCAGGACTAGGAAAAAAATAGCTGGTCCGATTTTTTTTTCTTTTCTTTTTTTTTAGGAACTGGCCTGTGCTACACCCTTCACCCTACACCCACTACATTTTGGAGCTGATCCGAGTCACGGGGCAGATACACCAACCATTTTTCACTTTCGTTAACATTGCAAGATAGGACACGGCCAAAGAACGAGTGAGAGCCGCTGTTATTCACATCTAGTTGATGAATTAAGTGCCTACCCATGTGAAGGGATTCCTTCCAAATTCAGCCCTGTTAGTTCTGCTAACAAGCTACAACACTTAAAATAGGTACAAATATATTTCCAAAAATAGTCATAAGCTTTTTTTTTTTTAAAGTGTGGTAGTACAACTAGCAGGAGACACATTATAATTGGGCTTAGTTTGGAGACACTACCTTATTTAATCATTAAATTAATAAATATTTTTGAGGTATCTTTTCTTGGTGTTGTAGTTTGTAGACGTTCCCTAAGTCTTGCACTCTCAAAACCAGAACTAAACAGAGCTGTAAGCACAACTTCTATGCATTTCTTTCACATCTACTGCAGTTAAGAATTGCCCCGTTTCAGCGTCCTGGGTGGAAACTGTACCAGGAGGAGAACATGGTGTAGGCAACAGCGGCTGTTTTCGTTTTTCTGACTTGCTACATGTTGAAATCGACCGGAATTCTCCTTTAAAGATCCCATGACATGGTGCTTTTTGGATGCTTTTATATAGACCTTAGTGGTCCCCTAATACTTTATCTGAAGTCTCCTTAATATAGACCTTAGTGGTCCCCTAATACTGTATTGGAAGTCTCTTTTATATAGACCTTAGTGGTCCCCTAATACTGTATCTGAAGTCTCTTTTATATAGACCTTAGTGGTCCCCTAATACTGTATCTGAAGTCTCCTTAATATAGACCTTAGTGGTCCCCTAATACTGTATTGGAAGTCTCTTTTATATAGACCTTAGTGGTCCCCTAATACTGTATCTGAAGTCTCTTTTATATAGACCTTAGTGGTCCCCTAATACTGTATCTGAAGTCTCTTTTACATAGACCTTAGTGGTCCCCTAATACTGTATCTGAAGTCTCTTTTATATAGACCTTAGTGGTCCCCTAATACTGTATCTGAAGTCTCTTTTATATAGACCTTAGTGGTCCCCTAATACTGTATCTGAGGTCTCTTTCCTGAAATTCAGCCCTGGTGCAGAATTACAGCCACTAGAGCCACAATGAGCTTTCCTTCTGTGTCTGTAGCTATTGGGGGGGGGGGGCGGTAAAGACTAATACGCATCAGATTCTGTTTGTAAGGTTTCAGTATGTGACATATTTGTAGGAAAAGAGATACAAAAAAACGTACATTTCAGACTCAGTGCGAAAGGACCTTTTACCTGTAAGAACACCCTAGTGTTTTCTTCCAGACTACAATATTCCGTCAACGTGGTTGGATTACTTCTAGGCACAACCTTTGAATTGGCCACATAATATGGTGGATGTTTGTCCAGACCATCACATCACAGCAGGCTCTTCCCTTTCCTTTCCTGCTTCTTATACTGAGCAGATATTCGTGAACAGCCCGCTCTCCACACTCGGTTGCTATGAGATTTGTTACGCAACTGCACACTGTCTTCCCCACTGGACATGTTCAGGAGAAATCAGGTTGATTTGCTTTGCAGCATGCAAACACATCATGTGTGTATGCTTCTGGCGGGATAAATTGCTGCATGATTAGGTCCTTTTGATCCTCGCTGTGTCTGTCTGGGGCGTCAATGTCTCAGAGCGACCGACGCCGGGACTCTTCCTGTCTTTCTTTTTTAGGCCGTCTGCATAATGTCCCTGTCTCTCAGGGCAGTTTGATAATCTGCTGCGAGGAAGTGACCCCGTGAGAAAACATAAGGGTCGCAGGAGACTTTCACTCCTCACTCCATCACTATATTTAGCTTCTGAAATGCAGGAGCCACTTCCAGTATTTCACTTGTCAAATTGATTTCAGGAAGAGAAAGGATACTCAAGATGCTGCAAAGTCTTCCACTTCCATTTAGGGTTGGATATTATGGGTTTTTTTTCCGATACAGGTACTAAAGCGATACTTTGAAACGGTGCCATTGCCTACACGGTGCCTGAACCGACTTTTAAAAAAAGGTTGACAAACAAAAAAGGCTATAGGCTCCAGTGTCTTACATAGACAATTCACTTGAACGCGTCACGTGGGTCTGGCTTCTCCTCCTCGTATTTTACTGAAATAGTTAGCCGAAACGTGTTTCTGAAAACATTTTAAGCGAGAAATAGGCCATGCAGCTGCTGGATCTGTCTTCATTCTTAGATCAACAAACGTCAGTTTAAAAAATGTGTTATATTTTGAGAGACTCTCTTCCCGCTCGTCATTTCCGGGCTAACACTCTTAACGATTAGATTGGTCATTGAGTCCGACTGCCCGCCTTTCGAGTCAGTCTCATTGGCTGAAATTAAAGCCGACGGGCCCTCCGACTGACGACGGCACCAAACACACCCAACAGGCTCGAGTCACCGACCTCGCCAGACTGTCGGACCGCCGATTATCGGGTTGGCTATCCAACCTGTCACTTGCTATTTGACATGTCTCGTAATCCAAATCCACTTTTGTTTACCCTTAGCCTTTGTATCCTGGTTAGCCGCATCACAAGTCTTTGGTTTTTCCAGTTTTCCTGTACTTGTAATACAGTATTTGCCCTAGGTTTGTGGAAAGACAAGTACATGTGTTTGTGACATTTTCTTATAATAAAATGCAATTTCACATCACTTCGGAGTAGAGCTGTGCAATACATATTGATATTATATCAATATCGTGATATGTGACAAGATATTGTTTTAGGTTTTGGATATCGTAATATCCTAATATTGCACGAGTGTTGTCTTTTCCTGGTTTTAAAGGCTGCATTACAGTAAAGGGATGTCATTTTCTGAACTTACCGCACAGTTGTAACTGTTCTATTATTGGCCTTTACCCACTTAGTCATTATATACACGTTACTAAAAAAATCTTGTTTTGTGAATATTTTGTGACAGCACCATTAGTCAACACTATTGAGTTATTTGGTCAAAAATATTGTGATATTTGATTTTCTCCATATTGACTTCGGAGCATTATTATCCCAATATCTGTGTCTAAAATGTTGGAAAAGCTAGAGCAGAGAATAAATAGCTAACACTCAACAAAACACAAAGACAAAACTTTCTAAACAAGTTCAACTACAACCGTTAGATTTGAGAGAAGACTTTTAGTCCCATTTGGCTAAATCCTACAGTGGCAGTGAAAACCCTGTAATGGATCGTTTGAAATTTGTGGTATAGCTCCTTTTACTTTTATTACTTCATTATTTGCTCTAACTACTTCTTCCACCCACTGAGAACCAGTTTATATACTCTTTTTATTATTGACTTTGTTCTCAACGCCCCCGGCACCCTGCTGCAGGTGAGATCCTGGAAACCTGCCCAGCAACCTGACCACTGGAGGAAATGGAGGACTCGTGTTTTACTGTCAGTTTCTCAGACTTGAAGTGGGACTTTTGACCCCCCCCCCCCCACACACACACACACACCACACACACTCAGGGATTTATCTGACACTTTATCACTTCCTCGCGACTTTATTCCAAATCTACGCCGCAGAGGACAATGATTTAGGACTCTTTGTGTAATGTACAACTCTTTTTAGCTGCTTATGACCCACTTTTATTAGTGTTAGACTTCGCCTCTAGGAGGATGACTCTTGTCAATCTTTAAACTCGATTACTACAGGTTTCTAAAACATCAGCACTTCCAGCAGATTCCTCAGCTTTGCTGAAATCATCAGAAATGAATGAAGCTGTGGATTGAGAGACCAAAGACATGTAGATCTGTGAGGTCAATATCGGTTATGAAAGACAAATAATTTATTCCAAAGAAGATGATTTCACAATTGATTGATTGGTATTTTGAACGGTTAACTTCACTGCAAAACAACAAAACAATAACTCTAAATGCTCATCTTAAACTTTCTTTGGGGGCAAAAATTGTGTGCGTGAGGGAGTGAGTGATTGATTGTGTGTGTGCGCGTGCGTGCGGGAGTGATTTAGAGTGGTGTTGTGTGGTGTGTGTGTGTGTGTGTGTGTGTGTGTTGTGTGTGTGTGTGTGTTGTGTGTGTGTGTGTGTGTGTGTGGTGTGTGTTGTGTGTGTGTGTGTGTGTGTGTTGGGCAAGTAAGAATGATTTCTGCCTCATTGAAAGGAATCACCTGCTAATCTTCTTATCCTTTAAACACCCTGCTGTGGCGTGTGTGTGTTTGCTTCTGTGTGTGCATGTGTATGTGTGTGCATGTCTGTGTTTGCTTCTTTGTGTGTGTGTGTGTGTGTGTTTGCGTGTGTGTGTGTGTTTGCTTGTGTGTGTTTGCTTGTGTGTGTTTACTTCAGTGTATGTGTTTGTTTGTCTGTGTGTGTGTGTGTGTGTGTGTGTGTGTGTTTGCTTCTTTGTGTGTGTGTGTGTGTTGTGTGTGTGTGTGTGTGGTGTGTGTGGTGTGTGTGTGTGTGGTGTGTGTGTGTGTGTGTGTGTGTGTGGTGTGTGTGTGTGTGTGTGTGTGTGTTTTGCTTCTTTGTGTGTGTGTGTGTGTGTGTGTGTGTTTGCTTGCTTGTGTGTGTTCCTTCAGTGTATGTGTTGGTCTGTCTATGTGTGCATGTTTCTGTGTGTCTGTCTGTCTGTCTGTGTGTGTGTGTGTGTGTGTTTGTGTCTGTGTGTACATGGGTGTGTGGGTGCATGGGTGTGTGTGTTGGGCGAGTAAAAATGATTTCTGCCTCATTGAAAGGAATCACCTGCTAATCTTCTGATCCTTTAACACACCCTGCTGTGGTGAGTTGTTGCTGTGGGTGGGGCGGCGGTTGGAGCCGGTGAACCGCTTCAAAGAATCTGGGAACATTCATGACAACAGTCCTGACATTGCAGAGAAGTTATGAAAGTAACCACGGACCTCAGCGACGAAAAGAAAGAAAAAGTTAAATACAACAGAGTTGTGATGCTTTACAGCAGAAACCTCCTCGACGTCTGATGTTAGACAGCCAATCACAGACAGTATTAGATCTTGGTGGAAGCATGCTGCGTGCTTATTGGCTCACTGATGCTGGTTGGATTTGTAAAATTAAATGAGAATCAAATTCATTAAATAATTAAATCGTGAACAGGGTGAATCGAGATTGTGATTTTTCTAACTTAGCTATTGGCAATTGGTTTTGAATGACGAGGCATTTCCCGACGCTCAATACTTTTGGAGGCAATTTTGGTCGGTATCTAAAAGTAGAGATGTTCTGACATATGAGTTTTGGAAAGTACTGCAGTTTCTGCACCGATTTGAGGACACACACAGTACTTTTGTCCTGAAGAAAATCTACTTTAAAGTTTTTAATGTTCTTTTCCCATAATGACTGACTGGATAATATAAGAAATTGCGTTAATTACTTGCGTTTGTTCATGTTTTACTAAAGGTTTAACCCAAGCCAAGGCGTACAAGAATGATAGAAATCATATCACATCCATACAGGGATAGTAAGCTGTTAAAACATATTAAAATATATGACACACTGGTATCGAATCGGTACTTTGGATCGGCTGACACGCAAGATCAGGTATCAGAATTGATATCGAGAAGCAAAAAATGGTATCGGACCATTTCTACTCAAAAGTATCTAAGTTTGGTCCCTGACCCTAGCGTCATACGGCAACGACAGTTAAGTTTAGGCACCAAAACGATTAGATTCAACTTTATTGTCATTGTGCAGATTAGTAAAAAGTACAAAGACAACTAAATGCAGTTTGCTTCCAGGCAGAAGTGCAAAAAGAGCCGAAAAGTGCGATGTGATATACCAGTATAGACAGGACGAGACTGGTTAAGTTTAGGAAAAAGAATGAACATGCGTTTCCTGGGTGAAAGTTATTTGTTTTCCCCGGGAAGCAAACTCGGTTTCGCAGCTTAAAAGCGCTGTGTTTTATGACCCAACATCCTGATTTAGGAGAAGATTTTGACATGTTATAGACTACAGTACACAGTTGGATTTTGCTCTTTTCCTCTACCCCCACTTTGCCTTTTCCTGAAATGTCACGGCGCCGTGAGTGGGAGCCGAAGGAGGAAGCATGAGGCTCGTTAACAGAAAACCCCATCATCATCATCATCACATCCCGGCTTGTTTAAAGATAACCGACATCAGTTGTACAAAGTTGATCAGCCCCATCACAGGCACAGACGAGACAGAACGATCTGCATAATTAGAGAATAAATGATAAATGCCAAGCAGCGTGCTCATTACCCTCCAGCGAGGCAGATAACGTGACACAAGCTGGAAGAGTCAGATATCTAACGACTTCAAATCAGATATGTGGATATGCGTGTGTGAACAGGCTGGTATCAGTTTATTACGCATAGGGCTGCACGATATGAGAGAAATATGCGATATTGATAACACTGCTGAATATCGTGACAACGATACTACTTAATGTAAATAAACTCTGTAAATAAACTATTATTTTAGCAGAACTGAATACCGAAAGCAGCAGAACTGATTAAACTGTTTATTTAACCCTCATGTCGTCCTCGGGTCAAATTGACCTGTTTTCCCATATTAATTTTCTTTTTAACTACCCAGTTGTAATTCCCCAAAATAACATGATTAATTCCACTCAACGCTCTTTGGCAAGTACAAATCTCTACTTTCATTCATTTTGGGGTGTTATTCAGTTTTATAGCATTTGACTAAAAAAGTATTCCGGTCTGTGATTATCCATCAACATCCATTCCTTTAATCTTAGTCTAAATAATTCCTAGTTTCTGCTTTTCTAACTCAAACATTAGGTTTAATTTCCTATAAATGAGGTTCATTGAACATAAATTCCCAAAATAACTGTAAAATTAAAGTTAATAAGTTAGTGTTACGTAGTGTTGAAAATGTCCAAAAAAGTAACAAACATCGGAAAAAAAACGTAAAAAATGTTGAAAAAAGGGACAAAAACCTAAGAAAAAGTTAAAAATATTGATAAAAAAGCCCTCAACAAAAGTCTTGATTTTCAATTTTGTCGGGAAGACAACACAAGGGTTAACAAATTTCTTGTTGAATTTAAAACCGACGAAAGGAAATCATTTCCAAAATTTTTTTATTGAACATTGAATTGAATATAAAAGGCATAGCTGAAAAAGAATAACAGTTCAATTTTACAGTGCCGTTTTCTACCAATATTTTCTTTCAACTAACTCAAAAAAATCTATACATATATTATGCAGCCCTAATTACACGTGGTGTTTTGTCTTTGAGTATTTTGTGTTTTGTATTGTTTTTGTAGTAGTAGACGTTCTTTTTAGACAATTAAGTAAAACTTTTGAATTAAACTTAAACCTGTTTTCGGAACAAGCGCGCTTCATCAGTGGTTTTGTTTTGAAGGAGGAAGTTACTTTGGAACATAACCACATAGTGCTGGATTCGGTTGAGACCAACTAGACTATTTGGCAAGTCCGAGTCCGGACTCGGATGAATTTTTCACAACTTGTTCTAGTGTAGAAACAAAAGGTCTCAACTGAAAAAGTAACCCGTGCAGTTTAATTTAATGACAGGCTTTCAGACTCGCGTCTCAGTGAACTTGGTTATTGTCCATCTGCCCTCAGGGGTTTGTGTCCCTGAACACATCAGA
Organism: Etheostoma spectabile; assembly: GCF_008692095.1. NCBI lineage: Eukaryota > Metazoa > Chordata > Actinopteri > Perciformes > Percidae > Etheostoma > Etheostoma spectabile. The sequence continues at coordinate 4,388,501 of NC_045750.1, forward strand.
GGCTCTCTGTCGGCCACGTGAGCGTGTGACAGCGAGCGCTCAGTGAGCGACGACACAGATCCAACAATCGGCCGTCTGTCTGTCAGCGGAGAGAGAGAGTGGGACGGCACGGCTCGGCACACTGAACCCGCGGGCCAACTCTAGGGGCGACTTCCTCTCTCGCCGCGAAATGTGTCGTCCTCTCGAACACACACAAAGTAACAGCTGCTGCAGCTCTCGCATCGCCACAAACACAGTTTGTTTTCATCATGCTCTCAGCTTTAATACATCCTCTGCTTTTAGAGGATTTTCTCCCTTGGAACTCTTAAACTGGATCAACCTTTAAAGGAGCAAGTTCACCGATTTTAAACATCAAAGCCAAGAATTTCTTTAATCAAGGACAGTCCTATTCTTGTCGTCCTTTGTGGTTATAACTAACCTAATAAAGGACTTGTGAATAGAGCCCGACCCATATATCAGTGGGCTGATAATATCTGCCAATATTAGGTATTTCCCGATCTAGAGCCAATAAAAAATACCAATTATTCTCTGCTTCCAGCTTCTCAGTTGTGAGAAATTGCTGGTTTTTGTTGTCTTATGTAATAACAAATTGAAATCATTTATGGGTTTTGACTGTTGATCACACAAAATAGAACTTGACGTGTAATTAGGTGTTCACATTTGTTATTTCATTTGAGTTTTAGTTAGTTAAAGGCGGGAGAGGCTGGCCTCCAAGGGCTGATAGAGTAATGATCAATAAGTAGCCCTGTGTTGAAGTGAAAAAGGTGAAATAAAGCTCCCTCCTCTTGTTGTTTCAAATGCACAGTGTGGCTGTTTTTAAAAGGAAGAAGAACTTATCCAACCCAATTTATTTGCATTTTCTTCCTCAGATTAACGCGCAAAAAAACCAATTTAGCACAAAGCTTCTGTGTCTACTGGACCGGTAACACTCAGATATTCTCTTCTCTGTCTGTGTCTTTAATTTCTCACCTGACTGAGGATGCTAATGGAAATAATGCTAACAGCACGATACGCGTTAGCTGTGGAGTAGGGTTTTAATATATAAGGCATTGGCTGCAAATGGAGTTTATATAAAAACATTAATGTGATGAGGAGTCAAGGCTTCTTCTTAGCTGTTTCTGAATTAGCTTCTTCAGACCATCTGGACTGACTTTTGGAGGGATGAATTTAGCGGCAGTGTTAAATTGAGATGTTTTTCCGATGTAATGTCAGAAAATCTTAACATTAAGTATTGTGTTCTAGGTCTAAAATAATTTTAAACTGGTGATAGTCATCCCAGGTGAACGCAACGCTACCTGTAATGCACATAAATGTGCCTTTTATTAACGACTTTGGCTCATTCGCAAGTGAGATGATACATCTCGAGGGGTTGTTCCTAACAACAAATTAAAATATTCATATGAACAGTGTCAGGATGCTCCCAGCTGACATTGAACTAGTTTCTTTGGATTGGATTGATGCTTAAAGCTCTCTCTTAACCACAGATCACCGATACTTTTAGACACTGATGGAACACTGTTAACCGCACTGAATGTGTGTCTCCTGGGTTTGGTGATCATTATATGAGGACTCTGAATCATCCGGCGCACTAATTTCCCCTCACAGTTCATCCTGAACAAAGGACGATCTCTGAGCTGTGTGCATGTAAACACACAGGGTTCAGTTTGGGGGGGGGGGTGTTTGGTTGCTTGTTTTTCCAGTTTTCTCACACACATGGTGGTAGTTTGTGGTCAGCTGTCCCTCCGGCTGCTACTGTTTAGGCTTGTGGGAAGTAATAAAGTTACAGTCGGCTACTCTGGTTACATTAACGCATACTGTATGTTTAGAGTCTGGTTTTTAGTATATCATCCCAATAAGTAGAAACAAAGATGGTGATTTGGCGTTTTGTTACAGCCCTAATAAACCGATAAAGGGTTCTCAGTTTTGCAGTTCTGCTGATTTAAGTCATCTTTAACAAACCGCTTGTTTAATTTACAACAAATGAAAGGAAATCATTCTTTTATTGAACAAATTGATGCCTCCTGTTTCCGCTTTTGTTGCGTGACGCTTAGAAAAAATCTAGTGGTGCACGACCTCTGGTCGCTCATTCAAAATCCTGGCGGGCCAGCAAGAGCCACATTATTAAGTTTTAGTGGTCCCCTAATACAGTATCTGAAGTCTCTTTTATAGAAACCTCAGTGGACCCCTAATACTGTATCTGAAGTCTCTTTTTATAGAAACCTCAGTGGACCCCTAATACTGTATCTGAAGTCTCTTTTTATATAGACCTTAGTGATCCCCTAATACTGTATCTGAAGTCTCTTTTTATATAGACCTTAGTGGTCCCCTAATACTGTATCTGAAGTCTCTTTTATATAGACCTTAGTGGTCCCCTAATACTGTATCTGAAGTCTCTTTTATATAGACCTTAGTGGTACCCAATACTGTATCTGAAGTCTCTTTCCCAAAATTCAGCCTTGGTGCAGAATTCCAGCCACTTGAGCCAGTCCTACAATGAGCTTTCCGTAGTATGTGCCATTTCTGAGTCTGAAGCTTTTGAGGGGGGAGGAGGAGGAGGAGGAGGGGGGGGGGGGCAAGAAATATGTTGTACTTTTCCACAACTTAATTAATTTAATTTACAGTTTTGCTCTTGAGTTAATGGGAGAACAACCCAGCTGGGGTGCGTGACCTGAGCTGTTTTTTACATCAGCCTGGGCTGAGTATCAGAGCTAGTCCCCGGGGGAAACGGCTGCCACAGTAACACGATCAGCTGCTGGTTTGACTCAATAACACTGTAATACGTTTGTTGGCCGCCACAAAGCCCCAGACAGCTCAACCAGTACACGTGTGTGTGTGAGTCGATGCAGTTCTTGTTCAGTCCACAGTTGAACTACCGCTCCCGTTTTCAGATTTCCAATAATTCATCTGTAAACGAAAGCAACCACATAACTAACACAGTACTAGAGGCCCAGACTTGAGTAAAAGTACACGTGCTCTATCAAAAAAGTGACTTGAGTAAAAGTTGAAGTGATGTTTAAGTGCCACACTTAAGTGGAAGTACTGAAGTATTCAACATTTTTTGAAGTTAAGTATTGCAAGTAGTTTATTTTAAAATGTACCACTCAAGTACTGAAAGTAAAAGTACAAGTATTATTATGTAGTTATTAAAGAAAGCAGTCAAAAGTTTGAATATCATATTTTTTATTGTCCTTTTGTTTACATGGGGCGGCTTAGGCTCAGCGGTAGAGAGGTAGCCGGCCAATCTAACTGTCACTAACCCCCGCCCCCTGCTCCAACCATCTTGTTGTTGATTGGCTGTTGGGGATTTTGGTGCCTATCCTGTGCCTCTAGTGTTTGTCGTTCACGCCCCTGTGTTGTCTCCTGATTCCGGACCTTTTTCACAGTGTATTCAGGGGCAGGCAGCTAGCGGATCAAGGACAGATGCCTATGATTTGAGAAAAATATGAAGTCTTGCTGAAACCATGCAGGAACTCATAATGCACCTTTTTAATGCTGTAAAGTACAACTCATGAATCATCTGACCTTTAATGTCGATGTAAAGAAACATTGTAGGTTACAGGCCGGAGAAAGACCACGTCTGACTGTTGTGCGTGTCATGTTTTCCAGAGTGCTCAGAGCGGTGCGATGGAGGACGGGAAGCCGGTGTGGGCGCCCCACCCAGCGGACGGGTTCCAGCTGGGAACTATAGTGGACATCGGGTCCGACAGCCTCACCATCGAACCTCTCAAACAGAAAGGAAAGGTGAGCCAGCTCTGGACCGACAGAAACAACAGCTGGTCCCAATACACACTTTTTTCGAACTTTTCCCAAATGGGTTTTGGCCTTTTTAACAAACGTTTCAGCTTCATACCTGACTACTGGCATTTTGGCTGACAGTTTGCTACGTTGGCATTACAATGCTGACTTCAGAAGACCTCAGATACAGTATTAGGGGACCACTAAGGTCTATATCAAGAGACCTCAGATACAGTATTAGGGGACCACTGGGGTCTATATAAAGAGACTTCAGATACAGTATTAGGGACCACTAAGGTCTATATAAAGAGACCTCAGATACAGTATTAGGGGACCACTGGGGTCTATATAAAGAGACTTCAGATACAGTATTAGGAGACCACTGGGGTCTATATAAAGAGACTTCAGATACAGTATTAGGGGACCACTGGGGTCTATATAAAGAGACTTCAGATACAGTATTAGGGGACCACTAAGTTCTATGTAAAAGCTCACCGTTTCATGGGACCTTTAAACTGTTGTTGCAAAACCCCTTCTGGCAGTCAGTTGCATTGTGGGTAATGTGGGGGTTTTGACATTGAAGAAGAATGTGTTGGGTTAACAAAAGACGATATCGCTGCTTTGATTTAGATGCTTTTAAATAAAGTAGTCTTTTTAAGGTGGAAATCTAAATATACCCATCATGCAAGGGTTTCATAAGCACATCAAAGAGCTTAAAAAGCCCCGGAAAAAGTCTCATCTTCCTGGATCTCTCAGAGCTTTTAGTTTCCTGAATGCTTTTTCGGCCGCGTGTTAATGATTAAACATGTCACTTCACCTCACGTGGAAGGAGCCGCAGCTCTGGAAGCAATAAAGTATCATTCAATGATTCATCCCCAGACCCTGCAGCTTTACAAGCCCGCAGGTGGAGCGCGCTCAAGTGCAAAATGAATCAGATCATCTCAGATCATCTGAAGTCAAGTGGCTCTTCACAGCAAGACAAACAGGCTACCCTTGATTTCTCCCTGTCCGCCCTTAATTCACTTTTCGGCTGGATCAGGTGCCATATCGCCTTCCAGCCAAGCTTTCAATGTCACTTAAAGAGCCCGTCGCCGTGATAACACATAAAGAGTGGTTTCCGTCTCGCTAATCTTTTTCCCACAAGGCCTCTGTGATGGAGTGCTTTAAAAGAGGCCTCTCGCTAATTCTGTGTGCTGTCAGCACATAAAACACAAGATGGTCAGCGCTTAATGAGAACATACGCTTAATGGGATCTCAGGATCGTGTGTGTGTGTGGGTGTGGGTGTGTGTGTGGGTGTGTCTCTTTTTGTGTGTCTGTATCTATGTGTCTGGGTGTGTGTGTGTGGTGTCCATCCTTTTGGGACCATTTAAAGTTAAACAGTTTTTCCTCTTTTGTTGGTAAAACTCGTGTAAAACACGCATTGCGAAAATGTTGAGATGTATGAACGATCTGACAGAAAACAGTAAGTGTGAAATATAGAGTCTACTTGTGCTACATTGGGGGTTAAATAACATAGCAAGATGTCACACAAATGGACCATTCAGAGACACTCCCACCGTTGCTTGGTCTGGTCTGAATGAACCCGGAAACCATTCGCTGTTCGTACCTTTTGAGAACACCAAGGCGGAGTAACAGCGCAGCATTCCCTCCTTGAGACTGGGAAACGGGGTCTTCCTCTGTAGCATGAAAGGTTGCTGGGATCAGTCAGTTGCTTGTTCTCCCGGCTTTGATTCAGTTAAAATAGATTTTATGCTGCTTCGAAGTTAATAACTTGTGCTCACTAATTGACCCTTGCACACATAAATCAAATGTTCATGGTGCTGTAGGAGCCTTAAACCTTTGACTTCAATATAATCAAGTGCAGGTTTATTTAGCCTTCTCTCCAGTTGTCATCCTTACATTGAGCTCACAAGTTAATATTAAAATCAGTTAACTGTCTGCGGGTTAAAATTCAAGCCGCTCCGACCTTAATTTCTTTCTTTAAGCTGAAGCTTAGTTAGAATGCAGTACATTGCCTGCGTTACAAGGTTTCTTTTTGTTTCCACTTCTTAAAGAAACCCCAGATCTGTGTCATATTGCTTTGGGAGCACGGACACTCGCGCTCCTCAGATCTGTTGTGAGTTTGTGTGTCCGAGGGTTTCCGGGCTGCAGCCGACTCCGAGGCCTGTAACAGAGTGGGAACAATGTCCCGGTCTGTCCCGCTGCAGCCACTTTGTGCCAGTGTCTGACGATGCGTTCACTTGCTGGCAGACCTCCCGCGATGCACGTCAGGAAGAGGGCAGGGAGCATGATACGCTGTCATACCATCAGTCACAGTGGATGACTCTTTGCCCTGTGGAGTGTGTGTTTGATCTGCTTAGTGTTGGTGAGGAGAAGAGGCTCAATTATTATTACTGTACACTGGATATGCTAAGTTATCTGTAGTTTAGAGACTTGAAGGAAGAATTGTATTACAGGCATTTAAAGGTCCCATGACATAGTGCTCTTTGGATGCTTTTAGGCCTTGTGGTCCCCTAATACTGTATCTGTAGTTTCTTTTACATAGACCTTAGTGGTCCCCTAGTACTGTATCTGAAGTCTTTTTATATAGACCTCAGTGGTCCCCTAGTACTGTATCTGAATTCTCTTTTATATAGAACTTAGTGGTCCCCTAATACTGCATCTGAAGTCTCTTTTACATAGACCTTAGTGGTCCCCTAATACTGTATCTGAAGTTTCTTTTACATAGACCTTAGTGGTCCCTTAATACTGTATCTGAGGTCTCTTTATATAGACCTTAGTGGTCCCCTAATACTGTATCTGAAGTCTCTTTTATATAGACCTTAGTGGTCCCTAATACTGTATCTGAAGTCTTTTTATATAGACCTCAGTGGTCCCCTAGTACTGTATCTGAATTCTCTTTTATATAGACCTTAGTGGTCCCCTAATACTGTATCTGAAGTTTCTTTTACATAGACCTTAGTGGTCCCTTAATACTGTATCTGAGGTCTCTTTATATAGACCTTAGTGGTCCCCTAATACTGTATCTGAAGTCTCTTTTATATAGACCTTAGTGGTCCCCTAATACTGTATCTGAAGTCTCTTTTATATAGACCTTAGTGGTCCCCTAGTACTGTATCTGAATTCTCTTTTATATAGACCTTAGTGGTCCCTAATACTGTATCTGAAGTCTCTTTTATATAGACCTTAGTGGTCCCCTAATACTGCATCTGAAGTTTCTTTTACATAGACCTTAGTGGTCCCCTAATACTGTATCTGAGGTCTCTTTATATAGACCTTAGTGGTCCCCTAATACTGTATCTGAAGTCTCTTTCATATAGACCTTAGTGGTCCCCTAATACTGTATCTGAAGTCTCTTTTATATAGACCTTAGTGGTCCCCTAATACTGTATCTGAAGTCTCTTTCCCAAAATTCAGCCTTGTAGCAGTATTCCAGCCACTAGAGCCAGTCCCACAATGAGCTTTCCTTAGGATGTGCCATTTCTGAGTCTGTAGCTTTTGAGGAGGAGAGAGGGGGGGGCAAGGTGGAGGCTGGGGGGTGTGCCCTTGACCAACTGCCACTTTGCTCATTTGAAAGCCATGATGTCTCTCTCTCATGGGACAAATTCTCTGGGCGGGCAAAGCAGAGAAAGGGGAGGTAACCTTGCTCCTTATGACCTCATAAGGGGCAAGTTTCCAGATTGGCCCATCTGAGCTTTAATTTTCTCAAAGGCAGAGCAGGATACCCAGGACTCGGTTTACACCTATCACCATTTCTAGCCACTGGGGGACCATAGGCAGGCTGGGGGAACTCATATTAATGTTAAAAAACCTCATACAGTGGAATTTTCATGGAATGGGACCTTTTTAAGGGAAATCTTTTTGATTTAATAAAGCAAGACTTTGTAACGCCAGGGATCACCAAATTAAAGAAGCTTTTAGTAACTTGCATAAAGGAGACAGGGATGTTTTTTGCTACCAGGTTAGGTGTCAGATTGCATTAGTAATGCTGTTAGCATTAGGGTGTGTCACCATTCTCCAAATCCTCGAAAGGTCACGATGCTTGACTTTTACATTTTTATTTTATATATATTTTTAAAGCCCAGGTTGCTATGCCATTTTTAGAGTTTTATGCAATATAATATCTGACCTTCGTTCCCAATGTACCACACTGCATTTTATGTATATATATATATATATATATATATATATATATATATATATATATATATATATATATATATATATATATATATACCAGACTGTTCTAGCTGCCTTTAACCACTTAGTCATTGGATCCACATTATTGGTGATTATTTATCAAAACTCTCATTGTGTTTATATATTTAGAGAAAGCTACTTTGATACCGTATGAGGGTCAGCTGTGTCTCTCCGTCCAGCCTCCTGTTACAGTACCTCCTTCCTCCAAATTATTCATCAAGCCTTCAACTGCTATATTTATCCCTCTGGATGAATACATTAACAAAAAGACATGGATTGGCCAAAAACTTGAAGAGTCAAAACCTTTCTGTGATTGTGTTGCAAAATGAGTTTGTCATTCAACTGTCAACAAATATAGAAACTACCAAGATGACATCACAGTAGGTAGAAAATGTAAAAAACTAAAAAGAAATAATCGCTACCAGTCAGGTGCGATCCAGTAGCAGGAAAGCCATCGGCCATTTTTTTTCACAGAGCAGTTAAAGGAAACTTGACCCAGTGTTGAATCAAAGAGATGTCATATGATGTGTTAAATATTCATAACTGCATCATTTCATGGTTTTGTTTCTCAAAATACAAAAAAGAAAGTCTTGAACATTCATGTTTCCTTTGCTGCTGTGGTTTGATTAACAGTATATACTTTGATAAGAAAGTCTATGTCCGTAAATAAACCCTAAATAGACTCGTCCTAATAACTAATGAAATCCATGGGTAGTTATTGGACTTCAGTGTTTCCTTAAGTGGGGGCAGGTCTGTTCAAACAACACCCACCCACCCCCACCCCCGCTGAATATATTTATTCACCTCCATTCACACACAATGAGGCATATTTTCAGTTGTTATTAAACTGTATTCTTTTAGGAATTATAGGGTACATAACATCAACAACATGATTCTTCATAAGTAAACCAGAACCCAAATAACTACATCTATAGACTATTTCCAATTTATATTGTATTACACGGACTCACTTACCGTTTGAATGTTTCCTGATGTTTGATATCAGGACGATGAGCTGACAGAACTTGACCAAGTTGACCGTTGTCCAATCAGAACGGACCCACCGCGGTGACGTTTTTGGTGGAGCTAACCCAAAATCAACCTAGAGGAAACACTGGCCTTTATTCCAGAATATCACAGACTCAATTCTGTCTTTGTGGTGTTGCACTTGCGTGAGGTTTTTGGCTGCATAATTCAAAATCTTTGCATTTCCTTCATTTTTCTTTTGTCCCTTTTTTTGCAGACATTTTTGGCTGCTATCAACCAAGTCTTCCCCGCTGAGGATGACGTCAACAAACATGTGGAGGACAACTGTAAGTTTGGTGTTTTTGCCTCATTTCTGCTCATGAAAGACAATGACTGGCCTTTATTGTTCCGGAGACTTTAATGTGTAATGTCCTCTCTGTGTCTCTCAGGTTCTCTGATGTACTTGAACGAAGCCACGCTGCTCAACAACGTTCGCGTGAGATACAGCAAAGACAAGATTTATGTGAGTATTGACATAATAAGTGAGGCTAGTCTTTATTAGCCTGGCTCAGACCTCTTATCAGACCTCTTATGGACTTCCACTCAATTTTCTATTTCTTTCACAACAGTCTTTGCTGAGTTCTGTTGGTGGCCGTGATGTTGTGGCCCTCCTCCCCACGGGGCTCGGGAAAAGTTAGATTTTCCAGCTCGCTCCATTAGCGGTGAAGGAGTTAGCTAAGGCTAATGCTAGCAATGCCAAGCCGACGTCACGACCAAAGGTTACCGATTTGTTATGGCAGATCCAGAGTGGGTCTGGGCAGATCCAATAGTTTTAAACTTCAACAGAGGACCAGGCTAATGGACCAGAGTCTGGTAGGACCAGGCTAGTGTACCAGAGTCTGGTAGGACCAGGCTAGTGGACCAGAGTTTGGTAGGACCAGGCTAATGGACCGAAGTCTGGTAGGACCAGGCTAATGGACCAGAGTCCGGTAGGACCAGGCTAATGGACCAGAGTCCGGTAGGACCAGGCTAATGGACCAGAGTCCGGTAGGACCAGGCTAATGGACCAGAGCCCGGTAGGACCAGGCTAATGGACCAGAGTCCGGTAGGACCAGGCTAATGGACCAGAAACTGGTAGGACCAGGCTAGTGTACCAGAGTCTGGTAGGACCAGGCTAATGGACCAGAGTCCGGTAGGACCAGGCTAATGGACCAGAGTCCGGTAGGACCAGGCTAATGGACCAGAGTCCGGTAGGACCAGGCTAATGGACCAGAGACTGGTAGGACCAGGCTAGTGTACCAGAGTCTGGTAGGACCAGGCTAATGGACCAGAGTCTGGTAGGACCAGGCTAATGGACCAGTCTGGTAGACCAGGCTAATGGACCAGAGTCTGGTAGACCAGGCTAATGGACCAGAGTCTGGTAGACCAGGCTAATGGACCAGAGTCTGGTAGACCAGGCCAATGGACCAGAGTCTGGTAGGACCAGGCTAATGGACCAGAGTCTGGTAGACCAGGCTAATGGACCAGAGTCTGGTAGGAGCGGGCTAGTTATTTATAGCTGAATATTTTCAATGTCGCTGAAGCTTTTAAAGTTGAAATCATTATGGATCAAATGTCTCATCATCTTTAGATTCATGACAAAAGAACTGCTTCTGTTGAAAAATAAATAGAATTAAAGGATTGAGACCCATGAAAGAACATTTGACAAAGGTTGAAAGTGATTTCCAGAATCCCCTAAGCCCTTTTTATCCTGCGGGTACAAAATATTTCCTGCGGTGCACAGTCAAGTAGAACTCTGAAAGCACACGAAAACAGTGATGACATGAGAGACACAGGCTTCTCAAACAAAACTCAGAACGAGGTGACGTAACATGTTATTCACTGACGAAGGAAACCTGTTGTCAATCAGACAACAACATATCTAGATGTTTTAACCGGCCTGTGGCACCTTTGAGTAGAACGCACACACACACAAACTGCAGGATCATTTTTAGCCTTGGCTAACGTTTTAATAAGATAAGATCAGATGAACACACACACACACACAACCACACACACACACACACACAGGTACTTACATGCAAACCCTATTTTTACAGTCTATGATGCAAACGCCTAAATGCACACTCACCTTTTATCACTTTCACTTGCAGACACACGTCTCTTTCACACACACTTTGCGTAATATCACTCTAATAACTTTGACTTTCAATGTAATGTGATGCAGCTCAAAGTGAGTTATAGAAATGTTAAACAAATACAACATAGTATAAGAGGTTATGTAAGGACACTTCTTTATAATTTACACAGTCCCCAAGAGCTCTTCAAGAGAAAAACTCCACAAATGTCCTGGCTTTCTAAAAATGTCCTCACTTTACTAAAATGTTCCAACTTTCTGAAAACATTCTCACGGTTTGAAACTCAAATCGGTCCTCAAAATACAGAAGTACAAGAGCGTACAAGAGCGCACATTAACACTCACTCACTCACTCACTCACTCACTCACTCACTCACTCACTCACTCACTCACTCACTCACTCACTCACTCACTGAGTTGTTAGCTGTCAGACTCAGTGCACGCTGACATCTACTGGCTGAAGAAGGAACTTCTCCAACTTTTTAATGTCATCTTTATAGATTTATTGATTGCTTATTTACATTAGTTAAACAGATTTTTCAGATGCTCAGTAGAACTTTTACAAACATTACACAAATCCAAATCAACAGCTCTTACTGTCTGTAAGTACTGAAAGCAGGAGTTTGACAAAGTTTGTTGCACCGGGTGAATAAATCCATTGTGAACCTACATTGATATGCTGGCTGGTTAGAAATTTGCGAGTGGGCGGATTAGACATGTGCATTAAAAAGGAGGATAGCTTCTGTGAGCTTCATCCTCTGAATGATGTGTGGTGTTCCTCGCTGATTTTCCTCCTCTTCTTCGCCCAGACGTTTGTAGCCAACATCCTGATCGCGGTGAACCCGTACTATGACATCCCAAAGCTTTACTCGCCAGAGACCATCAGCCAGTACCGGGGCCGCTCGCTGGGCACGCTGCCGCCGCACGTCTACGCCATCGGTGAGTCAGCACAAAACGCATGCACGCACGCACAAATGTAAAGTGATGCAGCTCAAAGTGAGTTGTGGAAATATTAAAACAAATATGAGATACAGTATAAAATACATGTTAACATCTCAGCAGTTAGAAAAAGTAAATGTGAAAGAAACGCAGGTTGAATCAGAATACACACACACACACACACACACACACACACACACACACACACACACACACACACACACACACACACACGTGTGTTGTTTGTGATCTAACAAGTGTGTGTGTGTGTGTGTGTGTGTGTGTGTGTGTGTGTGTGTGTTTTGTGTGTGTGTGTGTGTGTGTGTGTGTGTGTGTGTGTGTGTGTGTGTGTGGTTGTGTTTTTGTGGTTTGTGTGTTTGTTGTTTTGTGTGTGTGTGTGTGTGTGTGTGTGTGTGTGTGTGTGTGTGTGTGTGTGTGTGTGTGTGGTGTGGTGTGTGGTGTGTTGTGTGTGGTGTGTGTGTCGGGGCCAGCTGATAGGCGTACAGGGACATGAAGTGCTAAAGATGAGCCAGTCCATCATCGTCTCGGGGGAGTCCGGAGCCGGGAAGACCGAAAACACCAAGTTTGTGCTCAAGTAAGGATGACGATGCATCTTTACACACCAAAACATGCTGAGTCACAGGTGTCAACTGTCATGTGGTTACAGCTTGCAACGTTCTTGTGAAATACATGTTTTATTTTGCCACTTTTCAGATACATATTAACACCTGTTAGAGTATTTGTATCAATTAAGTCATTGCAGGAATATTATTTATTTGGAGTTGTTTTAATCTTATTTCTTCATTTAACACATCATGCCAGCTTTGCAGCATATTGTCAGTGGAGGCTAGTTTTTAGTATTTTTATAGTGTACTTGTCACTAAATATTACTTTTTAATTTGAAATGATAACAACATCAAAAGTCACACCAGAACTGGGGTTAAAAAGTATAAACTGTTGAAAACAGTCAAAGAAACGCGGAAAAACCACAGTTTACACTTAACTACTTTACTGTCCTTACAATAGTAAGTTTGTTATTAAGTTGACTTAATTTCCCATCACTTTACTGTACTTCATTTTGACTTTACTCTGCACCTGACGTTACTTAAATCAACTTTTTTACATCACCTTACTTTACAGTACTTTTAAAATGTACCCAAATAAACTTCTCTTCACTTGAATTTATTTTTAAATGTTCTTGAAATCACATCCTTCTACTTATTTTTTTATTTATTTTTAGACACATGTTACACATGTTTGTGACAGACATGTTTTAGTTTGGTTTAGCTTGGTGTGCATGTGCTTCTATAGAAATGTGAACCCAATCGGCCACATGGTGGCGCTGTAATTAAGGCTTCAAAATGCAAACTTTGAAAGGATATGTTTCATAACGATGTTGGACCACATGTGTGAAATTACTTTGAAGTTGCTATTGAGAAAAAGTAGTACTGTAGTTATTTGTAGTTGTATTTGTAGTTCAGGGCTGTGGTATTACACCAGAAAACTCTTAACTGTACTGCATGTTTTCTCCTGACAGATACTTGACAACCTCATACGGAACAGGTCAGGACATTGACGAGAGAATAGTGGAAGGTAAGACTCCTCCCCTCCACTTCATATTCGTTTCATATAAGTCTAAAGAGTCATTTTTCTTTTAAACCTAGACCTTGTTTTACTCTGTTTTTGTGTGTAGGTGAATGATAGGAACAACAATCTTTGACATTGGTCTAGTATAAAACAACGTAAACGGCAGCCACAGACCGGGCTGCAATGTAACCCCATGGGGCAAATGTGCATCGTCAGATTATTATTCTAAGTGTCTGACAACATTATGGAAAGGATCTCTTCAGAGATAGACCTTGTTGTTTAAAGAGCAAGATCCTTTTTGTTTAACCAGAAACAGCTCTGAAGTCGCTGGCACTAAACCCACCAGACTCCAAATAAAAAAGCAGTACTTTTAGTGTGTATAGAGCCAACATGTTTTCACATGTAAATCGATAAACTGTGTGTTTATTTCATCCAAAACTAGAGTTATGGCAGTTGAAAAAGTGGAAAGATTACCTAATATGGCTTTTCATAGTTTTATTTAGTTTTTGTCGACTTGGAATGAAGTGCATTTTACAATGCTAAAATTACTGTTAATTTACATGGAGTCTGGTGGCTTTAGCAAATATAATTTTGCGGATGTTTTTTTTACGTCTAAATAAAGGATCTTACTCTTATTACTCTTAAACAGAAATCTTGACCTCTTTAGAAATCCTTTCCATTACGTTGTCAGACATTTAGAATATTAATCTGAGTCTGTCAGCGGCAAAACAAGCATTTTTGTGAAAGTAAATACAAGCTGGACAATTGTCCTATTAACTTACATTGTAGCTTGTTTCTCCGCTGGCGACTGCAGAGATATCGCTTAATACTGGACCGATGTCAAATATTGTTGTTCCCATCAGTCACATAGACACACAAACATAGGAACATAGGGTCCAGGTTGAAAAAAACCCAAAGCTACCTTTTAAGTTCTGTTAAAGAAGTGTTTCCTCTGTGTGAGTTTGTGTTTTCTCCTTTGTAACGTTGCAGCGAACCCGTTGCTGGAGGCTTTCGGAAACGCAAAAACCGTCCGGAACAACAACAGCAGTCGCTTCGGAAAGTTTGTGGAAATCCACTTTAATGAGAAGGTACTTTGTGTGTGTGTGTGTGTGTGTTGTGTGTATATATATATATATATATATATATATATATATATATATAATATTATATATAAATATAATATATATATATATACACAGCATTAACAAAACATAATAATAACTTTAATCTGCTTTGTTTGCCTCCTGATGCCCACCTGATGAGTGTATCACAAACACTGAAAAGCTATGAAGTATATTATATATCACACCTAATAGCTTTAGTTGTTTTGCATCAACTGTTTATATTAATCTTCATATGCACTTAATAAATATCTTTGCATTCATGAATAAACCCAATATTCCCTGAATCATCGCAAATGGTTCCGCATCCCTAAACCCTAACGCGGCCTCGGCTTCTGCAGTTTATTTTCTCTCTGTTGCAGACCTGCATAGATGCAATAAATTAGTCTATTTCCATATAGTTCTTGTGCACACATGGGGACCTGTTATTTTTGCTTGATGACACACATTATTAACTGCAGTTTTCTTCCATGCAAACCGGCGTGAAATGTGACATTCCTGCTATTTTATTGGCCTTTCTGTTTCCACCCAAAGTATTACACCTTTTACACCTATCACCATTTCTAGCCACTGGGGGCCATAGGCAGGCTGGGGGAACTCATATTAATGTTAAAAATGACATTTTCATGCCATAGGACCTTTAAAGGTGCTTTCAGACTCCGTCCGGCAAAAACGCAGGTCTTTCCATTCATTTAGAATGGGGGTTGTGCGTTGATGCTGCGGTGGAGGTTGACGCTGGGGGGGGGACACTCAAAAAAACGCAGCGGGACTGCAGTGAAAAGTTGAGACCGACTCAACATTTGGAGAACCACAAACCTACGTCACGCTGCAGCGGCCAATCATATAACCGGCGATCAGACTTGTCGGTGTGTTTCGAGGCGATAATAGTCCCGTACAGCGCTGCCTCTATCTCTGCCACAAGAAAGTAAAAAAAAAAAAAAAGCTTAGAACGGCTGACTGTTTTCTGCAAAAACAAAGCACTCGCTAACGGCTTCATCTATAAACGATCTGGCGGAAAACAGTAACTGTAAAATATGCAGCAACAGCCCAGTGAAAGCTACACACGCAGTCAGTCTGTGTTTTCAAATGTGTGTTTCTGTGTGCTCAGAATGCCGTGGTGGGCGGCTTCGTGTCGCACTACCTGCTGGAGAAGTCGAGGATCTGCCGACAGAGCAAAGAGGAGAGGAACTACCACATCTTCTACCGGCTGTGTGCCGGAGCCACCGAGGACATCCGGCAGAAGTTTCACCTCAGCTCCCCGGACACGTTCAGGGTACGGACACGTCACTCTTACACGTTTTAATAACAACAGTCCAGCTGTACATGTGGGATTTCATTAACGTACAGACATAATTCAGTCAAACAGACCCAGCAGAGGTTTAAATATAGATGGAAAAATATTGATGGATTAACACATCAGATCATGTCAGAGACTCCCTCCATCAAGTAGAAGATGCTCTATCTTTGTCCTCTCTGCCATAAAAACACATCAACATGTTCCTTGTTCCCCGTGGAAACACACGCACACGCACACGCACACACACACACACACACACACACACACACACACACACACACACACACCACACACACACACACACAGACTCAGTCCTTCACACACCATCCTGCTGCCAGAAATACTCACAGTATTATACTGTAGAACTCTGGAGAACATCCGCTCTTATGTTGAAGAACTGCAACTAAGTGTGGACGTACTCTTGCAATTAAAAAAAAAAAAAAAAAAACTGCCTTCAAACAAACTGTAAAATCCAATGAGTCATAATTTGCGTGGGCACTGTGTTTTTTGAGCCACGTCAAAGACAAAATGTACTTTTTTCTGCATTAAAATTTAATTTAATACTGTATATTAAATTATAAATACAGTTCTGTACTGGACTGGTAGCTGGAGAGGTGCCAGTTCAACTGCCGGGCACTGCCAAAGTGCACTTGAGCAAGGCACCGAACCCCCAACTGCTCAAGACGCCTTTCCATGGGCAGCCCCCTCCCTCTGACATCTCTCCATTTAGTGCATGTATAGGTACTGAGCATGTGTGTGTAATTCAGGCCTGTGTGTAATGTGTGTAATAACAACTGTAAATTGTAATTTCCCCTTGTGGGATTCATAAACTATAAAGTATGCCTTATTATTAATTGTAATTGTGTAAATTGCTAATATTAAGTTGTATTATTAACTTTTGTTAGAAATCACTACACAGGCCTGAAATAAACCACACCACACACACACACACACACAACACACACACACACACACACACACTCTCTCTCTTTCGCTCTCTCTCTCTCTCCCTCTCTCCCTTGCTCAAGAGCACCTGGCAGCACCCAGGAGGTGAACTGGCATCTCTCGAGCTACCCATCCACACTCTGTACAGAACTGAAATGAAACCAGTGTTTTTAGCAGGCCAGGGTCTAATTATTGTCCCAGTCCGCCCCTGTCCGTATCGGGGCTGGTAGTGGTGAAAATGTGAATGGTACCCAACCCTAATGAGCATACAGTCAGGCTGGCTGAGGGGGAATTAGACTCCTCATAGAGGGAATAAATGGGGCGAGTCAGCAGAGGGCAGCACTGAGCCGTCTCTGAGCCCAGCAGCAGCTCTCCATCACAGGAGCCCATCTGCCCGTCACACTCTGCACCGTGTTTATTACTCCTCCATTGTGTAAAGAGAGCAGAGGAGGAGCAAACGGCCGCGTTTATCATCAGGTTTGTTTCCTGTGGCACATAAATTGTTACAGCTACATAGAGAGAAAATGGCTGCAGTGGAAGTGGGTGATGCACAGATAATGGCTCTTTTATTTCTGCTGCTGCTCAAATAAAAGAAGTATTGATCTTCGGCAGAGCTCTTTAATTGAATCTGTGTGAAATGCTCTGAGAGAACAGCAAAGCTTTTAAAGTCCAGAGAGTAGATGGGTTCCAAGTACCAAAGAACCAAACTTTTCATTTCTCTCTAGGACAGATTGACAGCTAAACTTTTATTAAATTAAGCCATAGTGATGTTGAGGGAGATTTAGAAGAAGCACACAAGACAGACTTGAAAAGAGAAGAATTAAATATCAACATAATTGTTGGAACAATAAATTTGATTAACACATAACAACAAAACCCATCCAGAAACCAGATGGTTTCCAGTCTCCAAAGGACCGAATTCTTTCAAACAGATTGAGCAATAAATAATATTTGATCCTTGAAGATAATTGATACAAATCACTCCCCTTATTCTCAAACGTAAAACTCTGTTAAATCTGAACACAGAATCCAATCATCACAATAAACCAAAGTTGTAACCCTCCTATCGTCTCCGGGTCAAAAATTTCAAGAATTTGGGTTTCTTTTTTAATCAGTCCACTACGTTCATTGAATTACGGTGTTTTATTCAATTGCATCAATGCAGTAGAAAAACAATTGAGGAAAGAACGTTGAAAAAGTGACAAAAACGTCAGGAAAAAAGTTTTGAAAATGCCAAAAGGCGCAGAAAAATATCGACAAAAATCTAGCTATCCACCTGTCCAAACCGAGATTTCTCTTGCACGACTATTTTATAGCGGCTCTGTACGGAGCTTAGCACCGCCCATGACGATTCTGATTGGTTTAAAGAAATGCCAATAAACCAGAGCACGTTTTGCTCTGGTTGTGCCCCTCCTCCCCACGGGGGTTTAGGAAAAGTTAGTTTTCCAGCTCGCTCCGTTGGTGGTGAAGGAGTTGGCTAAGGCTCAGCGATGCTAAGGCGTACGCTAGTGATGCTAAGGCGTACGCTAGCGATGCTAAGGCGTACGCTAGCGATGCTAAGCCGACATCACAACCAAACGTTAGTGATTGGTTATGGCAGATCCAGATAGGACCGGGATAGCTTAAATTCTCTGTATGCTTCAAATCCAGTTTGTGTGCAAATCATTGCTTGGTTCTCTGAAGGTTTGCTCATTTCTTTCTCTTTCTGTTTGTCCTTCAGTACCTGAACCGAGGATGCACTCGCTACTTTGCCTCCAAAGATACAGACAAACAGATCCTGCAGAATCGCAAGAGCACAGAGGTACAGTATGACTCAATTTCTTTTTCTGAATCATATTGCACAGAATAAACCAATGAGCTCATTCAAAACCCCCAAAGGTTTTTTTTAATACAAAATAACGAGCTGTTATTCGGATTCTGTAGAACATGGTAGAAGAACAGAGAGGTTGTGTGTGAGCGCAGATGTTAAATCTAGTTTAAAGCAGAGATCTTCAACAGGGGGTCCTCAGAGTTACTGCATTGGGGAAGCCAAAGTACTTTTTGTTAGATATTACTAGAAAGTTTTTTTCTTCTCAGAAATTAAAAGATGTCCAGAAAAATACATCTGATGGATTCAATGTACTATGAGCAAAGAGGAAGGTGCCCATTCGATAAAAAAACAAAACATTTAATTTACACAGCATTGATGATACGCTTATTAATAAGGTAGCCAAAATGGTTGCCATTAGAGCCCGACCAATATATCGGCGGGCCGATATTATCTGCCGATATTAGGCATTTCCCGAATTATTGGTATCTGCATTGATAATGGCAGATAATTTTTTTAAATATTTTAAAACATCAGAATAATTTTATATGACAAATAAATGACTCTGATAAATAAAATAAAAATAAAATTTAAAAAAAGTGGACGGTCAACCAAGTTATGAGTGTTGGTGTTGCATGGTTTGTCCACCAGAGGGCGGTCTACACATGTTCCTCAAAGCTCGACTTTGCCTTCCACATGTATGTTACAACATGGTGTGTACACAATATATGCATATCCATTCTCATCCATCTGGCCCCATAGGTGTAATTTACAGGGGGGAAAAGTGGATATCTCACCCCTCCAAACTAAATTTTTAGACAATATATGTAATAGGGAATCCTTGCTCTGTCTTTCTTTCCGCTAAGGGGTCCTTTGCCTAAATAGCGTTCATTTGGCTTTAAGGTTGTTTTTTTCCCCCAGTGAGGATGTTGAGCCTCGTGCAGCTGCAGTGTGTTCAGGTCTGAGTTAAGAGCTCATGCAAACTCAAGAGCAGAGAAAAGCGAACCCCCCCTCTCGTCGCCCTGTGAGTCGTAACAAAAGGAAACAATTGATTGCAAACTCCTATTAGCGCCTCCTTTAACCTGACTCAGCAGATTCATGTAGATTACAGCCTCCGGCTCACAGCATTTTTTCTTTCGGCGTGCGGGACAGTTTCCACCTTTTATTTACACCCAGTCACCTTCTCTGGTAGATCCCTGCTCACTGTGTCTCTTCACTCTTTTCATTCTCCTTGTCCTTCTCTTTCACGCCCGTTTACTCAGCATCCTCCTCTCATCTCCTCTGCTCAACAGATTTATCTAGGGCTGCCCCCTCTGAGTCCATAATGCCTGCTAGACACTACAATACTTTGAACAGACTTTAAAAAGACTGTCTGATGTCACAAAGACAATCACCCCACATCTAACGTTTAAATGTAAAGACTGGGGCTCTTGCAGGGTCACATATCACAAGACTACAGCAAGATATGTTCAGAACATGTAACTAAGCTAGCTAGCTACTTCTAGTGTTAGCTAGGGCTGTAATGATATGCAAAATGAAACCGAAATCGCGATACTCGGCTCCACAAACCTGCGTCGCGGAGTGAGAAGGCAAAATTGCGACACCCCCCTTCCTACTCCCAGGGTTATCCTTCCCATCCAGATCCAATGCCACCACATCTTTAAATTACCATTAGTATTATTCATTTTGGTGCCTTATCCCCGGTATGGTAAATTTAGCTTACTGTAAAGACAACCCAAAAAAAAGGTTTGTGTTGAATCGTGGCTCAAAAATCTTGACACAAACCGAATCCTGGGTTTGGTGGATCGTTACAGCCCTGGTGTTAGCTGGTAATTAAAACTATAGTGCGTAGTTTCCGTCGCCCCATGAGGAATTCTAAGTAATGAAAACAAAGTTGTCAGCCCGTCCAAATGATACAAGCCTTCTGTGATTGCGCCAAGGAGGACACGGAGGATTAAAAACACCTGATGGACTCTTCAGAAGAGTCATTATCTTCTCTCCAGTTTCTGCGCTAAAAGTCACCGGACATCACAATAGTTTGAACACAGTCATACTAAGAAATCCAGAGAGGGGTGTGTGGAGATGATAGTCTGAATTAGCTTCGCACAAAAGCTTCAATGGATAGTCTGCCGATTAGTTTTTTCTTTCTTTCCTTTCACAAATAGGCCAGTTTTACTTTGCTATCAATATGTTGGATTCATATAGATGTCTAATTTCAGGTATTTTAATGTCTCACAGACCCTCTGTTGAATTCCTCTGCTCTAAGATATTTCATTGGTCTTGTTGATGTTGGTTATTCTTACACACTCTGATGATTTTCAGAATAAATTCTTATTTTCCAAACAGCAAACTCTTTAATTAGCCACCCGGCTGAGAGCCTCGGCGCCGCACAAAGACATCTAATGTGCCGCACTTATAAAAAAAGCGCGCTATGTGAAATTAGCTCTATCCTTTGCCCTCAGCCTTTTGATTAATTATGCAAAAGTATTCCAATACAGCGGCTGTACATGGCTTTCCCCGCAGTGCAGCGTTATTAATTATCATATCCATTAAAAAAGGAACACGAGATTCCTGATCTGCTGAAGTTGGCGGATAAATGAAAGAATCTTCCACCGAGACTCATAAATCCAATTATATAGATTCATAATTAAATTAGCTACTTTCCGGGAAACATGGAGGATTCACTCCACAAGTCTCTGCCTATATTTTAATAATATATCACAATTTCTTTTAAAACAGATTCCACGCAGATTTATCATATCTGTATCCTTGATTATTTAATGTGTTTCTAATAGAAAACGAAAAAACAATGCTGTCTGTTAGTGCAGGATTTCTTATTGAAGTCTCAGCTAACACTGCACACTTGTCTGTCTTTTTCCTTATTAAAATAAAAAGCAACATTCAAGACATGGACAGTCATTCACTGTTACAATGTCCCACGTGAACAGACAAAGTAATGTTTGTAGTTAATAAAAATAATCCTTCCTGAAGGTACGCATTTCTCTGACATAATTTGTCTTTCCCGCACAACAATATTTGTTGTTGTCCTCAAATATACCTGAGGTTTCTGAAAACACGATTTTCAAAACGATAAAAAAGTTGTCTCCCATTTTTCATGCAAAGCAGAGAAAGGGGAGGTAACCTTGTCCCTTATGACCTCATAAGGGGAACTCATAAAAAACCTTGTAAAGTGAAATTTTCTTGTCATGGGACCTTTAATTCAATTGTAGTGCAATTAATGCAACAGTGGCAAAGAAAACCTTCCTTTTAGGCAGAAACCTCAAACAGAAGCTTGGTGTCTTGGTGTCCAGCCATCTGCCGCGTTGGGACACCAATACAGATATAGAGAAATATGAATTCTAATAATTACCGCAGTTGGTGTGGCAATTATAGTAACAATAAAGACAACAGAACTATGACGAGACATAAAAATAGTAGCAGTACTGAGCGTAGCAGGGTGTACAGCAGGACCACGGCAGCAGCTGCAGCCACGATCCAGGTGCCGCCACAGTCCAAGAAAAACAGAGAGGACTCCCCAGAGATAAGTTAGTAACAAGCATTGCTGAGACGTGAATGCACACAGATGGAAAGAGAGAGGAGCGCAGTGTGTCCCCCGGCAGTCTAAAACTATAGCAGCATGACTAAGAGCTGGTCCAAGGCAGACCTGAGCCAGTTCTATGAGGGTTGGTAGATGAATCCGACAACTATGACGAGAAGCAGGGATGAGTCGAGATGATTGAAGAAGTGGGATTCTGCTTTTTTTCTGAAGTAGTAGCTGTAAAGTTTAAGGAGCAGATATCAGCGTGATGGTGCAGCAGATTGAAATGGGAGCCTGAGAAGAGTTTACCGGCCTCTCCACAGCCCAGTTACCTTTTGAAATAGTCTTAACGTCTAACTCCATTAGGTCAAATTTGGCCATAATTTTTACAGTCACGGACAGTTATCTTTGACTGCAGTGATGAAACGGAAATATAAACTGTACAGCTGCAACAATTCCAAACACATTTTACTTTCCCTATTTTTAGGACTTGTTTTAAATTTGATTATGAACTTAATCAAATGTGTCAGATCTGTTTTAATGTCCTCAATGGCAAATATCAGTGCTTTACATTCTTTAAAACCTGATTCCTTTGTCTAAGATTTTCTTTAGTCCTTCAGTAATTTTTTGTGCTTTTTCATACTGAATGACTTATTTTCAAGAATCCTTGTAGCACTTCTGAGCATGATACTTAGTGGAGAAACTCAGTTTTACAGATCTGTCGATGAATTCATCTAATAGATTAGTCAACTGGAGCGTATGATTGTTAGACGATTAAGAATTTCTTTAAAAAGGACCAGTACAAAAGGAGGGCTGTCCCTACTTTCGTACTGGTCCTTTTTTACTACAATCTAAACCAAACTTGCAGAGATAAATAAACCAATTTTGTTTGGTTGATATATTTGTACTCCAACTGTTGTCTTCAGAATGAATGCATGTAATGTTATCTTCTTGGTAAGGAAACTAAAGCCATGGGGAATAAGATAATACTTGATTCATTAAAAACACACTGGAGGTGACAAGGCGTTTAACTGTGAAGACGTTCAGAAGGCAACAAAGAAGTCAAAGGAAATACATTAATGAAAAACAAAGAAATGGCAAACAGTCTGCGGGTCAACCGCAAAAAAATTGATACCACCCGGCTTGTGCGACCCAATTACCTGATCGGGTTTGAGTGGTTTGTACCGAGGGAGCACACAATTACAGATTAAAAGGATAAGTTTTGTCCTGGGAAATGGCCTCAGATACAATTGGTTTAGTGAAGTCTTTTTGCTTTATTTCACACGAGTCTGCAGAGACCCGTGTGAAATACTATTTGCAACTCGCACCAGGTCAGCGCAGATAAAACCCATTAAATCCAGAATAAGAGAGAAGTTACATTCACTTTAAAGTAGCCTGACATTCAGGTAAGAGGATATCAGAATACTATTTAGGGAAACAAATGTGTGGATGTAAAGCTTCCCACACAAGATAAAAGACAGAGTCTCCCCCCCCCCATCCGGCCTAGGGCTGCAGGCGAATTAAAATAAATGCACAACAGGATTATTTGCAGGTGATGTACAGTAATCGCTGATAAATGATGTGCTGTGTGTCTCCTCACTGCTCCGTCTCGTGTCACACAGGAGGACAAGGTGATTGGGTGTTCCTCCGCCTTGTTTCTAACGCTCCCTTTGACCACTTGATAGTGATGTGAAGTCTCAGGGCTTCTCTGAGGGTCTGGGGGTTTAAAGTAGAGATGTTCCGATACCAGTTTTGGAGAAGCCTCCGATTCCGGATTAAATGCTGGCATCGTAAAAAAGTACTGGAGTTTATACACCGATCCGATACCATGAAATTTAGCCCAGAAGAAAATCTATTTTAAAGTAGAGGAAGAACCCTACGTTCTTCTACGTATTTATTATTTTTGAAACATAGAAGCTTCATTCAATCATCAAAGCGTTCAGCACTATTGGAAAATTCATCCATTTTCAACTGCTATCTAATCAGTTAAACATTCCCCAAGAACGACCATTTTAACATGTTCCACCTCTTTCATCCATTCTGGAAGCGTCAGCCTTTCAACATACAGCATTCACACCGCTTTTCTTCAGAAGTCGCGCTCTCTAGTTTATTCATGTTGAGTGGAGTTTAACAACAAAGATACAGCCGTTCAAAGCATAATAATTTACATGACACTGATAACGAAAACGTACATCGTTATCGGGCGATATGCAAAAACGCAATTTTATGGGGGGGGGTGGGGGGGATTCAGCCCCCCAAATAATCAAAACTGGCGAGTGCAACATCCCCCCAAAATCTAATAATAAATTCCTTTGCATAAATAAAGACATTCGCACCATAACTGTTTGCAGAAAAATTAATCAAAATCCAGGAAATTAAGTGTTTGATATGCTCAAAATTTCATTTATTGCTAAAAAACGGAGATCTCAACCCCCCCATGTTGACCCAAAGTCATGCCCCTTCTGATACGCGAGTTCATGTATTGGAATCGGCATCGGAAAGCAAAAAAAAATGGTATTGGAACATCTCTAGTTTAAAGCATGCTGGGTTTTAATATTTCTCTGTCCCCTGGAGTGCTTTTTCCAGCTTTCCTCTGCTGTGTAGACGATTTAGAGCCTTTCCATCCAACTGAAATCTCTTTTGGTTGCTTCTGTGTCACAGTTGCTTGAATGTCACAGTGCGGCGATGTGTGTACTAAACCACTCAGACAATCGGCCAGTTGCACAAAATAAAATGGGCTGAATGGATATTTTCTCTCCTTGTGTGTCGATGTTTCCACTTTATGTTCTAGGAAACATCCCAGGAAAACTTACTGTTTATTGGCTAAAGATCCAGTTTATTGCTGCGTCTGTTTCATTGACCAGCAGCCTCATCACATCAATACTTTTGCAACATTACAGGATGCAGAAGGCAATTTGTAATTTGAATGTGTTTTAAGATGTCTGCAAGCTCCAAAACAAGTTTAGTTTTGAGATAAGGCTGTAAACCAAACTATCAGGACATTCTGCCGACATCTCACTGCTAAACAGACAAATTATATTTGTTCTTAGGAGAATAGAAAGATAGAATAGAATAGAGGTATTTCATAAGCAACAAGCTGGTCATTCCCTGTCTTGCATAGTTTACGAAAGTGAAGTATAATTTGTGTATCCGTTCCGTGACTCGGAAGCGCTCCAACATTTGATTTTTCCTTGGCCCATGCTGCAACTTTCCACCAAGATTCATTAAAAGTCAGGCCAGTACTTTTTCTGTAATCCTGCTGACAAACAAACCAAAAAACCTAAACCCTTCGGTTGCGCAATGCAAAACTGAAGCTGCAGGATTACATTTCTGGCCACTAGCAGCTTCAATGTTGCATTGCATAAAGGTTTTGGGTATGGATAAGTGAAGTCAGAACATCTGGAAGTACAGTAAACATCAAATAAATCTGTCACAATCTGTCAGATTGATGGATTGATGGATGATGGATGGATGGATGGATGGATGGATGGATGGATGGACATTGTGCTTGACAGATTTTCAGGTGTCACTTAATTGTTTTTTTTCTGAGTCTGAACCACAGAGTGTATCTAAAGATGGACGAAGCGCATAGACAGAATAAGAAATAGACAATGTGATGCTGTTGTTTTCAACGGAGACCAATGAAGGAAATTAGAAGCACTTTTCCGGTGATGGCTAGGCGTTACTGCGCAAGTTGTAAGTTTTCTTGTAGCTAAGAGAATTCTCTATCATTCCCAATCAGCAGAGACGGAGAGCGTAGGTATACTATGTTAAGAGATAATATAGGCACAGGCTAATTACTGCTAACTAAAATAACATTAGTAATTAAACCTAAACAGCTGAATTCCCCTACTATGCGACAGTAAGTTGCATGGTTATGACACAATCGTTAGCCTATTTTTACAAAAACGTCTGCTACGGAGACATAACGTGAGCTACAAGGTAATAGAGCCTTTTAAACATTGTTGTGTTTCTTTAGAAATAAACAATGGACAAATAGTCTTTAAACGCTTCAGATGTAAAGTTATTTGCTGTCAAAGAGACGTCAAAATGAATGGCAGTCAATGGAATGCTAACGACGGGTGAGTGCTAGGTAGCACAGATATGGCGCCATAGGAGCTTACGCTCATTGGAGGCTGGCTAACCTTCTTGACGACGCGTCTCCACTTCCTCCTGCTGTACAAAATTGAAGCCTAAATATCCCGTGTACGGGTGCTGCCGTCTTGTAATGTTGGAGCCAGAGTCTGCGCAGTTGTGATCAAGAATTGGAGCCTCGGTATCAACGTCCCGCCCACGCACCAGCCAAACCAATCCCAAGTTGTCAATCATGACGTTTCATTGTGTTCAAATACATCAAATGACTAATAAAAACTGGTCAGAAAAATGAACACTTGAACCAACATCAGCGTGATCAGAACTACCTTAAATAACAGAAACCACCTTTGGGAAGACATTTATTTGACGTGTCCCAGACAAACCCAACAGGGTGTGTGTGTGTGTGTGTGTGTGTGTGTGTGTGTGTGGTGTGTGGTGTGTGTGTGTGTGTGTGTGTGTGTGTGTGTGTGTGTGTGTGTGTGTGTGTGTGTGTGTGTGTGTGTGTGTGTGTGTGTGTGTGTGTGTGTGTGTGTGTGTGTGTGTGTGTGTGTGTGTGTGTGAGAAACTTAAGGTCAGTCTGATTTCTGATATTGTTCAATATTTAAAAGGCAAGGCAGCTTTGTTTGTATAGCTCATTTCAGCAACAGTGAAATTCAAAGTGCTTTACATAAAAAGATTAAAATAATAAAAGTTACAGTGCAGTAAAAGAAATTAAACATTAAAGAGCAGTTTAAAACAGTCAAAATAAAATACCAAAATAAAAGTTACATTGCAGGATAAGAAATTAAACATTAAAGAGCAGTTAAAAACCGCCAAACATATAAAAGCAGATAAAAAAATAGCAGATTTCAGGCTGCTAGTAAAGGACAGCGTATAAGCCGCTGCCCCACAGACGTTATCGGAGCGCAATAAAAGGGCAGTTTAACGTAGCCGTGCTTCTGCTTTACATCACACAAACATGTCTTTGTATTGACCCGTCTGCCACAGAGAAAGGAAGAACACAAAGAAGAGAGGCAGGTACATAGCCAGGAAGGTCAATAGTTTTGTAGAAGGTGAAGAAATGAAGGATAAAGGTCAAGTTGAAAAGCCAGAATAAATGCAAATGAGCTGAGCGTGTGGAAGAAAATGGTAATCTGGTATGTTAGAAGGAAGGTAGGCTGAATTATTAAATTGATTATTTAATGCTATGAAGGTAGCAGCAGTCAGTAAGGCTGCAAATAACTATTTTCAGTTTCCGTCTGTGGATTATTTTCTGGATTAATGGATGAGGCGTTTGGTCTCTAAAGTGTCAAAAAATGGTGAAAAAATGTAGATTAATGTTTCCAAAAGTCCAAGATGACGTCCTCAAATGTCTCGTTTTGTCCTTAACTCAAAGATATTCATTAGACTGTCACAGAGAGAATAAAGTATAAGATAATAACATTTTACAAACCGGAATCAGAGAAGTTTAACTTGTCTTTCTTAACGCTATGACGACAAAAGACGCACCTGGCAAAACTCAAATTACAAAATTTGATTTCAGACATTTATTTACTATTTAAATCGTATATGAAACTCATTTCAAGCACCGGAACAATTCATACATCACATCATAAGTTAAGGTTTGTTTCCAAAAGAGATTTGGGGACTTTCAAAAAGCCAATATCCACGTTTCAGCGTTAGCGCCAAATTATGTCTTTATACATTGCTTTAGTAAAAAATGTGTCTGTCATGTACGAACAGCTGAGTTTGTTCTGAATATTTAACGCACAGGATCAATTTTATGCAAATACCTTAAAAAGGTATAATTAAGAAGATATGTGACAATGTCCTTAG
This sequence comes from Etheostoma spectabile, assembly GCF_008692095.1. Lineage (NCBI taxonomy): Eukaryota > Metazoa > Chordata > Actinopteri > Perciformes > Percidae > Etheostoma > Etheostoma spectabile. The sequence goes on from NC_045750.1 coordinate 4,416,684, forward strand.
ACCTCAGAGGGTTAAACAGTGACTCCAACGATTAATCGATGATCAAAATAGTTGGGCGATTGCTTTAATAGTTGACAACTAATGGGTTAATCTTTGCAGCTCTAAGGATCAGTGACCATCTGTGCTCTTGTTCTTCAGCACACCAAGTCGGGCCCTCTGAAGGACCCGCTGCTGGACGACCAGGGCGACTTCAACCGGATGTCCGTGGCCATGAAGAAGATCGGCCTGGACGACACGGAGAAGCTGGACCTTTTCCGAGTGGTGGCCGGCGTGCTGCACCTCGGCAACATCGACTTCGAGGAGGCCGGGAGCACTTCAGGTGAGACGCGGTGTCACATAACTGAGAATGATGATGGTCTGGGGAGAGATTTGTCCTTGATCTGGGCAGAGATTTATCCCTGGTTGGGGCAGAGATTTATCCTTGGTCTGGAGAGACTTATCCCTGGTCTGGGGAGATTATTCCTGGTCTGGGAAAAGTTCAATCCTCGGTCCGGGAAGAGATTGATCTCCGGTCTGGCCAGAAGAATTTGAATTGGGAAGAATTTGATCCGCGGTCTGGGAGTAGTTCCTTCCCCGGTCTGGGAAGAGTTCTATCCCCGGTCTGGGAAGAGTTTGATCCCCGGTCTGGGAAGAGTTCGATCCCCGGTCTGGGAAGAGTTCAAACCTCAGTCTGGCCAGCCCAGGAGATCAAAATCGGCCTAAACAAAAGAAGCGGTGAATGCAAAATGTGTAGATTCCAGCTGAAAGACTTGAGACTTGACTTGGACTCTAGCTTGGAGATTTCTGAGCATCTCTGATTAATTTGTCTTTGCCGCTCTAGAGTTTATCATCGGTTTTCAGCCTGCAGAGTTCTGCGATTGCTCCGGATCAGAAACCATCCGTCTCGCGGGATTCTCGACTCCTAAACGTCACCAGTTTGGCTCCGAAAAAAAAGGCAGATGCCATTTTGATCCCTCCAGACGCTGCACATTGATTGATGGCAGTAATATCTAGCCTCCGTCTCCCTCCTTCTCACATCAGTCTCACTGTGCCTCGTCACACTTTTGTTTTTCATTAAAACACAAAGGAGCCATAACAGGCAAATTAGAACCTCTCTCAGAATTGCTTTAATGACTAGGGGTGCACGATATGAGGAAAATATGCGATAACGTTGAATATCCCTGTAACGTGTTACTTGCGATACATAAACGGATGTTAAAGTTACTCAGTTCTGCTGCTTTCAGTATTCTGCTAAAACTATCTGTCTGTTAAATTTAAAACAAATGCAAGGACAAGAAATTAAACATTGAACATGCAGCAAAGGGCTGCAGGGCAAGTGCCAACAACAAACAATTGAACTAAAATTACATTTTGGACCAATAATCACTTTTATAATTAAAGTTTGGCACATCGAAACCAAATTAACAATGACCATTCACACGCCTTAGGACCTGAGGTAATGTTAGCAGTTAATCACAGTAAACACTTCTGTCGGCTTCCTGTCTACGATGAACTTGTTGTCCTTTGGGGTCAATTTGTAAAGTTTGTGTTGTAAATCCATGGTCAATAAATCGGATTTGTGACATTTAACCTATTTTTTTTAGTTTAAAAAAAGCAGAAAATATGAATTATTTTGAATAATAGTTCAGATCAGAGGAAGATTTTAGAGTTTGTGAGTCACAGTTTATGTCAAAGTTTAGAGATAAAGCCTTTAGGGAAGATCTCAGCTTCTCAAGCTTCAAATTGTAGAGCACCTCTTTAATGCAATATCTGATCAATGGTGTCAAAAATGCTCATCCAAAAAGTTGTTAATTTAGGGCAACACCAAAACATATGATTGTGGTTGGCAGGAGGCTGGTTACACCCATTACAAGCTTCCCGGACAGTGGAGTATATTTTTGCATTTTGTAGTAGACTTTACGAAGGACCTTGCATTGGATAAGGCAATGACGACCACGTCAGGACACTGCTTTAAAGCGCGTACTGTTTTAAGTGTGTAACCTTTTTTGTTGTTGTCATTTTTTTAAATTAAAAGATACAAACAATAACAAACAATAAGCTGAGACATGGAATGCGTGCCAGAGCCCAAAAACACAGAGAGGGAAGCTGGGAGTTAGGGAGACAAGTGCATAACTTTTTAATATTAATGAACGTCCGTTACATTCAAGCCATTGCCAAATTAGTTGCTACAAAGCTAATTAAGACTATCAGCTCCACACAACTTACTCTGGATTTCTCAGTATGACTACGAAGATTGTGGCGTCCGGTGACTTTCCCGCCCAGAAGCATGAGTAGAGATAGTGACCTAAGATTTGTATCATATTGACAGTGTTGTTGTCATTACTAATAATTCCTCATGGGGGCGACAGAAACTATGCACTATAGCTTTAAAACCATTAAAAAAAAAACAACTTAAGATGCTATAAAATTCAATAAAACGCCCACAATTCAATGAAATTAGTCATTACTTTTACCTCCGAAGAATGTTGTATTTGTTCCAAGAACATACATGCATGCATCTGTTATTTCTGGGCAGTTTGGTTGAAAGAAACCCATATTTCTGATATAACAAAACGTAGAAAGTGGCTCAAATTTGATCTGAGAATTAAAGTGCCCATTTTATGGAAAAAACACGTTTTTCTTGGATTTGGGTGTTACTTTGTGTCTCTGGTGCTTCCACACGCATACAAATTTGGAAAAAAACTATCCATGCTGTTTTGATTGAGACACGGTTTCTGAATGTCCTCTGCCTTCAGTCTCCGGGTGAGCTGTTCAACATCTGCACGGCTTTCTACGTCACTAGCTGAGACACGGCTAACCGTAGCTCAACACAAAGATATTCTAAAAAGTAGTTCTCCAAAAGAACTACTTCCTGTCCCTGTTCTACAGGTATTCCACAAGTGCCCCTTGTGAGAAGAAGTCTCCCAGCTAATCCTGCCTTGGACTGACCAAAGCTGGAGAAAGACTTATCTAGCTGATGAGATCTTACCGAGCTACTGAGCATGTGCAGCTCCCAACAAAGATAGGATAGAATTGAGATGTCTCACTCTGTAGCTAAAACAGAGACCTAAACACACAGGGTGAAAACAGGATCTGCAGCAGTGTGCAGTACAACAAAAATAAGGTGTTTTTTGAAAATGTAACCATGTAAACTTGTGTGGTACAACTTCAAAATACAATTATAAACCTAAGAATGAGCATAATATGGGCGTTTTAAAGGATTAAACAAAGAGACCTTGATTATGTAAAAAAAAAAAAAAAAAAAAAAAAAAAAAATGGACAGTTACATAATACAACAATAATTCCTCCAGCTATCTTTTCAAGTTTACATTCTCTACATTCAAGTAGGGTATTGCTGCGTGGTCGGTCGCTCAATCCCATCTCACGCCTCATTTTCCCACAGCGGATCACACTGAACCCCTCCAGCGTCCATAAAATCCACAGATGCTTTGAACTTCACCAAGAGTTCCTCAGCTTTTCGGTTCCTCCCCGTCGTTTCCTCCCTCTGCGGGAGAGCCTATTAAGTGGATTGCTTCTCACAGTGGGGGGCGATTGCAAAAGCGTGTTTTACAGCGAGTAAGGAGAG